>NC_086452.1:197474493-198135993 GCF_028390025.1 Pseudophryne corroboree | reverse complement strand
TTTTTCTCACGTTTTAACTTTAAGCTTCATTTCCGCCCAGGTTCGCAGAATGTTAAAGCTGACGCCTTATCCCGATCTATGGAATCCGAAGAGGAAACGCCTGACTCAGTTCCACATTCCATCCTGAGTCCAGTGGTATTTGCTGCTTCTCAAGTCTCCCCAGCTCCTCCTCCTGGTAAGACTTTTGTTTCCCCAGAACTCCGTCCCAAGTTGCTGTCTTGGGCCCATCAATCCAAGTTCACTGGTCATCCCGGTGTTCTGAAAACCTTCAAGTTCCTCTCTGAGACATACTGGTGGCCAAAGATGAAAGCTGACATCAAGGATTTCGTGGCATCCTGTCCTAAGTGTGTGCAGCACAAGACTCCTCGTCAGTCTCCAGCAGGTCAGTTACAACCATTGTCTGTTCCTAGTCGCCCTTGGTCACACCTGTCCATGGACTTTATCTCCGACCTCCCTCCTTCTCAAGGATACAATACCATCTGGGTTGTAGTGGACAGATTTACCAAGATGGCCCATTTTGTTCCTCTCCAGGGTCTCCCTTCTGCCCCAAAACTCGCCCAAATCTTCCTACGGGAGATTTTCCGCTTACATGGTCTACCCTCAGAAATAATATCCGACCGAGGTGTACAGTTTGTAGCGAGGTTTTGGAGGGCTCTCTGTTCTGCCATGCAGGTTAAACTGAAGTTCTCGTCATCTTACCATCCTCAGACGAATGGGCAGACAGAGAGGGTAAATCAAGAACTAGAGACATTTTTAAGGTTGTATATTTCATCTTCTCAGGATGACTGGTTTGATCTGCTCCCATGGGCCGAGTTTGCCCACAACTTCCGCTACCACACTGCTACTGAGACAACTCCATTCTTTGCAGTGTATGGGCAACATCCTCGTGTTCCAGATTTCCAAGAACTCCCTCACATGGATGTTCCTGCTGCCACTACTGCCCTGAGTCAGTTTTCTTCAATCTGGAGGAAGATTCACACTTCTCTCAAAAAGGCCTCCAGCCGGTATAAATACTTTGCTGATCGCAAAAGACGTGCAGTTCCTAGCCTGAAACCTGGGGACAAGGTTTGGCTGTCTACCCGGAACCTCCGTCTTAGGGTCCCGTCTATGAAATTTGCACCACGTTTCATTGGTCCCTTTCCTGTCGAAAGAGTCATCAACCCTGTGGCCTACAAGCTGAAGTTACCACCTTCTCTGCGAATACCTAATGCTTTTCATGTTTCTCTCCTCAGACCTTTAGTCCTGAATCGTTTCCAAAGAGCTCTTCCAGTTGGTCCCAAAGTTCGAACTCAGCGGGGCGTGGAGTTCGAGATTGGCAAGATTCTGGATTCCCGTTGCCGGTATGGACGTCTTCAATACCTTGTCGATTGGTCCGGTTATGGCCCAGAGGAGAGAAGTTGGGTAAATTCGTTGGATGTCCATGCTCCAAGGTTGGTCCGTGTCTTCCATAACACTCATCCTTCCAAGCCACGTGGGTGTTCGGTGCCCACCCTTAAAGGGGGGGGTACTGTCAGGAATCGACTCACCACGGTGACATCTGTCCGCCGCTGCGGACTCCGTCCTGGGTCCCTGCGTTCATCTGTCATCCGCGTCTCTGCCATCAGACGCCATCCTGGGCCTGGGAGCGCTCCTGTGATAGCGGGCGTGTAGCACGCCGCGTTCCCGCTAGGCCGCGGCAGGGGCGCCGCCATGACAGCCTCCAGCAGTCAGCATACGGCGGCCAATCCGGTGCTTGGCCGCACCCACTTTTCCTCACTCCACCAATGACTGTGTAACAAGGGGTATATATGAAGCTGCAGGATCAGTCTGCAGGCATCCTGAACTTTGTGTCACTCCTGCGACTCATGTGTAAGGATCTGGTTCCTGTTTCCTCCGTGTACCTGGATACCTACCTGCTGTTCCGTGTTCCTAGCTATCTACCTAAGACTCTATACTCCTGGTTACTTCTCACAGCTCCGTGGAACTACAAGCGCCAGCAATACCTGCTTCCATCTACAGGCTTCACACTCACCACCATCTCTGTGTGCTTCAGCCTAGCAGTAGAGACTGACTCCAGGTGTGTTCTATCTCTCCACCTGTGATACAGCTTGCTTGCTGCCAGTGCCTCATCACCTGTGATATGGTCATGTAAAATAATTGAAGAACAATGAAGTTTCTTTGGTAGATTTATTGCATTGTGAAGTTCACAGGGCTCACGATAAAAGAATATCATGAACTGCACATTGACACGTTGATTTCATCTTATATACTTTTATCATAGCATTACATGATCTAATCAAATTAACAAGCCAATCATATACATAGACCAATTACATTTCAAATATCAGAATATATTATAATTTATAAACTCCCCTTATGGGGGATTTCCAATTAATTAGCTCAGCATCTTGTGATTATGACTGTTACATTAAAAATATACTTTTACCTTCAACATACTTTCGACTTCCCTTTTCTATAGGATACTAGCTAACCACAGTCTATGAAATACTGTAAAGCTAGACTAACTTCCTTAATTGCTACTAAAATCAAAGTTTCTGCAAACATATAAGAATCTCATTTAAAGCAACAGTTTCTTTTAAGCAATAGACAAACTGACATCCAGCTTCCATTTTGTGTATTCACTTATCTATATTATTCCTCTCTCTGCCAATATACTTGGCACTCTAATACACAAATCAGAAGGTTCAATTTCACAATTTTTAATGAGGGTTAGGTAGACGCACAACATAGGAAAAAGGTAGGTTCACGGGGATGGGCCTGGCGCCAATGCTTACCGCACTGGACGGGAATCCCTGTTCTTTTTATAGGAACCTTCTGGTGTTGGCTAAGAGGGTGTTGACACAGTTAGGTGAAACTCGCTTGTATTTCATGTCTAACATACTCATCCTGATTCATTTCTACCCTGTTATCCAGTCCATAAGTAAAATTAACAAGCTGTGTACTTTTTCTACCTGCCTGATCCTCCTCTAAAGCCTGGTATATGGGCTCAGCTTCCTGGAGTTGTAAACTTTCATAAGATTTGCTCATGTCAGCATATACCACCTGTCTTTTCTGCTGCCCCTGACTTGTTCCCTGAGTCACCTGTTCTAGTGGAACCTCATCATCTACCACCACAATGGTCATTTTATGGTGCACTTTCAACCTTTTAAATCCTTTACCACATTGTACACAGACTACTGGTCCACACTTGATGGTAAGATATATGATTTTTACAATCAGTGCAGCAAACACAATGTACTGCAATACTCCAGAAAAAAGCTTTGCAATATTTCCTCCTAGCCATTTAAGTGGATCCCAACCTTCACTAGCACCTAACCTTCTCATTTTTTCTTGCAACTTTTCCACCTTGCTTCTATTTTGTAAAGCCACTTTTTTTACTTGAGCCAGCTCTTTTACTGTCTGATTGATTGAAACTACCAATTTTTCTACCATCTGATCTAGTACCGTTAAGGTTTGGGACACAACTTTTTTTACCAAATAGATAGTGGACAGAGGAAACAAAGTTCCAGCCGTACGTTCAGCATCAGAAAATCTGAAAGATACATATCCTTTTTTTTACTTCTCTTTTACTGAGATGTCTTAAATATGTCAGGTCACTTGGCACCAAGTCATGCGCTATAGGAATACTGAGGAGAGTACACATTGTCCTTTAGCACCCAAGGGAATTCATGACTATGCCCATTTTTCACAAACCCAATACATACCCTTAGGCAGAGGCATCCCAAAAGTTTTGGTATAAATGAACCTTATGTATATCATAAAGTACTCTGTGTTATTACCATTGGCATCTTCACATGTGCTGTTATCAAGTGTACACCTTTTTCTGTAGTTGGTATAAAGTATCGTTAGGTGTTAATGCCCCATTTGCATCTATGGAATGCCAACAGGTTTTGAGGGTTTTTAGTGTACACTTTTTTGAACTTTGAACTACAAATGTGGCTCCAGTATAGTTAGTGTACCCTAGGTTTGGGCTTTTTACCTGTAATATTTTTTCCTTGTACACATATGGGTGGGACTTTTTATTAACACTTAAGCAGAATTCAGGTTTCCCTTTGGCTGCAGATACCTGCAGAGCGGGCGCATACAGCAAGCCTGCGTTTAAGACATCCAAATATGGGAAGTCTACTATATTCTGTACTTTAGGTGTTTTATTGGCACAACTTCGACTACCATTTTTTTGCTTATGGCAGGACTAATCTCTGTCTATCATGTCAGCTGTGCTTATGTAATGAGCCAGGAGGGGTATACCTGCATCTACACTGATGGGTAGGTGGGTACAAATTCAACATTTGCTTGTGTTGAGAGCCTTTGCAATTTTACTGTGCATTGCTATCATGGAATTACCTGTAAATTCTTCTTCATAATTATTCTTTTGTAAAGCCCTACACACACGTGTCTTGAATAACGCTTCATTGTAAGACGTTACATTACCTGTTTGACTGGTCACATTGTTAACAGACCCTGGAATGTATATACAACACTCAAGCACAATGAGTATGATTGTAATCAGACATGCCCATGAGAGAATGCACCCCCATAGTTCACGGTCTGGCCTTTGGCCTATCAGCATCATTTTGTTTAGCATTGTCTTTGTTGTCCTTTGATCTTCACAGTACTCTTCTAGGAGTTATGTACCCTCCACAGAGATACTGCGTTGGCAAGTGGCTCAAGGGATTATTATGCCCGAACCACTCACTTGCTGGTTTTACTGGTGAAGTGCAGAGGAGTCTTGGAGAATATTTTCCACATGTGCTGTCTCAGGAGGCGTGACTTTTCTGCAGTGGGTGGAGTGGATTCACGAAGTCTTCTTCTTTATCTTAACAGCAGTTGGGGTTGTCAACAAGACTTGATAAGGTTCTTCCCACCGGTCTGTCAGCGAGCCCGATCTCAGGAAATTTCTGACCATCACCTCATCACCAGGATGTAGATTATGACAAGCACCTTTCACAGGGATTGGTTGTGTGCTGGTCACAGTAGCTTGGATCTTCTTTAGCTGGTTGCTTAATGAAATAAGATAGTTTACAGTTAAATCATTTGTTTTACTGAGTTCATATGCGGGTGCAATAGCAACATTGGGCAATTTTTCAAACAGTATTTCATACGGAGAAATGTTCAACTCCCCCCTTGGTGTTGTTCTGATCGAGTGCAACACTAATGGCAAAGTTTCTGGCCACTGCAAGCTGGGTTTTTTACATATTTTGGCCAGCTTATTTTTTAATAGTTTCGTTGCAATGTTCAATTTTGCTGCTGGTTGGCACATCACACATGTAAAAAACACTAGTCCCATAAAATGTATGCCTTGGTTAGATGATATTACATATGGTATACCTATAAATTCCTGTACCAATTTCTGTGCTGGACTTGATGCTCTACCTAGCCACTGAACCTGTCTACACAAACCAATATATGCTAAAACATCCTAACCTTTGGAAGCTGAATGACATCAATTTGTATAACTTGGAAAGGACCAGTTGTCTGGGGAAGATGTGAAGGTATAGTCTTAACTGTTCTTCCAGCATTCCTCTGCAAGATGATGCAAGAAGCACAGTATTTGGTTGCAACTGATGCAAAACAAGGTGCATCCCAGTAAGTCTGAATCAGACTAATTATGGCCATCTTACCTGCATGGGTCAGTCCATGGGACATCTGTGCCAATGCTGGCAAGAGTGATTTTGGGGCAACAGTTTTACCTTCAGAGCTGTGCCACAAGCCTTCATTGCATTTTACCTCTTTAGTCCTTTCCTGTAAATAACAAGCTTTTTGCATTTTGATTAATGTTTGTTCATTTAGTATACATATATCTTTAGTAAACATGTAAACATTTTTATTGCAATTTATTTTCGTGCTGCTACCTTGGCAGTTATTATCAGCTTAGTCAGGGTATGTTAAGCAAGCACGAGGGGTTACACTTTCCTTCCTCCATTCCTCTCTCTGAAACCCATCAGTTTCATTAACCATTTGTAAAGTAGCAGACTTCAAAATATTACATTTGACCAGGGTAATGGTGGTAGAAATAATGAGGACCAGTTCCCATTCTGGTAAGCGTGGCACAGTGTCATGCCGAGTTTTCTGACAAGTTAGTAGAGCTGCTATTATTATTATTTTGCTTTGCAGGGATTTTTGTTAGCATGGTTTGCTATACAATATGAGGTGAAATTACATTATATGCCTTAATTAAAAACTAATATATTTTATTTTTCTCTGGAACTGTTCTGCCCAGCACGGTCTGCAGGTCAAATTAACAACGTATTATTTGCAGTTGGTTTCTACAGAATTAACAAACAATTTCAGCTCGACAGCGCAAGTATCCAGTTGATCAGACTGGACACCTGCCTGTTTTACGCTGAAACGGTCTATGTCTAGGGGTGGTACCTTTTTGTTGCCCACCCAGCCATATTACCAGTGACTTCAGCAACTTTAACTTGTTTCTAACTTTGTTGAACACCAAGTTATTTTCATGGTGTACTGCTAAGGTTGTCAAATTCTCTGGGACTTGTGTACGCCACAGTAGATCATTAATGGTCAACCAATTTTTGATATGCGATCTAAGACCCTCAACAAAAGCAATGGTTAACATTGTAAAAGGTTTTTTGTGATCAAATATCTCTTTTATTTGTTCATAATTTTGTACTTCTGGTTTGAACCTTACCCAATAATCTCTGGTATGTTTTCTCTGTAGGTCTTTGAGAAACATCTTTTTTTACTCTATTTGTATTTTGTGTGTTTGAAATGGATGTTTTCTCACCCTTCTTCTTTAGTGAGTGCCTTTTATTTTTCAGTTGTTAATAAACCAGTAAACAATTGTACCATATTACTATGTGTAAATGAATGTGTCTTATACAGCCGTACTAGCTTGATTAACTTACTTTGGCTTTTTCCTATAATGGTTAAATTTTTCTAGGGTCCAGGGCACATGGATTGACCATAACTTTTTCTCATCAGTAGTTACTACTCTTAGTGGAGCACGTAAAAGTGTTTGTTGCTGTGCTACCTTACTTTATGTAATTTCAGTTGCAGTCATGTTATTTGGGTGTATGTTGGCATAATTTGCACCCTTTTTTTTTTTTTTTTCCTTTTCCTTTTTAAGTGGAACACATTTATTGTCTTCATTTTTTTTTAAACAATGATATCTGTGCTAAATAGGCAGAAGGGGGAATATAACGAGATGTTTTTAGCCATAATGTATATACCTTTCATTCTTTAGCCTTTTTCCCTTAATTTACTTAATTCTATTCACTTGTCTATGCTAAAGGTTCCTATGAATGATCTATTAAGGTATTTTGCATGCCATCTCCTGAGAAATTTCACAGCCACACTTTCATGTTTTTGATACATCACACTCGCTGGACTGCCGTGCGGGATCTCTAACATAGAAGAGCCCTTCGGTGTGGACATCTTTTGACCCATTGTAATGGCTAATCTTTATTTTACAGTCCAGCCTCAATGTCCAATACAATGGTAAACAGGGACGCTTTTTTTGTTTAGAGAGATATTACTCCACTTAGGAAACCTCACCACCTCGTCAGGTGCCACGGCTCTGAACAGGCACACGTGTTTCACACTCTGCTAAGCTTGGCCTTATAGTGTACAAGGTGCTTTTTACAGTGGGTGAGTATTTTTGATACTATTTAGCATAGGAGAGTTTAACCGGAGCCTCTCTCCTACCTGGGCCCTGTCCAGAATCTGCCGGCGTAAAGCCTCGGCCAATTACACTCATAATCACTTACAGACTTTACGCTTAATTTAGCAAGATATGGCAGGCAAAAGATTCCATAAAATTATTAAATATGATAATGACAGAAATTACAATCTTAACACTCTATACTAATCACTGCATCTGGTAATAAAATGCAGTTAAAATCAATTTGGTTTTATACTTACAATCTTCAAAAAGACTTTAAGGAGTTACAAGCCAACAATAACACACAAAGTCAGCAGACCGAGGCAGGGACACATGGAGCAGAAGTAAGATAACAGCTTTTACCTGTGGCCACTGTTGATTCAGGTGTTCCGGCTTTAGCCCACCTTTCTTTTTCGTGTGTCAATGTTGGGTTGATCTCGGTGGGACCTCCAAAATGATATGGTCATGTAAAATAATTGAAGAACAATAAAGTTTCTTTGGTAGATTTATTGCATTGTGAAGTTCACAGGGCTCACGATAAAAGAATATCATGAACTGCACATTGACACGTTGATTTCATCTTATATACTTTTATCATAGCATTACATGATCTAATCAAATTAACAAGCCAATCATATACATAGACCAATTACATTTCAAATATCAGAATATATTATAATTTATAAACTCCCCTTATGGGGGATTTCCAATTAATTAGCTCAGCATCTTGTGATTATGACTGTTACATTAAAAATATACTTTTACCTTCAACATACTTTCGACTTCCCTTTTCTATAGGATACTAGCTAACCACAGTCTATGAAATACTGTAAAGCTAGACTAACTTCCTTAATTGCTACTAAAATCAAAGTTTCTGCAAACATATAAGAATCTCATTTAAAGCAACAGTTTCTTTTAAGCAATAGACAAACTGACATCCAGCTTCCATTTTGTGTATTCACTTATCTATATTACCTGCACTGTGGACATAGTCAGACTCCTGCCTCTGCTACCAGGTTTGCCATACAACACCATCTCTGCTGGTTCCATGTTTTAATCTGCTCTGGTTCCCATACCAGAATATTCTCTGCCAAGTTATCACTCATCTGTTATCATCACTACCGGTTATCATTTCATCAGTCACCATTAATTCTGTTACCATAGACTTTCAGCTGCCACGCTGTACAATTGACATTTGCATTTCCTACTGTTATTTTCTGCTGCCGTTTTGTGAACCATCTGTTTAATAAATATCATTGCGCTCATGCGCAGAAACATAATCCAGCCTCCTCGTTTTCTCCCATCCACCTCCACTGACCCACTAGCGCCCCCTCCGGGGACACAGACAAAACCAAGTCTGACAGTTTTGACTTAATGCGTTTAAGTGAAAGTTTGATTATGATCAGAAATTTGTTACATGTATTTCAGTTTGATACTCACAATCAAGATGAGGGGAGTGTGGTTCACGTCTTGGAGGTGTGTCCAAAATTTGGAGTGGGGGGACCGAACATACTGTCGATAATCTTCGTGGCGGGGTAGCCTGCTGTGGTTGGCCCTGGACATAAGACCTTGCTTTCTTTGGTGCCACATGTTTTTTTTGGTGGTGTGTTACAGAAGTCCTACTTCTGCTGCTCCAGACTTCTTTTGATGGACCTAGTATTGAAAGTGAAATTTTGTTATGGCCATTCCTTTACAAACATACCCTATACTACAATGGACACTTTACCTGCTTCCGCAGCGTCATCATCATCAGATGTCATGGGAGTTACTGTAGGACGACCAGTACTGCTTTTTTCCAACACTGTAAAACCAAAATAAAATAACATGTATTCATGCTATTGTTGATACATCCACCCATTATGCTTATAAACATTAATTATATAAAAAATGCTTGTTTTTTTGGGGGAAAAAACATAAGGACCGTTTTCCAAAAAACAACTACATACAACAATAAACATTGTCCAATAGCCATATGCACTATGGAAAGTGCAACACAGGAAAACATGTACAGGACACAGACATAGGACACAAGTCAAAATACATACACTAACAACCCAAAACACACACATCTTCATTTTGTAATGAAAGGAAAAGTATTACATATGCACTACAGAAATTGCTCTGTGATGTGGCACTCCAAACACACATTACCACTATATGAGCCAACCAAAAAAAAAAAAAAACACCAAAAAAAGAAAATTAAAAAATGCAGTGTTGTGTCAGGCTACAAATGCAGCCTCAAACTGAACAAACAAATAGTGTTTAAAAAAAAAAAAATATTACATTCAGTAATAATGACATTACACATGTAAGTGGTTTCCAAACCACTTTCCACTACTCCAGCCTCTAACATGACAACCACTGTTTTATCAACATTGCACATGGATAACCTAAATATAAAACCTAGTCCAAATTTAAAAATTAAAAATGTGCAAAAGGAATACATTATTGCTGGACAATTCAATGACACACTAAGTCCAAACTACACATGGAAAATATTCTAAAAAAAAACACATGACATACAATAAAGTAAGATGTTACATTGGCTTTTGTAGAAAACATTACCAAAACAAGGTATTTGCTGACACACACTTGAAGATGGGAGTAATATGCCACGTCACATGACACACATTTGAAAAAAAATAAAAAAATAAAAAGGACATAGAATGTTAATGCAAATACACATGCTCACCATTCTTCCTGGGCCTATCTGAATCCCGGACATGGGTTGCAGAGACTACTTCAGGAGGTATTACACTCCGCATGGGCTCCTCATACTCCAGATATCTTGCAATATAGGGCTGGCCACCACCGTTTTTTTTAGCCGACTTCGCCTCCTTGGCCATTTTGGACTTGATACGTTGCTTTATGTCATAGTACCGTTTGCGGCACGTGTCCTCCGTCCGCTTGACCACCCCCTCACTATTGACAGCAGCAACAACTTTCGCCCACAACACCGTCTTCTTCCGTGTTGGCAACTTGGCGGACTCAGGCCCAAATAATCGCCGCTGATACTTCATCAGCTCCCGCACCAATGCCACATTTTCTGCATAACTAAACTTGACATTCCGCCCAGTCTTAGTAGTGGTGCGTGGCTGCGGAGCACTCTGACTGTCACTATCACTGTCACTTGAGGCTGCTGCAGCAACCTCACCCACCTCCTCCACCTCACTAACCTCACTCACACTCACCTCCTCCACCTGACCAACCTCCTCCCCCTCACTCACACCCTCCACCTCACCCACCTGTGAGTCACACATAATTGTGTGTCTAAACACTTAACACAGAAAAATAAAAAGACAAACAACACACTCCTCCACTACCACTGCACAAATGACACACACACACACACACACACACACACACACACACACACACACACACTGACAAGGGACTATAAATAAAAAATACTTGGACCAAAAATGAGACAAAACCACAAAAAACAAGACTACAAGAATGACAAGACTACTTTCAAACACAATACTACACTCAGAAATCACCCAAAAAACTCCTCACCAAACCAACTACTCACCAACCTCCACAGCACAACCTCCCTCCTCACCACTAACTAAACCCACGAGGTGCGGATGGTTTGGGGCGTATTTATATGGTTGCGCACAGACACTCCTACCATCTGAAACACAACCAATCACGAACGGGGATGAAAAACGAAACTAAAAGTGAAAATGCGTCCGCGGGAAGAAAAAACCCTGCCGCGTTTAACTTAGAAAAAACCCCAGCAAAAACAACACAAACACATACGCAAACGACAATGACGGCCGTAAATGTGCCAAAAAAACCCGACTGGCATCGACATCGGAAAACACGAAAACAATAAACTCGAATGCTTAGTAACTTGCCGTATATAGTTTCAAAAAGTTGCATGAAAATGCATCCGATACAAGACGAGTTTAAACACTACACAAACTGACACAAACACGAATATTAGTAAATTTTGGCCCAAGTAATATATGTGCATAAGTAATATGGGCTATCAATCAGCATCAGTCAAACATAGTGGGGGATATATGTTATAATACTACATATGTGTAGTATAATATCGATATCTCTACGTATAGCAAATGGCACCAGCACACACGGGGCAACGTACAAAGAGATATTAATGAACATCAATCAAATATAGTTTGAGATATACGCTTTAATTCCACTGGGTATATTTACTAAGATTTGTGATTCTGCCGAATTGGTGGGAGTTTAAACGCGAATTTTATCGTAAGTATTTTTCTGCAACTTTTTGTAATCATTTTTGGAAATTTACTCAGCTGCCGAGTTTTGTTTTTTTGTATTTTCCGATGTCGATGTTATTCATATAACATACAGGAGTGATGAGTAAAACACTGCCAGACATAACACAATGAAGTCTGGCCGGATCAGTGAGATCCGTGCAGGGCTTCATTGTGTACAGTATTAAAAGAGTTAAAAGTCTTAAAAAAAATTGTGTGGGGTCCCCCCTCCTAAGCATAACCAGCCTCGGGCTCTTTGAGCTGGTCCTGGATGTTTAAATACTGGGGAAAAATTGACTGGGGTCCCCCCCCCCCTATTTAAACAACCAGCACTGGGCTCTTGGGCCGGCCCTGGTTCCAAAAGTACAGGGGACAAAGGACGTAGTGGTCCCCCGTATTTTTAAAACCAGCACCATGCTCCACTAGCCGAGAAGATAATGCCACAGCCGAGGGACACTTTTATACTGGTCCCTGCAGCCGTGGCATTACCCCCCAACTAGTCACCTCTGACCGGAGTACCCTGGGGGAGTGGGGACCCCTTAAATCAAGTGAAGCCCGTGGCTGTCCCCCCCATCCTTGGGCGGTGGATGAGGGCTGATAGCCTTTTTGTGTGTAAAAAAAGAATATTGTCTTTTTTTATTAGAACTACAAGTCCCAGCAAGCCTCCCCCACTTGCTGGTACTTGGAGAACCACAAGTACCAGCATGCTGGGGAAATAACGGGCCCGCTAGTACCTGTAGTTCTACAACAATAGGAATACCCAAATAAAAACAAGACACACTCACCGTGATAGTACAAATTTAGTAAAACACACTTACACACTCATACATACTTACCTAAATCCCACGCCGCCCAGTCACATCCCCTTCTCCATGTAGAATCAAAATGTTTACCTGTAAAACCAAATTTCAAATATACTCACCTATTATCCAGTGATGATCTGTCCTCTTCGTTCCTGCAGTAATCCACGGCCTTGTCAAAAATAAAAAAAAATGAAAGCCTGATCCACGCCACTAAAGGGGTTCCATGTTTACACATGGAACCCCTTTCCACGAATGCCGGAACCCCCATGACTCCTGTCACTGGAGATCCCAGCAGCCAATAAGGGAGTGCAACGTCATGGCGCTCTCCTGATTGGCTGTGCGCTACTAGCCTGTCAATCAGGAGTAGTGCACCGGCTAGAATGGAGGATCGCGCTACAGGTACCAGCGGGCTTGTTATTTTCCTGCGTGCTGGTACTTGTGGTTCTCCAAGTACCAGCAAGCAGGGGGGGGGGGCAGAATGGCCAATGGCGGAAGGCCGCTGGCTGCCGCACATGTTGCCGCATCAATTCTAAAGGAATGGGTGCCATAATCTTCCACTTTCAAACCTAGATGATCTACGCATTGCTTAAAACCTGCTGAAAATTAGAATTTTGTAAGTGGAGAAGTGTCTTCATGCACTAGCCATTGAACTCCACTTGCAGGGCACAATTTAGCATAGTCTGCCGCAAGCTGATAAGGGCATATAGCAGTTATAGCATGTGGCTTCAACTTACACCAATGCCCCTTGCCCATCTGGTCCATTTTGGAATCTTGTATTTTACATAATACAGCTGTATCTCTGACCAAAACATTATTTGCTAATAACCCAGATGTGACTGATTTTATGCTAGACGCCACCAGCTCACTAATTCGGAAAGCCCTTTAAAAGGCAAAGGAAAATTACACTCTAAACAACTGAACCTCAGACCTAGATGAAGCTATAGAAACATTAACTGCAGAAAGATTTTGCAACATGACTAGATCCATGGGCTTTCTGGAATCTGAACTCCTATAAGACCCTTTAGCCCAACCTTTCAGACCTTTGGACAATAGAAAGGATTTTGTAGGATCGTAACGACTGTGCAATCTCGAGAAGAATGAGATACCTGCTAAAGCTGCCAACATAGCAGCCTTGGACCTACCCCATTGATAATGCGCCCAAACAAACTTCAGGAGACATTGATCTAGAGACTTACCTTCCTGCTTAAACTGTGACAAAAATGACTTCCAAACACGCCAAGCTGCAGAATACAACCTCAAAGTTGCCGGTGCCAATGAGTTTCGTGCCAACCCTTCTATGCCTGCTCGATAATCTGCCAGACATAAGAAGGGCAGATTAAACCCTGTACCCTAGCATTAGGAGCAAGGAGATGAAACTTTGAAAAATTAAATCGTGATAAAGCATCCGCTATTGAATTTTCCAAGCCCGGCACATGCCTTGCTCTATTACCTATATTAGCCTGCAAACATCTTACCACCAAATGCCATAAAAGCCGCAAAGCCTGAGGACAGGATGACCTCTAGTTATTAATTGCTTGTACTACTCCCAGGTTAGCTGTCACGATCCGGGTATCTGGACGCCATTTCTTACCCATCAGATGCCTCCTAAGGCTGGCTCAGCGCTCCAGGACCGGATCCCATCTGTTATCCTGATGTGTACATTCCTGTATCCTCTCCTGTCACTCTGGGACGCTGTCACAGTAAACGCCATATTACACCTGGCATGGCGTCTCCCGCGGCCTCCGCCGCCGTCCCTGAACTTCTGCATGCAGAGTGTCTGAGTGGCGATTACGTCAGCCGCGGCCTCCGCTGTGTCCGCGTGGTTGGATGTGCATCTGTCAGCCTGGCGCCTCCTGTCTCCGGTGGCCGGCGCCGCCATTACTGTTTTCATTACCACATGGATTACAAACCAAACTTCCCTCCAAGTGTCTGCATGGGCGCAGCCATCTTGGATTCTGTCAGCTGATCATTTCCACCAATCTGTTCTCAGTATTGATAATCTGCATAATTGCCTAGCCAATCCCTTCCTTGCTGCAGGTATAAATACACTGTGCCTGAGCAAGGAAGGCGTCAGTGCTTTGGTTGTCAAACCTAGTTCCTGTTTGTCTCTCTCCTGTGATTGTCTTCCAGGTTCCAGCTCCTGTCTCAAGACTTCCACCATAGAGACCCGCACCAGCATTCCACCTGCGGTGTAGCCTGACTCTCCAATCCATTGTGGATTCATCTGTTTCCAGCTACAACATTACCTGCTTCCAGCTCAGCTTCCAGCAGAGTACAGCTTCTCTTAAAGGGCCGGTGTCCTTTCTACACTTTACCACTCTCCACCGGTATTATTATTTCTCCGCTCTCAAGTTCTACATTTCAGTTCATATTTCATCGCTCCCAAGTTCATTTATTATTTAACTGGTTCCAGCCAGTATCCACTCCGTGCTAACAACAGTCTGGTTCCAGCCAGTATCCACAGCAGCCGTTTTATCTTCAGCAACCCAGCTTTTCCTGGAACACCAGCTGGCACAATCCTGGGTTATCTCCATTGCTACAGTCGGGCCTGGTAAGGACTTTCCATCTAGAAGATTATAAGAACTATCTCACACTACCAGTGCCCTGTGGCTCCTGCCATCCTGTAGTACCCAGGAACTGTATTTATTCTTTGCTGACTTTTACGTTTTCTTTTACTGCTGCTGTGTTGCGGAGTTGTCATAATAAACATCATTGACTTTTATCCAAGTTGTCGTGGTCACGCCTTCGGGCAGTTATTATTCATGTTACTTACATGTCCAGGGGTCTGATACAACCTCCCAGGTTCCGGTACATCTCAGCCCCTACAACTGAGGCTGCCTCCCGTCAGCTCAGGCCCTCAGTTGTGACAGTAAGCACTGACCTAATGAATCCAGCCGGAGACCAGGATCAAGCGGCCAGGCCGATGCAAGAACTGGCAGCCCGACTAGAACATCAGGAGGCTGCACAGGGCCACATCATCCGCTGTCTCCGGGATCTCTCTACTCGGCTGGATGGGATTCAGACAACTCTCCGTGGATCAGGCGCGTCTGGTGCGTCAACCACAGTGACTCCAGCTATAACCCCACCCACCTTACCCATTTCTGCTCCACGTCTTCATCTTCCAACGCCAGCAAAATTTGACGGATCTCCAAGATTCTGCAGGGGATTTCTCAACCAGTGTGAGATTCAGTTTGAGCTACAACCTGGCAATTTTCCCAGTGACCGTACAAAAATTGCCTACATTATTTCTCTTCTCAGTGGCTCAGCCCTTGATTGGGCATCACCGTTATGGGAGAGGTCCAACACCCTGCTATCTTCCTACACTGCCTTCGTGTCAACATTCAGGCGCATCTTCGACGAGCCAGGCCGGGTAACCTCAGCTTCATCCGAGATTCTCCGTTTACGCCAGGGGTCACGTACTGTAGGACAATATCTGATACAGTTCCAGATCCTGGCATCCGAACTGGCATGGAACGACGAGGCCCTGTATGCTGCATTCTGGCATGGCTTATCTGAGCGTATTAAAGATGAGTTAGCTACCAGAGACTTACCTTCTAAGTTAGATGAGCTAATCTCACTCTGCACGAAAGTTGATTTACGTTTCAGAGAGAGAGCAACTGAGCGTGGAAGATCATCTGCTCCAAAATCTTCTGCTCCTCCTCCTCGTCAACTGTCACCATCTAAAGATGAGCCCATGCAACTTGGCCGTTCCCGTATAACTCCTGCTGAGCGCCGAAGACGTCTCTCCGAGTCTCTCTGTCTCTATTGTGCAGCTCCGTCTCACACCATTAATGCCTGTCCCAAACGTCCGGGAAACTCCAAATCCTAGCTCGCCAAGGAGAGGGCCGGCTAGGAGTAATGATCTCCTCTCCATCTCCTCAAGATTGTAATCTCCCAGTCTCGCTTCAAGTTGCTCAACGTTATCGGAACGTCATTGCCCTCCTTGATTCCGGAGCAGCTGGGAATTTTATTACCGAAGCCTATGTTAAACGGTGGTCCCTACCCACCGAGAGACTTCCTTCGTCCATTTCTTTAACTGCCGTGGATGGCAGCAAAATTTTTGATGCAGTTATTTCTTTAAGGACTCTACCAGTTCGTCTGAGAGTGGGAGTTCTTCATTCCGAACTTATTTCTTTTTTAGTGATTCCAAGAGCCACACATCCTGTGGTCCTGGGCCTTCCATGGCTCCGTCTTCACAATCCTACAATTGATTGGACGACTACGCAAATCCTGGCATGGGGTTCCTCCTGTGCTGAGACATGTTTGTTTAAAGTATTGCCTGTCTGTTCTTCCTCCCCCAGGTCGTCTGATGTTCCACCTCCTCCATATCAAGATTTCACGGATGTGTTCAGTAAAGCTTCTGCTGATATCCTTCCTCCTCATAGAGAATGGGACTGCCCGATTGATCTCGTTCCAGGGAAGGTTCCACCTCGAGGCCGAACTTATCCGTTGTCTCTGCCTGAGACGCATTCTATGGAGGAATATATTAAAGAGAACCTAGCAAAGGGGTTCATTTGACCTTCTTCTTCTCCAGCCGGCGCAGGCTTCTTTTTTGTAAAAAAGAAAGATGGTGGTCTGCGGCCGTGCATCGACTACAGAGGTTTGAACGACATTACCATCAAGAACCGTTATCCTTTACCCCTGATTACTGAGCTCTTTGACAGAGTTAGCGGAGCTACCATCTTTACAAAGCTGGACTTGAGAGGTGCATACAATCTCATCCGGATCCGTGAGGGTGACGAGTGGAAGACCGCCTTTAACACCCGTGACGGACATTATGAGTACCTCGTCATGCCCTTCGGATTGAGCAATGCTCCAGCTGTCTTCCAGCATTTTGTCAATGAGATCTTCAGAGACATTCTATACCGTCATGTCGTGGTCTATCTAGACGATATCCTCATTTTTGCCAACGATTTAGAGGAACATCGTTTTTGGGTTAAAGAGGTTCTGTCCCGTCTCCGTGTCAATCATCTCTATTGCAAATTAGAAAAATGCGTCTTTGAAGTCAAGTCCATTCCGTTTCTAGGGTACATTGTGTCCGGTTCCGGACTAGAGATGGATCCTGAGAAACTACAAGCAATCCAAAATTGGCCGGTACCCTTAACCCTCAAAGGGGTCCAGAGGTTCTTAGGGTTCGCCAACTATTACCGAAAGTTTATACGAGACTTTTCCACCATTGTGGCGCCTATTACTGCTTTCACTAAGAAGGGTGCTAACCCGTCCAAGTGGTCTGAAGAAGCCATGCAAGCATTTCATCTTTTAAAACAACGGTTCATCTCTGCGCCTGTTCTGAAACAGCCTGACATCGACTCTCCTTTCATCTTAGAGGTGGATGCCTCCTCCGTTGGAGTAGGAGCGGTGTTATCTCAGAGGGCTAAAGATGGCCATTTACACCCTTGCAGTTTCTTCTCCCGGAAGTTCTCCCCAGCTGAGCGCAACTATGCCATTGGCGACCAGGAGTTGCTAGCCATCAAGCTCGCTCTAGAAGAGTGGAGGTATCTGTTGGAGGGAGCTTCTCATTCAATCACCATACTTACAGACCACAAGAACCTTTTATATCTGAAAGGCGCACAATGTCTCAACCCTCGTCAGGCCAGATGGGCACTTTTCTTTTCCAGGTTCGACTTTAAACTCCAGTTCTGTCCGGGCTCTCAGAATCGCAAGGCCGATGCCCTTTCCCGCTCATGGGAGCAAGAAAATGAGTCAGAGTCTTCAGACAAGCATCCTATTATAAATCCGTTGGCATTCTCCACGGTAGGGATGGACTCTACGCCCCCATCAGGGAAAAGTTTTGTGAAACCGATGCTAAGGAAGAAGCTCATGCATTGGGCCCATGCTTCCCGTTTTGCCGGACATACAGGTATCCAAAAAACCCTGGAGTTTATCTCTAGGTCCTATTGGTGGCCAACTCTGAAAAAGGACGTCTTGGAGTTTATTGCATCTTGCCCAAAGTGTGCTCAACATAAGGTATCCCGCCAGTCGCCTGCGGGGCAACTGGTTCCACTATCTGTTCCCCGTCGACCTTGGACCCATTTGTCGATGGATTTTATTACAGATTTACCCATGTGCAACAAGTTCAATACCATCTGGGTGGTAGTTGACCGGTTCACCAAGATGGCACACTTCATTCCTCTCACCGGTCTTCCGTCAGCTTCCAAGTTGGCTCAAGTATTCATACAAGAGATCTTCCGACTCCACGGTCTTCCTGAAGAAATTATCTCAGATCGAGGAGTTCAATTCACAGCCAAATTCTGGCGAAGTTTATGTCAAGTCCTCCAAGTCAAGCTAAAGTTTTCCACGGCTTACCATCCTCAGACCAATGGTCAAACCGAGAGGGTGAATCAGGACTTGGAGGCCTTCCTCCGCATCTATGTGTCCTCCTCTCAAGATGACTGGGTTCAATTACTTCCCTGGGCCGAGTTCTGTCATAACAACCAGTATCATTCTTCATCTGCTTCAACACCATTCTTCACTAACTTTGGATTCCACCCTAAAGTCCCTGAGTTCCAACCGCTTCCAGCAACTTCTGTTCCCGCAGTGGATATCACCTTGCATCAGTTTGCCAATATCTGGAAGAGCGTACGATCAGCTCTGCTCAAGGCATCGTTCAGGTACAAGAAGTTTGCGGATAAGAAGCGTCGAGCAGTTCCTGCTCTCAAGGTGGGTGATCGGGTATGGTTATCCACGAAGAATTTGAGGTTAAGAGTTCCCAGTATGAAGTTTGCACCTCGCTATATCGGTCCTTTCAAGATTGAACAAGTCATCAATCCTGTTGCTTACAGACTCCAGTTGCCTCCCTTCTTAAAAATACCCAGGACATTCCATGTTTCCCTGTTGAAACCGCTGATCTTGAATCGGTTTCATTCCTCACTTCCTCCAACTCCGAAAGTCCAAACTCAACGAGGCGTTGAGTATGAAGTGGCCAAGATCCTGGACTCACGTCACCGTTACGGTCAACTACAATATCTTATTGACTGGAAGGGTTATGGTCCTGAGGAACGTTCATGGACCAATGCTTCTGATGTCCATGCTCCTGCCTTGGTCCGGAGATTCCATTCCAAGTTTCCTCAAAAGCCAAAGAAGTGTCCTGGGGCCACTCCTAAAGGGGGGGGTGCTGTCACGATCCGGGTATCTGGACGCCATTTCTTACCCATCAGATGCCTCCTAAGGCTGGCTCAGCGCTCCAGGACCGGATCCCATCTGTTATCCTGATGTGTACATTCCTGTATCCTCTCCTGTCACTCTGGGACGCTGTCACAGTAAACGCCATATTACACCTGGCATGGCGTCTCCCGCGGCCTCCGCCGCCGTCCCTGAACTTCTGCATGCAGAGTGTCTGAGTGGCGATTACGTCAGCCGCGGCCTCCGCTGTGTCCGCGTGGTTGGATGTGCATCTGTCAGCCTGGCGCCTCCTGTCTCCGTTGGCCGGCGCCGCCATTACTGTTTTCATTACCACATGGATTACAAACCAAACTTCCCTCCAAGTGTCTGCATGGGCGCAGCCATCTTGGATTCTGTCAGCTGATCATTTCCACCAATCTGTTCTCAGTATTGATAATCTGCATAATTGCCTAGCCAATCCCTTCCTTGCTGCAGGTATAAATACACTGTGCCTGAGCAAGGAAGGCGTCAGTGCTTTGGTTGTCAAACCTAGTTCCTGTTTGTCTCTCTCCTGTGATTGTCTTCCAGGTTCCAGCTCCTGTCTCAAGACTTCCACCATAGAGACCCGCACCAGCATTCCACCTGCGGTGTAGCCTGACTCTCCAATCCATTGTGGATTCATCTGTTTCCAGCTACAACATTACCTGCTTCCAGCTCAGCTTCCAGCAGAGTACAGCTTCTCTTAAAGGGCCGGTGTCCTTTCTACACTTTACCACTCTCCACCGGTATTATTATTTCTCCGCTCTCAAGTTCTACATTTCAGTTCATATTTCATCGCTCCCAAGTTCATTTATTATTTAACTGGTTCCAGCCAGTATCCACTCCGTGCTAACAACAGTCTGGTTCCAGCCAGTATCCACAGCAGCCGTTTTATCTTCAGCAACCCAGCTTTTCCTGGAACACCAGCTGGCACAATCCTGGGTTATCTCCATTGCTACAGTCGGGCCTGGTAAGGACTTTCCATCTAGAAGATTATAAGAACTATCTCACACTACCAGTGCCCTGTGGCTCCTGCCATCCTGTAGTACCCAGGAACTGTATTTATTCTTTGCTGACTTTTACGTTTTCTTTTACTGCTGCTGTGTTGCGGAGTTGTCATAATAAACATCATTGACTTTTATCCAAGTTGTCGTGGTCACGCCTTCGGGCAGTTATTATTCATGTTACTTACATGTCCAGGGGTCTGATACAACCTCCCAGGTTCCGGTACATCTCAGCCCCTACAACTGAGGCTGCCTCCCGTCAGCTCAGGCCCTCAGTTGTGACATTATCACACCAAAAAACAATATTTTGGTTAGCTAACCTGCTGATCCATAATTCGACCGCTACTATTTATTGGAAACAGTTCAAACAACAAAAGATTAGCAGTGAACCCAGCCTATCGCCACTCTATAGGCCATGTTGCAGCACACCATTCACCATCTAGATAAGCCCCAAAATCCGATGAACCTGCTGCATCAGTAAAAGCTGAAGCTCCACATTATTCACTGCTTCACTAGGCCAAATCCTCTCTAAATTAAAATCAACTAAAAATTACGCCCAGGGCCAGTATTTACTAAAAATCCGAGTTTGGACGATTTGTGTTTTTTTTTCTAAGTCCCAATCCGGGAATTCACTAAGCAGAAAACTCGGCAGTGTCTAGTCTATTCGTAATGGTTTGATTGGCAAAGTTCTGAAATACGAATGAATAGACCATCGGTCAAACGGCGATTCCAGGGTACCTGAAAATAAAATTATACTCACCTAAATCCTGTGTGTCGTGTCCTTTTGTAATAATCCACGTACTTGGCAAAACAAAAAAATGGAAACCCGACCACACACTGAAAGGGGTCCCATGTTTACACATGGGACCCCTTTCCCCGACTGCCAGGACCCCCCCTGACTCCTGTCAAAGAGGGTCCCTTCAGCCAATCAGGGAGCGCCACTTCGTGGCACTCTCCTGATTGGCTGTGTGCTCTTGTAGTGTCTGTGAGGCAGCACACGGCAGAGATACAATGTAGCGCCTACGCGCTCCATTGTAGCCAATGGTGGGAACTTTGCGGTCAGCGGTGAGGTTACTTTCGGTCAACCGCTGACCGCAATGTTCCCACCATTGGCTACAATGGAGCGCATAGGCGCTGCATTGTATCTCTGCCGTGTGCTGCCTCACAGACACTACAGGAGCACACAGCCAATCAGGAGAGTGCCACCAGAGTGCTAGTACTTGTGGTTCTCCAAGTACCAGCTTGCGGGGGAGGCTTGCAGGGACTTGTAGTTCTTGTACAAAAAACAATATTCTTTTATTTTACACTTGGCTATCAGCCCCCCATCCGCAACCCATCGATGGGGGGGCAGCCTCGGGCTTCACCCCTGGCCCTTGGGTGGCTTGAGGGGGGGACCCCTTGATTTAAGGGGTCCCCACTCCTCCAGGGTACCCCGGCCAGGGGTGACTAGTTAGTGATTTAATGCCAGGGCCGCAGGGACCTATATAAAAGTGTCCCCCGGCTGTGGCATTATCTCTCTGACTAGTGGAGCCCGGTGCTGGTTTCAAAAATACGGGGGACCCCTACGCTTTTTCCCCCCCATATTTTTGGAACCAGGACCAGGTGCAGAGCCCGGTGCTGGTTGATCAAATATGGGGGAACCCCTGTCAATTTTTCCCCCATATTTTTTCAACCAGGACCGGCTCAAAGAGCCCGAGGCTGGTTATGCTTAGGAGGGGGGACCCCACGCAATTTTTTCCAGATTCTTAAACACTTTAAAAACCTTTTTAAGGTACACAATGAAGCCCTGCACGGATCTCACAGATCCGGCCGGGATTCCTTGTGTTTTGTCAGGCAGTGACCGTATCAGGATTCAAAAAGTTGCAGTAAAATGCACCCGATACCATTCGAGTTCAAACACCCTTCAAAACGGCCAAAACACGAATCTTTGTAAATATACCCCCAGGTTTGAAGAGCGTCTTTGATTTCTTTGGACAAACGAACATGGTAATGGGGCTTAGTGACACCTGCAGTTGCATGTTCGAGCTTTCTACAGAAAACCCGACACATTGGGATAATCCTACAAGCAAAATTGAGCGAACCCAATAACAATTGCATAATTCGTAACTTAACTTTCTTGGCCACTGAACAACCCTTGATCAAATCCAAAAGTTTTTGGACTTTATCCTGGGGAAGTCTGCAACAGCCCTCTACAGTATCTATCTCTATGCCTAAATAATACAAACATGAACAGGGTCCGTCTGTTTTATCCTGAGCAATTGGCACACCTAAGAACCGGAACAAGGCTTGAGCTGAAAAAAGGATATCACCACATACCTCACTGCCCTTAGAACCTATAAACAAAAAATCGTCTTAATAATGCACTATGCCAGCATGGCCTGTGCCTAGCTGGATACACCATTGTAAATTGTGATTGAGAATACAAATTCTTAGTAAATTACAGGGTTGTATAAAATAACAGCCGTGTTTGACCGATGGTCTATTCATTTGTATTTGTGAACTCTGCCAGGAAAAACAATACGAATAGCCCCAACACTGCCGAGATTTGTGTTTAGTAAATTCCCATGATCACACTTAGAAGAAAAATACAAACTCAAATTAAATTGAGACCTTAGTAAATATACCCCCACGTGTAGATACTATACAAGACCTGCTGGGAGTCCTATGTACATGTTCATTTTATAATTGAGTGGACGTTCCCAAGACACGGGGTGGCAAGTGCGCACAGCCGACAGGGGTCATGAATAATAGCAATTATATCTAGTGGGGCACATAGTACACAACCTATCATATACTGTATGTACCATAGTACTGATGCCTCCTTTCATTTAGGTGCAGCAATCTTCACCATTATACACAAGGCAAACATTAACACATTACTGAAAATACGAACTCAGTACACTGGTGATATTATAGTATGGAGGTGACACTCAGGGTGATTAATTTATTGGACTGCAGCAGTTTACATCACTGTGATTTGGGTGTGCTATAACGTAAACAGCAATTGATACATCACGTTACAATTACTAGAGTCACCCTATATGGTGCAGGCTAGAATATTAAAATGTAATTAATATATTAACAATACGCACACAGTTTGTGCGCAGTGTATAAAATGTACCAAACTACTATACTCCGTACTTTTTATAGATCAAAGCACTTCATATGCCTTCTTTACAAATAATGAAACAGTATTATAAATAGGGAGTATTAATATCCAGAAACTCTGTCTGAGTTTAATAGACTGTGTGGATCTAATATGCTATAAATAATACAAATATTATAGGTGTACATTGAACATTATTGGTGAGATCATTATATTAGACATCCAACACCAATGAACAGTGATAATAAGCACTGATATTGTATTTATTCAATATGTGGTACAGTGACATCCCCTTGTTTGACTGTTATTTGGAATTAAAATATAATATAACTTCATTGAAGTACTGTAGAAGTTCTATTGCTATTTGCACCCTAAGACAATTAATAACTCCAATTTGAGTAACAGCCAGTATACTGAGCCATTAATATATGTGTGATATTAATGATCAAACATGTCATATATTACTTTGCTCTTAAGTAATGGATGTGGTGTCAGAAATAAATTAAATATCTAAATAAATTTATGATATACCACCAATTATATTTTTTGTTATTATTGTTTGTGGTACCACAAATGGGAATAGAAGGTATATGAACATCTAGGAGAGATATTACAACAAGGTCTGACACTGACAGGTGAGAGACCTTTAAATAGAGGTATATCTTGTACATTCCTGACACTATAAGTGAGAGGAATTTCAGAATATATATTGCCTAACAATAAGAAATTATGGAGAATTTCGGAGATTATACTCCTTAATGCAAATATACCTGACACCATAAGTGAGAGGTTAATAACATACAAACCTGACACTATAGGTGAGAGGAATTCTGGTGTACCTAGAATAACTCCCCAATAACAAGGAATTTTTGGCAATATATTCCTGAATATGATCATACCTGTCACTTTATGTGAGATGTAATTAATTCCATCATATAGCCTGCATTATGAATGACAAGTAATTTGAAGCATTTAACTAAACCTTCTTCCCATAAGAATAAATACTTTTGATATGATAATTGTTAATTTCTTAATGTTATAAATGAGAGAACATAGAGACATTTTGAAAATTTTATCTTTGGGATACATTACATTACAACGGGACTGATACTGTGGACTTACAGGATTGTAACCTTTCAGCATAAAACTGCCAGGCGACCTATATTTATAAGAGTAAAGCATCCATTCATTATTGCAATTAACCATATATAATTAACCTTATAACTGTATAAGAAATAACGACTCGGACAACAACTGTTTGGATTAAAGGTCACAGCTTTTATTAATCATGACCAAATAAGAATCTCTCAAATGTGGCCAAGAAGGCGCCACAAGATTAGCTCAAGCCCAACTGAACAAATATCGATAATGAGGGACAACTAAAACGCCCCTCCCAAAGACGCAACCGCGCTGTGAAGGACTCACCACCCCTTACTCGAGCACAGTCTGAGCGCCTCACAAAAGGCTCACAGGTCCCCTCGCAGAAGTAGGACACCCGGCCTAAATTCGAAGGGGTAAGTGCCCCACAGTGACCTCTTGCATCACATGTGACACACATATGTGTGTCCTGATGACGGGGGGCAGTACCCCGAAACGTTGAAGAATAAAGCACCTTGTTTTTTCACTGAGATGATAGTCCAGGAGTGACTCTGTTATTGGGAGAGTATATATATATATATATATATATATAGTGCCCCCCTTTGTGATCCCGGCGTCTGTATTGTGGACCCAACGATCGGTATGCTGACCGCATACCATGTATGTATGTATGTATGTATGTATATATATATATATATATATATATAATATATCCCATTTGTGTGTGCACACACATAAAGAGCCTAGGGAGATATGAAAGGGGCAGAGAGGGAGAGAGGAATGGAGAGAGAAGGGGGGCTTGGGGTGGGAGAAAGTGGGGGAGCATGGGGAGAGAGAAGAGAGGAAGAGGACTGTAAGGAGGAGAGGGAGAGGCATGGAGAGATAGGGGGCCATGGGGAGAAACAGAAGGGGGAAATAGTGAGAGAGGGGGTACTTGGGCAAAGAGAGGGAATATGGGAAGAGAGAGGGTGGGGCATTGAGAGAGATGGCAGAGAAAGACATGGGTGAGAGGGGACATTGGGAGACAGAGAAAGGGGGCATGAACAGAAAGAGGCATGGGGAAAGAGGGGCATAGGATGAGGCATGAGGGAGGGAGAGAGGGGTGAAGGGACTTGGGGGGAGAGAGATTTCAGCAGCAGCCAGCAGCATAATGAGAAGAGGTGTCCGTGGAGCAGTTACATTTTACCTGCAGGTCGGGAGGAAGCCCCGAGGTCCCACAAGCTGGTCCCCCGGGATGTGCAGTGTTCTGGAGGGCTACCAGTCCCCGCAGCCCGGCAAGATTTAGGCGGCTGTGGGAGGATATCAGATAAGCGGAAGAGGGAGAGGCAGAGATGCGGGACAGGCAGAGGCACGGAAGGAGAGGAGGAGGAGGAGGCACGGGAGGCGAGAGGAGGAGACGCGGGAGGTAGAGGCAGCGGCGCGGGACAGGCAAAGACATGGGAAGCGAGAGGAGGAGACGCGGGAGGCGAGAGGAGGAGACGCGGGAGGCAAGAGGAGGAGACGGGATGAGGAGGAGTATAGGCAGAGACACCGTGGCCGCTGCTGTTGTGAGCTAGGAGGAGCACAATTGCGTTTGTACTGCTCAATTCCCTAACCCATTTATTCTGAGGCTGCTGCATTACAGGCACAGCCTGGTTTAGATCCGCTGTCTAAATAAATGATCAATCAGCTGTGCCGATTGATCGACTGGCAGGGGGGTTTCCAGGTACTCGGAAACTCCCCCTGCGTGCGCGTATGCTGGGGAAGTCTGCAACAGCCCTCTTCAGTATCTATCTCTATGCCTAAATAAGAAAAACATGTACAGGGTCCCTCTGTTTTATCCTGAGCAATTGGCACACCTAAGAACCGGAACAAGGCTTGAGCTGAAAAAAGGATATCACCACATGCCTCACTGCCCTTAGAACCTATAAACAAGAAATCGTCTAAATAATGGACTATCCCAGCATGGCCTGTGCCTACCTGGATACACCATTGTAAAAATGAACTAAATTTCTCAAAATAGAAACAAGAAACTGAACACCCTATCGGCAAGCATTTATCTACATAAGACTGCCTATTCAATTTAAAACCCATAAATCACATTGCTTCTGGGTGTAAAGGCAGGAGCCGAAAGGCTGATTCTATATCCAACTTTGCCATTAACGCGCCTTTACCAAAACTCCACACCAGAGCTAGTGCTTCATCGAAAGACTGATAACGCACGCTACAAAATTGCTCAGTAATTGCATCATTCACTGATGCACTGTGCGGGTAAGAGAGGTGCTGTTTCAATCTGTATTTCCCAGGAACTTTCTTGGGAACTACTCCAACAGGGGAAACACATAAATCCTCTAGCCGAGCTGAAGAAAAAGGGCCACACATACGACCCAAATTAATCTCTGCTTAAACCTTTTTCCTAACCACCTCTGGAAATTCCCTAGTTGAACGGAGATTCCTAGTTGCTACAACTTTCAAAGGAACAGAAATTGGTAATCTAAAACCATGCTTAAAAACATCTAAGAAAAATTGGACGACCTCCCGCAAAGGATACCAACCCAACCACTTCTCCAGCTTATCGTAGAATCTGCCTTAAGAAGCATCACTTTTACACTCCTTGGCTGGGTGCACCCCCCCCCCCCCCCCCCCCGCGGATCCAACAGGAGTGTTGAAAATGACAGCCCGCTCCCCTAAAACAGTGCGAGTCATTAGAAGCGAAGCATTTCCCTCTTGCTGACTCCGCTGCTGATTTACCCGATGTGCTGCATTTAGAGTGAAAAACCTCCTGTACTGGTTTGTCTTGGTTAGTTACTTCTAACCATACTGCGACATCTTTAAAACACAATGGCAAAACTAGTCTCCCATCATGCTTACAACTAAACTTTTCGGCGGATGCCATACCTTTTCTTAACATACATATCAAGCACCAAATATATATACTTCACAACATTAATATGCTCCTCAGGTCTTGACTTTAAGTAGCAAGCCGAAAAAATGAATGCATCCTGTAACTAATTATCATAGCTCTTATAAGCCACTTCTGCTGAACCTCCTGATTTCTTTGCCTTCTCAAATTCCTTCTTTGTATCCTCCGTCATAATGAAAAAATCCACAAATTTACCTTTGCAAACTTTTTCTTTAATCTTCTTTCTCAGGGGGTAATTCCGAGTTGATCGCAGCAGGAACTTTGTTAGCAGTTGGACAAAACCATGTGCACTGCAGGGGAGGCAGATATAACATGTGCAGAGAGAGATAGATTTGGGTGGGGTGTGTTCAATCTGCAATCTAATTTGCAGTGTAAAAATAAAGCAGCCAGTATTTACCCTGCACAGAAATAAAATAACCCACCCAAATCTAACTCTTTCTGCACATGTTATATCTGCCTCCCCTGCAGTGCACATGGTTTTGTCCAACTGCTAACATAATTCCTGCTGCGATCAATTTGGAATTACCCCCTTAATCCCCTAGTGATTGCAGTGTTTGCGCAATGAACAACA
This sequence comes from Pseudophryne corroboree, assembly GCF_028390025.1. NCBI lineage: Eukaryota > Metazoa > Chordata > Amphibia > Anura > Myobatrachidae > Pseudophryne > Pseudophryne corroboree. Next base: position 198,107,504 of record NC_086452.1, on the reverse strand, counting down.
TCATCTCGTGAATCGGCTTTATCTGAATCAGACTCCCTAGCCTTCCTGCTTTTCTTAGACTACCTCTTGGCTATCCTACGCTCAACCAGCTTCACTATCTTTTTGGGCTTTTGCGACGCGCTAGCAGAAGAATCACTGTTACTGCTATCAGAAGAAGACACAGAGGAGGAAACACAATATGTGAGGGGTATATACTCACCAACCCCTGATGTGCCCGGAACTTCGGAATCCCCTTTTGATATCGGAACTGCTGAAGCACCTTGCTGACTCTCCAAACTTGGTTCCTGAAGAGCGCCTGAAACCGATCCACTAGGCTGTAAACCTATATCTGAGGAATCAACTGTGTCACTAACAGTTAAATAAGACAATACCGCAGCAGGTGGAGTAGAGCTGGGGGAGGGGGAGGAGCCGGAGTCGATACCTCGGAGGGAATGGGAGGGGGCATTGACACCGGTAAATGTGCCTGCATTAACTGGTTACCTAAAAAAAGGTGGGTGAACTGGATTTGGCCCAGGTGAAGAATAATTCCGCCACCACGCTGTGGGTGGCTGGTAAAAATTTGGGAATTGACACGGCAACTGAGAAGGGGCGGGAAACGAGTGAGCCGCAGAACCTGCAGTTGTCCAATAAGGGAAACAAACCTGCCCTACCGGGTACAATGAACCTGGATATGCTGAGGTGCTTGGGGGCTGACTTACTGTTGTGAAAGCTTCTGAATAATTAACCCTTATTGAGGGTGACTGCAAAGATTGTGCTTCAACTATATAATTTTCTGATGAACCTGCACATTGCAGGTCACCAGACACACCAGCCTGTAATAAAGGCTGCTCCCTCTGACTCCTGCTGACTTCAGTGGTGAAACCCCCAGGGGGAGCCAGCGCAAGCTGCACTCCCTCACTGGGCTGATTAGAATAGCCCCTCCCAGTTTCCTCAACTAAAATGGCCACCGGCCCTGCCAATGCAGGTGCCGCTTCCCCCCGTCCTTATACAGAGGACTGCCCAGCACAAAAGGACTCACCAGGCGCCCCAGGAAAGGCCCAGTCCCCACTGGGTGTGCCCGGCATTATCATGCTGCCTGGTGTACAAATCCCGCACTGCAGTCTGCCCAGCCGGGACAGGCACTGCCGGAGCGGGGTGATAGAAAGCCGCGGATGACCCCGCTAGTGGAATGGGTCACGCGGGGGGGAGGGACACCGGCTGGGGCACTGCACTCATTATAGATGCAGGCAGCCCGGCTGGGATGGGAGGCGGAGGAGGTGGTGCATTAGAGACCCGCTGTGATGCCGCGAGAAGACGCGGCTCACAGGTGGTGGAGACTAGCCCAGGGACTAGCCCGGGGACCTGGCGACGAGCACCAGCAAGAAGACCAGCTAAGAGAGATGGGGGGAGAAGAGGAGGCAGGAGCCGCCACAGAGGCAGTGCCTGACACTGCAGCCGCAGTGAGTACACTGGGGGGGGGGGGGGGGGCTGTCACAGCTGAAGGGCTGCCTGGGGGGCCTGGACCAGGGCTACAGAGGCACCCCTCCTCTGTCTACCTAAGGTAAGAACCGCACAGACTACTCCAAACAGCAAAAGATATCAATTAAAATGGATGCCAATATATATACTGTACTAAACCCCTCCTAATAAAACGCACATTTGCCATGCTGTCAAACCAATAGGAAAACACAATACCCTTAACAACATCTACCTAGTAACAGGCTCCTAAACTTAACCGATCACAAAATATCAGGACTCTTACTTAGTCTCAGGTCTATACAGCCCCTCGCCTGCTTTAATTACTGTTCCAGGCAAATACTCTGGATGAGCTTGAAAAGGCAACATTTGTATTAGAGTTCAATTATAATTGAAACACTGTTGAAAACTGGATGTATAGTATCATTTGCTTATTCCAATACAGTGAAGAAAGCAGACACAAATAAAGGGGATCCAGTCTCTAGGTCGACACTATCTAGGCCGACCACTATTGGTTGACAGTAACTAGGTTGACAGGGTTTCTAGGTTGACAGGGTCTCTAGGTCAGCATGTTCTAGGTTGACAGGTCAAAAGGTCGACATGAGTTTTCCACAATTTTTTTCTTTTTTTGAACCTTTTCATACTTAACGATCCACGTGGACTACAATTGGGAACGGTAAGCTGTGCCGAGCACAGTGGTAGCAGAGCGAGGCAACTTGCCCGAAGCATGGCGAGCGAAGCGAGCCATGCAAGTGGACACAGTGCACTAATTGGGGTTCCCGGTGACTCTACAAAGAAAATGACACAAAACCCCCATAAAAAAAATGCATGTCGACCTTTTGACCTGTCGACCTAGACCATGTCGACCTAAAGACCCTGTCGACCTAGAGATCCTGTCGACCTAGACACTGTCGACCTAGTTTCTATCTATCTTCCATACCACACCCCAAATAAAGATGCCCAGTTGTTTTTAAACATTTATTGTACTTTTATTGTTTTTCTTCTTTATTACTCACAGTGTTGTCAAATCTTTACACCACTTTCAATACACGTTTTTTAATATGTTGCATAAAGTTTATCCTGGAGCATCATGACAATTAGTAGATATCTACTATTTAATTAATCAATCAATCAAAGTAAAGTTTTAAACTTCAGTGCACTGGAAACAGATCCTTTCTCTCTTCCTTTTTGTTCTTTCCCTACATTAACATGATCTGTGGTAGCACCCCCAACCTTTGAATGTTAATATGATACATCAATGATAATAGGGGCTTTCATTAATTACTCTATTCAATAATAGAGATATTTTTTTCCTGTGCAACGGTTATCCCCTTACCATTTTCCCTCTATCATGCCTTAATGTGTAAAAAGGGGGTCTCTGCCTGCCTTAATGTGTAAAAAGGGGGACTCTGCCTGCCTTAATGTGTAAAAAGGGGGACTCTGCCTGCCTTAATGTGTAAAAAGGGGGACTCTGCCTGCAGTAATGTGTAAAAAGGGGGAGTCAGCCTGCCGTAATGTGTAAAAGGGGACTCTACTTGCCTAATATGTAAAAGGGGACTCTACTTGCCGTAATGTGTAAAAAGGGGCGCTCTGCCTGCTGTAATGTGTAAAAGGGAGCTCTGCCTGCTGTAATGTGTACAAGGGAGCTCTGTGGCCACACCCTTTCCCCATGAAGCCACGTCCCTATATTTTTGGCACCCACTGGCCCTATTTTATATATGGTGGGGGGGCGCCAATGCTGTTTCTTGCACACACCGCTAAAATGTCTAGTTACAGCACTGGATTTGAGCCACTAGCTGGGGGGTTCCACATCACTGGAAACACTCCCAACTTTGTCAGTGGTCTACATCAAGAACTGGAGGGAAAAGCTGACACCTGCTTCCAGGGGCAGATTGGGTTGGAAAACCAGCCCGGGAAATTTCTAGAAGCAGCCCTAATGGGGGTGGGGTCTGGTGATGAATCGGGCATACATTTAGGCAGTGGTTCTCAAACTGTGTGCTGTGGCACCCTGGGGGGCATCATGGCAGTTGCAGGGGTTCCTAGGATTAGTGGTATAGGATCAATTCAAATTATTTATTGTCAATGTAATAGGTAAAACCTGTACTAGTGGCTGTCAATCATAAAATATATGGACAAACAGAAACAAATCCTGTCCCTCACCACACAGTTGAACTTAAGGATGACCTATAAACACAGTTTGCTTAATTTAATATTTCTCAATAAGAATCTTTTGGTTTAGGGGTGCCGTGAATAAGATTCTGATACTCTAGGGCAGGCATGTCCAAACTGCGGCCCTCCAGCTATTGAGAAATGACACATCCCAGCATGCGCTGACACAGCTTTAGCATTCTCTGACAGCATAACTGTGTCAGGGCATGCTGGGATATGTAGTTTCACAACAGCTGGAGGGCCGCAGTTTGGACATGCCTGCTCTAGGGTGTCGTGTTTCAAAAAGGTTTGGGAACCACTGATTTAGGAGATTAAATTTGATGGTCAGGTAAGAGCATACTTGCCTACCTGACCCTCTCCATGGGGGAGAAAATGCTCTGTTCCTGGACTTTCCTGGTAATGTATGATTGCCATCACCTGTGGTGAGCTAGTTAATTGATAAGAAAGGTGTTTCACCACAGGTGATGGCAATCATACATTACCAGGAAAGTCCAGGAACAGAGCATTTTCTCCCTCATGGAGAGGGTCAGGTAGGCAAGTATGGGTAAGAGATAAATCAAACTTCCAATTAGAGATGAACTTCTGAAATCAGAAAGGCTAAAAATGTTATAACTGACAGACCTAGTATACTACAGGCATGCTCAGATGTTATTCAGGAAAAGCCATTCAAAAATGGTGTAAAATTAAATAAATATTCATTTTATTCCCATATTGCATTGAATTAAAAAGTCATGTGACCCAGGTTCAGTAAATACTGTATAAGAACATGCACTTTCACTTCCTATTGTTTCATTAATGCCCCTTTCACACTGCCAAAAATATCCCGGGTTATTGCATGTAAACGAGCAGCAACCCATATCTTTGTGCAGTGTGAAAGCGGCCAGAGGAAATAACCCGGGTCAAGCATTCTGGTATTTCAACCCGTTATTAAAGCAGGGTTTTACAGAGGTACGACCCGGATTGAAGGGCAGTGTGAACGGGTTGCTGGGTAGATTTGGTGACGTCATCTACACGGCAATAAGCCATTTCGGGGCCCTAGTCTGAAAGGGGTCTCAAGCAGGTTGCACCCGGGAAGGACCTCTGCACAAGTCCTGAGTGCGACCCTGCTAAATGCAATGTGAAAGCGACATTAGTGACACAGTTTCAACTTTACCAATAACAAATAACTGTGTTAATATTTCATAGATGACCATGCACACGTACACACACAAATCAAGTTCCTGATAATATGTTGAAGGTGAAGAGGGGCATGTTCTCTTGGGGAAAGGGCCTCCCAATCGAATTACGCCACACAGTAGTGCCCTTACTCACATTACAATGCATAGTAGTGTCCCTTATTCACACAGAATTCCCCCATATACACTTTACACCACACATTAGAGCCCTTTTTTAACATTAAGCTACACAGTAGTGTCCCTTAATTAAGTTTAGTCACACAAGACAGCTCCTTACACATTATACCACACAGTAGTAATGCCCCTTACACATTACATCCGCACAATTGTAGACACTGTACATATAACTCTATATACATAGGCATGCGCAGCTAATTTTATTAGTGGGTGCACTGCAGGAGAGGCGTGTCTAGCACCGCCTTTTGGGGGTGTCTAGCACTATTTTACATTTTCTCAGTAAAATCAGTGTCTTAATCTAATTCCTCCCTAGTTCCTAATGATAAAGTAGATATAATACACCCCATAGAAATAAAATGAAAGTTAATGGTGCGACCACCAACCAGTACTGACTGTCCGCTACAGCATAACCCTGAGTCCTAGCTGCTGATGCACCCTATCTCTGCTTACATTTCACCAACCTTTCTCTGACCCAGTGGCAGAACTAGCCAGTGGTGGTCTTAGGTGCGTATGCATTCCCTTCCCCTTCTATGCCATCAGACCCCACCTCCACAGGACACCAGCATTTGTCACACGTCACCATGCTCATCAGCTACTGACAGTAGTGCCCGTTATTCATATTATGCCACACAGTATAAACTATAATTTGCAATATGTCACATGGTATGAGACGAAATTCCCATTATGTCACATAGTATAATCCACATTCCCATTATGTCACACAGTATGAGCCGAAAATTCACATTATGTCACACGATATAAGCCACATTCACATTACACCACACAGTATGAGCCACATTCACATTACGCCACACAGTATGAGCCGAAATCCACATTGTAACATGGTGGTAGCCAAAATTCACATTACACCACACAGTATGAGCCGAAAATTCACATTATGTCACACGATATGAGCCACATTCACATTACGCCACACGGTATGAGACGAAAATTCACATTAAGTCACACAGTATGAGCTGAAATTCACATTACACCACATAGTATGAGCTGAAATTCACATTACACACGCAGTATGAGCTGAAAATTCACATTATTATACACAGTATGAGCCGAAATTCACATTGTCACATGGTGGTAGCCAAAATTCACATTACACCACACAGTATGAGCTGAAATTCACATCACACCACACAGTATGAGCTAAAAATTCACATTATGATACACAGTATGAGCCGAAATCCACATTATGTCACGAGCCGAAATCCACATTATGTCACACGATATGAGTATCATCACTCTCATCAAAAAAGAAAAGAATGAGATCTAAAAGAAATGAGATCTGTGGGTGCGCTCATGAAAAAAAAAAGAAAAGAAGGTTTACATATATATACTAGCTGGGCAAAGCATTCAATAGTTTCCTGAGTGCACCTATAGTCTATAGGTGCACTCAGGAAACTGCTGAATGCTTGGCCCAGCTAGTGTGTGTGTATAAATTTATATATATATATATATATATATATATATAAACAAAGAAGGAAAAGCGGCACTCAGCGTCTTTAGTCAAAAATAGAAAAGTGTATTTAAAACGCCATCTTAAACCAACGCTTCGGGACACGCAGGTCCCTTTGTCAAGGTGTACAGCAATAAGTGAGAAGTGGTAACATACCTTTATAGTGGAAGAAGCCCCAGAGTGACTGTGTGAAGTGCGGCGTCCGTCCACGAGGTCCGGCGCAAGCTGCTGACGTCATCGGCGGGCGGGCACCCGTTGTCATGGAAACCATGTACACTGCTATGCCGCTGCCGAGAAAATGTGACAGGAGTGGTGACGGTCAATGAAGTACTACCACCGCTGTGTGTGCAAATAGCTAGCATAGCTAGAGTGGTTGGCCGATGCATATAAAACCACAAATTTGTGGAGCTGCTCTCAGGGCTCTGTCTGTACAATTGAAGAGCCGCAGCTGGGCACAATAGCAGTAATATTGTGTCTCTTGTTTCAGAAAGTAAACAATGCTATATAATAAAACAACCTGGAGACATATGTAGCAAGAAGCTGTAATTGACATGTAACAAAAACGGCAGGTCAATTTAAATGCATTGTCGACCACACAGGCTATGCTAGGGTGAAAAGGATAGAGGAACATGCGAGAGAGGAATTACTGTCCATACTAGGTGCCTACATAAGTTAAAAATATGGTTAAAGATGCCAAGCAGTTATACAAGAGGGAGAAGCAGAAAAAGGAGGAATTGGTCCTTAATATTCCCGGTGGGGCTAAAGTTGTTAATGAGTGAACAAGTTCCAGGGCATCATTTCATTTAGGCCGCCAGGGTTAATTGTGCCCAGTTTATGGATCCACCTGGCTTCCAATCTGAGGAGTTTACCCTCCCGGTCACCACCTCTCAGGGACTTCTCAATATGGTCAATTACCATATGTTTCAGGTCATTGATACAGTGGCCTGCTTCCAAAAAGTGCCTGGCGACTGGCTGGTCTGATATCTTGCCCAATTATGTTTGCTTGATTGCAGACCTGTGGAGGGCCATTCGTTCCCTCATGATTCTAATAGATTTGCCCACATAGACCAAGTTACATGGGCAGACTATGATGTAAATGATGAATGAAGACTGGCATGAAAGGATATGTTTGATACTGATGTTACGGTTCTCAGGTGGATGCTTAAAGTGAGAGCCAGTGAGCATATGGGTGCAAGTGGTGCATTTTGGGCATTTATAACACCCTGGAGGTCTTGTGAGAAAGTTGGGTGGGCGATCATTGCTGGTACTAAAACCAGTGATGTCTGTATGGACGATGGTATCTTTAATGTTACGTCCTCTCGTGAAACAAGACATTGGGCGTTTATGTTTAAAGACAGGAATAGAGTTGTCCGTGGAAACCAGAGGCCACAAGGCTCTTGACGCACGTGGAATAACTGCACTAGCTGTGCTATATTGTGTGACAAAAGTGATCACCTCCCCTTTGGGCTTCTTGGTACTTGGAGATAGTAAGTTGGATCTAGGAATCGCCATGACCTCTATTTTTTGCATCTGTAAAGTCCTGTGGTCGTACCCTCTTATCAGAAATTTATCAATAAGCTTGTTTAATTCATCCTCCAGTGTCGACCGGTCACTGATGATTCTGGATAACCTGATCATCTGGGATCTGGGTAACCCTTTGATAAGACTTCTGGGATGGTGGCTATTAGCCCGTAGGAGGGTATTTTGGTCTGTGGGTTTAGTAAAAAGACCGGTATGAATACTTCCTTCTGATAAAGTGATTTGTACATCCAGGTAATTGATGGTATCGGTACTGGTAGAATAGGTGTATTTGATAGGTGAACTACGCATGTTAATAGTAGACATCATAGATTCAAAAAGGCTCAAAGGGCCCTTCCACAGAATAAATAAATCGTCTATGAACCGGGTGTATAGACGAATGTGCTGAGCTATGTCCGGATCCTGAAAAAAAGCCTCCGTCTCCTCCTTGAACATAAAGATGTTCACGAAAGAAGGGGAGACGTTGCTCCCCATCGCACACCCCGTCTTCTGGCGGTAAAACCGACCATTGAAAAGGAAGAAGTTGCGGGTTAATGTTAGCTTTAACAGGTCCAGAAATAGCTTGAGATCCAGATCACTCATATGTTCTGAGACAAGGAATTCCTCCATGGCTAATAAGCCTTCAAGATGGGGGATACTTGTGTAGAGGCTACATACGTCTACTACATCTTTAACCATATTTTTAACTTATGTAGGCACCTAGTATGGACAGTAATTCCTCTCTCGCATGTTCCTCTATCCTTTTCACCCTAGCATAGCCTGTGTGGTCGACAATGCATTTAAATTGACCTGCCGTTTTTGTTACATGTCAATCACAGCTTCTTGCTACATATGTCTCCGGGTTGTTTTATTATATAGCATTGTTTACTTTCTGAAACAAGAGACACAATATTACTGCTATTGTGCCCAGCTGCGGCTCTTCAATTGTACAGACAGAGCCCTGAGAGCAGCTCCACAAATTTGTGGTTTTATATGCATCGGCCAACCACTCTAGCTATGCTAGCTATTTGCACACACAGCGGTGGTAGTACTTCACTGACCGTCACCACTCCTGTCACATTTTCTCGGCAGCGGCATAGCAGTGTACATGGTTTCCATGACAACGGGTGCCCGCCCGCCGATGACGTCAGCAGCTTGCGCCGGACCTCGTGGACGGATGCCGCACTTCACACAGTCACTCTGGGGCTTCTTCCACTATAAAGGTATGTTACCACTTCTCACTTATTGCTGTACACCTTGACAAAGGGACCTGCGTGTCCCGAAACGTTGGTTTAAGATGGTGTTTTAAATACACTTTTCTATTTTTGACTAAAGACGCTGAGTGCCGCTTTTCCTTCTTTGTTTATTTATCCATTGCTACTAAGAGGGCACCGGTGCACTTTTAAACCTTGAAAACGGAGTGCCGATCCACTTCCATCCTTTGTATATATATATATATATATATATATATATATGTATATACTGCAGCACGCAGTGTGAGGTGACTTACTGCCTCAGTGACACTGAATGTGTCCTTTGCTCTGACAGCATCTTCTGAGTGGCGTGTGGCGGCAGTGGCAGGGCACACACAGTGCATTGAGAGCGCGGGCGGGGAAGGAGGGTGCGCAGTGTGATGATGTCACATCGCGAGGCAGAGTGCGACGTCAGCCCACTCACTCCTCCCCCACCCCCCGTGCCGCCGGATATACTGTATATAATCCGCGGCGGGCAGAGGCGCAGCGGGTTGGGAGGCGCAGTGAAGCAATGAGCAGAAGCCCGGCTCTCTGCGGTGTCTGTAGCAGGCGTGGCGTGTGGGGGGTGCCGGACTTTGGGGGGTGCCTATTGCGCACCAGGCACCCCGCTGTGTGCACGCCTATGTATATATACAAGTATACCAAGTAACCAATAAACGTAATTACTTCATGTTTACCATCATCTTATTTAAATGAAGACACAGGATAAATGAATGTAATATATTAACACAATATATTACTATAATTTATTCATCCTATGTCTTCATTTAAATAAGATGGAAAACAAAAATACTCTGTTGTTCATCTCCTGCTACATTAAAGTACCCATTGGTATTACAAGGTATTATAAGGATAAACTCACTTTTATAATGCCCATCCCCCCGCCTCATGCACTCATCCAGAAGTTTCTTACCCCAGTCTATCCTGGCAGTCTGGATAACAGGTTACAAAGAGCTCTGTATGGAGAGGTATCTAGGTCAGTGACTGCCTGTCCAGCTGTGTTGAGACTACAAGTCCCAGCACACATTTTCAACTGGATTTGCTGGGACATGTAGTGCCATCACACCTAGAGAGGGTTTTTTAACTATATGTATGTGTGCATTTATCCCCTCGGTGTCCCTGTGCACCCTCCTTGTAATTCCCCCTCAGTGTCCCTGCCTGCACCATCCCTGTAACTGCCCCCTCCGTGACCCTGCCCATACACTCCTGTAATTTCCTCTCAGTGTCCCTGCCCGCACCCTTCCCATAATTCCCCCTTAGTATCCCTGCCCACACCCTCCCCGTAATTCCCTGTCAGTGTCCCTACCCGCACCCTAACCGTACTTCTCTCTCAGTGTCTCTGCCTTCACACTGCTCGTAATTCCCCTTCAGTCTCCCTGCCCACACCCTCCCCATAATTCCATCTCAGTGTCCCTGCCCGCACCCTCCTCATAATTCCTCCTCAGTGTCCCTGCCTTCACTCTCCCTGTAATTCTCCCTCAGTGTTCCTGACCTCAGCCTCCCTGTGACTCCCCCCTCAGTGTCCCTGCCCATACACTCCTGTAATTCCCTCTCAATGTCCCTTCCCGCACCCTCCCTGTAATTGCCTCTCAGTGTCCTTGACCTCAGCCTCCCTGTAGTCCCTCCCTCTCATTTTCCTTACCCGAACCCTCCCTGTAATTCCCCCATAGTGTCCCTGACCTCAGCCTCCCTGTGACTCCCCCCTCAGTGTCCCTGCTTACACCCTCCTGTAATTCCACCTCAGTGTCCCTGCCCGTACCTTCCTCGTAATTCCCCCTCATTGTCCCTGCCCGCACACTCCTGTAATTCCCCCTCAGTGTTCCTGCCCGCACACTCCTGTAATTCCTCCATCAGTGTTCCTGCCCACACCCTCCCTGTAACTGCCCCTCAGTGTCCCTGCTCACACCCTCCTGTAATTCCACCTCAGTGTCCCTGCCCATACCCTCCCTGTAATTTCCCCTCAGTGTCCCTGCCCACACCCTCCCGGTAACTCCCCCTCAGTGTGCCTGACCTCAGCCTCCCTGTAAGCCCTCCACCTCATTGTCCCTATCCGCACCCTCCCTGTAATTCTCCCTCAGTGTCCATGACCTCAGCCTATCTGTAACTCCCCCCTCTGTGTCCCTGGGTGGGGGAGGTGGGGGGGCGCCAGTTCCTTACTATGCCAGGGGTACTCAGACCCCTAGATACACCCCTTCCCAGGAGCAAGACTTGTTCTGCGCACGTGCAGAATGGATCTAGCGATATCATTTGTACCCCCGTCAGTCGAAGCTTGATTGACATGCTGTGGCATTTGGTGGTGGTGGGGGGGGTGCGGTCCAGCACCCTTTTTCAAAATTGGGCACGTTAACCCCATTTTGAAGGCTTAACAGGTCCAGCGTCTGCATTGTTGGACAGACTTCCTAGGCCCAGGTGTCCGGATCCTATGGACACCCTGAGTAAGCTCCAGTTTTTTATTTTGCAATGAAATGTTTCCAGTTACAATCCTGTCTGTACTTCTATTTTTATTTAATATTGTCCTAATTATGCAAGAGGAGCTTCAGCTGCCTGTAATGGAGTGGGGAGGTATTACGTTACTGTGATCTAAAACTAAATATTAATGTAACACTTTTTACAGTACCTTCAAAGCGTATACCCGGAAAAGCTCAGTTTTCGGAGTTCAGTGGTCCCAAGTGGCGCTGAGGGAGGGGGGCGGGTGGTCTTGTTGAAGGGGCCTGGCAGAGTCCCAGGTCCAAATCCGCTTCCCTCCTTCTTATATATGGCCGACGGACGACCCGGCGGCGACGGGAAGTTTCTTCACTCCCCCCGTCACCCAGCTCCATAGCACTGCATGCTAATATGGCCAATCTCGTCCATATTGGCCTGCATGCATAAGCAACGGGTCACCAACGATTAACGAGCGCAGGGCCGCGCATTGTTAATCGTTGGTGCCTACACACTGCACAATATGAACGAGTTCTCGTTCATTAATGAACGAGAACGTTCATATCGTGCCTTTTATCTGCCAGTGTGTAGGGCCCTTAAGACTGAAGCATATATTGCAATATGAGCAGAGCCGGCCCTAACTAATATGATGCCCTAGGCAAGATTTTGGCTGGTGCCCCCTAGCACCGCCGCTAGTTCTGCAGGAGATACCTGGCATGAGTCAGCTGGCAGCTCTGCTAACGTCGGGCGCCTTTTGTTTATGAAAATGCATCTTATTTGCATTACTATGTGGCTAGGATGCACAAGCAGCTTATGCTGATTAAAATGATATGCAGCATGTCTATATTCTGTGTGCGACTGCGGCTGTATCTGCATACGAAATGCTACATTACAGTGATTTGCAGGAATACACTGCAACGTAGCATTTCATATGCCGATACAGCCGTAGTCACACACAGAATATAGGCATGCCGCATATCATTTTAATCAGCAGAAGCTGCTGGTGCCCCTAAGCATACCAAATGCCCTAGGCATTTGCCTAGTTTGCCTATGCCTAAGGCCGGCACTGAATATGAGGCATCATAAAGTGTATGAAATGTATCTGTTCTTGAAGATATAGACTATGGAGAGAACTGAGAAGAGGACTGAAAAACACAGAAAATGACTCAGCCTGGTTTCAAAGCATTACTCGCAGAATCTCTTCATTTATCACATCTGAGGTTAAGGGCTGGAACATGTCTTAATAATACATTTATTTTATTGAATTCATTTTTGTTTTGCAATACCTTTGTTGAGCAAGAACTTCTATTTGCCAAAGGATCACAAATTATTAGATTTATTTATTTAAAAAATATGATGCCATTTGGAAGCTGAATCATTTTTATAGATAACTGAAAGAATGGGAACATGAGGGGGAGCTGGTAAAATGCATAAATCAAGAATAAGTGGAGACAGTTTTGCAAAGCTTTGCCTACAGTATATTACACCGTGGATATAGAAAACACATGCTATGGCTGCAGTAAGCACCCAAACAAAAAATGTGAACTATGTATTGTTGATTTTTTTAATGTTTGCATTACTTGTCTAATGTGCATAAGGCCAAGTTATTAGGAGCAACATGGAGCGCCAACCCGTAACTAAGGATGGGTGAGTGATGCTGCCTTCCATTTGGCTTGAATTGGGTCCAATCTAGCCTAGAGACCCACTGCAGAGACATACGGTGCATTCATCTTCTTCTTGGTCCCATGGCCCCATCCCCTGGTCTTGACATGATGCATATGATAAATTGGCCACTTACAGTATGATGTCACTGATGTTTCTATGTGAATGGAAGAATAGAATAAAATTCTAACCAACTGCAGTGTGTTAAAATTATTTCAAAAAAGCTACAAATCACAGCAAACTTTACTTTTATAACAGTTTTGATAAAATGTTTAGGTTAAACAGCCATTATTCTGCAATCATTTTAAATATATGAATATTGGTTACATGCTTTGAGACAGTTATAGTAACATAGTCAGTGGCGTAAGTTCATCCCAGTTGCCCGGAGGCAAGTTCATCCCAGTTGCCACCCCCCCCTATATTTAGATAGATATATGCATGCATGTGTGCATATATTTGTGCGTGTGTCTTTTATTTTAAATCACACATTTCTTACCAGTCATACCCAGGATTAGAACCCCATGACCTGTTCCACTGACAGCAGACACTTTACTGATGGAGCTATTTGCTCCTGTACAGGAAGCATGAGAATTGTAACTATGTAAATTTATGTGTAATTGTCAAAGAAGTAACTTCATATAGTGAAGAGATAGCGGCAGCTATCAATTAACTTAATTGAATGATGTCACAGAATTTGAGGAGAGGTGCCCCCTTTCAGAGCAGGAGCCCGGCGGCAGATGACTCCATTGCTTCCCAGAGTTCTGCCTCTGAACATAGTAACATAGGGGCAGATGTATTAAGTAGTGATGTGCACCGGAAATTTTTCGGGTTTTGTGTTTTGGTTTTGGATTCGGTTCCGCGGACGTGTTTTGGATTCGGACGCGTTTTGGCAAAACCTCTCTGAAAATTTTTTGTCGGATTCGGGTGTGTTTTGGATTCGGGAGTTTTTTACAAAAAACCCTCAAAAACAGCTTAAATCATAGAATTAGGGGGTCATTTTGATCCCATAGTATTATTAACCTCAATAACCATAATTTCCACTCATTTCCAGTCTATTCTGAACACCTCACATCTCACAATATTATTTTTAGTCCTAAAATTTGCACCGAGGTCGCTGGATGGCTAAGCTAAGCGACCCAAGTGGCCGACACAAACACCTGGCCCATCTAGGAGTGGCACTGCAGTGTCAGACAGGATGGCAGATTTAAAAAAATAGTCCCCAAACAGCACATGATGCAAAGAAAAAAAGAGGTGCAATGAGGTAGCTGTGTGACTAAGCTAAGCGACCCAAGTGGCCGACACAAACACCTGGCCCATCTAGGAGTGGCACTGCAGTGTCAGACAGGATGGCAGATTTAAAAAATAGTCCCCAAACAGCACATGATGCAAAGAAAAAAAGAGGTGCAATGAGGTAGCTGTGTGACTAAGCTAAGCGACCCAAGTGGCCGACACAAACACTTGACCCATCTAGGAGTGGCACTGCAGTGTCAGACAGGATGGCAGATTTAAAAAATAGTCCCCAAACAGCACATGATGCAAAGAAAAAAAGAGGTGCAATGAGGTCAGGGCCGGATTAACAATGAGGCTGATGGAGCTGCAGCTCCAGGCCCACCCTCTAAAACAGGCCCACACCATCTGCAGATGTCCATGCAGCTGCTGTAGACAGGAAAAAATAAATTCCTGCTACTGCAGCCTGCAGCGTCCTTGGCCCCGCCCCCTCCGGCATCAACAACTCCCTGACCTCCCACCCCTCCCTCCAGAGCCGGATTAAGACTATGGGGGGCCCGGTGCACCTCTGACAGTGGGGCACCTAATAAAGAGGCAGATAGAGGACTTATCCGAAAAAAAATAAAAAATATTTATTTCTTAGAGGGTGCGGCACTCAGGCTGAATAATAATAACACAAACACAACTTCAATCGCTTTGGACTCTTTGTGTTATTATTCAGCCTGAGTGCCGCACCCGCTAAGAAATAATTCTGCTATTACTGTGAAGGCACCAGTACAGTCACAGTGTGTATAAATATATATATATATATATATATATATATAAAAACAATTATGACCGGCACTCCTACAGCAGAGAACAAATACCTGGGTGCCCTCCCGTGGCACTGCAAGGCCCAGCAAACAAAATAATGTAATGGGCGGCACTCCAAAGGATTTTCAATAAATCATACAGCTCACCAAGCCAGTTTGCGATCAACGTTTCAGGTGTCTTTATTTACACCTTTCGTCAGGATACAAATTTTACAAAACAAACATACCTTTTATAACACCAGACACGTGAGACACGCCTCGTCCCCTCTGCTTCCGGCCCCCGGCGCCGACGTCATAGACGGAGTGGAGCATGACACTGCCAGATCACCTTCTTGTTTTTTTTCTTGTATTGGAGCCCCCGCCGCGGTCCTTGTTTTAAGCTCCGCCACCATCCACACGTGGCCACGCCCATTTTGTGACCCGCTAATCGCATCAAAATGGGCGGGGCCTAATGCCACAAAGCACACTGTACCAGGCTGTTCCCATCAGTGCAGTGGCACTTTCTGCTCTTCGATATTCTGTTGCTGCTGCAGATGCTGTAGTATTAGTGAGTACTCATGTTTAATTTGTGTCCTTTTTCCCTTTAATTCTTTGGCCAGCAAATGCCACCTCATTTCAGGTTCCCACTGCTGGCAGGAATTACACAACAGTTATGATGCATAATGCATCTTATATTATTTACATGACATGACAAAAATTACATTGTTCACATGAGTTATGATCTTGCAGGGCAGGATATAAGGATTCTAGACTTTTCCATATCATGGTGCAGATAATAAAGATGTGTGCTGTGTGAGGGGAGGAGAGCGTAGCACAGCGTCTCTCCTGCCCCTCAGTTCTCTGTGATGTGTGGCGGTGGGGTGAATCTCAATAAGGCACTGCTTTGCTAGCCAATCACACCTCGCGGACCGGCAGCCACGGCTCCTGATTGGCTGTCGGTCCGCGAGCTCTGATTTGCTAACGAACCGGCGCCTCATTTGAGATGCCCACTGCCGGAGACTGGACTTTACGAGCATTGAGGGGCAGGAGAGGTGCTGCGCTGCGCTCTCCTACCCTCACACAGCAGCGACAGAGGCAGCGTTGAGCGGGGGGTGGGGGGGGGGGGGGCACTCTGGGGCAATGTATATCTGACACAGGGGCACTGTGTATCTGACACTGGGGCACTGTGCATCTGACACCGGGGCATTTGTGTATCTGGCACCGTGGGGCAATGTGTATCTGACACTGTGGGGCAATGTATATCTGGCACTATGGGGGCATTTGTGTATCTGGCACTGTGGGGCAATGTATATCTGATACTGGGGCAATGTGTATCTGACACTGGGGCAATGTGTACCTGACACTGGGGCAATTTGTATCTGGCATTGTGGGGGTATTTGTGTATCTGACACTGGGGCAATGTGTATCTGGCACTGTGGGGGTATTTGAGTATCTGGCACTGTGGGGGCATTTGTGTATCCGACACTGGGGCAATGTGTATCTGGCACTGTGGGGGGCATTTGAGTATCTGGCTCTCTGGGGCAATGTGTATTTGTCACTCTGGGGCAATATATATCTGGCACTGTGGGGCAATGTATATCTGGCACTGTGGGGCAATATGTGTCTGGCACTGTGGGGGCATTTCAGTATCTAGCACTGTGGGGTCATTTGTGTTTCTGGCACTTCAGGGAAATATATATCTGACACTGTGGGTCAACGTGTATCTGTTCCTATTGGGGTCATATGTGTATCTGCCCCTCCTCCCCATATGTGTATTACGCCCCCATTTTCATTGGCCAGGCCACATGTGGCATTTGGCCACACCCATTTCTTTGGCGCGCGCACACAGTACCTGTAAAACTTTTTTTCTACTTGCACCACTGATACTGTATATATATATATGATGTGGTTAAAATCCCAACAGTCAGAATCCCAGTGCATGAGATACCGGAGCCGGAATGCCAACACACCATCGGAATGCCAATGCCAGAATCCCGAAAGGGGCCAGGACACCGACTCCAGAATCCCGACCTCCAGGTTCCCGATCGTCAAAACAGTGCAGCGGGTAAATACTACGCAGAGGGTGGGGGGATAGTTTTAGGAAATAGCATATGGAAATGGTGGCGTCACTCAGAGTCTCTCAGGCAGAAGTAAAATCGGACACAGTCTTTTATATTGCCAACGTTTCAGGGACCTAATCCCTTTTTTTAAAGAAATGTTGGCAACAGAAAAGACTGTGGGGGGTGCTCTATTAGCCCATATGTGATTTTGATTGTTACAACATTCTGAGGCCATTTTTTAATGGCCGAAATTATACTGGCAATCGCACGATAACAAATGTTTTTGCTGCTACATATCCGGATTATGCTTCGCAAAGCATCTTGCCGAAGAGTGGCGGGGGATAAGGACACCAGCATCAGGGCTACTAGGATATCCTCCTGTGTCTGTAGTTACTTCTGTCTGATAGCTATACATACAGGGGCGGATTGAGATGGAAAACCTGCCCGGGAAATTTATTGAAGCAGCCCTAATGGGGGTGCGGTCTGATATGGGGGTGATGTCAGCTGAGGGGGGTATGATCTCTCTTCATTGAGCCTGATTGTACCCAAATGCAGCCTTCCTTGCATCTTTTGCGGCCGGGCCGCCACTGCATGAAGCTGACAGCGGCGCTACTATTTCAAATCTGCCGCAGACCGGCAGCCAATCAGGAGCGGCCGCTCCTGATTGGCTGCTGGTCCGCGGCAGATTTGAAATAGTACAGTGCCCGGCTCCTGTCCCTGGGCCCCCCTGACAAGTGCGGCTGCAATGTTCGGCTCCCCGGTATGAGGCATGAATACGCTAAGGCTCCGGCTCCCGCCTCCCTGACAGATCCGCTGCCCAGCTCCGGCTTTCTCCAGATGACAACTCAAGAGGCCGGCTTCCGCTCCACAGCGCAGCTGCCCGGCTCTCGTATGGTGATACTTCGGCAACTGGTGAGCAGAGGGGAACTTATAGAAGAGAGTGTCATGGTGGGGACAGTGTGTGTGTGTGTGTGTGTGTGTGTGTGTGTGTGTATACAGTATATCTGGCTTTATGTGTAAATGTGTGTGTGTGTGTGTGTGTGTGTGTGTGTGTGTGTGTGTGTGTATTTGTATATATGTGTGTGTGTGTATACTGTATGTGGCTGTGATTATGTACATATGTGGCTTTGCGTGTGTCATAATGTGAATTTCGGCTCATACGGTGTGCTCTAATGTGCATTTCGGCTCATACCGTGTGCTATAATGTGAATTTCAGCTCATACCGTGTGCTATAATGTGAATTTCGGCTCATTCTGTATGCTATAATGTGAATTTCGGCTCAAACCATGTAGTATGGGGTCTTACTGTTGTTGTGCAAAATATGTATAAGGGGTGGTAAACTAACCGGAAGGCCATGCCCCCTTTTCAGGGACCACGCCCCCTTTTTTGGACTGCGCACGCATAATTACTACCTTCACTTTTCCATACCCCCACTTCAAAATTTCTACTTCGACCACTGTATATATATATATGTATATATGGATTAGAGGTGTGCATAGGACCATTTTTCCTGGTTTTGGTTTTCTCATTTGTCGTCTGGTTTTGGTTATGCGAAAACACCATGACTTTTGGTTTTGCATTTTTTACAAAAATTGTCAAAACAGCTGCAATCACATAAATTGGGCCTTTTTTTTGTTCCTAGAGTACTACTAACCTCAAAAGCATTTATTTTATTAATAAACCATAGTTTGTGGGGGGTTTTATTCAGTGGTTTATAATATAATAGGTGGTGTATGCTTCATATAAGCAATGAGGGGAGGGAGATTGAGGTGGGTGAAGTGGTAGCTATGCCCTCCATGGTGTTAACCACTCCCCATGGCATAGATGACACCCCCATATCAGTAGTCACACCCCCACCATGCTGGTCACAACCCCTGAGGCGGCGCATAATAGGCCCTTTATTAATTTCAGCTTCTGGCCGATCAGGACCTTAATCTGGCACTGAATGAGGTAGCTGTGTGGCTAAGCTAAGCGACCCAAGTGGCCGACACAAACACCTGGCCCATCTAGGAGTGGCACTGCAGTGTCAGACAGGATGGCCGATATAAAAAATAGTCCCCAAACAGCACATGATGCAAAGAAAAAAAGAGGTGCACCAAGGTCGCTGGATGGCTAAGCTAAGCGACCCAAGTGGCCGACACAAACACCTGGCCCACCTAGGAGTGGCACTGCAGTTTTCAAGCGAGAGGATGAGCGCTTCCATCCTCATGTGAATCTGAACCACTAGCCATGAACATAGGCCAGGGCCTCAGCCATTCCTTGCCACTCCGTGTCGTAAATGGCATATTGGCAAGTTTACGCTTCTCATCAGATGCTTTTAATTTTGATTTTTGGGTCATTTTACTGAACGTTTTTAGTATACTTGACGACACAGAGGTAGAGCAATGGACTACTGTACCGTACTGCTATATATATACTGGTGGTCAGCAAAATTCTGCACTGTCCTCCTACTATATAATACTGCGCACAACTAAAATGCAGCACAGGTATGGATGGATAGTATACTTGACGACACAGAGGTAGGTAGAGCAGTGGCCTACTGTACCATACTGCTATATATTATATACTGGTGGTCAGCAAAATTCTGCACTGACCTCCTACTATATATACTGCGCACAACTAAAATGCACCACAGGTATGGATGGATAGTATACTTGACGACACAGAGGTAGGTAGAGCAGTGGACTACTGTACCGTACTGCTATATATTATATACTGGTGGTCAGCAATATTCTGCACTGTCCTCCTACTATATATACTGCGCACAACTAAAATGCACCACAGGTATGGATGGATAGTATACTTGACGACACAGAGGTAGGTAGAGCAGTGGACTACTGTACCGTACTGCTATATATTATATACTGGTGGTCAGCAAAATTCTGCACTGTCCTCCTACTATATATACTGCGCACAACTAAAATGCACCACAGGTATGGATTGTCAAAGTCGAAAAATATTGCAGTACACACATCACGTACAAACTACACACAAATGGCCTCTGTACGTGTACTTGTTCTGCCATGCGTGCACATATCCGCAATTTGCGTATGGTCGCTCCCGCGGTCCTGCGCATCAGCGCGTGGTATGGGTATTTACGGTAGAGCTTGTGAACGCATGGAGAGCTATCAAAACACATTACATATTTAATCCAAATAGTGCACAATGTACACATAGCCCCCCCGCACCACATATGAAATTAACAGCAGTTTAAATGGTTTCAGAACAAAGGGATTCGCCTTTACAGAATAGGAGGGGACAGAACAAGGTCATAAGGTGGTGTTTGGTATCCAGCTGTAGGGTATTTTAAGGGTAACATTCCGGTGTTGGTTTGAGAAAGATCGCATGTTCCTGCGGATAGTTATGTGCAGAAGCAGAATATAGATATAAACTGTATTTACTGTATATTATGTATGCGTCGGGAAGCCAGAGGGGACCACCCACCAGAGCAGTTGGACTGGACATCGCCCACCTATTCAAACCGACCTATGACCTCTCCTGTACTGTAAAAGTGCATTCCTGTGTCCAATGGACAAAGGGATTACAGTATCTATTGTATTGCTTTTGGAAGAAGTGTATAAAGAGAGCCTGCTTCTGGCCTGGTCAGACACAAGACTCACAAAGTTATCTATTTGATGACCGAGGACCGGGCCGGGAAGCGCGAGCGAATCTACTCAAGTATGTACCATTGAATGTAGCCATTTACTCTGTTATATTGTATTGTATTATTTGTATTGTAACCCCCTTTCAGCAATAGTACGCTGTGGCTTCGGAACCCAGCGGTTAAATCACAATCTGGTGTCGTGTCTTCATTGCCCTGCTAAGGTTTAAAGTGTTTTATCATTGCATTGCATTACTGTGAAGGTTTAAAGTGTATCTCTGGGTGTGTGCGCGCTGTGTGTACTTTGTACCCCCAGCGCGGCGTTTGTACGCTAAGTCCATACAGTGATACGGGACTCCGTATGCAAACAGTGTATAACGTACGTAGCGTGTGTACTAAGGTTAGCGGCCGCAGCGGCTCCATGGTAAAGTGTATTCTAAGTGTGTATAAGGTATAGCTTTCATTCCTGTAAGATAATCAGCATTATCAATTGGGGGCTCTCCGGTTTTCCACATACTTACTACCTAACAGGTCACAGCAGACGTAATCTATCAGCAAAGGGTGGGAAGTTATCCTACGTATCCTTTTCTTGGTCGATGGATGCACTGAACACCCTACTTGATTGCTGATTAGATGGCATCTGCTCTGTATGGTTTGTAGAGATGCTGGTAGAACTTGTAAGGTAAACAGGAAAAAGGCTATTTAAAATCTGTCAATTTTTTTTGGCGCCAAAACCGTACACAGCACCCATACTTTGCATACTCTCTCACATTGTTGCCATAACATTCAGATTGCTAGATTCATTTAAACTTGTGTGAAACCGGAGATATTTGTTGCTATATATAGTTAAAAATAAAATAAATGTTAAGGAAGTAAGTGTAAGACACACACGCAGCCTGGCCTAGTAGTAAGAGGGTTTATACAGAAAGAAACTGTGTGTTGTGTTAAGTGAGCGATTATAGTTAATATTGCTCACATTTATAGAATTGTGTGATTTGTGCTATTGTGGATGCACAGTTTTGTACACATGTCTCGGACAAAGTACAGGACTGCGTACGCAGCGTAAGAAGACATGCACAATCGCGTGTTTACGCAAATTGCATAAGAAGTACGGTCGCTAAGTACAAATTACACAATAGTTTGTTTAGTTTAAAAGTGGGACAGTAGCTACGCTACAATAGCACCAAACTACCCGGTTTCTAAAGAAATTTAATATAAAAACAAAATTTTGTATAAATAATTTATTTTAAATTACCTCTGGGGGTAAAGCTGCCAACTTGAATGAATCCTAATTTTCTGTACAGAAAAATAACGTGTATTTGAGTGAGCGAATGCAGGAGTGAGTGGTTACTGAACCCAAGAACTGAAGTGGTCTAAGTGGTCTAGGTGGTCTAGGTGGACACACTGGGTTAGTAGAGGCCTGGTGGCGTAGGGTTCGCAACCCTGCATTATTAACTTGGTGGTCTTAGTGGACTGAGTGGTATCCCATACAACTCTTAGTGGTCTAGGTGGTCTAAGCTAGGTGGTCTACAGCAATCGTAGGGCATATAGATAACTAGTATCTATAGGCTGTGCTATTGCATCACATGTCCGTTTGTTCAGCACAGAGCAACATGATATTATTGTGTCATATGCGCTGTGGAAAAGCATACGCACACGTGATTGTATAGACAAAGGGGTTTTTCTTTGATAACTTCGGGAAATCTCCCTGGTGGGCTTCACTGGAAAGGGTGAAAGACAGTTATCTAATTTCTCTGTTTTTCACCCTACAAACAATTCCAGTTGAAAGATACCGAAAAGGAAATTTACACTGCCTCTCTCAGAAAATATTCCAAACAAAACTTCCACCGAAAGAAATTACGGTGTAAGGTCTGATAGGAGCCCTAAGTTGGGTACATTGCGATCCGCTATCAACAGTGTATCATTGTACTGGCCAGCGTGGGCAAGAGAGAGTGGAAGGCGCTCAGGTGTGTCACTGACCTAGGTTGGGGGTGTTGTGAACTCGGGGGTTCTCCCGATGGTAGGGGAGAGGAACCACAGTTGGGTCGGAACAGGGATGGCTTGATATAGGTCTAACTCATACAGGACTCTGACAGTAAAGCTTGGTGAAAATATTAAAGGACTTTATTGCAAGAAGGGGGCAACACAGTGTCACATAACAGAGAAGGAGCGTATGGAGAAATGTCCAGAAAGTACTTGTGAGTGATGGTAAAAGATACTGGTGACTGAAGAACTTAAGAGCGGTAGTTAAAAGACACAGATGATTTGAAGAACTTGAGAGCGATGGTTAAGACTCTGATCATTTGAAGAACTTGAGAGCGGTGGTTAAAGACACTGATGATTTAAAGAACTTGAGAGCGGTGGTTAAAGACACTGTTGATTTGAAGAACTTGAGAGCGGTGGTTAAAGACACTGATGATTTGAAGAACTTGAGAGCGGTGGTTAAAGACACTGATGATTTGAAGAACTTGAGAGCGGTGGTTAAAAACAATGATGATTTGAAGAACTTGAGAGCGGTGGTTAAAGACAATGATGATTTGAAGAACTTGAGAGCGGTGGTTAAAGACACTGAAGATTTGTATAACTTGGGAGCGAGGGTTAAAGACACTGAGGACTTGTATAACTTGGGAGCGAGGGTTAAAGACACTGAGGACTTGTATAACTTGGGAGCGAGGGTTAAAGACACTGAGGACTTGTATAACTTGGGAGCGAGGGTTAAAGACACTGAGAACTTGTATAACTTGAGAGCGACGTTTAACCTGCAGCCCACGCTGACTCCAAGAAGCACTGGTGACTGGAGCGCAGTGGAACCCAGCAGCGGCTGGGAACGCTGGAAGCTGTGCAACAACTGACACCTGGAAATGCCGGAGACACTGGGGTATGCTGCAGAGAGATCCTCCGAGAACAGAAGCACTGGCATCCACTTCAGAGGAAAAGACGATACTCAGGCGCCGAGGCTCTGCCCGGCGTCTGCCTTTGAATCTCCCGCCTCCGCTGGATTGGCGGAACAGTCCGATGATGTCACCCGCTCCCCGCCCATGTGATGCCGGGTGTCATGGCGGCGCCCCTGCCCCGGGGAACCACCGGGAGCCGTGCCAGCCAGACGCTGGAGCCCGTGGACCACCGAAGGCGGAGGCCGCAACACAGACCAGCAGGCACACAGGGGTAAGCGCGGCGAACGCCGCCCATGGCGTGTGACATTACCCCCTCCTCCAGGAGTGGCCCCCGGACACTTTCCAGGTTTTGTTGGATGTCTGGAATGGAAAATCCGCACCAGTCGGGGAGCCATAACTTCAGTAGCCTTGACCCAGCTCCTATCCTCGGGGCCAAAACCATTCCACTCCACCAAATACTGTAGATTCTTGTGAAGATAACGAGAGTCGAGAATAGCTTTGATTTCAAAGTCCGTTCCAGCTTCAGACTCAGCAGAGGTTGGCCTCGGGGATTTTAAATGGAACCGGTTTAAAATAAGGGGGCGAAGGAGAGAGACATGAAAGGAGTTTGGTATCCGGAGGTGGGAAGGCAATCCCAATTTGCAGACAACCGAGTTCAGGACTTGTAACACGGGGTAAGGACCAATAAACTTTGGGGCGAACTTCATAGTGGGCACCCTTAACCGGAGGTTGCGGGTGGAGAGCCATACCCTGTCACCAACCTTGTATTGGGGAGCTGCTCGTCGCTTCCTATCCGCAAAGAACTTATAGCGGCTGGAGACTCTCTTGAGATTAGCATGAACTCAACTCCAAATTTGGCTGAAGTGTCGAAGAGTAGAGGCTGCAGCAGGAACATCCTCCGGAGGACAAATGGGTAATTCAGGAACTTGAGGATGGAACCCATAATTAATGAAAAATGGGGATTCACCAGTCGAAGAGTGGTACAGATGATTGTGGGCAAACTCGGCCCATGGCAACAGTTCCACCCAATCATCTTGCGAGGGAGAGAGATAAACACGGAGAAAAGTCTCGAAATCTTGATTGACGCGTTCAGTTTGCCCATTGGTTTGTGGATGGTAAGCGGATGAAAACTTGAGTTTTATTTGTAAGGCCGCACAGAGAGCTCTCCAGAATCTTGCAGTGAATTGTACCCCCCGGTCAGAGACGATTTCCTGAGGTAAGCCGTGCAGGCGGAAATATTCTTGGACAAATAACAACGCCAACTTGGGAGCTGATGGTAACCCGGTCAAAGATACAAAATGTGCCATCTTAGAGAAACGGTCGATAATTACCCAGACAGTATTGTGACCCTTGGAGAGGGGCAATTCGGTGACAAAATTCATAGAGATATGGGTCCAAGGCCTCTGAGGAATGGACAGTGGATGCAACAACCCCGCAGGAGGCAAACAAAGAATTTTGTGCTGAGCACACTGAGGACATGAGTTGACGTAATCTTGAATATCCTTCTTCATAGTGTCCCACCAGTAAGAACTTCGTAGAAACTCCCACATCTTTTGAATTCCAGGGTGACCGGAAAACTTGGAAATATGAGCCCACTGCAACAACCTTGATCGAAATTTAGCTGGCACAGACATTCTACCAGGAGGAGGGCCCAGAGCGGTGGGAGCCGCTGACATAGAAACTGGACTGAGAATCAAAGCCTTCTGAACGGAATTCTCCTCATCCGAAGCTGTTAAGGAACGGGATAAAGCATCAGCCTTGGTGTTAAAAGTCCCGGCCCGGTACTTAATAACAAACGAAAACCGAGTAAAGAAGAGCGCCCATGTAGCTTGACGGGGATTCAAGCACTGGGCCGTCTTGAGGTACAGCAAATTCTTATGATCAGTGAAAATTGGAATTAGGTGTTTAGCACCTTCCAAAAGATATCTCCATTCCTCCAAGGCAGATTTTATTGCCAAAAGCTCTTTGTCTCCAATGGTGTAATTCTGTTCCGCAGGAGAGAATTTGTGAGAATGGAAACCACATGAATGTAACTTCCCATCTGGAGCGTACTGCTAAAGCACGGCACCTATGCCTACCGTGGAGGCATCAACTTCCAAAAAGAATGGTTTTGAAAAATTTGGTTGTTGAAGTACTGGAGCAGACATAAAGGCTGCCTTTAACTGAGCGAACGCTGCTACAGCTTCGGAGGACCAATGACTTGGGTCAGAACCCTTCTTGGTCAGGGCAGTAATAGGTGCCACGATGGTAGAAAATCCCTTTATGAATTTCCGGTAGTAATTTGCAAAACCCAGAAATCGTTGTACCGCTTTCAAGGAAAGAGGCTGAGTCCAGTCCCGGATGGCAGTGAGTTTCTCTGGATCCAAACGAAGCTCCATGCCCGAAATGATGTAACCAAGAAATGGAATAGAAGGAACCTCAAAAGTACATTTGGAAATCTTGCCATAAAGATGATTCTCTCGCAACCAAAGAAGTACCTCCTTGACCTGTATTCTGTGCTCTGTGAGATTTTTAGAAAATATCAGAATGTCATCCAAATATACCACTACACTTAGGTATAGCATATCCCGAAAGACTTCATTAATGAATCCCTGGAAGACGGCAGGGGCATTGCTGAGGCCAAACGGCATTACCAGATACTCGTAATGCCCGTCCCTGGTATCAAATTATAAGCTCCCCTTAAATCAAGCTTGGTGAAAACTCGGGCTCCGCGAACTCTATCAAAAAGCTCCGTAATGAGTGGCAAAAGATACTTACTCTTAATGGTGACATCATTTAGACCACGATAGTCATTACATGGTCTCAGCCCTCCGTCCTTCTTCTTCACAAAAAAGAAACCCGCCCCCGCCGTGGAGGTAGAGGGGGGGATGAATCCTTTCTGCAGATTAGACTTGATATAGTCCGACATAGCTTGGGTCTCGGGTAATGATAAGGGATAAGTGCGATCCCGAGGTGGTATTTTCCCCGGAATGAGCTCAATGGGGCAGTCCCAGGGTCCATGCGGTGGTAGCTGATCGGCCGCTTGCTCCGAGAACACGTCAGAAAACTCCCGATAGGCCTCCGGAATGAGCCCTTCATCTGACTTGGAAGATACACGGAGTGGATAGACAGGGGTGAGACAATTTAAATGACAAAAAGGACTCCAAGATGTTATCTGTGTCGAACTCCAGTCGACGTGAGGGTTGTGAAGTTTGAGCCAAGGAAGGCCAAGAACCAGATCGTGGGGCATCTCCTGAATCACTAGAAATTCCAGGTGTTCTTGATGCAGAGCTCCCACTTGCAGTTTGATTGGTACTGTACAACTTGAAATCAGACCGTTAGAAACTTGGGTACCATTGATAGCAGTCAACGTAATAGGTCGTTCGACCGACCGTAACTGAAAACCCAGATCCTGGGCACAGGAAAGGGAAATAAAATTCCCTGCAGCCCCTGAGTCCAGCAGAGCCTTAACGGGTTTGGCTACTGACCCGGAAAACAGAGACACGGAGAGTAAACAGTCCACTGGCAGAGAAGGTTTAGAAGAAACCCCTAGCTCGACTCCTCCGGAACAAGCTAGGACTGCCCGTTTCCAGGGCGAGACTTGCAAAACTTGAGAAAATGATCCGCGGCTCCACAGTAGAGACAGAGTTAACCCTCAAGACGATGCTGACGTTCCTCTGGGGACAGCCGAGATCGATTAATCTGCATGGGTTCATCAGGACTTGGAATAACCGTCTGCTTAGACGGAAGAGATCGGACCCTTGATCGATCTGACAGACTACGTTCGCCACCTCGTTCCTGTATGCGAAGATCCACCTTTACACGGAGCGAGATCAACTATTCTAAAGAATCCGGCAAATCTCTAGTGACCAACTCGTCCTTTAAACAATCGGAGAGCCCGTTCCAAAAGGCAGCCCAAAGAGCATCATTATTCCAGCGCAGTTCTGAGGCTATGGTCTGAAAATTAATCACATACTGTCCCACTGAACGAGAGCCTTGTCGGACACGAAGCAAGTCTGCAGAGGCAGCGGTCATCCTGCCGGGCTCATCAAAGATCCTACGGAATGACGGAATGAAATTGGTGTAACTAGAAACCAATGAATCAGATCGCTCCCATAATGGAGACACCCAATCCAATGCTGAACCCTCGAGCAAAGAAATAATGTATGCCACCTTGGACCGATCAGTAGGGAAGTTATGTGAAAGCAGTTCAAAATGTACCTCGCACTGATTGAGAAAACCACGGCAATTCTTTGGATTCCCATTATAGCGAGAAGGAGTAGGGAGCTGAAGGCGTGACCTGGTTCCAGAGGAGGATGGAACATTACTAGAGACAACCACTGGAACGGGTACTGGAGCTGGGGCTGGTACTACTGAAGCCAGAGATGTCTGAATTTGATCCAGCCAACCAGATAATTCCTGGAGATAATGCATCACCTAACCCTGTGCTGTTTCCTGACTTTGTACTCGAGAAATCAAGTCCTGGATGGTACTTGCCTCTGGGCTCCGATCCCCCGGGTCCATGAGGCCTGAGTATACTGTCACTGACCTAGGTTGGGGGTGTTGTGAACTCGGGGTTTCTCCCTATGGTAGGGGAGAGGAACCACAGTTGGGTCGGAACAGGGATGGCTTGATATAGGTCTTCCTCATACAGGAGTTTGACAGTAAAGCTTGGTGAAAATATTAAAGGACTTTATTGCAGGAAGGGGGCAACACAATGTCACATAACAGAGAAGGAACGTATGGAGAAATGTCCAGAAAGTACTTGTGAGTGATGGTAAAAGATACTGGTGACTGAAGAACTTGAGAGCGGTGGTTAAAAGACACAGATGATTTGAAGAACTTGAGAGCGGTGGTTAAGACTCTGATAATTTGAAGAACTTGAGAGCGGTGGTTAAAGACACTGATGATTTAAAGAACTTGAGAGCGGTGGTTAAAGACACTGATGATTTGAAGAACTTGAGAGCGGTGGTTAAAGACACTGATGATTTGAAGAACTTGAGAGCGGTGGTTAAAGACAATGATGATTTGAAGAACTTGAGAGCGGTGGTCAAAGACACTGAGGATTTGTATAACTTGGGAGCGAGGGTTAAAGACACTGAGGACTTGTATAACTTGGGAGCGAGGGTTAAAGACACTGAGGACTTGTATAACTTGGGAGCGAGGGTTAAAGACACTGAGGACTTGTATAACTTGAGAGCGACGTTTAACCTGCAGCCCACGCTGACTCCAAGAAGCACTGGTGACTGGAGCGCAGTGGAACCCAGCAGCGGCTGGGAACGCTGGAAGCTGTGCAACAACTGACACCTGGAAATGCCGGAGACACTGGGGTATGCTGCAGAGAGATCCGCCGAGAACAGAAGCACTGGCATCCACTTCAGAGGAAAAGACGATACTCAGGCGCCGAGGCTCTGCCCGGCGTCTGCCTTTGAATCTCCCGCCTCCGCTGGATTGGCGGAACAGTCCGATGACGTCACCCGCTCCCCGCCCACGTGATGCCGGGTGTCATGGCGGCGCCCCTGCCCCGGGGAACCACCGGGAGCCGCGCCAGCCAGACGCCGGAGCCCGTGGACCACCGAAGGCGGAGCCCGCAACACAGACCAGCAGGCAAGCAAGAGTAAGCGCGGCAAACGCCGCCCATGGCGTGTGACAAGGTATACTTCCACCGTCTACTTATATTGAGTATTTTGGTGTTTGTGGGAATTTTTTTAAAGATATTGGAAGAGACCCACAAATATGGGAGCCAGTTGCTGAAGTAAGAGACGTTTAGACAGGGTTCAGGCAGAATTGTGGCCAAAAGGCTCAGCAAGGTTTATCATGTGTGAAAAATATAGTTCACACATAGAAGTTTTATGCAATGAGTGGGTATGTATGACTAACAATGATAGGAACCATTCCCTAGGGTGGGCAGCTTTGAACCAGAGGTACTGCAGAATGTAAGCAGTAGAATATGTCTTCTTAAATCCAGAAAACAAAGGATTAGACATAATGATTGTTTAAAATTATGGCAACAGGAGGGGGATATGCAAAGAGAACAAATTCGCAAAACAGGTTCAAAACCTAGCGGGAATGAGAACACAAACACACCAGTGTCGACACAGGTCGAAGGGGAAGAGATGGCTACAGTCAATGGTATATCCGTAAATGATCATAGTATGCAAAAACAATGTATTAACCCTAATTTTTGCAAGATGTATCCTGTTTTGAAGTCTTTTCAAAGTTATAGGTCACAAGAAGATTAAGGATCCAGCCAAATCGCAGCTCTCCTCCAAGCAGTCACTTTGCAGGAAACTCAGGTGGGGCCTGTCCAACCAGGTAGAGCAGTAACAATATTCCCCAATGAAAGAACTAGTGAGGTCACAGCTACCGGTAAGAGACAACAACATCTCACAGTAAACAGATTAGGAACGGAATGGTAGAATTACACCCTGTCTTGGAAACAGTAACTCCCAATGGGAGAACCGAGAGTCAGGGAGTAATCCTCACCAGGAATAATGCAATATATTGCCCATGGCCCAGAGATGAGCTGCGATCAATCATTTCAGAATTCCCCGACCCTCGGAAGCATTTAGCCAGATGTCAGAAATTTATCAGAGATCTGGGTAATGCATATGAACCGACAAACACACACTGGCGGATAGTTTTGAAAGCGTGCCTACCCCCTAATATTGACACCCAAAAATGTATCACTGATTGTAGGTTAGAGTCGGATAGTCTTATGACTGACAAACACAATCAGGAGAACTTAGAACGAATTAATTGACAACTAAAGTTGTGTTTCCCCATTAATGTTAAGTGGAGAAGAATTTTCTCCATAAAACAGAGGGAAAATGAAATGACATCTGAATATTTCCATCGGGCCCTGCAAATAATGGATGAATACATTGGGGTATCAGATACAGGGAACAATGCGAATTATAGGGAAGTGGCTGTCTCTGTGCTAATGGACGGGCTCAATAAGACAGTAAGGGACATGATACAAACATCCTTGCCTGATTGGAGAAGGGCCACAGTAGCTTGTCTTAGAGAGTGCGCAATTGTACACCATAAGAATATTGCTAGGCGTAGAGAACTGCAGGAGGAGAGGCTGAGGATTGAAAGAATACAGGCTCTTACACCAAAGTCTCATCAACCTAAACCCCAAAACACGGATAGTAAGAAAGGACCTAGGATATGTTACACTTGTAGGAAGGAAGGGCATTTTGCCAGAGATTGTAGGAGTAGTAGAACACATAGCCAATATAGACCCCTAGACAGAGAAAACAAGCCACGTTATTAAACACATAGATGGGATCAAGGGACATATAGTAAGGAATCACGAGACCTATAGAGAACACAGATTCGGTTAATGGGAAGAACAGAATAAATGCAACTTTACCCTTTTGACAGAACTTGCTGGGGTTAGGAGGAGGTCTCTAAACTTTTGCTTTTCTCTCTAGCAGAAGTGACCTCTAAGTAACTTAACAGGAGTTTTGTTAGAGATGGTATACATATAGAGTGCTCCCACCCAGGAAGCACAAAATATGTTGGATACCCACGAAGACTAATGTTGCATTTCATTGTTTTAGATGCATGTCCATCACAGGTAGAGGAAATTATCTCAAAGATACCGGGTTCCCTATGAACTTAGAATGGACAGGACACTGGATTGATGGCTGGGATAGTCCCAGTAGAGATATAACACACATAGAATTTCTCTTAGGGGAGCAGACCGAGTAGAGAATCATCCTCCCATAGTGCCCAATCCAGATGTCAAGTTTTGTAAAATATTCTTTGCCTCTACAAACTTATCTGTTACTAAACTCTATGAGATTTGTCTTCAAAGTTTCCTCTTCATCTCTTATGTTCACTGACAGGATTATAGTTCAAACGCCACATGCCTACTCGGTCTTTCAGAGCTCTGCCCAAATCCAGTGTATCTCACCAGCATAGGGACACCAGTATTTACGCAGTGTACCTGGTCATGCACAAAGGGTGGAGAATGAGAATATACTGGTGAAGGGAGACTGTGCATAGACACCGATATGCATGATGGTGTGACAGCCTGATGGTGAACGCAAATCTGACAAATTTTCTTTTTATTGTTTCCCCTCTCTTTTCACTTTCCACAGACGGTTTACTTCACACAACTGATAATACACAACAGTTAAACACATTGAAATGCAAGATTTGTGTTCATTACAGGAAAAGGCAGTCTGGAGGTCAAAGGGATATGGCCAGGAATCCTCGGGACTGTGGACAGGTGGACAAGGTAAGCCAGTAGCCCCCAGAGCATATCTTCCAAGCTTAGCTGAGACGGCACACGGTCTGACTCATCTGGTAAAGAGGGTATGTGTAAGCTGGTAAGAGCCTACTGGTGTGCGCCAGGATTCTCTTCTCATGCAAGTAAGAGAGCAATGACATGTTTTACTTGCTTGAGGAAGAATATTGGAAAGTCAATACCAACAGAGCCATCCCATATCCCTCCGACAGATGGCCCAGTTCAGGTAATACAAATCGATTTCATACAGTTACCACCCTGTAGGAATTTAAAATATGTGTTAGTTTGTATTGACGTATTTTCAAATTGGGTAGAAGCGTTCCCTGCTGCCACAAATACTGCTACGTTCACTGCAAAGAAAATTGTGCAGGAATTTGTGTGTAGATATGGTATCCCTAGAATAATTGAAAGTGATAGGGGTACCCATTTTACAGGTGAAGTCTTTCAGGTCATGTGCAAACTGATGGGAATTAATAGCAAGCTGCATACTCCGTACCGTCCACAGGCGAGTGCAAAGGTGGAGAGAGTGAATAGCACTATTAAGAACAAGCTGAGCAAATTAATGGTTGAAACTGGATTGTCATGGCCAGAAGCTTTGACACTCGTGTTGTACAGCATCAGAACCACTCCCAGGTCTCCCCTTAACCTATCACCCTTTGAAATTCTTTTTGGTCGACAACCTCATGTAATTATAGACCCCCAGGATGATTTGAAATGTAATAATGAAGTGACTGTGAAATATTTGGTTGGGATGAGCCAGCAGCTGAAAAATCAACAAAGAAATTCAAAGCTGGTGATTCCTGACCTACCGAACAGTAATTGCAATGACATTGAACCTGGGGATTATGTGATGTTTCGAAATTTCTTACGCTCAGGTTGCCTCATAAACAGGTGGGAAGGACCATATCAAGTCTTGTTAACCAGCACAACAGCATTGAAGGTCGCCGAAAGAGATATGTGGATCCACTCGTCCCACTGCAAGAAGGTCGCTGACCCGGAGAGAACTCGTGCAATTTCATCAAGGTTTTGTGGTTTGGTAACTGTGTGTTCAAAGAGCAAAGTGAACTGTGTGTCCAAAGAGCAAAGCAAAGAGACACTAGAGTATTTGTTCCGGGAAAGTTGAGAGGCAGGATTGTTGAAGGGCATCTGAGCACAGAGAGTAACAAGAGCTAGAACGGTTGTCGTACCACTTTCTTTTTTCACCTCCCCCTGCATTTTTCCTTTCTTTTCTCCTTCTTATTTTCCTCCTTTCCCCTAACGAAATGGATTGATCACAAGAGACTGCGTTTTGGGTTCTGTTAGTAATTCTGGTTTTGATAAGGACAGTTTGTTTTGGTGAGGGTCCCAGAGAGGTCGAGCAGGGATCTGGAATGGGTTCTGATGGCAAGTACGAATTTGTAGGATCTCAGGATCAGCACATCATTTTGGTAAAGGCTGGCATCAGTAAGCGCTCTGGTAGTCAAGGAGCTCAGAGGCACTGTGAGGGGTTATTGTCTGATGAATATTGTATTTGTAGGAATTGTGAGAATATAGTTGAGCATGGGTGCATCCAGAGATGTCAGTCCAACCTTAATATCGACATGGACCGGCATCCATTGAGTGATTACCACTCACTAGTGGGTAAGGTCTTAAACCAGACAGAATGCTGGGTGTGCTCACAGGTACCTCAAGGTCAGAGCAAATCAGGATTAGTACCATACCCTTTAGCAATAGATGAGGTACTCGAATTATGGGGTGGGAGACAGGTGGACAAGAAATTCAATATTTCTAGGCCCCCTAGTTTGAAGCTCCACCAGTATCATGTAGATAGATCCTTATTATGTTTTAATATTTCCAATTACCGAAAACCCGGAAATTGGGAAGTGACGTGGAATAACCAGACAATGACCTTTTCACACAGAGCTGATAGGATACCCATAGACTCTGAACTTGTACGCCAAATAGCCAACAGTGGGAGGTATTTTCGGTATAGGTATACTCGTGGAAGCAAGACCACGTGGGTTGGAAAAGTATCGCCAGGGTATTGTGCTCATATCATCCAGCCCGATACTTGTACTGAGCAGATGGGAGAACTGGGGATGGGTTTCTTTACTGGGAAAGTTTGTAATATGGTGATGTCATATTTTGTCCCCTATGTTCTCCCAGATGATGCCTATTTCATATGTGGGAGGAAGGCGTACAAGTGGCTTGCCCCGAGCTCAGAGGGATTGTGTTATATTGGGAGAGTACTGCCAGAGGTCATGACCATAACCCATGATAAGATGAAAGACGTTCACCGCAGTGCTCAGGCTCCTTATACTCATACTCACTATGAACACATCGTCAAGAGACACCTCATAGATAGGACAGAGCACGCAGCCTCTGATTTGATCCACGAATCCACCGGGATTCAATTCCATCTCGCATTAGACATCACCCGTACTGCCAGAGGAATTATAAATTATAGGTATATCCATGCGCTAGCGAACTTGATAAATAATATCACTGAGATGTATGACGACACCTTCAGGTATACGGGAAGGGAGTTACAAGCATACAAGAAGGAACTGATTCAGCACAGGATGGTCCTAAATTACATCACAGACGTGACAGGTGGGTACTGTGTTACTCTGGCAACTCAATATGGGGTGAAGTGCTGTACGTATATTACGAACAGTACTGACGACCCAACGGAGATTATCGATCAAAAGATGGACGATATCTTGCAGTTGAAGTGGGAGTTCAGGAGGAAACACAACCTTACCTTGGCGACTGTGAGTAATGAACTGACCGGCTGGGTCTCATGGTTGAACCCACGAAACTGGTTCTCAGGTTTAGGAGAGTGGGCTCAAAATGTTATTGTGTAGGGAAGTTTCTCCTTTGTATCCTGGGAGTCGTCATAATTATTGGTTTGATATTTAGGTGTGTTCGAATTCTGATGCGGAGCAAGCACGGCACAAAGTTGATGAGTCTAAGGAGCAAGGGCGCTGTTATAGCAGCAGATTTAATTTATGACCCATCCATAGAGACAGTGTTATGATAAGGATTGTAAATGAATTTCATGGCCTGTTTCTTTCACCCGCTTTCTTGTGTTTCCCCCTCTGCCCAGATACATCCATCCGGAAAAGACATCTGCCCTACCCAAAATGTTTATGTGAATGTATTTTAGATATGTGTCTTATCTTCATCTCTGCAACCTCCAGTTAATAGCACACATTGTCGACAGGTGATATCCACATATACTAGCACTCACATATGTCTCCCCTCCGTGTATCATCAACTAAATGTGCACCCCATTTGTTGGAACAATCCGACAAGAGCTTGGTAGTGTTTGTTGGCCCATTTACAGACCCTTAGTACGGGATGAGAAGGATTTAATGTATTCTTCGCAATACCTCAAAGCTTATTTAGAACATATACGGCACGATGATACATGCCCCTCAGACACGGATTCATACATACATGCTTTTTACTATCCCACAAGGTCATACATTTCCTACCTGCCACTCTCTCCCGACTATCCAAACTTCTGTAGATATTGTGTTGATATTTTTCTGTTTAGTGATTAGATAGTGGCAGTTATTGGTGACTGCCAAAGGGTGGATTGTCAAAGTCGAATAATATTGCAGTACACACATCACGTACAAACTACACACAGATGGCCTCTGCGCGTGTACTTGTTCTGCCGTGCGTGCACATATCCACAATTTGCGTATGGTCGCTCCCGCGATCCTGCACATCAGCGCGTGGTATGGGTATTTACGGTAGAGTTTGTGAACGCATGGAGAGCTATCAAAATACATTACATATTTAATCCAAATAGTGCACAATGTACACATAGTCCCCCTGCACCACTTATGAAATTAACAGCAGTTTAAATGGTTTCAGAACAAAGGGATTCGCCTTTACAGAATAGGAGGGGACAGAACAAGGTCATAAGGTGGTGTTTGGTATCCAGCTGTAGGGTATTTTAAGGGTAACATTCCGGTGTTGGTTTGAGGAAGATCGCATGTTCCTGCGGATAGTTATGTGCAGAAGCAGAATATAGATATAAACTGTATTTACTGTATATTATGTATGTGGCGGGAAGCCAGAGGAGACCACCCACCAGAGCAGTTGGAATGGACATTGCCCACCTATTCAAACTGACCTATGACCTCTCCTGTACTGTAAAAGTGCATTCCTGTGTCCAATGGACAAAGGGATTACAGTATCTATTGTATTGCTTTTGGAAGAAGTGTATAAAGAGAGCCTGCTTCTGGCCTGGTCAGACACAAGACTCACAAAGTTATCTATTTGATGACCGAGGACCGGGCCGGGAAGCGCAAGCGAATCTACTCAAGTATGTACCATTGAATGTAGCCATTTACTCTGTTATATTGTATTGTATTATTTGTATTGTAACCCCCTTTCAGCAATAGTACGCTGTGGCTTCGGAACCCAGCGGTTAAATCACAATCTGGTGTCGTGTCTTCATTGCCCTGCTAAGGTTTAAAGTGTTTTATCATTGCATTGCATTACTGTGAAGGTTTAAAGTGTATCTCTGGGTGTGTGCGCGCTGTGTGTACTTTGTACCCCCAGCGCGGTGTTTGTACGCTAAGTCCGTACAGTGATACGGGACTCCGTACGCAAACAGTGTATAAAGTACGTAGCGTGTGTACTAAGTTTAGCGGCCGCAGCGGCTCCATGGTAAAGTGTATTCTAAGTGTGTATAAGGTATAGCTTTCATTCCTGTAAGATAATCAGCATTATCAGGATGGATAGTATACTTGACGACACAGAGGTAGGTAGAGCAGTGAACATAGGCCAGGGCCTCAGCCGTTCCTTGCCACTCCGTGTCGTAAATGGCATATTGGCAAGTTTACGCTTCTCATCAGATGCTTTTAATTTTGATTTTTGGGTCATTTTACTGAACTTTTTTAGTATACTTGACGACACAGAGGTAGAGCAATGGATTACTGTACCGTACTGCTATATATATACTGGTGGTCAGCAAAATTCTGCACTGTCCTCCTACTATATAATACTGCGCACAACTAAGATGCAGCACAGGTATGGATGGATAGTATACTTGATGACACAGAGGTAGGTAGAGCAGTGGCCTACTGTACCGTACTGCTATATATTATATACTGGTGGTCAGCAAAATTCTGCACTGTCCTCCTACTATATATACTGCACACAACTAAGATGCAGCACAGGTATGGATGGATAGTATACTTGACGACACAGAGGTAGGTAGAGCAGTGGACTACTGTACCGTACTGCTATATATTATATACTGGTGGTCAGCAAAATTCTGCACTGTCCTCCTACTATATATACTGCACACAACTAAAATGCACCACAGGTATGGATGGATAGTATACTTGACGACACAGAGGTAGGTAGAGCAGTGGACTACTGTACCGTACTGCTATATAATACTGGTGGTCACTGGTCAGCAAAATTCTGCACTGTCCTCCTACTATATACTACAATGCAGCACAGATATGGAGCGTTTTTCAGGCAGAGAACGTAGATATTTTCAGCACACTGAGCACAGATATTTGCAAGCACACTGAGCACAGATATTTGCAGCACACTGAGCACAGATATTTGGAGCACACTGAACACAGAAACTGAGAGAACGCTGCACGTCCTCTCCCTATCATCTCCAATGCACGAGTGAAAATGGCGGCGACGCGCGGCTCCTTATATAGAATACGAATCTCGCGAGAATCCGACAGCGGGATGATGACGTTCGGGTGCGCTTGGGTTAACCGAGCAAGGCGGGAAGATCTGAGTCTGCCTCGGAACCGTGTAAAATGGGTGAAGTTCGGGGGGGGTTCGGATTCCGAGGAACCGAACCCGCTCATCACTAGTATTAAGCCTGGAGAAGCGATAAACTAGTGATAAGTGCAAGGTGATAATGCACCAGCCAATCAGCTCCTAACTAAGTTTACATATTGGAGCTGATTGGCTGGTGCATTATCACCTTGCACTTATCACTGATTTATCACTTCTCCAGGCTTAATACATCTATCCCCATAGTTTCTCAGGTTGAAAAAAGACAATTTGTCCATCGAGTTCAATCTGTCAGTAATCTCCTATACTGTGATATTTTAAAACTAATATTAACTGTGGTGAATGTTTAGCCGTTTTGTCCATTCTTCTTTTTTAATGTTTTGTTTTTGTTTTTTTTACTTTAGTGCATGATTTACCCCCCATAACCCTGTATATCCTTATCCGTTAGGAATTTATCTAGCCCATTCTTAAAAGTAACGATCGAGTCCACCATTACTACACTCTCAGGCAGGGAATTCCAAATATGTATTGTCCTTACTGTTAAGAAACCTTTCCGTCTCAGGCTGCAAAATCTTCTCTCCTCTAACCTAAGCGGGTGT
Source organism: Pseudophryne corroboree (assembly GCF_028390025.1). Classification (NCBI taxonomy): domain Eukaryota; kingdom Metazoa; phylum Chordata; class Amphibia; order Anura; family Myobatrachidae; genus Pseudophryne; species Pseudophryne corroboree. The sequence goes on along the minus strand of NC_086452.1, from coordinate 198,069,026 downwards.
CCGTGTGTCCTTTGTATTGATCTTACCAAAAACAAGACCCCCGCTAGCTCTGTGTATTGTCCCCTTATGTATTTGTAAATGTTAATCATGTCCCCTCTTAATCTCCGTTTTTCCAGTGTAAACATGCCTAGCCTAGCAAGCCTTTCCTCGTATTCTAGCGTCTCCATTCCCTTAATCAGTTTGGCTGCCCGTCTCTGAACCTTTTCTAGTTCCAGGATATCCTTTTTATAGTATGGTGCCCATAATTGTGCACAGTATTCGAGATGTGGCCTCACTAGTGATTTATATAATAGGAGTATAACAATCTCATCCCTTGTATCAATTCCCCGTTTTATGCATGCTAATACATTGTTTGCTTTTTTTTTTTTTTTTTTTTTTTTTTTTTTGCTGCATTCCTATTTTGGGTACTACTGCTAAGTTTGATATCTATGTGAACACCTAGATCTTTTTCTAATACAGAATCCCCTAATGTTACCCCATTTAGTATGTAGGTGTTGTTTTTGTTCCGGGTTGCTACCACAGTGCATTACAGTACCTTACACTTGTCTGTATTAAATCTCATTTTCCATTTTGCTACTAGTTTTTCCCCATTTAGTGTATAAGTGGTATGTTTGTTTTTGCTACCAAAATGCATAACCTTACATTTGTCTATATTGAACCTCAGGGTGTGGATCATCAAATCGACAGTGTCTAGGTCGACAATGTTTAGGTCGACCACTATAGGTCGACGGTCACTATGTCGACAGGGTTGGAAGGTTGACAAGGTTTCTAGGTCGACATGTGCTAGGTCGACTGGTCAAAAGGTCGACATGAGGTGTGTGTTTTTTTCTGTAGTTTTCAGCGTACAGTGACCAGGGAGCCGAATTAATGCACAGTTTTCCCTCGCATGGCTCGCTTCGCTCAGCACAGACTACCGTTCCAATCATAGTCCATGTGGATCGTTAAGTATGAAACAGTTCAAAAAAAGAAAAAAAATGTGAAAAACTCATGTCAACCTTTTGACCTGTCCACCTAGCACATGTCGACCTAGAAACCCTGTCGACCTAGAAACCCTGTTGACCTAGTGACTGTCGCCCTATAGTGGTCGATCTAAACATTGTCGACCAAGACAGTGTCGATCTTCAGACCGGATCCTGAACCTCATTCTCCATTTTGCTGCCCATGCTTCCAGTTTAAATAAGTCGTTCTGAAGAGACTCAACATCCCCCTGCGAGTTTATAAGCTTACACAGTTTGGTATCTTCTGCAAAAACTGACACCATGCTCTCTAGACCTACCTCTAGATCATTTATGAAGATGTTGAACAGTAGTGGTACAAGTACAGACCCCTGTGGCACACCACTTATTACTTCAGTCCATTTTGAAAAAGTTCCATTTTCCACCTCTTGCTGCTCCCTTTTATCCAACCAATTTCTAACCCAAGTGCATATTGTGCTCACTAAACCAAGTTCTCTTAGTTTACAGATAAATCACATGTGAGGTACTGTATCGAAAGCTTTAGCAAAGTCTAAAAAGATTACATCCACCTCTTTACCCTGATCTAGGTTCGCACTAACTGTTTCATGCAAGCCTATTAAGTTAGTTTGACATGCTCTGTCCTTCACAAATCCGTGTTGGTTCCTATTAATAACCTTATTGGTTTCAAGGAACTCCTGTATACTATCCCTTAAAATACCCTCCAGTACTTTCCCCACTATAGATGTAAGACTTACTGGTCTATAATTATCAGGTTCAGATTTACTTCCCTTTTAAAATATCGGCACTACTTCCGCTATACGCCAGTCTTTGGGAACCATGCCTGATGTGAGTCAATGAAAATCAAATATAGGGATCTTGAGAATTCAGAGTGTAGCTCCATGAGAATGATGAATTACATTGGAACCAGGTGATTTATTAATCTTAATATTTTTTAATTGGTCACAGACTGCTTCCTCACTTAAGTAAGCATTTAGCAGTTGGACATTATCATTGCTGAGGTTATGCGTCAATCCCGCCATCTGGTCCTCTCTTGTGAATACAAATGAGAAAAAACGTTTTCATTTTTCCACTATGTCAATGTCGTCTTTGATTAGGACACCCAACTTGTCTTTTAAAGGACCTATACGCTCTTTCTTTAATCTTTTGCTGTTGATGTATTTAAAAAACTTTTTGAGGTTTTATTTATTTTCTTTTACTACTAGCTTTTCCATTTCTGTTTTAGACACTGATTTCTTTTTTGCATATTTTGTTACAGTCCTTATAGTACTGGAATGACTCCCCCTTTCCGTCTAATTTATACTCTTTGGGGTAAATTTACTAAGGTGGGAGATTTTTAGTACTGGTGATGTTGCCCATAGCAACCAATCAGATTATATCTATTAACTGCTAGAAGCAGCTAGAAAAATGGTAAGAAGAATCTGATTGGTTGCCATGGGTAACATCACCAGTTCTAAAAAATCTCCCACCTTAGTAAATTTACCCCTTTAAAAGCTTGCCTCTTTTTGGCCATTAGTTTCTTAATCTTTTTGTTAAGCCACATTGGTTTGGAATAATTACTCCTTCGTTTTCTCTCCATGGGAATGAATTTACGAGTATAACTAGCGAGCAACGTTTTTAATATATCCAATTTTTGTGTAGTATTCTTGCCTTGAAACAAAATTTCCCAGTCAATATCCCCAAGAGCTTCCTTCATCATTTCAAAGTTGGCTTTGCTAAAGTTCAGAGTCTTAGTTGAGCCTATATAGGGCTGCTTGTGAAAACTGATATTGAATGTGACCATATTGTGGTCGCTGTTACCTATGGGCACCCTTACTATAATATTTGATATCAATTCCCCATTGTTTGTTAATACCAGGTCTAAAATTGCATTGTACCTAGTTGGTTCCACGATTAGTTGAAATAAGTAGTGATCATTTTGTGTGTTTAAAAACCTCTTACCCCTAGCAGTATCACATGATTCATTTGTCCAGTTAATCTCTGGATAGTTAAACTCTCCCATCACTGTTACATCTCCTAATCCTGCTTCTTTTTTGATTTGCTTTAGTAACAATTCCTCATCAGCCACATTAATATCAGGTGGTTTGTAGCATATCTCTATTAGTAGTTTTTTAGTTCCCTTACCCCGGAATGCAATTTGTACCCATAAAGTCTTCACAATATTTCCCATCCCATTGCAAATATTTTCCTTTATATCAGATTTTAAAACAGACTTTACATAAAGACATATCCCTCCACCCCTTTTATTTAATCTGTCTCTCCTGAACAGAGTATATCCCTCCGGATTAACTGTCATATCATAAAATTCATCCCACCAAGTTTCAGTAATACCTATAATATCATACTGTTCTTTTGCTGCAAGGGCATAGTTCCCCCTTTTTCCCTGTAAGGCTTCTAGCATTAACATACTGTACATACAATTAAGATTAGTAATACCTCTTATGCTAGGAACATAATTTTCTGTATGCAATGTTGGCGACCCATATTCATCATTAGTTTTCATTTTGGTAATACCCTTGCCGGCTTCTCTTTCCCTCCTCCCTTCTCCACTCCCATTCAGCTCGCTACCACCGTCCTTACTATTCTCACTGCTTAACCCGTAGTTTATAGATAAACCCTCCCCCCAGGCACCTAATTTAAAATCTCCAACCTTCTAACCAACCTTCCCACCAGCACTGCTGCTGCCCCCTCCTCATTCAGGTGCAATCCATCATGACAAAAAAGATGGCGCCTGACTGAGAAGTCCGCCCAATGTTCCAAGAACACAAACCCCTCTTTCCTACGCCAATCTCTAAACCACACATTTATCTCCCTAATCTCCCTCTGTCTCCCTGGGCTAGCGCGTGGCACAGGTAATATTTCGGAGAATATTACCCTAGATGTCCTTGCCTTAGTTTCTGGCCTAGGTCCCTATAATCTTTTTTAAGGACATCCCACCTTCCATTAACTTTGTCGTTGGTGTCAACGTGCACCAAGAGCGCCGGATCGTTCCCAGACTCTCCCAACAATCTTTCTACCCGGTCCGCAATGTGACGTACCCGAGCACCCGGGAGACAACAGACTGTACGGCGATCATGGTCCCGGTAGCAGATTGCCCTGTCTGTCTTCCTGATAATAGAATCCCCTACCACCACAATCTGACTAGGTACCTTGTTTTCGCTTATCCCCTTTGTGCCAGAGGGACCACTCCTCCAGTTGCTAGAGGGAACGGTATCCTCCAGCTCCGTCATTTCCTCATTGCCATCCACAAAATCTTCGTCCAATCGGGCGAATTTATTGGGGTTTGCCAGTTCAGAGATGTCCTGTTTCCCCCTCCCCCTCTTTTTCTTCCTTCTAACCCTGACCCAGTTGCTACCTGTTTGTCCTCATGGTGTCTGTCCCTGCAACTCCTCCACCGTTCTATCTAAGCTTTGCTCGAGATTGTGAATATCCCTCAGTCGCGTAACTGTTTGCTCTAGATCAATTACCTGGGCTTCCAGGGCAACCGTTCGCACACACCTCGCGCAGATGTATTCACACTGGCACACTGGGACGGTTGCTCCAGGTACACATACATCTTGCACGATATGCACTGAATGAGATTCTCAATCACGGCCACACCCATTTTTGTTTGTGAACTCTAACTCCTTGTTCCCTTCAGGAAACAATACAAACTATGCAATACAATATGGAGCCTAGTTGTGGACAGAAACAATATTCAACATCAGAACAGTCAGTACAGAGGCCAATCCAAGACTCCCTACCACAATCCCCTTAAAGTTCTATGGGGGTCATTCCGACCTAATCGCATGCTGCAGTTTATCGCAGCACAGCGATCGGGCTGGAACTGCGCATGCGCCGGCGCATGCCGGCAGGCCAAACGCCATCATACCCTTGCAATCGCCTCTGCCTGATTGACAGACAGAGGCAGTCGCTGGGTGGGAGGGGGCGGCACGGCGGCGTTTGGCCGCCATTATGGGGGCGCGGTCCGGCCTACACAGGCATGGTCGGACCATGCAGGGGGGTGGGCCGCAGCGGCTGCGTGATGTCACATGCAGCCGCTGCGAACAGTGGCAGCGACAATCAACTCCCGGCCAGCCACAGGAGCTGCGCTGGCTGGGAGTTACTCCACAAGTACAAAAGCATCGGCGCTGTGCGATGCTTTTGTACTTGTGCAGGGGGAAGGGCGGACTGACATGCGGGGCAGACTAGCCCTGTGCTGCGCATCCCCCCGCATGTCTGGCAACATGATCATAGCTGTGCTAAATTTAGCACAGCTACGATCAACTCGGAATGACCCCCTATATCTCCTTATAGTTTTACAAGCAGAAACGGTTTATACCAATGTTTAGCAGTATTGATACTTGCATATCCGGCAGTACTTGACCTTCTAGAGCGCTGGTCTCCTCCTTGGTAGCAGCACTGCTCAATGATCCAGCTGCTTGGCCTTGCAGCACTCTCCCGTGGGACAAAGGCTACCCAGCTGACACCTATACATTCCTGCAGGTCAGTGGCTTAACCCCACTTACACCAGGGGCAGCAATGCTCACTCCTGCTGTCTTTTCCTCAATGTCCCCCCTCACACACACCTTCAGCAGCAGTTCACAAGCCACTTACTGGTCACTCAGTGGCCCCCCAGCACTCACTCCCAGAGCAGGAGCAGCGGCGCTATCACCTGATGCTGGCTCCGCTGAAATGCTCAGTGACCCCCCTCTCTCCACACACCTACAATCAACCACGCAACAGCGGTGTTCTCGCCTGCTGCCTGCCCCCTCACACACAATCAATCTCTGATGAGCGGCAGCGTACTCCCCTACTGCGTGCTCCCGCGGCTCCCGCAGCTCAGCGACCACCCCTCACACACAATCACTGACGAGTGGCAGCATTCTCCACGGTTGTGTCTATGTTGCCTTCCACCCTTACAGCTCCTAAATGTTTTCTTCATTCTCCGATCGTTTGGGGTATTTTTTTTTCCTCTATGCAGCATTTGACCCTCGCGGGCTCGCTTCGCTCGCCACGCATCGGGCTCGGTGTCTTGCTCTGCTCCGCTTCGCTCGCCACACTTTTCTATTCCAAATAGATTGTGACAAGGACCCAGGGGGTTATGGGAAAGGTCCTCTGCACGAAGAGAATCTAGACGCTACCCATTCTCCCCTGCTGCTCGTTGCCGCTCAGCACACGCCGGCCCTGGTGACTTCCGCTATCGGCTAGCAGCTTCTGGCTTCCCGTCTCTCAGCACCTCCTCCAGCAATCAGCCAGCACCTCCTCTAGCAATCATGCGCCTCATCCAATCCGTGCCTCCACCCAAGCCTTTACATTGCCTGCAGGGGCGCCACAATGTTTTTAGGTTGAGGGGACGCCAAGATATAATTTTATTTTGGCACCCCTAAATTGCTGAATGGTGTCCCCTCAGGGGCAGCTGTACTTACCTGCCACATCACCTACCTGTCAGACATAGATCTATTAGAGAGAAGCAGTCTAGATTCCAAGGAACTTAATATGCTTATATGTCTAAATACGGTGTAGGGGGTCCCGAGTATTAGGCTAATTCCATTGTAGTCAGTGAGTAACAATCAATATCACATTACAGCAAGGGTGTGGAAGACATTGTATATTTAAAAGACATAGGTGTGGCTTGCAGCAAGAGAAATGATTAAGGTGACAATTTATCAATGATCGCATTTCCAGATCGCATTTGCAATGCAATCTGGGCACGATATTAGCGCCAGGGATCATATTGCAGAATGTGATCACATCGGGTGAATATATCACTTGGCAGCATGGCAGGGACAGATGCTCTGAAAGGAGCCCGTCCCTGAGATGTGCAGAGTGTGGTGCTGGGGATGCTGCGCATACCACGCTGACTGCCATGTTCATTGGCCATTTCTACCGGAGGGCTCCTGGGGAACTTTGCCAGAACTACAGCCCCGATCTGTAGCCCAAAGGCTAGATAAGCAACAGAATAACAAAAGCATCACCAATAGGCAACAGTGGGCAGAAGTACATACTCTGGGATTGTGAAATCTGTGCATTCATTCAAAGTGCAATGTAAACAGGTAATCATCTGCAGATGAACTGACTGTAGATTGCAACCTACTGTATGTCACAAGCAGCGGGTTTAATTAAAAACTGTTTGACAAAATTTCCACAGAACATCATGGGGGCATGGCTGTGTATCATTGTGCGTGTCCATCGCTTACAATGCGCTAGACCGCCATGGCTGGTATGTGCTGCACCTGTTTACTGTACATATGCTTTCAATGGAACATATATCCCCAACTGATTCAGACCTGGTCGCTGTTGTGTGAATTTGCACAGCAGGCGTTTATCAAATGACTGCACATGCATATGCACCGCAATGCACAGGCGCACCACCAAACAGCGACAGGATGATGCAAAGATTTCGATCACAAGGTGATCGCAAGCTGATTGACAGGATGAGGACATTCATGGGTGGTAAATGGCCGAATGTCAGGAAAAACGCATGTGTTCCCAAGTATTTTTAGGGAGGGTGTGTGACATCAGCTCCGGCCCCGAACAGCCTGTCTGTATCGCACTGTAGGAGTAAGTCTTGGGCTAGGCACAGGCTGGAAAAAACATTTGATGGTGAGTGAGTTGGGAACGGATTTGCAGCTGACCGCTGTCTGTCTGGTGGAATTTTTGCACGGTGTACACATGCATTTGCACACTTGCACGGACCGGTTTTAACTCTCCCTGGGTGGCGACTATCTGATCGCAGACCTCTGCAAATTTGCCACAGAGCAATCAGGTCTGAGTTAGGCCCTTTAACCAGTGGAGGGACCATCGCTGGTTAAACATCAGTTGTTCAGGTCGCAACATAAAAAAATGAAGGTGCACTGCAGCTGCGCATGCGCAGGACTGAAAAATGATGTGAATCAGACCTCCCCCACTGATGGAAAAATTGTAGGGAGTAAATCATCAATGGCCACTAACCATCAAATAGTCTATGTCCATTCCTAGCTGGTAGTATTATCTTCATATACACAGGTTGTTTTACTAATACAGTCTGGAATACAGCGAAAGGTCTGTCTCAATATTCCATGGAATGTGGATTAAACAATGTATCCCCTTTCTCTTCACATTGAGGGATAAATGTAATAGCTTGCGACTTGAAGAATTCGGTGAGTTTCTGGAGAGTCTGTCCGATGCTTTAAAGAGGAAATCATTTAAAAATCAAAATCACGTTGGCCTTGCCTTTTAAAACGTTTCTTTAAAACATCAGGCAGACTCGCTGCAAAGTTGCTGATGCTTACAGGCTATTACATTTAACCCTTAAAGGGACCTCTGTGTATAATAAGGGTAGGAGGAGTCCACTGAGAGTTTTAAGACTGTGTAAGCACTACTCTTAATACTGTGTGCATTACAAAAGCATTCAAGTAGGCTGTTATGCAGAAATAATACAATAAACAATGGAAAACCACTGCACACCGCAATAATAAAAACAGGACAGTCTTTCAGCACAGGAAAGTAGAGGACACAGATAAGTGTTCTGCATAGAAATATTTGCTGTTACAATGACACAAAAATATGAATGGATAAGCGAAACACAATGCAACACTTCCTCCATCAAACGTGCTTTTCACCACAATTTATTCATATTTTATCACCGGGGCAACTCAGCGATTCTGGGCCTGTCCCTGCCACACTGTCCGGGAGCAGTCCAAGTTATTTATCACTTCAAAGGGCCAGTCTGCATGTGATGAGTTGGTTTGCTGGTTCATGCATGCGTTGTGGTTTGAGAAAAATTAAATAGAAAGAAAACCAATGCATAATAATGTGGTACATACAGTATTATATAAGTTATGGTATATATACCACTTGCACCTCATTGAAAATAGTATTTATTTTGTGGGAGGATCAGGGCAAAAAGCCCTAATCATTTTAAACAAATGACTACTACAATTGTAATTCTTTAATGCGTTGTTTTCTTTGCTTTCCTTCTGGTAACATTGTCCTGAGATTGTTGCAGTTTTTTGAATGAATTACAAGTATGGACACATTGCTAACCAGTGCCGTAACTAGGCAATTTAGCGCTGTGTGCAAGAAACAGCATTGGCGCCCCCCCCCCATGCAATATAGGGGCAGTGCGCGTAGGTGCGCATAAAATATATAGGGGCGTGGCCACAAAATAATACCAATTCATACTACGGTGCATAGTAGTCTCCATTATTCAAATTATGCTGCATAGTATCGCCACTACACCAGGTAGAGCCCCTTTTAGGCATTACGGCAGACAGTCCCCCTTTTCACACATTGGCAGACAGACCCCTTTTTACACATTACGGCAGACAGCGCCTCCTTTTTACACATTACGGCAGACAGCGTCCCCTTCTTACACATTACGGCAGACAGTGTCCCCCTTTTTACACATTACGGCATCCCCCTTTTTACACATTACGGCAGACAGCATCCCCCTTTTTACACATTACAGCAGACAGCGTCCCTTTTTACATATTACGGCAGACAGCGTCCCCCTTTTTACACATTACGGCAGACAGCATCCCCCTTTTTACACATTACGGCAGACCGCGTTCCCCTTTTTACACATTACGGCAGACCGCGTCCCCCTTTTTACACATTACGGCAGACAGCATCCCCATTTTTACACATTACAGCAGACAGAGTCCCCCTTATTACACATTGCGGCAGACAGAATAGATAGAGAGATAGAGAGAGAGAGACAGACAGACAGACAGATACTTACCATCTCTCCCCGCTGGCAGTCAGGGCAGATCCCGGGCAGGAGGGGAGTAGGAGGAGGGGGGAAGTATTGGCTGCCCGCATTGGCTGCCTGCCGCCACTGTGAATGCTGGAATGAGCAAAGCGCATCCCAGCATTCACAGCAGTGCCAGGCAGCCAATGCGGAAGGAGAGGGACTGCTGCAGTGGCGCTACTACCAATTACATAGCGCTGCTGAAGCTACAGTCCCCCTCCCTCCTCCTCCTCCTCCCCAGCCTCCTGCGCTGCTGCTCTCCTCCCCTGCCTCTGGCTTTTCCAGCACGGCGCAACCAGCACAGCAGAGGCGGCTTGTAATTAGTCAATTTGACTCTTTGCAAACCGCTGGCCATTGTGCCCACAGGGCGACTGCGCACACCTGGCACACACGTAGTTACGGCGCTGGTAATTCCACACACCAGAACCCCCCATAGTAATCCCACAAACCATGCCCCCCCATAGTAATACCACACACCAGACCCCCCCATAGTAATACCACACACCAGACCCCCCCATAGTAATACCACACACCAGACCCCCCCATAGTAATCCCACACACCAGACCCCCCATAGTAATTCCACACACCAGACCCCCATAGTAATTCCACTCACAAGACCCCCATAGTAATTCCACACACCAGACACCCCCCCATAGTAATTCCACACACCAGACTACCCCCCCCCCCATAGTAATTCCACACACCTGAAATCGTTCCCTCTCAGTGGGGACTGGGGAGAAGTGAGGACTGAGGTGCACCGGAACCACGCAACACAGAGCAGCAGCAGCGGGAAGTGAGGAAGGCGACAAGCGGTACGTGACCTATGAGTCACCATAGGTCACAGGCCGCCTGGCGCGGCAGTACAGCACTGCAGAGCTGGAAGCCGGGCATGTATATGTGGTGGCGGGTGTCTCTGGCGGCAAGGCGGCGGGTCTCCCTGACATCTCTGTCAGGCAGCAGCGTCATACCTGAAAAAGGCTGCAATAGAGTGTCGTGTCCGCGCCCCAACCTCCCCTCTATACCACGCTGATCTCACTGACGGGGCACCGCACCGCAGCGGGGAAGCACAAGGGGGGAGAGACTGCTCAGCACTGCCATCTGCAATGTAAATTAACAGTGGTGCATCCGGCAGAGAAGAATCCGGGCGCACCACTATTATTACACATTACAGCAGGCAGTGGTGCATACACGCAGGCTGGTGGATGCAGATGGTGCGCCCACAGGGCAATTGCGCTGTGTGCTAAGCACCATCCGCCCACACCTAGTTACGGCCCTGCTGCTAACCACTACAAAAATCTATTAATTAGATGTGACAATCTGTTCTCCATGGTCTCAGTTTTGCTATGTGTATGTCGTGAAGTCCAATCCTTATAAACGTCTACTCAACAGATACAGTATGCCCCCACCAGGGCTGGATCGAGAGATTAGATGGCCCGTGTGCAGAGCCGGCCCTAACCAATATGATGCCCTAGGCAAGAGTTTGGCTGGTGCCCCCTAGCACCACTGCTGGTTCCGCCTCTGTCCTTGCACCTCTTTCCCAGCACCATTACCCCTCACCCATAGCAGTCCTTATATTGGTGTTTGTACCCCCTATATTTTAAATAGGAACAGTTCGCACTTTTGGCACACAGCCCAAAAAGGGGTGTGTTTTTGCTGGCAAGGGTCATGGCCACACAATAGTAACCCCAATTCCAATTACACCACACAGTACTGCAACTTTATTCACATTTTATCATGCGATAGTGTCCATAATTCATATTACATCCCACAGTAGTATCACTTTGCCTTATAAACGTTACTCCTCACAGTAGAGCCCCTTATTCACATTACATCACACTGAATTGCTCCTTATTCACATTACACCACACCCTATTGCTCTTTATTCACATTAGACGACACAGTAGTGCCCTTTCTATATGCAATGCCACATAGTAGAGCACCTTATACACATAATGCCACACATTAGTAATGCATTTATACACATAATTCCACACAGTAATGCCCCTTACACATATGAGACACATTATTAATGTCCTTATAAACATAATGTGCCTTACACATTATGACAACCTTTATTAATGCCCTTTTACACATAATGTCCCTTACACATATGCCGCACATTATTAATGCCCTTATACACATAATGACACACATAGTGCCCCCTACACATTTGCTGCACATTATTAGTGCCCCTATAAACATAATGACACACATATAGTAGTACCCTGTTACACATATGCCACACATTATTAATGCCCTTATACACATAATGACACACATAGTGCCCCTTCACACATATGTTGCACATTATTAATGCATTTTTACATGACACACATAATGCTCCTTACACATATTCCGAACACTACTGCACAACCAACCCACTCACATGCACACAGCAGTCACACTGCCACTAACACTGTGACCTCTGCCTCTGCTTGGATACAGATGTGTCCTCATAAATCTTGCCTCAATGCTAAGGTCGGGCACCTTTTTTTATGAAAATGCAACTTATTTGCATTGCTATGTGGCTAGGATGCACAAGCAGCTTCTGCTGATTAAAATGATATGCTGCATGCCTATATATTGTGTGAGACTGTGGCTGTATCTGCATACACAGAATATAGGCATGCCGCATATCATTTTAATCAGCAGAAGCTGCTGATGCCCCTAGGCATATCAAATGCCCTAGGCAATTGCCTATTTTGCCTATGCCTATGGCCGGCTCTGCCCGTGTGCCGGCTCTGTGTGGCCCCCTCCTCTCTGACAGTGGCAGCATCGCTGTAGAGTCTGGCTTTGTGCCAGAGTCTACTGTGCATGCGCAGGTCTCCGGAACATGGCGCCCACGCCTTATTGCCAGGGGATATCTCTATTCTGCATGAGTAATGGCCACCACAGGAATGTGTCTGCAGCAACACCCACCACGGGTAAGTGTAATTATATGAGTGCAGGGAGTGCGGTGTGGGCCCCCCTGGATAGGGGCATAGCCAAAATTCTGTGGACCCCATAGCAACATTTTGAAGGGCCCCCCGTCCCAATGCTTCTAGAGAGACAACTGTCTGCAGCAATTGTTAATTTAATAGTGACCTACAGTGACCTAGTTCATTTTCTGAACAACAGTAGTGCCTTAGTTAATGTAGTGCCCCATAGTAGTGCCCTAGTTCATATGATGTCACATTGTAGGGGTGCCAGTACACATTATGCAACATAGTATGCCCAATTCACATTATGACATACAGTGTCTCCAGTTCATACTGTGCCACATTACAGTGCCCCATTTCATATTATGTAACATTATAATACCCTCAATTAATTTTATACCACATTACAGTGAGCAGATCCAGGGCCATGACTAGATATATTACAGGCCCCAAGTAAAAAGTTTGTAAATGCCCCTATGTATAGTGCCACCTAATGGTGAAAAATGTATATAACACATGTAACTGTGCCAGGGAAGGTGGGCCCCTCTCAGCTCTGGGCCCCATAGCAGCTCCATTATCGGCACCTATGGTAGCTACGCTCTTGCCACTGGACCGAGGGGCCCATGTGTGCTGCACACCCTGTGCCCATTATACAGTATACAGTACGCCAAACTAGATTCTATACTTTATAGAAATCGGATTTAATTACTGCATTTGGTATTTCTTAGATTTGTATAAATATGTAACAATTAGATTATGGTTGATCTCTATTGACAGAATGGAGACTTGTAATCATTTTATCAATACTTACTGTTTTACTATTCTGCATAAAACACATCAAATTATACCATATAAATCATGAACATATTTCTTAATAAACTCTAAAACACATACATTTCTATTAAAAACCCACAACCCATCCTCCTCTCCCGTATAGTTGATTTATGAAAGTGCAACAAAATTGTTAATTTGTTAGTACAACATGCCGCATGTATGTTGCCAGTTATCACTATTGTTAAAATGTATAAGCCAGACAATGCGGTTAGTTACAGTGGCAAACGCAGGATTTCTAGAGGGGGGTTTCCAAATACAATCCACAATGTTCCGTTGTACGGAACATTGGAGCAAGCGGTAGAAGGCACAAGTACCAACCCTGGACATTAATGTACACATTGGTCCTTTTATACACTGGATACTGTGTTGAACACAGTATTAATATTTAACACTATAGATGGTCTATATCTTAGGCTGTATCAAACATATTTAACTAAAATAAATAAAATAAGTGTTCAGGTAAAGGTTAAACATCTGATAATGAATAAATACACAAACATTAGAGAACCAGTAGGAGACAGAACTGTACTTTCTAAGCACACATCCTCCCACCTCATGGTAAGGCTCCTGTCTCTTCTTCCTGGCAGCTACTCTCTGGACCACTGCAGTGACTGAGGGTTCAGATCCACACACACACAGCAAACATGGTAGAATAAGCTATTACCACTGGGCATGTGCAGCAGCTCTGCCCCTTTAAACTACAGGTTGTGGGGACAGCTCTCGTAAGCGTATTATATTCTATTGCTATTGTCATAATCTGAGTCGCTGGCCAAGAGGAGAGGGGTTTCCAGGCAACCGGAAACCCCCCTGCGTTTGCCTATGAGTTAGCAAGCACTGTAATGTTGTATCATACTGGCAGATCCATTACATTACTCTCCTTTATTGTAGGTCTCCCTTAATCTCTCAGTTAAACAGTCAAAACGACCTCCTTACTGCTCATGTTTATGCTGAACAGCTGGACTCCACTGGGTATAATAGGATTATATTACACCTATTATACCAGCAGAGTCCAGCTATTAAGCAACAATCACAAGCTTATTAAGAAATGTAATTATGATTTACATGGTATAATTTGATGTGTTTTATGCAGAATAGCTAAATAAATATTTGTAAAATAATCACAGGTCTCTGTTCTTTCAGTAGAGAGCAACCATAATCTAATTGTTAGATATTTATACGGATCTAAGAAATACCAAGCGCAGTCAAGGACGGCTCTACCATTAGGGGGCTGCCTAGGGATGCCAGCCACTGGAGGGCGCCACTCAATTTGTCTAGCAAGAAACTGAAGGATGTCTCTGTATGCGACCTCCTCTTTTTACACTGTGCTGGCCACTGCTGTGTGTCTAATCAGGTGCAGCCGCCTCATAGTGCCTCAGCGCTTCCACCCTGCCGCCTGCAAAAGGTAACCTGCCAATGCCAAGGGGAAAACAGCTTGAGGTAAGTATACTATGGGGGTTTACCACAGACAGTACAGACATTACAGCCCGATGGGTGATTTGTACTGGTAAACAGCATAATAAGGAAAATACAGGCACTGGGTCACAATACAGTACATATGGAGGAGGGAGGTCAGTAATGAATTTATGGATGGGGGATGGAACACAATAAGGAGCATACAAATATATGTATGTCTATGTGTATATAAATTATGTATGTATATACATACATACAATTAAAGGGATGTAGTTGGCATCCCGGCAGATGGGATGCCGGTGTTCAGAATGCCGGTGCAAGAATCCCGACACCTGTCAGAATGCTGACGCCGGAATCCCAAAGGCCGCCATCCTGAATGCTAGTATGCCAGGTAGGGTTAGGCATAGGCTGCAGGGAGGGAGGGTTAGGAATAGGGAAAGGGTTAATTAATTTCATTCAAAATGTCAGGATTATGGTGGTCGGGACGCTGCTGTCGGTATTCTGACCACCAGCATCCCATACCCAACCATACCCGAATACTGTAATATTCCCACCAGACCCCATATACAGTATATAAAAAAAAGCTAAATTGGACTCAGTGTCCTCTACAATTCCTAACATCCTGGCTAGTGTGTATACATTGAAGTGTGACTTTTTAGAATATACTTTATCACTTTAAAAGTCCTTGAGTGTTGTCCCTTTTCTCTGTATATGTATAATGATGCAATTCACACCAGCCCACCTACGGCCACCTGCATCTTCCCTCCAGATATTTGTCCCCCATTTTGATTGTACAAATAACCCCCACAGGTTTCTATGGGGGCAGCTGGAAGTGATATTTCTGAAATCCGGAGTCTGGCCCCTCTAGTTGATGCCATTGTAGCCTATGGTCTACTTTCTGCATAATGTTCCATGACGGGGGTAAGTAGGATTCCTCCCTGGCAATGGCCACTTGTGCATGCATGGTCAGAAAAACCTTACATGCGCAGTAGTGCAGCTGGCCCTCAAAGCTGGAAGTAAAGTGGTCACACAGAGATCCCTTTTACGTTTACACATCGCAGAGACAGGCTCGTATCAGAACCCCTGGATGTGTTTTGAATACATTCTAGCAATACACAATTTATTATTGGCACAATAAGAAGCTCTAATTATCGGGACTAAGGGACTTATTCAGGTCACATCGCAAATGCAATGCAGCACGAAAGTTCCATCCTGCATGTGCGTGCGCAGTTAATGCATTAGGCTTGCATTAACTGCAAATGCTTCTTCCTGATTTACTCAAGCTTCTAAAACAGAATTGGTAATAGCAACCAATCAGATGCTATCTATCATTTCTTTATTGCCTATTAGAAAATGATAGACAGCATCTGATTGGTTGCTATGGGCAACATCACCAAGTCTCTGTTTTAGAAGCTTTAGGAAATTTACCCCTTAGTGCTTAGCGTGTGCACACTGCATTACTCTATTTCCTGTATGGTACTGTGGGGTCTATTTACTAAGCCTCAGGTGGAGATAAAGTGGACAGAGATAAAATACCAGCCACCACCTCCTAACTGAAAATTTTCAAACACAGCCTGTGGCATGGCAGTTAGGAGCTGACTGGCTGGTACCTTATCTCTGGCCACTTTATCTACACCTGAAGCTTAGTAAATAGACCTCTATATTAGAAACTTCCGTATGGGAGCACCTCTTTTTATATTTAAAATTAGAGTGTGAAGTCAAAGCCCTCCCCTTTTATGCATTAAGATTAAATTCAGAGTACAGGACCAAGCACACAAAGGTGCCTGATAAGTGTGAATAGCTGATATGGTCTTCTAATCAAGTTCTTTATTTGATATGATGCAACTGATTTTTAGGCTCTCAAGTCAGTGATGCCTGCTGAACAGGGTTTGGTTGGGTTTCCAGGAAAGGACTTCTGGAATTTTACCAGGCAAGGGGTGTCTTGTTTGAAAGTTTGGCCAATCTTCCACATTTTCTTACCCCACACTGTGGGTTTTATGAGCTTTATGAAAGAGAAGAGACAAGAGGGCGGAGAGAGCTGAAAGTGACACAGGGATCCCACCTTCTCCTCCACCCCACTTGGGTGTCTGGGTCCTTTGTAACCTGTTACTTAATGAGGGTCTACAGAGAGATACACACACACACACACACACACACACACAGTCCTCGTGAGTCCTGTTTAAGTTGTCTTTGTACCACTACAAGAACATTTTATAAAATAGTTGTCTTTCAATTCAGTGGCACTATAAACAGTGCCCAGGCATTATTAAACCATTAGTTTAAATCTAATATACACCATTGATTTAAATTCAACATACACAATCCATACATCCCATCATAGCCCATTCCAGGAGGGAACAAATTGCTCTCAACCTGGACTTCCTTCTTAAGTTATGATTGCAATCACCTGTGTTGAAACACCTGTCTTATCAATGAAACAGTTCAACACAGGTGACATCAATCATATACTAAGAGAGAAGTCCAGGTAAAGAGCATTGTCCCTCCTGGAATGGGTCATGTTGGGAGGTCTGCATAATCTAATTTACACCCCCCCCCCCCCCCTTCTACCACTAGGGCCTTCCTGTCCTCTCTCCCTGGGCACCCTCAAGGCTTAATCCGGTCCTGTGTGGCACTCCCGTAAATGGATCACAAAATGAATGTCTATATAGTTTAGGTAAGGAATGCCAGAAGTTAGGATGCCGGTGGTCAGAATACCAGCTGCGGCATCCTGATGCCTTAATCCCAACAGGGGCGAGAAACTAAGCTAACCCTTCCCCTAACCCTACTTTCCCTCAGCCTAACCCTAACCCTCCCATCCTGTAGCCTAACCCTCCCCTCTCTTGCAACCTAGGGACACTCTAATATGGCACATTATGAAGTGGAGGCACTATAGCAGAGATTTTCAACCTTTTACTACTCGCGGCACACTGAACAAGATTTAAATATTGCCAAGGCACATTCAAATATAATGGTGATGCATGGTGCAGTTGCGTGTCCTAGGATGTCATGTTGCAGCTTCTCCATAGGTAACGCCTTAGCCACATCTGAGAAAGCCAGAAGAGCCCAACACTGCCCGGGCCCAAAATTAGAACTGGCTCTGCAACCACTAAACCCATCAGTATTGATCGTTCCATGGCCACAGTAGTGGCAAAACACTGACTGGCATGCCTGTGGCTTCTATGGCGGCACACCTGGAGACTGCTCAGGGCACACTAGTGTGCCACGGCACAGTGGTTGAAAAACACTGCACTATAGTGTGGCAAAATATTGACTAGGGACCCTAATGGGGCACAATATAAAGTGGAGGCACTATAGTGTGCCATAATATGAACAGGGATCACTGTAATGTGGTCTAAGATGAACTGGGTACCCTGTATGTCATAATGTGAGTTGGGGGTACTGTGTGGCATAATGTGTACTGGCAGCCTTACAATGTGACAACCTGTAATATGATCTAGGACACAAATATGGTTCATAAAATAAACTAGGGCAATAATATGGGAAGGGGCATATTAACAGAGGAGGAGGCGTGTCTGCAGCATCCTCCATCCTGGTCCCCTTCTCTGTAGCCGGCAGTACCACAGCACGAAAGAACATGAGCACTAGGGAGTACAGACAGCAGATCTCCGGAAAATGGTGCAGCTGCTATTTTCCCGGTGATTTGTAGAGAGGAGGTTAGGCCAACAGAGGACTCCAGAGAGTTGAGTATTGAAAAAAATGGGTGAAGGGAGGTGTGCAGTGTGGGCTCCCCTGTAAAAAAAAAAAAAAAAAGGCTATAGAAATTTGTCATACTGAAATACCTCCACTGAAGTCCCAAAGACAGCCAGTTATTGGGAAATTTCAGAAGACAGAAAATGAGACGAGATTGCATATGGAAAAAAGAAAACAAAAGATGCTTATGGGCCTAATTCAGACCTGATCACAGCAGCAAAATCTTTTTCTAATGGGCAAAACTATGCTGCACTATAGGTGGGGCAGATATAACATATGCAGAAAGAGTTAGAATTGGGTGTGTTATTTTGTTTCTGTGCAAGGTAAATACTGGCTGCTTTATTACACAGCAATTTAGATTTCAGTTTGAACACACCCCACCCGAATCTAACTCTCTCTGCACATGTTATATTTGGCCCACCTGCAGTGCACATAGGGGGTCATTCCGAGTTGATCGCTTGCTAGCTACTTTTTGCAGCGCTGCAATCAGATAGTCGCCGCCTATCAGTGGTGCAAGTAGGAATATTTTCTAATGGGAGTGGCTACATGATACTAGCAACGTTGGCACATGACACAGACCGTTTTTCTTTTTTCACTCTGGAGGCCAGTGGCATAATTAGGGGCCCGCAGCCCCTGCGAGTGCTTGGGGGAGCGCAGGGCTGCGGGGCGCCCTAGCCGCTGCCACTGATTTCTACTGGGAAGGAGGGACACGGAGGGCACAGCGCACGCATCTCCTGTGTGTCCCTCCTGGGTCTCCGATGGCAGCGGCGTGTCTGTTTGTTAAATGGAGTGCCCAGCACTTCATTTAACAGACATGCCGCTGCCGCCAGAGATGCAGGAGGGACACACAGGAGATGCGTGCGCTGTGCCCTCCGTGTCCCTCCTTCTCAAATCGCACAGCAGCAGGGGAGCCCGGGGTGGGGGGGGGGGTACCTGGCACTGGGGGAGCATATTTAGCACTGGGGGGGGGCATATTTGGCACTGGGGGTATATGTGTACCTGGCACTGGGGGGGAGGGCTTATTTGGCACTGGGAGTATATGTGTACCTGGCACTGGGGGGGGGGGGGCATATTTGGCACTGGGGGCATATGTGTACCTGGCACTGTGGGGGAATATCTGGCACGGGGTACATATGTGGCACTGGGAGCACAGCCCTAGCAACAAGCATTGCCCCCTGGTTACAAGCACAACACCCAGCTCATGAAATCCCTGGCAACAAGCATTACCTCCTAGCAATGAGCATGACACCCAGTGTATGAAACCCCTGGCTATGAATATTACCACCTGGCAACAAGCCTGAAACCCAGATGATACCTCTGGCAACAAGCATAACACCTACCGCATGAAACCCCTGGCAACGAGCATGACACCCTGGGCATGAAAACCCCTGGCACTGTGCATGGAACCAAGAGCATGAAACCCCTGGCAATGAGCAAATAATTTAAAAGTAATTAGAAGCCTTACTGTAGGACTTAATGTGTAATGGGCATTGCGGTGTGTGGCATAATGTATCATGGACATTGCGGTGTGTGTCATAATGTGTCACAGGCATTACGGTGTGTGGTATACTATATCACAGGCATTGTGGTATGTGGTATAATGTCTCAGGGTCATTGCAATGTGTGGTATAATGTATAACGGGCATTGCGGTGTGTGGCATAGGGTATAATGGGCATTGCAGTATGTGTCACAGGCATTACGGTGTGTGGTATATTATATCACGGGCATTGTGGTATGTGGTATAATGTATCACGGACATTGCAGTGTGTAGCATAATGTATCACGGACATTGCGGTGTGTGTCATAATGTGTCACAGGCATTGTATGTGCTATAATGTATCAGGGGCATTGCAGTGTGTAGCATAATGTATAACGGGCATTGTGATTCCTGTCATAATGTGTCACAGGCATTACGGTGTGTGGCATAATGTGTCACAGGCATTACGGTGTGTGGCATAATGTCTAAGGGCCATTGCAGTATGTGGCATAATGTATACTGGGCATTACTGTAAGGAGTAAAAATGACAAATAATGTAAGGGGCATGAATCAGGATTATTTTTTTTCCTGTGGTGGCCAACGTCTGGGCATGCAGGTTGCAAAACTGGGGTATAAGGTAGTCTTTTCCTGCAATGCCACGCCCCTATATGCAAAGCCACCCCCATTTCAGCAAGGTCACGGCCCTTTTCGCGGCGTGCGCCAATTAATCGGTTTTCTAGTGCCAATTATGGGGGGGGGGGGGGGGGGGGGCGCCAGAGAATTTTTTGGCTTGGGGGAGAGAAATTTTCTAGTTACGCCACTGCTGGAGGCAAGGCTAGAAATATATAGTAATGCCTCCAGTATAATAGAAATATATAGTGATACCCCCAGTATACTGTATTAAGTATATGTAGTAATGCCCCCAATTTAATAACATTATATAGTAATGCCTCCATTATAACAGGAAATACACTGTAATAGTGCCCCTGGTATAACAGATATATATAGTTATGTCCACATTACAATAGAAAATAGGATTTTAATCCTACGCAAGAGACGTAAGAGAAAATAGGATTTTAATTACCTACCGGTAAATCCTTTTCTCGTAGTCTGTAGAGCAGGCATTCCCAACCACGGTCCTCAAGGCACACTAAGGGGCCCTACACACTGGCCGACCCGCCGCCGAGCTGCCCGACGGCGGATACGGCCGACGAGCGACCCGGCGGCGGGGGGGACAGTGACGGGGGGATTGAAGTTTCTTCACTCCCCCCGTCACGCGGCTCCATAGAACTGCAGGCAAATATGGACGAGATCGCATACCTCCCAACATGATCCTCTCCAGGAGGGACAGAATGCTCTGCTCCTGGACTTCCCTCTTAATGTATGCTTGCCATCACCTGTACTGAAACACCTTTCTTATCCAGTAACCTGTTCAACACAGGTGCCAGCTCTCATACATTAAGAGAAAAGTCCAGAAGCAGAGCATTCTGTCCCTCCTGGAGAGGGTCATGTTGGGAGGTATGGAGATCGTCCTTATTGGCCTGCATGCACAGCTGACGGGGGACCAGCGATGAACGAGCGCGGGACCGCGCATCGTTCATCGCTGGAGCCTCCACACTGAAAGATATGAACGAGTTCTCGTTCATTTATGAACGAGATCGTTCATATCTTTCAAAAAATCGGCCAGTGTGTAGGGCCTATAACAGTGCAGGATTTAGTGATTTCCAGGCTTCAGCACAGGTGACTTAATTAGTAGCTCAGTTATTTTGATTTAACCATCTGTGCTGCAGCCTGGATATCACTAAAACCTGCACTGTTGGTGTGCCTTGAGGACCGTGGTTGGGAATGCCTGCTGTAGAGGATACTGTTAAGTAATGTTGTTGCTTCAGTTGTTGCTGTTCCTGTTCAAGTTGGTTAGTATGGCTTTCCTCTTGTTTGTATGTGCTGGTTTGAATCTCACCACTGTTCTGTTACATCCTTCCTCAGAATATGTCCGTCTCCTCGGGCACAGTTTCTAGACTGAGTCTGGTAGGAGGGGCATAGAGGGAGGAGCCAGTGCACACTATTGATTTCTTAAAGTGCCCAAGGCTCCTAGTGGACCCGTCTATACCCCATGGTACTAATGTGGACCCCAGTATCCTCTACGGACTACGAGAAAAGGATTTACCGGTAGGTAATTAAAATCCTATTTTCTCTTACGTCCTAGAGGATACTGGGGTCCACATTAGTACCATGGGGATGTACCAAAGCTCCCAAACCGGGTGGGAGAGTGCTGAGATTCCTGCAGAACTGATTGACCAAACTGAAGGTCCTCAGAGGCCAAAGTATCGAACTTGTAGAACTTAGCAAACGTATTGAAACCTGACCAAGTAGCTGCTCGGCAGAGTTGTAGAGCCGAGACACCCGGGCAGCCGCCCAGGAAGAATCCACCGACCGAGTAGAGTGGGCATGAACAGATTTAGAAACTGGCAATCCTGCAGATGGATAAGCATGCTGGATAGTAAGCCTAATCCAGCGAGCAATAGACTGCTTTGAAGCAGGACACCCAATTTTCTTGGGATCATAGAGAACAAACAGCAAGTCAGATTTCCTGTGACGAGCTGTCCACTTCACGCAGATCTTCAAAGCCCTCACAAAATCCAAGGATTTTGAGGCAGCAGAGGTGTCAGTAAGCACCGGAACCACAATAGGTTGATTGATATGAAACTCAGACACCACCTTAGGAAGAAATTGCTGATGAGTTCTTAATTCAGCTCTATCTTCATGAAAAATCAAATAGGGGCTTTTGTGAGACAACGCCCCCAGCTCCGACACACGCCTTGCAGAAGCCAAGGCCAACAGTGTGACAGCCTTCCACGTCAGAAACTTTACTTCAACGTCCTGTAAAGGCTCAAACCATTCCGATTAAAGGAACTGCAACACCACGTTGAAATCCCAAGGTGCTGTAGGAGGCACAAATAGCGGTTGGATGTGCAGAACCCCCTTCAAAAATGTCTGAACCTCAGGGAGAGAAGCCAGTTGTTTCTGAAAGAAAATGGATAAGGCCGGAATCTGGACCTTCAAGAAGCCAAAACGTAGGCCCACATCCACACTCGACTGTAGAGAAAAGGAGAAAAGATCCCAGTTGAAATTCCACTGCAGGAAATTTCCCGTTTTCACACCAAGCGACATATTTTTTCCAAATACGGTGGTAATGTCTAGACGTTACCCCTTTCCTGACTTGGTTAGGGTTGGAATAATCTTGTTCGGAATGCATTTCTGGGCTAAAATTTGACGCTCAACTTCCATGCCGTCAAACATAGCCATGGTAAGTCTTGATAGATGAACGGCCCCTGTTGTAGAAGATCCTCTCGAAGAGGTAGAGGCCACGGGTCCTCTAGGAGCATCTCCAGTAGATCCGCGTACCAGGCCCTTCTTGGCCAGTCCAGAGCAATGAGAATTGCTTGAACCTTTTCTCTTTTTATTCTTTTGAGAATGCTTGGGATCAGCGGAAGAGGTGGAAACACGTAAACCATTTGGTAGATCCATGGAGTCACCAGAGCGTCCACCGCCACTGCTTGCAGGTCCCTCAACCTGGAACAATACCGCTTTAACTTCTTGTTGAGACAAGAGGCCATCATGTCTGTCTGTGGAATTCCCCACCGACGTGTTAAGGACTCAAACACCTGCGGGTGAAGGCCCCACTCTCCCGGGTGGAGGTCATGTCTACTGAGGAAGTCCGCTTCCCAGTTGTCTACTCCCGGAATGAAGATTGCCGACAGCGCTACCCAGAGGAGAATTCTTGTTACCTCTGACATTGCTGGTCTTCGTTCTGCCCTGTTGGTTTATGTACATTACTGCCATCACATTGTCCGACTGAACCTGAATGGCATGATTTTGAAGAAGATGCAATGCAAGTAGCAGGGCATTGTATATGGCCCTTAGTTCCAGAATGTTCCTGTTCGGAAGAATGGTTTCCTGACTTGACCATTTTCCTTGGAACTGTTCCCCCTGGGTTAATGCTCCCCTACCTCTGAGGCTTGCGTTTGTGGTTAGCAGAACCCAATTTTGAATCCAGAACCTTCGACCCTCGGTCAGGTGAGAAGTCTGTAGCCACCACAGAAGAGAAATCCTGGCTTTTGGTGACAGATGTTTCCTCTGGTGCATGGGAAGATACGATCTGGACCATTTGTCCAGCAGATCCAGCTGGAAGGGCCTCGCATGAAACCTTCTGTACTGCAGAGCCTCGTAAGAGGCGACCATCTTCCCCAGAAGGCAAATGCATAGATGCACCGATATCGGGCTGGTTTTAGGACATCCCGCATCATCGACTGGATTACTAATGCTTTTTCCAACGGAAGGAATACCTTCTGTGCCTCGGTATCCAGTATCATCCCCAGAAACGGAAGCCTCCGTGTTGGTTCCAGGTGGGATTTTGGTAGGTTCAGAGTCCATCCGTGGTCCTGAAGTAGTTGGGTTGAGAGGGCAATGCTGTCCAACAACCTCTCCCTGGAAGGCGCTTTTATCAGCAGGTCGTCCAGGTACGGTATTATGTTCACTCCCTGCTTGCGAAGGAGAAACATCATCTCTGCCATTACCTTGGTGAATACCCTCAGTGCCATAGAGAGGCCAAATGACAGTGCCTGAAACTGGTAGTGACAGTCCTGTAGATAAGCCTAATGAGGCGGCCAAATAAGAATATGAAGGTACGCATTCTTGATGTCCAGAGACACCAGGACCTGATTTCACCACTCTCAGAGACTCCATCTTGAACTTGAACACCCTTAAATACGTGTTCAGTGATTTGAGGTTTAAAATTGGCCTTACCGAACCGTCTGGTTTCGGTACCACAAACAGGTTGGAGTAATAACCCTTGTTTTGTAGCTGAAGTGGAACTGGGACAGTGGGGGTGATTCCGAGTTGATCGTAGCCCTGTAAAATTTTGCAGGGCTACGATCATGACCATAGATATACGGGGGGACGCCCAGCACAGGGCTATCCCACCCTGCATGTAGGTGCCGGCCCCCCGCAGAAGTGCAAAAGCATCACACAGTAGCAATGCTTTTGCACTTTAGGAGTAGCTCCCGGCCAGCGCAGCTTTAACGTGCTGGCCGGGAGCTACTCGTCGCTCCCTGGCCCGCAGCAGTTGCGTGTGACATCATGCAGCTGCTGCGGCCTGCCCCTCCCCCCACACACACTTTCCGGCTACGCCTGCATTGGCCGGACGGCGCCCACGAAACTGCGGCCCCCCCACCCAGCGGCCGCCTCTGCCTATCAATCAGGCAGAGGCAATTGCAGCGGCCGTCTGGCATGCGCCGGCACACTGCAGCACCCGCACATGCGCAGTTCTGACCCAATTGCACCGCTGCGATTAGCTGTAGCGTGAGATCGGGTCAGAATGACCCCCAATGACCTGAGTCTTTACCAATTTTTGAACTGATGCCTGTAAAGTCGTACTTGCTTCTGGAGAAGCTGGTAAGCCTGATTTGAAGAATCTGTGAGGTGGGGGTTCCTGAAACTCCAGTCTGTATCCTTGGGTGATAAGGTCTGTGACCCAGGGATCCTGGCAAGATGTTGCCCAAACGTGACTGAAATAACGTAACCAAGCTCCCACCTGCCTGCCTTCCAGGCAGTGCGGACCACCGTCATGCTGAAGGCTTTGAGGAAGCAGACCCGGAGGTCTGTTCCTGAGAACCTGCAGCTGCTGGTTTTCTGGGTTTACCTCTATTATCTTTAAAGGCTGTAGAAGAACCTTTGGATTTGCCTTTTAATTTCGCTGTCTGAAATGACTGCAGAGTTGGAGCAGAGTAGTTTTTCTAGCTGGGGGTGCTGTGGAAGGAAGGTACATAGACGTACCCACCGTAGCCTTGGATATACACTTATCCAGTTCATCTCCAAAAAGGGCCCCACCTGTAAATGGTAGGTTTTCCACGTCTTTCTTGTAATCCGAATCCGCAGTCCACTGGCGTAGCCCAGGGCCGGCTCCAGGCATGTCGAATAGAGCGGCCGCGCGGGGTGCCACACTTAGTGGGCGCCGCACACTGGAGCCGCCATATTCCTGCCTGGAGCCAGCCTGCAGTGTCCCAGCCCCGGCCGCTTGTGTGCGCGATATGCAGCGCGCTGTGCGGCGCCGGCGTCAGACGGCGGTGTCACGCAGCGCACATGGCGTGCACACACGAGTTTTGATCCGTCCACCCGTGCCCACAGCAGGGCTCCCTCTCCCGGCTCCCAGCACCGCAGGTATTGTGACCTGTGAGTGAATATCTGGCACTGTGGGGTCATAGCTGCACTGTGGGGGTATTTATGTATATGGCACTGTGTGGGCATTTATGTTTCTGGCACTGGGGGGCATATCTGCACTGTGGGGGCATTTCATGTTTCTGGCACTGGGGGCATTTATGTATCGGGCACTGTGGGGGCATAGCTGCACTGTGGGGGCATTTATGTATCTGGCACTGTGGGGGCATTTATGTTTCTGGCACTGGGGGCATTTATGTATCTGGCACTGTGGGGGCATTTATGTTTCTGGCACTGGGGGCATTTATGTAACTGGCACTGTGGGGGCATTTATGTTTTTGGCACTGGGGGCATTTATGTATCTGGCACTGTGGGGGCATATCTGCACTGTGGGGGCGTTTATGTTTCTGGCACTGGGGGGGGCATTTATGTATCTGGCACTGTGGGGGCACTTATGTATCTGGCACTGTGGGGGCATATCTGCACTGTGTGGCCATTTATGTATCTGGCACTGCTGGGGGGCATGTCACGTGTATCTGGCACTGCTGGGGAGCATATCATCTAGTGTTCCCGCTAGGCGTCTGTGGCTAGGCAATGTGTCTCAGTGCTCTACCTGGCGCAATGTGTCTCAGTGCTCTGCCTGGCGCAAAGTGTCTAACATGCTCTGCCTGGTGCAAAGTGTCTAGGAGGTTCTACCTGGTGCAATGTGTATTAGCTGCACTACTGTTTGGTGTAATTCGAATTGCCACTATTATGTGGCCACGCACCTTCCCCACGAAGCAACGCCCCTAAATTTTTGCAGCGCGCCTTCGGCGCGCACTGTCCATCCTTCGGCATGTAGGTAGGGGAACACCAAGCATTACAGTATGTACATCATTTTGCCCTCCTAACTTTAAAATGTGCCCTCCTTGTGATCAGCACCCTGCCCTAAAACGTGAACACTATCGTGTAGCTGGCACTGCTGGGGGGCATATTGTGTGTAGCTGGCACTGCTGAGGGGCATGTCATGTGTAGCTGGCACTGCTGCGGGGCATGTCATGTGTAGCTGGCACTGCTGCGGGGCATGTCACGTGTAGCTGGCACTGCTGGGGGGCATATCATGTCTATCTGGCACTGCACACTATGTGTATCTTGCACCATACTGGAGACATTGTGTGTAAGAAACACTACTGTGGCTGTTCTGTGTAAGGCTGCTAATTGTGTGCGTAGGGGAGGGGTGAAAATATATTGATTTATAGTTTGATAATATGAAGTTATGAGGTCATGCCCACTTTTCCAGAGGCAACGCCCACTTTCCCAGGAGGCCACACCCACTTTTCCCGGAGCGCACACCCCTTCGGCGCGCCCATAGTGTTTGGGAGGCGCTTTTACATTTTCTCGCTCAGGGTGCTAGTAGGCCTGGAGCCATCCCTGGCGTAGCCACAAGCCCCTGCGTGCTGACACTGCCATGCAGTGGTGCGTGCGTTGAGCAAACCAATTTCCTTTATGGCCTCCACCATAAAGTTAGCAGAGTCTTGAATAAGCTGCAGGAGTAAAACTATCTACCCCCTGGGTAAGGTATCCAATACTTCAATTAGGTTACCTGACCACTTTGCAATGGCTTTAGTGATCCATGTACAAGCAATAGTGGGTCACTGGGCCACCCCAGCAGCAGTTTATAACGATTTGAGAGTGTTCTCAATCTTGCGATCAGCTGTGTCCTTTAAGGATGCTGCCTCGGGAACAGGTAAGACTATCTTACGTGACAACCTAGATACCGATGCGTCCACATTCGGCGGGTTTTTCCATTTCTTTTTATCTTCCAGAGGAAAGGGAAAGGATGTAATTAATTTTTTAGGGATCTGAATTTTTTTGTCAGGGTTAGCCCAAGTTTCTTCAAACAGGGCATTCAATTCCTTTGATGAAGAAAAAGTAGCTGAGGATTTCTTTTTTTACATTAAAAAAAAGATTCCTCCTCTACCTCCGCCGTGCAGGACATTTCTGATAGCCTCTATCAGGGCCTGTTTTCCTTGTGACAGAACCGCATTCCCCCCACTCACATCAACTTCACCCTCCTCTGGATCTGATGTATTGTCATGAGTATCATTCTGCATGAGCTGGGCCAGAGTACGCTTTTGTGGGCAAATGGTGGGGGTTTGAGACGCAGGTATGGGAACTGAATCTCTATTCATCAGGTTATCCATAGACTGTCTTAAAATCTGCGTCTCTTTCTCATTATGGGATAATTTAGTAGAAATATTAGATATAATCCCTTTAATGGAAGCTAACCATGAGGGTTCTGCCCCACTAGCCTGAGAATGTGCACTATCCTAAGTACAGGGTAGTGAGTCTCCGGGGGAGGAAAGACACTCAGTTGTGCAGGAAACACAGTCCCTGGACATGGTAACGTGAAGGGACATACACACACCCACAAACAGAAGGTGAAAACACAGTTTAACCAACACAGAGCCCTCAGGGAGACACAGAAAATGAACCAACACAGAGCCATCAGGAAGACACAGAAATTGGAGCCAGCCACACGGCACCCCTGTAACCAAGTAAAACTTAGCTGAGTCTCCACACTAAGTCCCTTAATAGGGCTTAGTATACTACAAACCCCCCCCCCCCCCTCTTCTAAGACCCCCTGGTATCGCTGAGGAGATGTAGAGTCTTTGTGGAGGAGCTGCGCTTCCCTGTGATTCTTGTCAGCGTAAGCTGCAGAGGGAAAATGGCGCTGGTAAGCTGCTGGATCCGCTCATATTGAAGCCCCACCCCCTTAATGGTGCTCGGCTTCCCGCTTTTTTATACTGGCCTGAGGTAATTTGATGCCTAACAGAGGGTTAAAACCCTTGTTAGGTATGATAGTCAGTGTGGGTATGCATTGGTGGCTCAGCGCGCCCCTCACAGCGGGACACACGTCTGTGTATGTCCTCTGAGCCACCTGGAGCGCAGCGTGCACTCAGAGCTGTGCTCCTCCCCTTGTTCCGCCATTCCCGCCGGCGACCCGCTAACTGGGACGCCGGTGCTGTACTCACCACTCTTCTATCTTCTGGCTCTGTTAGGGGTGGCAGCGTGCTACGGGGGGTACGCTCGCCGTGGTGAGGCTTGCGAATGAATCCCTCAGGAGCTCAGTGTCCTGTCAGCGGAGAAACGGGACCATTAACTCTTTAGGAAGTTGGGCCGTTCTCCCCCGTAAGTCACACGAAGCAGGCAGTCTGGTCCCAATCAGACCTGCCTGAAAACAACAAACAGAAAATAAATGCAGAAAACTCTTCAGGAGCTTCCCTAAGCATGACCGGCTCCTCCGGGCACATTTTTCGAAACTGAGTCTGGTAGGAGGGGCATATAGGGAGGAGCCAGTGCACACTATTGATTTCTTAAAGTGCCCAAGGCTCCTAGTGGACCTGTCTATACCCCATGGTACTAATGTGGACCCCAGTATCCTCTAGGACGTAAGAGAAATATATAGGAATATATAGTATTATAGTAAATATATGGTAATACCCCTATAATAATAGAAATATATAGTAGTGTCCACATTGTTTTAGAAATTAATTACCCCACATAGTGATGTTAGAGACATGCCCAGCAGCCCAGCCTGTGAAGAACAAAGGCTGCTCAGTGCCGATGCATCATACGAGCCGAGTGAATGGAAACAGCTGCACTGCTGCTCCCAGCAAGGGATGCTGCGGAAAGTGTAATCAGGCTCCTCTCTTCACGCCAGCCACAGCTGCCAGAGGAGAAAGTGTGATGTGACACCATGACGTCACCGTCGTGCCCCAGTAACCCTGACAAAGTGGGAGGCACCGTCATGCTGCCAAGCATCATGGTCTTGTTGCTTTGTGGCGCATTATAATTGTGGTAATGGTGGTCATGGGTGCAAAGTGTGTGGCAGGTGGTACTGAGTACCCACTGCCAAATTCTTAAGGGTATTCCGTACCCGAGCTTACCCGCATACTTGAACCACTGCCGCCTATAGGGGGGTGTATTTTTGCTTTGCACGTGTGCGAACGCCTGTGCAGCCGAGCTCTGCAAAAACATTTTGTGCAGTTTCTGAGTAGGTCTGAACTTACTCAGCCCTTGCGATCACTTCAACCTGTCTGGTCCCGTAATTGACGTCAGACTCCAGCCTTGCAAACGCTTGGACACACCTGTGTTTTCCCAAACACTCCCAGAAAACGGTTAGTTGACACCCATAAACGCCTTCTTCCTGTCAAACTCCTTGCGATCGGCTGTGCGAATGGATTCTTCGTTAAATCCATCACCCAGCAACGATCCGCTTTGTACCCGTAGTTGATCGTAGCAGCAAATTTGTTAGCAGTTGGGCAAAACCATGTGCACTGCAGGGGGGGCAGATATAACATGTTTAGAGTGAGTTCGATTTGGGTGTGGTGTGTTCAAACTGAAATCTAAATTGCAGTGTAAAAATAAAGCAGCCAGTATTTACCCTGCACTGAAACAATATAACCCACCCAAATCTAACTCTCTCTGCAAATCAGTGACGTGTGGTGAGGTCAGTGGCTGGGGAGGCACTGGCACCTAGGCGTCTTCACCTGGGAGGCACCGGCCTTTAAGCTCTTTTGTATGGCCACCGCCTTCCCAGGGCTTCCGGCGTCTTCTTTCTTCAGGAGCTCTTCACTGCTCCTCCTCCACCGTCGGACTGACGCTTCTGCCTCGCGCTGTCTTACATAAGTCAGCCAGATAGAGCGGGGTGATGACGCAGTGAGCCGTGATTGGCTCGCGGCGCCATCTTGAATTTCAAAAATGATGCTGAGGCGCCATTTTTTAAACTGGTACTGCTCCGCTGCCAAACTCTGCAGAATGGCAGGCAGGGATCTCGGAAAAGGAAGTAGAATGGGGTGAAGAAGAGAAACAGTGTAGGGAGGAGAGAAATAGAGAAGAAACAGTGTGGGGAGGAAAGAAAAAAACAGAGGGATGGGCAGAAGAAAGACAGGATAATGAAACGGGGAATGGCAGGAAACTGAGGAAGGAGGGGGGGAAAAGAAGAGGGGAGGAACGAGAGGGAGGCGAAGATCTAGTGAAGTAGTGGCCATGGTATGTTGATCATGAGGAGTGAATTGGTGGGGCAGGATCTGTTGTCGGCAAGCGGAAATATGGTGCACACTGTGTCAACAAAATATAACAAAATCAAAGTGCAACGTGAAAAAAAGAACAAGAAGTGTCTGCTGGATTTGAGCACTAGATAGCACAGAGAGAGAATGAACGGGAACATGTTGAAGGACAAGGAAAAAGGAACCCCGATGTGTGGGAAATAATAGCAAAAAAAAAGAAAAAAAGAGTGAAGAAGAGCCTGTATAAAAAAGGTGGAGAAATAGAAAAAAGAGCAGGAACCGCTGTGAACCGTTGTTCCTGAAGGCCCAGTGGAGACCAGTGTTGATGATGCATACAGACTGTATCAAATACTCTAAAGACTGTTCCACTGGATTTTTTCATTGAGTCCCTTCGGTGGGAAAGTTCAAAGAGAGCCTGCCTCTGATAGATACACACCTGGAAGCACAGGACATTTTTCATCAATTACTCCATTTAAGGAAGAAGGAAACAGATTTCCTCATGCACGGCATCTCTCTTTCGGATTACCATCGCGAACAAATGATCCCACGCGGCTTCAGAATAAGGAATGTCCCCATCCTGGGGAGGTACAACCCGGAATTCTGCCGCAAATGGACGGCCATCCTGAACAAATGCAGCATGGACTTAGTTCTACTGGTGATAGAGGAGGTCGACCGGGAACTAAAAACGACTAGAGAAAAAATCACCACTTTTGAGAAACAATGCCTGAAGACCTTACAGGAGAATACCACCCAGGACTGGATATTGAAGCTACAAACACAGGTGGACCAGTACAAAAAGGAGCTGATTAGATTCAAGAGGAACAAACACCTCATAGTCAAAACAGACTACGAGGAGAATAAGGTATATCGGTGGCTGATGGGGGGTGACATGCGAAGGGAAGAACAAACCAAGTTTACCTTCAGAAGGAATTGGCGGAGGCGTAGGGACGATTCCACCTATTCGGCCCAGTCTTCCAACAGCGACAGCGAGTTTCCAGCCCCTGATCCGGAGGAATCCCCGATGCAAAGTGGGACCCCTTTAGGCGGGGCTTCGACCACTTCAGGGGACCCCAATCCAAAAGGACGCCCCCCCGCAGGGGGGGCCAAAACAAGAGGCAACAGAAGCACATCCAACAAACGGAAGACTTAATATTTAATCTTTCAGATAGTGTTTTTACCCCAACCGAAATGGCAGTATTAAACAAAGGCTTGTCATATATTCCTACTAATAGGCACGATGAATTTACTTGGAAAATAGACTTGCATCGCTTTTCACGAAAACTCCGACTTTAAGAGTATTTCCAACATCAACATCAGGAACAACCCACATCCGTCCTCGACAAGTTTGTGAGACAGCACACTACCTCAAGGTTCGACCCCCAGTCCACCAACTCATCCCTTAAAACCTTTTCCCGCCTCTTGGACAACTCGGTTCAGCGCTACAACGCCACCTCTGTTACACAGCGTGACAACCTAACTCGGGCCGAAAGAAGCGCCTTACGCAAATTGGGAAACGCTAGAGACATTATTTTTCGCCCTGCCGACAAGGGGGGTGGCTTGGTAATTCAGAACCTTGAGGACTACCGCATGGAGGCTCTAAGACAACTCACAGACGTTCAAGTATACCAGGAAATATCCTCAGACCCTACCGCAAACTATAAACGAGAACTGGACTTGATCCTTGATGAAGCTTTGGATGACAAACACATCACTCAGAAACTACATCGGACATTGAAGCAGGAACATCCAGTTACACCAGTTTTCTTCACTGTTCCCAAGATCCACAAGAGCATTCACAGACCTCCAGGAAGGCCGATCATTTCTGCCAGATCTTCACTGTATCAACCCATATCCCAGTTCCTCTACAGTATTCTTCAGCCACTGGTCATTAAACAACATTCGTACATCAAAGACACTACAGACTTTCTCAATTTACTGGACAGTATCTCTACTGTTCCCACAGGCACCTTGTTGTGCGTCATGGACATCTGCAATTTATACACGAGTATACCACACGAAGGAGGCCTGGCTGCCATGCAGGAATTCCTAGCACAGAACAACATGCAGGATGTGGATCAAGCACTATTCGTACGCTTACTGGAACTGACTCTAAAGAGGAATTCTTTCCTTTTTGACGGTAAATTTTACCTTCAATTAACGGGATGCGCCATGGGCAGTAATGTGGCCCCGTCTTATGCAAACACCTACATGTTCCAGGAAGAACGGAAGATTTTCTTCACCAATCCAGCATACTTTCAAAAGATTTTAGCGTACTGCCGATACATCGATGATGTCTTCATGCTATGGAGCGGTAGTCAAGAAGAGTTCATCAGCATGATGGAAGACATCAATCAAGCAGCGACTTATATCAAATTCACCTATCAATGCGATGCCTCCACCATCAACTATCTGGACGTGCAGGTCACCATCCGCAACAACAGTATTTGCACCACTGTATACACTAAGCCCACGGACAAAAACACAATGTTATTGGCAAGCAGCCATCACCCTAAACCACTTATTAGAGGGTTACCTCGCTCCCAGTTAATACGTACAGCCAGGATCCACAGCACCCATGACTCCTTGGAGATCCAACTGGATAAAGTGATCCACAAATTCCTCCAGAGAGGTTACAATGAGGCTGACCTGCTGAAACATAAACAAGAGGTCATGAAGATGGACAGGAAGGAGCTACTGCATTCATCAGGAAGGAGGAAAGACAATATAATACCCTGGAAAAGCCAGTTCTGCACCTCTAGCCCGGTGGTCCAACGGGCCACTCGAGCGCTATGGCCCATAGTGGCCACCGACGACAAACTTACATGTTTCAGCAACAAGAGGCCCATGAATTGCTTCATGAGGGCCAGAAACATCAAAGACACCATTGTGCATGCAGACATCACCGGCTTCTCCAGTTCTACACCCTCAAACTTCCTTACCAAGCAGCCAGGCTGTTACAAATGCCTGGGCTGTACCACCTGTAAGAATATGGTCAGTGGACCTTCCTTCAAACATCCACTTAAAGACCTCATGTTTAGATTAAAGCATGTGCTGAACTGCACGTCCACCCACGGATATGTTGGCAAAACCATCACCAGTTTCAGAACCAGGATGGCACAGCACAGATCGGCCATCAACGCAGCAATCAAGAAGGGGAGTTCTGAACAACCAGTGGCGCATCATTTCGCGACCAAAGGACACTCAATAGACCAACTGAAGCATATGGTAATCGATCATGTTCCAGCGAATTTGAGAGGCGGTGACAGGAGTGGCGCATTACTAAAACTGGAGGCGCGTTGGATATTTAAATTGGAAACTTTCCCACCGAAGGGACTCAATGAAAAAATCCAGTGGAACAGTCTTTAGAGTATTTGATACAGTCTGTATGCATCATCAACACTGGTCTCCACTGGGCCTTCAGGAACCAACGGTTCACAGCGGTTCCTGCTCTTTTTTCTGTTTCTCCACCGTTTTTATACAGGCTCTTCTTCACTCTTTTTTTTTCTTTTTTCTTTTTTCTTTTGCTGTTATTTCCCACACATCGGGGTTCCTTTTTCCTTGTCCTTCAACATGTTCCTGTTCATTCTCTCTCTGTGCTATCTAGTGCTCAAATCCAGCAGACACTTCTTGTTCTTCTTTTTTTCACGTTGCACTTTGATTTTGTTATATTTTGTTCACACAGTGTGCACCATATTTCCGCTTGCCGACAACAGATCCTGCCCCACCAATTCACTCTTCATGATCAACATACCATGGCCACTACTTCACTAGATCTTCGCCTCCCTCTCGTTCCTCCCCTCTTCTTTTCCCCCCCTCCTTCCTCAGTTTCCTGCCATTCCCCGTTTCATTATCCTGTCTTTCTTCTGCCCATCCCTCTGTTTTTTTCTCTCCTCCCCACACTGTTTCTTCTCTATTTCTCTCCTCCCTACACTGTTTCTTTTCTTCACCCCATTCTACTTCCTTTTCCTCTCTCATCATCTTTTTCACTTCTATTTCATTTTCTCCATTCTGCTAGTCTTTCTCCTATGCTCACACATTCTTTCACAACTTTCTCCACATCGTCTCTATTCTCAACATACATCCACTTTATATATATCAATCCTGTGAATTTTTATCCAGCGCGTCATTTTTACACACAGACCGTCCACGCTGCCAACTCCATCTCATCTCAATTTCAACAGCCGCCCCCATGATGCTCTATCTACATTTCGTACTGTTGTATACTCTGTTTCACTTTGTGTCTTCTCAATCACATTTGTTGTCATTGCAGGGCCGGCGCGGGTGTCACGGGAAAGCGCCGCTGGTTGCCACGGCAACCGCGTCATGAACCCGGCACCACGTCACTTCCTCGAGACGCCGGAGGACTTCCGGTGGTCCCCGCGATTGACGGCGTCAGGCCCCGCTCTCCTCCATGTGCGGGTTTGCACCGGGTGTTATAAAGGTAAGGTTTTCTTTTTCAACACTGTTCACGCCTTGACAAAGGGATCTTAGGGTCCCGAAACGTTGGTTGTTATGTGACCATTGTTTTTGTGATTTAATACACGTTTGACCATTGATTTTGACGGAGTGCCGCTGCCTTCTTTCTACCTTCTACTATAAATATATATATATATATATATATATATATATATATATATATATATATATATATGGGATGTAGTTAGGTGACCGGCAGTCAGGAGACCGCTGGTCACAATACCGATCGCCAGGATCCTGACCCATAACAATCCCGATAGTCGGCATGCCGACTAACAGGGACTATTCCCGTGTCCATGACAACCATAGAGTGGGAATAGAACCTGTGGTGAGCGCAGCACACCACCGAGCCCGCAGTGTGGCCTCCCCGGCCAACTCCAAGCCAGGATTCCACGTCAGTATGGTGACCAGCGGTCTCCTGACCGCCGGCCACCTAACTACATCCCGTATGTATATATATATATATATATATATATATAAAAATATATATATATACATACATATACATACATTATATATATATATATATATATATAAATCCACAAAAGCAGCCGCTTCTCACTTATCATTTAGAAAACGCTGGTGCACGGTTGGTGTAATCATATAGAAAAAATCCAAGAATAACCACACAGGTGATTGTACCCAGAAATACCAGCACACAGCTTAGATGCAAAAGAAGAAGTTTTACTTGTCCAGAAAAATCATTTCCAAGGAGGAATGATAAGTACTCATTGATCTATTCATGCTGCTACCATCATGTGTGCTATATGCTTGTTGCCTTTTTAAATGATTTTTCTGGACAAGTAAAACTTCTTCTTTTGCATTTAAGCTGTGTGCTGGTATTTCTGGGTACAATCACCTGTGTGGTTATTCTTGGATTTTTTCTATATATATATATATATATATATATATATACATACATACACACACATAATGCCAACACGCCAATAGTTCCAATTTAACAACATGACAGCATGGTAAATAAAACAAAAAAAAAAAACCCAATACAGCCAGCTTACATTTTTTCTCTGAAGCTGGCAGACACAGCTCATTACACAGGAGAGTGACAGCTCGCTCCGCCACGCACCCTACGCTGGTTCCACACTCTGCAGCCTGCCGGCCAGCCAATGACTGGGCCACAGGCTGCACATTAACACACGATTGGACAGCTGAACCGTCGCTCAGCTGTCCTGTACTTCTATCCGGCACCGGCGCCGCTGCTGTTAGGTTTCCATGGCAACCTACAGTATAGGGAGCCGCTGGGAGCGCAGCGTGGAGGTCCAAACTGTGTGCGGGTGCTGGGGGGCCCTTTTAAAATGGGGGGGCCCGGGGTACTTAACCCCTGCCCCCCCCCCCTTAATCTGGCTCTGTATATTATTTATTATTTATTATTTATTAGCAGTTTCTTATATAGCGCAGCATATTCCGTTGCGCTTTACAATTATATCTGCCCTCCCTGCAGTGCACATGGTTTTGCCCAACTGCTAACAAATTTGCAGCTGCGATCAACTCTGAATTACCCCCATAGTTTTGCCCATTAGATAAAAACGTTGTTGCTGCTATCAGGTCTGAATTAGGCCCAATGTCAGAACAAGTGAAGGACGTGGAACAAAAAGGGAGGCAAATTATAAAGAACATCACACGAAAAGCCATGCACAGTAGTAAAATCAGCTTCTTTCATATCCAATGAGTCAGCAGATAAAGAGATGAGTCATTCTGGTAACCCCCTAAATACATCTATCAATTCAAATTCACTTTCATTTTCACCATGTATATGGAATAGTGCATATTTACAAATCATCAAACCCTTTATTATAAATAAATGATTAGGCTTCAAATACTTAGTTTAAAACACTGTAGAAAAGGACATGGAAATAATAATAATAATAATAATAATAATAATAATATAGAACTATAGAGAATTTCATTGACAATAGATAACGTATATTTAATATAACATTCTACTTTTAATGTGGGAGGGCTAGCTACATACCTTGTCAATATACAGTATGTTATTTCAGAGTAACTCTACAAAAGTGTACGTCACTGCGATAAGTAGAAAAGTAGAAAAATGGCATCAGTGTGAGATCACAAGAATCAACTATAGCAAAAGTGATTACAATTAAATAACATAAATAATTTTAAAACGAATTGAAAGCTATTAAATTTAAAAAAAAAATTATGCACATGGTACTGAATTATTTCACAACACTATATGGGGACAACAATAAAAAAAATGAACTGACCTATTGGTCAAACTTAAATTTATACATTTATTTGGGAAAATGTTTTTCATTAATTTTATTGATGCACCTGGATATGGCAAATAATAAATTAAAAATATCTAGTGATCTTGTTAAAATGGTTAGTGGTCAGTAGTGAGGACAGTGTTAAGTTTAGCTGAGTAACTGAGAGTATAGGTAGGGATTTTTAAAATATCAGATGTTTTGACAATTTTCATGGCTGATATCTAATGTGTTTTAATACATATCATAAAAAATGTGCAAAATGTCTTTTTCGCAACATTTTCAAGAAAATAGCCTTAATACGTCTGCCTGTTAGCAGCATTTCCATTCAAGAGACTATGGGGTCTTGTCTTAAAATGTTTTAGTACAGTACTATAGACATAAAGGGTGACATGTAATAGGATGTGATTTTTAGACTTTTGAGACTTTTAGTCAAAAAACTGCCGAAATCGCCTGTTTTGAGTAATTTGCAAATGTAATTTGCACTCTAATTCACATTTTTCCCAGAGAAAATCACACTTTTTCACCTGTCGTTTTTATTTCGCACTTCAAATCGCATCCAGATGTTTTCCCATTCAAAAGTATACAAATCGCAAATGTAATAGGATGCGATTTTGGAAATCTCACTTAAAAATTGACTAACAACTGCACACAAAACAGACCAGGTAGAGCTAGGCGATTTGGAGTACTTCCACCATCCCCCCCCCCAAAAAAGGGTTACCTTTTGCACAGGTGAGCCATACTTTCATCAGAAACACCCTTACAAATACCCCTACATTATCCAGGGCACCTGTGAGGGACTGAACAATGGAGTTTTTGCAGTCAGGAGTTGAGCTGTGTGTATGTGATATTGCACTTTGGAGGAGCTGCGCAGGAGGAGGGTGCAGGCTGCACACCAGATCCAGGTCCCCAGACCACTTTGTGCTTCACGTAGGTACCGTGCGAGGGTGTACCTGGACTCCCTCTCAGATCAAGAGGTGGTGGAGATGTTTTGGCTGAACCGCACAAACCTCTTGAGCTTATATGAGCAGGTGAGACATGATTTGGAGCCATATGGCTCTGCCACCTATGCAGTGTCTGGGCTGCAAAAAATGAATGTGTGCCCTGCACTTTTATGCCACAGGCACCACTCAGTCTGTGAGCTCTTGGTCACTGGGGGTTACACAAGCCACTTTCTCAAGGCATTTAACTCAAGTGTTATATGTCTTGAAGAAGCTGTTGCACACATATATCACATTCCCAAGTTCTGAGTCCGAGTGGCAGGACCTGAAGGTGGAATTCTATTGGCTCTCAGCATTCCCGAAAGTGCTGGGGGCCATAGACTGCACCCACATTGGGATTCGGACACCACACGTGAGGGGGTATGTCTTTGTCAATCGACGTGGGCATCACTCCCTCAATGTGCAGGTGGTGTGTGACGCTGATCTTAGAATTCTCAGTGTGGTTGCAGGTTACCGAGGGTCTTGCCATGATGCCTATATCTTGTGTCACTTATCCCTTTGGGATCACTGCCAGCAGCACACCATGCCTGAGGGATGGCTACTTGGTAGGTACATATAAGTTATCTTTTAATGTGTTTCCTAATATGTCCTTTAAAAAATAGGATTTTGATACTTACCGGTAAATCCTTTTCTCCTAGTCCGTAGAGGATGCTGGGGACAACATCAAGACCATGGGGTATAGACGTGATCCGCAGGAGACATGGGCACTCTAAAGACTTTTCATTGGGTGTGAACTGGCTCCTCCCTCTATGCCCCTCCTCCAGACCTCAGTTGTAGGAACTGTGCCCAGGGAGACTGACATTTCGAGGAAAGGAATTACTTAACTAGTGAGATATCTACCAACTCACACCCTCAACCATGCCGCACACATGGCATTCAACATAACACACGCCAAAGGCATGAACCAATTGCAGCAACATGCTGAACTAAAATAACACAACTTGTGTAACTGTAATAACTAAACTGCAGGTAAAATACGCACTGGGACGGGCGCCCAGCATCCTCTACGGACTAGGAGAAAAGGATTTACCGGTAGGTATCAAAATCCTATTTTCTCATACATCCTAGAGGATGCTGGGGATGACATCAAGACCATGGGGTTTATACCAAAGCTCCAGTACGGGCGGGAGAGTGTGGATGACCCTGCAGCACCGATTGACCGAACTTGAGGTCCTCATCGTCCAAGGTGTCAAACTTGTAGAACTTAGCAAATGTGTTTGACCCTGACCAAGTAGCTGCTCGGCAAAGTTGTAATGCCGAGACCCCCCGGGCAGCTGCCCAGGGTGAGCCCACCTTCCTAGTGGAGTGGGCCTTTACCGACATCGGTAACGGCAATCCAGCTGTAGTATGAGCTTGCTGAATCGTATTTCTAATCCAACGTGCAATAGTCTGCTTGGAAGCAGGACAGACAATCTTGTTGTGAGCATACAGTACAAACAGAGCCTCTGTTTTCCGTATACGAGCCATTCTAGCGACATAGATCTTCAAAGCTCTAACCACATCAAGAGATTTTGAATCAGTGAATGTGTCAGTAACTACTGGCACTACAATAGGTTGGTTTATGTGGAAAGATGAAACCACCTTCGGAAGAAAATGTTCACGAGTCCTCAACTCCGCCCTCTCTTCATGGAAGATCAGGTAAGGGCTCTTGTGAGACAAGGCCCCCAATTCAGACACCCGCCTTGCGGATGCCAAAGCCAAAAGCATCACCACTTTCCAAGTGAGAAACTTTAACTCTATCTTTTGTAGAGGCTCAAACCAATCCAATTGAAGGAACTGCAATACCATGTTAAGGTCCCATGGTGCCACTGGAGGCACGAATGGAGGCTGGATGTAAAGAACCCCTTTCACAAAGGTCTGAACCTCTGGAAGAGAGGCCAATTGTTTCTGGAAGAACACTGACAAGGTCAAAATCTGGAGGCCCGCCGCCACACCATCCTGCAAAAAATGGAGAAAACGTCCTAAGTGAAACTCTTCCGTAGGAGCTTTCTTGGATTCACACCAAGATACATATTTTCTCCAAATACGGTGGTAATGTTTTGACGTTACTCCCTTTCTGACCTGAATAAGTGGGAGGATGACCTCCTCGGGAATACCCTTCTTGGCTAGGATACGGCGTTCAACAGCCATGCCATCAAACGTAGCCGCGGTAAGTCTTGGTACTAGAGATGAGCGGGTTCGGTTTCTTTGAATCCGAACCCGCACGAACTTCACTTTTTTTCTCACGGGTCCGAGCGACTCGGATCTTCCCGCCTTGCTCGGTTAACCCGAGCGCGCCCGAACGTCATCATGACGCTGTCGGATTCTCGCGAGACTCGGATTCTATATAAGGAGCCGCGCGTCGCCGCCATTTTCACACGTGCATTGAGATTGATAGGGAGAGGACGTGGCTGGCGTCCTCTCCATTAGAATAGATTAGAAGAGAGAGAGAGAGAGAGAGAGAGATTGTGCAGACAGAGTTTACCACAGTGACCAGTGCAGTTGTTGTTAAGTTAACTTTTA
The DNA here is from genome assembly GCF_028390025.1 of Pseudophryne corroboree. NCBI lineage: Eukaryota > Metazoa > Chordata > Amphibia > Anura > Myobatrachidae > Pseudophryne > Pseudophryne corroboree. The sequence goes on along the minus strand of NC_086452.1, from coordinate 198,027,492 downwards.
TTTAATATATCCGTTCTCTGCTATATCCGTTCTCTGCCTGAAAAAAACGATACACAGCAGTCACACAGTGTGACTCAGTCTGTGTGCACTCAGCTCAGCCCAGTGTGCTGCACATCAATGTATAAAAGCTTATAATAATTGTGGGGGAGACTGGGGAGCACTGCAGGTTGTTATAGCAGGAGCCAGGAGTACATAATATTATATTAATTTAAAATTAAACAGTGCACACTTTTGCTGCAGGAGTGCCACTGCCAGTGTGACTAGTGGTGACCAGTGCCTGACCACCAGTATAGTAGTATATTGTTGTATACTATCTCTTTATCAACCAGTCTATATTAGCAGCAGACACAGTACAGTGCGGTAGTTCACGGCTGTGGCTACCTCTGTGTCGGCAGTCGGCACTCGGCAGGCAGTCCGTCCATCCATAATTGTATAATTATATACCACCTAACCGTGGTATTTTTTTTTCTTTCTTTATACCGTCGTCATAGTCATACTAGTTGTTACGAGTATACTACTATCTCTTTATCAACCAGTGTACAGTGCGGTAGTTCACGGCTGTGGCTACCTCTGTGTCGGCAGTCGGCAGGCAGTCCGTCCATCCATAATTGTATTATTATAATATATACCACCTAACCGTGGTTTTTTTTTCATTCTTTATACCGTCATAGTGTCATACTAGTTGTTACGAGTATACTACTATCTCTTTATCAACCAGTGTACAGTGCGGTAGTTCACGGCTGTGGCTACCTCTGTGTCGGCAGTCGGCAGGCAGTCCGTCCATCCATAATTGTATTATAATATATACCACCTAACCGTGGTTTTTTTTTCATTCTTTATACCGTCATAGGGGTATATTTACTAAGCTCCCGATTTTGACCGAGATGCCGTTTTTTCATCAAAGTGTCATCTCGGTCAATCTCGGTCATTTACTAAACACTAATCACGGCAGTGATGAGGGCATTCGTAATTTTTTGCTAGTTCAGGTAAAAAATTACGAATGAATACACCATCGGTCAAATTACGCCTGTTTAGATACGAATCTCGGTCATTTACTAAGCAAAAAAACACAAAACACTGCCGTGAAAAATTACAATTCGCAAAAAAGTCCTAAAAAAAAACAGACCTGCTTTTTTTATTCGTGATTTGAGATGCATGCAGGGATCCATGAGATCCGTGCATGTATATCAATGGGAAGGGGTGGGAAAGTGTTTTTTGTTGTTAAAAAAAATTGCGTGGGGTCCCCCCTCCTAAGCATAACCAGCCTCGGGCTCTTTGAGCCGATCCTGGTTGCAGAAATATGGGGAAAAAAATGACAGGGGTTCCCCCATATTTAAGCAACCAGCATCGGGCTCTGCGCCTGGTCCTGGTCCCAAAAATACGGGGGACAAAAAGAGTAGGGGTCCCCCGTATTTTTAAAACCAGCACCGGGCTCCACTAGCTGGACAGATAATGCCACAGCCGGGGGTCACTTTTATACTGCGCCCTGCGGCCGTGGCATCAAAAATCCAACTAGTCACCCCTGGCCGGGGTACCCTGGGGGAGTGGGGACCCCCTCAATCAAGGGGTCCCCCCCCCAGCCACCCAAGGGCCAGGGGTGAAGCCCGAGGCTGTCCCCCCCCCATCCAATGGGCTGCGGATGGGAGGGCTGATAGCCTTTGTTGTAAAATAAAAGATATTGTTTTTAGTAGCAGTACTACAAGTCCCAGCAAGCCTCCCCCGCATGCTGGTACTTGGAGAACCACAAGTACCAGCATGCGGCGGAAAAACTGGCCCGCTGGTACCTGTAGTACTATTACTAAAAAAATACCCAAAAAAACACAAGACACACACACCGTGAAAGTATAATTTTATTACATACACACATACATACATACATACTTACCTTAAGTTCCCACGCAGGTCGGTCCTCTTGTCCAGTAGAATCCAAGGGGTACCTGTTGAAAAAATTATACTCACGAGATCCAGTGGTCCAGGCTCCTCGGCAAATCCAGGGTTAATCCACGTACTTGAATAAAATAAAAAAACGCTGTCACGACCACGAACTGAAAGGTGACCCATGTTTGCACATGGGTCACCTTGCCCCGAATGCCAGAAACCCACTTTGCCTTCTGGCTAAGTGGGTTTCTTCAGCCAATCAGGGAGTGCCACGTTGTAGCACTCTCCTGATCAGCTGTGTGCTCCTGTCTTCACTGACAGGCAGCACGCGGCAGTGTTACAATGTAGCGCCTATGCGCTACATTGTAACCAATGATGGGAACTTTCTGCTCAGCGGTGACGTCACTTTAGGTCAACCGCAGGGCAGAAAGTTCCCATCATTGGTTACAATGTAGCGCATAGGCGCTACATTGTAACACTGCCGCGTGCTGCCTGTCAGTGAAGACAGGAGCACACAGCTGATCAGGAGAGTGCTACAACGTGGCACTCCCTGATTGGCTGAAGAAACCCACTTAGCCAGAAGGCAAAGTGGGTTTCTGGCATTCGGGGCAAGGTGACCCATGTGCAAACATGGGTCACCTTTCAGTTCGTGGTCGTGACAGCGTTTTTTTATTTTATTCAAGTACGTGGATTAACCCTGGATTTGCCGAGGAGCCTGGACCACTGGATCTCGTGAGTATAATTTTTTCAACAGGTACCCCTTGGATTCTACTGGACAAGAGGACCGACCTGCGTGGGAACTTAAGGTAAGTATGTATGTATGTGTGTATGTAATAAAATTATACTTTCACGGTGTGTGTGTCTTGTGTTTTTTTGGGTATTTTTTTAGTAATAGTACTACAGGTACCAGCGGGCCAGTTTTTCCGCCGCATGCTGGTACTTGTGGTTCTCCAAGTACCAGCATGCGGGGGAGGCTTGCTGGGACTTGTAGTACTGCTACTAAAAACAATATCTTTTATTTTACAACAAAGGCTATCAGCCCTCCCATCCGCAGCCCATTGGATGGGGGGGGGACAGCCTCGGGCTTCACCCCTGGCCCTTGGGTGGCTGGGGGGGGGACCCCTTGATTGAGGGGGTCCCCACTCCCCCAGGGTACCCCGGCCAGGGGTGACTAGTTGGATTTTTGATGCCACGGCCGCAGGGCACTATATAAAAGTGACCCCCGGCTGTGGCATTATCTGTCCAGCTAGTGGAGCCCGGTGCTGGTTTTAAAAATACGGGGGACCCCTACTCTTTTTGTCCCCCGTATTTTTGGGACCAGGACCAGGCGCAGAGCCCGATGCTGGTTGCTTAAATATGGGGGAACCCCTGTCATTTTTTTCCACATATTTCTGCAACCAGGATCGGCTCAAAGAGTCCGAGGCTGGTTATGCTTAGGAGGGGGGACCCCACGCATTTTTTTAAAAAAAATTACATTGTTTACTTTAAAAAAAAAAAAAAAAAAACCCAGCACGGATCACACAAATCCGGCCGAGATTGATTGTAAAAAAAAACGGCAGTGTTTTGCTAATCACTGCCGTTAAATTAGGTAAAAAAACACGAATGACATCGACATCGGAAGCAAAGAAAAACACGAATACGACAGCTTAGTAAATTAGTCGTAATCCATTCAAAAAGTTGCAGTTTTACACTGCCGATGTCATTCGTGATTGAACTTTGACCTATTTTCGGAAATTACGAATCTTAGTAAATATACCCCATAGTGTCATACTAGTTGTTACGAGTATACTACTATCTCTTTATCAACCAGTGTACAGTGCGGTAGTTCACGGCTGTGGCTACCTCTGTGTCGGCAGTCGGCAGGCAGTCCGTCCATCCATAATTGTATTATAATATATACCACCTAACCGTGGTTTTTTTTTCATTCTTTATACCGTCATAGTCAGTCATACTAGTTGTTACGAGTATACTACTATCTCTTTATCAACCAGTGTACAGTGCGGTAGTTCACGGCTGTGGCTACCTCTGTGTCGGAACTCGGCAGGCAGTCCGTCCATCCATAATTGTATTACAATATATACCACCTAACCGTGGTTTTTTTTTCATTCTTTATACCGTCATAGTCAGTCATACTAGTTGTTACGAGTATACTACTATCTCTTTATCAACCAGTGTACAGTGCGGTAGTTCACGGCTGTGGCTACCTCTGTGTCGGCACTCGGCAGGCAGTCCGTCCATCCATAATTGTATTACAATATATACCACCTAACCGTGGTTTTTTTATACCACCTAACCGTGGCAGTCCGTCCATAATTGTATACTAGTATCCAATCCATCCATCTCCATTGTTTACCTGAGGTGCCTTTTAGTTCTGCCTATAAAATATGGAGAACAAAAAAGTTGAGGTTCCAAAATTAGGGAAAGATCAAGATCCACTTCCACCTCGTGCTGAAGCTGCTGCCACTAGTCATGGCCGAAGCACTCAGCCTCTCGCTAGAAAACTGAAAAGACTCAAGCTGGCAAAAGCACCGCAAAGAACTGTGCGTTCTTTGAAATCCCAAATCCACAAGGAGAGTCCAATTGTGTCGGTTGCGATGCCTGACCTTCCCAACACTGGACGTGAAGAGCATGCGCCTTCCACTATTTGCATGCCCCCTGCAAGTGCTGGAAGGAGCACCCGCAGTCCAGTTCCTGATAGTCAGATTGAAGATGTCAGTGTTGAAGTACACCAGGATGAGGAGGATATGGGTGTTGCTGGCGCTGGGGAGGAAATTGACCAGAAGGATTCTGATGGTGAGGTGGTTTGTTTAAGTCAGGCACCCGGGGAGACACCTGTTGTCCGTGGGAGGAATATGGCCGTTGACATGCCAGGTGAAAATACCAAAAAAATCAGCTCTTCGGTGTGGAGGTATTTCACCAGAAATGCGGACAACAGGTGTCAAGCCGTGTGTTCCCTTTGTCAAGCTGTAATAAGTAGGGGTAAGGACGTTAACCACCTCGGAACATCCTCCCTTATACGTCACCTGCAGCGCATTCATAATAAGTCAGTGACAAGTTCAAAAACTTTGGGTGACAGCGGAAGCAGTCCACTGACCAGTAAATCCCTTCCTCTTGTAACCAAGCTCACGCAAACCACCCCACCAACTCCCTCAGTGTCAATTTCCTCCTTCCCCAGGAATGCCAATAGTCCTGCAGGCCATGTCACTGGCAAGTCTGACGAGTCCTCTCCTGCCTGGGATTCCTCCGATGCATCCTTGCGTGTAACGCCTACTGCTGCTGGCGCTGCTGTTGTTGCCGCTGGGAGTCGATGGTCATCCCAGAGGGGAAGTCGTAAGCCCACTTGTACTACTTCCAGTAAGCAATTGACTGTTCAACAGTCCTTTGCGAGGAAGATGAAATATCACAGCAGTCATCCTACTGCAAAGCGGATAACTGAGTCCTTGACAACTATGTTGGTGTTAGACGTGCGTCCGGTATCCGCCGTTAGTTCACAGGGAACTAGACAATTTATTGAGGCAGTGTGCCCCCGTTACCAAATACCATCTAGGTTCCACTTCTCTAGGCAGGCGATACCGAGAATGTACACGGACGTCAGAAAAAGACTCACCAGTGTCCTAAAAAATGCAGTTGTACCCAATGTCCACTTAACCACGGACATGTGGACAAGTGGAGCAGGGCAGGGTCAGGACTATATGACTGTGACAGCCCACTGGGTAGATGTATGGACTCCCGCCGCAAGAACAGCAGCGGCGGCACCAGTAGCAGCATCTCGCAAACGCCAACTCTTTCCTAGGCAGGCTACGCTTTGTATCACCGCTTTCCAGAATACGCACACAGCTGAAAACCTCTTACGGCAACTGAGGAAGATCATCGCGGAATGGCTTACCCCAATTGGACTCTCCTGTGGATTTGTGGCATCGGACAACGCCAGCAATATTGTGTGTGCATTAAATATGGGCAAATTCCAGCACGTCCCATGTTTTGCACATACCTTGAATTTGGTGGTGCAGAATTTTTTAAAAAACGACAGGGGCGTGCAAGAGATGCTGTCGGTGGCCAGAAAAATTGCGGGACACTTTCGGCGTACAGGCACCACGTACAGAAGACTGGAGCACCACCAAAAACTACTGAACCTGCCCTGCCATCATCTGAAGCAAGAAGTGGTAACGAGGTGGAATTCAACCCTCTATATGCTTCAGAGGTTGGAGGAACAGCAAAAGGCCATTCAAGCCTATACAATTGAGCACGATATAGGAGATGGAATGCACCTGTCTCAAGTGCAGTGGAGAATGATTTCAACGTTGTGCAAGGTTCTGATGCCCTTTGAACTTGCCACACGTGAAGTCAGTTCAGACACTGCCAGCCTGAGTCAGGTCATTCCCCTCATCAGGCTTTTGCAGAAGAAGCTGGAGGCATTGAAGAAGGAGCTAACACGGAGCGATTCCGCTAGGCATGTGGGACTTGTGGATGCAGCCCTTAATTCGCTTAACAAGGATTCACGGGTGGTCAATCTGTTGAAATCAGAGCACTACATTTTGGCCACCGTGCTCGATCCTAGATTTAAAGCCTACCTTGGATCTCTCTTTCCGGCAGACACAGGTCTGCTGGGGTTGAAAGACCTGCTGGTGACAAAATTGTCAAGTCAAGCGGAACGCGACCTGTCAACATCTCCTCCTTCACATTCTCCCGCAACTGGGGGTGCGAGGAAAAGGCTCAGAATTCCGAGCCCACCCGCTGGCGGTGATGCAGGGCAGTCTGGAGCGACTGCTGATGCTGACATCTGGTCCGGACTGAAGGACCTGCCAACGATTACGGACATGTCGTCTACTGTCACTGCATATGATTCTCTCAACATTGATAGAATGGTGGAGGATTATATGAGTGACCGCATCCAAGTAGGCACGTCACACAGTCCGTACTTATACTGGCAGGAAAAAGAGGCAATTTGGAGGCCCTTGCACAAACTGGCTTTATTCTACCTAAGTTGCCCTCCCACAAGTGTGTACTCCGAAAGAGTGTTTAGTGCCGCCGCTCACCTTGTCAGCAATCGGCGTACGAGGTTACATCCAGAAAATGTGGAGAAGATGATGTTCATTAAAATGAATTATAATCAATTCCTCCGCGGAGACATTGACCAGCAGCAATTGCCTCCACAAAGTACACAGGGAGCTGAGATGGTGGATTCCAGTGGGGACGAATTGATAATCTGTGAGGAGGGGGATGTACACGGTGATATATCGGAGGGTGAAGATGAGGTGGACATCTTGCCTCTGTAGAGCCAGTTTGTGCAAGGAGAGATTAATTGCTTCTTTTTTGGGGGGGGTCCAAACCAACCCGTCATATCAGTCACAGTCGTGTGGCAGACCCTGTCACTGAAATGATGGGTTGGTTAAAGTGTGCATGTCCTGTTTTGTTTATACAACATAAGGGTGGGTGGGAGGGCCCAAGGATAATTCCATCTTGCACCTCTTTTTTCTTTTCTTTTTCTTTGCATCATGTGCTGATTGGGGAGGGTTTTTTGGAAGGGACATCCTGCGTGACACTGCAGTGCCACTCCTAGATGGGCCCGGTGTTTGTGTCGGCCACTAGGGTCGCTAATCTTACTCACACAGCTACCTCATTGCGCCTCTTTTTTTCTTTGCGTCATGTGCTGTTTGGGGAGGGTTTTTTGGAAGGGACATCCTGCGTGACACTGCAGTGCCACTCCTAGATGGGCCCGGTGTTTGTGTCGGCCACTAGGGTCGCTAATCTTACTCACACAGTCAGCTCCCTCATTGCGCCTCTTTTTTTCTTTGCGTCATGTGCTGTTTGGGGAGGGTTTTTTGGAAGGGCCATCCTGCGTGACACTGCAGTGCCACTCCTAGATGGGCCCGGTGTTTGTGTCGGCCACTAGGGTCGCTAATCTTACTCACACAGCTACCTCATTGCGCCTCTTTTTTTCTTTGCGTCATGTGCTGTTTGGGGAGGGTTTTTTGGAAGGGCCATCCTGCGTGACACTGCAGTGCCACTCCTAGATGGGCCCGGTGTTTGTGTCGGCCACTAGGGTCGCTAATCTTACTCACACAGCTACCTCATTGCGCCTCTTTTTTTCTTTGCGTCATGTGCTGTTTGGGGAGGGTTTTTTGGAAGGGACATCCTGCGTTACACTGCAGTGCCACTCCTAGATGGGCCCGGTGTTTGTGTCGGCCACTAGGGTCGCTTATCTTACTCACACAGCGACCTCGGTGCAAATTTTAGGACTAAAAATAATATTGTGAGGTGTGAGGTATTCAGAATAGACTGAAAATGAGTGTAAATTATGGTTTTTGAGGTTAATAATACTTTGGGATCAAAATGACCCCCAAATTCTATGATTTAAGCTGTTTTTTAGTGTTTTTGGAAAAAAACACCCGAATCCAAAACACACCCGAATCCGACAAAAATAATTCGGTGAGGTTTTGCCAAAACGCGTTCGAACCCAAAACACGGCCGCGGAACCGAACCCAAAACCAAAACACAAAACCCGAAAAATTTCAGGCGCTCATCTCTACTTGGTACACGCACGGCCCCTGCTGCTGCTGGTCCTCTCGAGGAGGAAGGAAGAGGCCGAGGATCTTCTATGAGCAACTGCTGAAGATCTGGGTACCAAGCCCTCCTTGGCCAGTCTGGGGCAATGAAGATTGCTCGAACTCCTGTTTTTCTTATGATCCTGAGTACTTTTGGGATCAGCGGAAGTGGAGGGAAGACATACACTGACGGAAACACCCACTGGGTCACCAGTGCATCCACTGCTACTGCTTGAGGGTCTCTCGACCTGGAACAGTATCTCTGAAGCTTCTTGTTGAGACGAGACGCCATCATGTCTATTTGAGGAACTCCCCAAAGACTTGTCACCTCTGCGAAGACTTCTTGGTGGAGGCCCCACTCTCCTGGATGGAGGTCGTGTCTGCTGAGGAAGTCTGCTTCCCAGTTGTCTACTCCCGGAATGAATATTGCCGACAGAGCTTGTAGATGTTTTTCTGCCCAGCGGAGGATTTTTGTCGCCTCTGCCATTGCTGCTCTGCTTTTCATTCCGCCCTGCCTGTTTATGTATGCGACTGCTGTTACATTGTCCGCCTGGATCTGCACGGGACGGTTTTGAAGAAGATGTACCGCTTGTTGAAGGCCGTTGTAAATGGCTCTTAGCTCCAGAACGTTTATGTGAAGGCAGGCTTCCTGTTGTGACCAACGTCCCTGGAAATTTTCTCCCTGAGAGACTGCTCCCCAGCCTCGAAGACTTGCATCCGTGGTTACCAGGACCCAGTCCTGAATCCCGAACCTGCGTCCCTCTAGTAGGTGAGAGCTGTGTAACCACCACAGGAGTGAAATCCTGGTTTTTGACGACAGGATTATCTTTCTGTGCATGTGTAGGTGTGACCCCGACCACCTGTCCAACAGGTCCCACTGGAATACTCTGGCATGGAACCTGCCAAACTGTATGGCCTCGTAGGCTGCCACCATCTTCCCCAACAACCGAATGCACTGATGGATCGACACACTTGATGGTTTCAATATCTGTTTTACCATTTTCTGTATTTCCAGAGCCTTTTCCAACGAAAGAAATACTCTCTGAACTTCTGTGTCCAGAATCATCCAGAGGAAAGACAACCTTGTCGTCGGTTCCAACTGTGACTTTGGGTAATTTATAATCCACCCGTGTTGTTGGAGTATTGACAGAGAGAGTGATATGTTTTGTAACAACTGCTCCCAGGATCTCGCCTTTATCAGGAGGTCGTCCAGCTAAGGAATTATATTGACTCCATTCTGATGAAGGAGAACCATCATCTCTGCCATCACCTTGGTGAATACCCTCGGCGCCGTGGAGAGACCGAAAGGTAACGTCTGGAATTGGTAATGGCAATCCTGAACCGCGAATCTCAGGTAAGCCTGGTGAGGAGGATAAATGGGAACATGCAGGTAAGCATCCTTTAAGTCCACCGACACCAAGTAGTCCCCCTCCTCCAGACTGGCAATCACTGCCCGAAGTGATTCCATCTTGAACTTGAACCTTTTTAGCTAACAATTCAGATCCTTTAGATTTAAGATCGGTCTGACCGAGCCGTCCGGCTTCGGAACCACAAAGAGGCTTGAACAAAAACCCCTCCCTTGTTGTGACAATGGTACCAGGACTATGACCTGGTCTTGACATAATTTTTGGATTGCCACTGTTACTGCTTCTCTTTCTGACGGAGAAACTGGCAAGGTCGATTTGAAAAATCGGCATGGGGGAACATCTTGAAACTCCAGCTTGTACCCCTGGGATACTATTTGCAACACCCAGGGATCCAGGCGAGACAGAATCCAATCCTGGCTGAAGAGTCTGAGACGTGCCCCCACCCGAGCGGCCTCCCGCAAGGGAGCTCCAGCGTCATGCTGGGGATTTGGCAGAAGTAGGGGTAGACTTCTGCTCTTGGGAACCTGGAGCCGCTGTGGGCTTCTTTCCTCTTCCCCTTCCTGCAAAGAAGGGGGAACCTCTCATCTTTTTGTATTTATTGGGCCGAAAGGACTGCATTTGCGGGTGATAGGTCTTTTTTGCCGATGCAGGCGCAGAGGGCAAAAATGTCGACTTACCTGCGGTAGCCGCCGAGTCTAACGCATCCAGGCCATCGCCAAATAAGGCCTCACCTTTATATGGGAGAGCCTCCACGTTTCTTTTGGAATCTGCACTGGCGAATCCACAACTCCCGCCTAGCCGATACTGCCATGGCAGCGGCCTGTGAACTCAAGAGTCCAATATCCTTCATTGCTTCCAGCATGTAGGCGGCAGCGTCCTTGATATTCCCTAACTTAAGGAGTATCTCATCTTTATCAATCGTGTCAATTTCTGATTACACGTTTTCTGACCATTTTTCAATAGTGCGACTCACCCATGCGCAGGCAATAGTGGGCCTAATCAGTGTACCATTGTAACATAAATGGATTTCAATGTCGTTTCCATTTTGCGGTCTGCCGGCTTTTTAAGAGAAGCCGTGCCAGGAGCAGGGAGAATTTCCTTTCTTTGTCAACCTGGAAAGTGCACTGTCTAACACAGGGGGTGACTCACACTTTTTCCTGTCCTCAGCCGGGAAAGGGTAAGCTATGTGAATCCTTTTGGGAATATGAAATATTTTATCAGGATTCACCCACATCCCTTCAAACAGAGCATTTAGTTCGTGTGAAGGAGGGAACGTGACTTTGGACTTCTTTCCTTACATAAATACGCCTTCTCCTGAGGTACAGGAGTGGTTTCTGTAACCTCCAACACGTCCCTTATAGCCACAATCATATAGTGTATATTTTTTGCCAATTTATGATCTATCTCTCTGGATTCACTATCGTCGACACAAGAGTCAGAATCCGTGTCGGTATCAGTGTTTACAACATTTGCAAATGGTCTCTTATGTGACCCAGAGGGGCCGCCTGCATAAGGAATAACAGCTTCCTGAAAAATCACATCTTCCACAGATTTTCTCCAGCATGCAGCCTTAGATTCAGATTTATCTAATCTACGGTTAATCAGATGCATACTGTCACGTATCTCTTTCACCCATGCAGGCTCTTGGTGTGCCGGTAGCGCCACCACAGTACAACTCTGTGTCCCTAAAATGGCTTCCTCCGGGGAGGAACTCCCTGCCTCAGACATGCCTCACACGTGTACAGCACACCAACAGACACACTGGGACTTATTTTGGGGACAGACCCACAGTAAAATCTGTCAGAGGGACACAGGATAGGAGCAGCCAGTTCACAATCCCAGCGCCAGTATTTTCTGTGAACACAGTATGTCCACAGCCCAACAGCGCTTTTTAAATAGTAATATACACTATCAAATGCACCACAATCGCTTTGTGCCCCCCCTTAATAGCACCCTGTACTTGTCAGAAGTGGAGGAGAGGACCAGTGTGTTCTCTGCACCCTGAGGAGAGAGAGAAAATGGCACTGAGTAGTGTGCTGGCTGCCTGAGGAAGAAGCTCCGCCCCCGCAATGGCGCGTCCTTACACTCATAAAAACACTGTAATATTTATACTGGCGGGGGTAGGGCTGTGCTAGCGGCAACTAATGCCCCCTTTTAGCCAGTTTGAGGTATTTTTATTGCTGCCCAGGGCGCCCCCCCCCCCCCCGCGCCCTTCACCCTGTAGTGCCTGTGTGGGCAGCAATGGCGCACTGCGCTCCCGCCAGCCACGCCACACCTCTGCCGTCACTTACTTGATAGAATATCATTCTTATACTCACCTGTCTTCTGACTTCTGGCTCTGTGAGGGGGGTGACAGTGTGCTGTGGTAGTGAGCATCTAGACACGGCTAGCGTTCAGTTCACTTCAGGAGCTAATGGTGTCCTGTCAGCCAGAAGCAGAGCCATGAAACTCTGAGGAAGTTGGTTCTGCTTCTGCCCCCTCAGTCCCACGAAGCAGGGAGTCTGATGTCAGCAGACCTCCCTGAAAATAAAAAACCTAACATAAGTCTTTTCAGAGAAACTCAGTAGAGCTCCTCAGAATGCATCCAGTCTGCCTGGGCACATTTCTAAAACTGAGGTCTGGAGAAGGGGCATAGAGGGAGGAGCCAGTTCACACCCAATGAAAAGTCTTTAGAGTGCCCATGTCTCCTGCGGATCCCGTCTATACCCCATGGTCTTAATGTTGTCACCAGCATCCTCTAGGACGTATGAGAAAGTACTGTTTTACTGCCTAACAATACAGCATGACCCTGAACCATAATGGTGTGCTTATTTAGCCAGTAACACACTTATTTGTGCCATGAAGCCAACTTACATTACTCTGAGTGTGCTTATGTGTAGTAATAACTGACTGTTAGGGTCTGGTAATTAACTATACCTTAGTGCAGAGGTTCCCAAACTGTGAGCCGTGGCTCCCTGGGGTGCCTCGGGACACTTGCAGGGGTGCCCTGGGTTGGTGGTCCAGGACCAATTCAAATTATTCATGGTCAATATAATAGGCAAATCCAGTGCTGGTGGCTGACAGTCATAAAATATGTGGCCAAATAGAAGCAAATCTTGTCCCTCACCACACAACTGACCCTAAGGATGACATATAAATGCGATCTACTTAATATAATATTTCTTTCGAAATTTCTCATTAAGAAATTTTTGGCCTAGGGGTGCCGTGAAAAAAATTCTGATATTCTAGGGTGCCCTGATTCAAAAAAAGTTTGGAAACCACTGGCTTAGTGTGTAACAAATACCTGAAAACAACTGTAATTAATCATTCACAACCACAACTTATGTTTTGCAGGGGATTCAGGGTATGGGTGTCTACCGTGGCTCATGACACCTCTGCGTAATCCACAAGGCCCTTCACAGCACCAATATAACGATGCACACATTGCCACCCGCAATGTTTTGGAACGCACTTTTTGGGTGCTGAAAAGTCATTTCAGGTGTTTGGACCGGTCATCAGGTACACTACTTATCAACCACCCAAAGTAGTGATGATCGTCCAGGCTTGCTGCATTCTGGTTGGTCAGAAAAGCGCACATTACCGGGTCATAATATTGCGTCAAATCGCATGACATTGCATATTTCAGTCCTGAATTCGCATCCTATTACATTTGCGATTTTGACAAAAAAAAGTACGATTTCAAAACATGCGATAGGGGTGATTTCAGAATCTTACTAAAAATCTCATCCTATTACATGTCACCCAAAGTGCATACATTAATTTTTGTCCGTCCTTTCTTTGAGCTGGTAAATTGATTAAAACTGAAACTACATTACCATTATTCAGGTACAATTCCTTTTTCACTCTTACGAATTGCGCACAATTTGACATTTTTATATAATGGAAATTTTGATTGGCTGTAGCACATACATCTTAGAATCTCTCTCCCCCCCCCCTCCAAAAAAGAAAAGAAAGTAAACATACGAAATATCTTTAAATAATTTGATGACTATTCATTCCCTTTAGACACTACTTAGCTGAATCATCTCAGCAGTCTTCTTAGGTAAATTGTTATTATCTTGAATTTGGAACTGGAGCAATATAGTTCTCTTTGAAAACTGGCTCAAGTTGGGACAGATCAGTTGTTTACTGATAATTTACAGCTAGATTTTCAATTTCATACTGTAAATGTTACTACACCATTGAAGACATAATTTTGCTCTTGTCCTGATAAAAAAACAAATTCCTCCCTAGTTTGAGACTTTTGGTGAAGACTCATCTCTATTGTGCAGTATTCACCTACTCATCGATCCTGAAAAGAATGCCACGCACTGCCACTAATAAGCATAACTTGTGTGCTTCCACCTCTATACAATGACAATGTTGTTTCCTGGCTGATATGCAATGTTTGATTTGCTCCATATACATATACAAACGCAGGGGGGAGGGGGGGGTTCCAGTTACCTAGAAACCCCCCTTCCCCACAGCCTGGCCGGTGGCTACTACATTTAATAAAAATGGCGGAATGGAGCTGCTGCACATACCCAGTGGCAGCAGATTTTTCTACCAAGTCTGATGTGTGTTTGTGGATCCGAGTGCTTAATCGTGACACCAGAGAGAGTGGCTTACCGTGGTCATTGGGCCTGCATATGTATGACATAAACTGCACTTTCTTTGGGTCAGAGTAAAGTCCACATGGGTCTGGAGCAAAAAATTTTAAAGGGCCAATTGTGTGCTGGCGCAGTGGGTGTGACCAGCATGGCGGGGATATGATTTCTGATATGGGGGTGTGGCCATCTCCCAGTAGCCGTGGCCACGGATGGCGTGCCATATCCCAGCAACCAAAGACGGAGATGGACACCTGTGTTCTGCCTGTACTGTGAATATATGAAACAAGTAATGTGAGGTATACAAAGTGTTAAAAATTACAGAAAGGAGAATGAATAAATAAATGCCATGGGGAAAATAAGAAATCATAACAATAACGTGATCATGCACAAAAAAAAATAGAAGAACAACTGGTGCAAAAAATAAACTATAAAGAAAAAACAAATTAATAATAATGGGGATAAATAAGGACAAGATACCACAGTATAGTGTATACTAATAATCACACTGACACAGAAATGGTTATTTTCATGTTAGTGTTTCTGATATTAATATAGAGAGCGTTATGTAATGTTATTGAACAAGATCCCTCATCAAGTGCTCATTCTGTACAAGGACATGCTGGCTCAATGAACACTGGCCCTCATTCCGAGTTGTTCGCTCGGTATTTTTCATCGCATCGCAGTGAAAATCCGCTTAGTACGCATGCGCAATGTTCGCACTGCGACTGCGCCAAGTAACTTTACTATGAAGAAAGTATTTTTACTCACGGCTTTTTCTTCGCTCCGGCGATCGTAATGTGATTGACAGGAAATGGGTGTTACTGGGCGGATACACGGCGTTTCAGGGGCGTGTGGCTGAAAACGCTACCGTTTCCGGAAAAAACGCAGGAGTGGCCGGGGAAACGGTGGGAGTGCCTGGGCGAACGCTGGGTGTGTTTGTGACGTCAACCAGGAACGACAAGCACTGAAATGATCGCACAGGCAGAGTAAGTCTGGAGCTACTCTGAAACTGCTAACTCGTTTGTAATCGCAATATTGCGCGTACGTCGGTCGCAATTTTAAGAAGCTAAGATTCACTCCCAGTAGGCGGCGGCTTAGCGTGTGTAACTCTGCTACATTCGCCTTGCGAGCGAACAACTCGGAATGAGGGCCACTGGACAGAAACTTCACAGAGCAGATCATTTATTTCAAGAACTCCATTGGAGATCTGACTGATGAGTTATATCAAGTGAGGGAACATGACCTGCGTGTAAGCAAAGAAGCAAAACAAACACAGACTGAGCTGGCTAAAGTCTTGAGATATGCAAAAATGAATGCCAGTCTTTAAGAAGAATATCATGAGTTGTACGAATTACAGAGGAGCCACCTGCAGAAGCAGCAAGAGGGATCTCTGGAGGGGTGTAGTATGTTATGCTGGGTGCCGGGATCCCGACCGCCGACATGCCGGCAGCTGGGCGAGCGCAAATGAGTCCCTTGCGGGCTCGCTGCGCCCGCCACGCTATTTGTTCTCCCTCCTTGGGGTTTTCACCAAGTGTCAGCAACAACCCATGCAATCCACACATGTAAAGAAATCAAACCATAGATGTCCAAGTCATGTGTAATAATGTGAAATGACACAGGCAGTGCTTAAAGTGGTCCTAGGGAGGTGGTGGAACTCACATCCCCCCACCGCCCGTGCGCCTGCGGCGTGCACCACACAAAGGGGCGTGGTCTCAAAAAGAAAGGGGCATGGTCACCCAGCAGTATCCCCAATTCAAATTACGCCACACAGTAGCACAATCCTATTCACATTACACCACATAGTAGTGTCCCATATTCATTATGACACACATTAGTGCCCCTTATACAGAAAGCACACAGTAGTAGCAACACCCCAAATACACATAATGCCCACAGTAACAGTAGTAGTGCCCCTTATGCAATGTGCACTGTAATGGTGGTGTCCACAGTGGTAGTGCCCCTTTTGTAGAGCCCATAGTATTGGTGCCCCTTATGCAGTGCCCCCAGTAGTAGTGCCCCTTATGTCCCCAGAAGGGATGCCCCTTTTGAAGTGGACCTTATGCAATGCCCTCATTAGTAGTGGCCCCATGTAGTAATACCCCCATGTAGTAATGCCCCATTTAGTTATGCTCCCAGTAGATATGCCCCCTTTAGTTTTGCCCCTTATAGATATGCCCCTTGTAGATATGCCCCCAGTAGATATGCCTCCTTTAGTTATGTCCCCAGTAGATATGACCCTTGTAGATATGCCCCCTTTAGTTTGCCCCCAGCAGATATGCACCTTTTAGTTTTGCATCCTGTAGATATGCCCCCAGTAACTATGCCCCCAGTAGATATGCCCCCTTAAATTTTGGCCTTGTAGATATGCCCCTTTTAGTTATATCCCCAGTAGATATGCCCCCTTAGTTTGCCCCCAGTAGATAATATGCCACCTTTAGTTTTGCCCCCTGTAGATATGGCCCCTGTACAGTATGCCCCTTTAGTTTTGCCCCCTGTAGATATGCCCCCAGTAGATATGCCCCCTTTAGTTTTGCCACTGTAAATATGTCCCCAGTTGTTATGTCCCCTTTAGATATGCCCCCTTTAGTTTTACCCCTTGTAGATATGCCCTCTTTTGTTTTTCCCCTGTAGATACGCCCCCAGTAGTTATGGCCCCTTTAGTTTTGCCCCCCTGTAGATATGCCCCCAGTAGTTATGCCCCCTTTAGTTATGCCCCTTGTAGGTATGCCCCCTTTAGTAGTGCCCCTTGTAGGCATGCCCCCTTTAGTTATGCCCCTTGTAGGTATGCCCCCTTTAGTAGTGCCCCTTGTAGGTATGCCCCCTTTAGTAGTGCCCCTTGTAGGTATGCCCCCTTTAGTAGTGCCCCTTGTAGGTATACCCCCTTTAGGTATGCCCCTTTAGTAGTGCCCCTTGTAGGTATGCTCCCTTTAGTTATGACCCTTATAGCTATGCCCCCTTTAGGAGTGCCGCTTCCACACAAACCCCCCCCCCCCACAATATACTCACCTTAAGCCCCGCTCCTGCATCCGACTGCTTACGTCCTTCTTCCTGGCCTCCCGCTCCTCCTCGGAACTATGGGAGAGATGTCATGACGTCTCTCAAATAGCGCACACCGCACACTGCAAAAGCCGGAAGCCGGAGCTCAGGAGTGAGCTCCGGCTGCCGTTGTGAAGAGGAAGCCGGGCGCCCGCTGGAAATAAAGTCTCAGCGGGCGCCCAGCATCTCCCTGCACCGCCGGCTGACAGCGTGGGTTAGGTGAGCCGGAGGAGGCGGAACTGGTTCCGTCTCCGAATGGAACTGACGGAACGCAGTTCTGCCCCGTTCCAGCTCACTTTAACCTCTGGACACAGGGAAAAAGTGCTGAACACTCTTAATGAAACTTAATGCTTCGTACAAGGGGGTTATTCATGTTGGATTTCAGATTCTGCTAAAAAGCAGAATCTGCAATACATTTTTTCATATGCTGGGGGCCACCCATTGCAGGGCAGTGCCACCCAGCATGCTGGCCAGGCTACCCAGTGTCTTTAATTTCGGTCACAGCAACTGTGGATGACCCCCTGCCTCCACAGCCTGGCCATGAAGGCAGACGGCCCGGCACCATTTTATTCAATTGGAGTGGCTGCGTATGACATCACGCAGCCACACCAAAAACACCACCGACTCGCCCACATTATCCCCATGCCACCCCCACCCCGCCTTGCGAACACCTCTGCCTATCAATCAGGTAGAGATGTTCTCAGCCAAAGCAATGCTATCACATTGGCCAAGACACACACGCTCAGGACGGGACCTGCGTGTGCACACTGGCGCCACCAACGGGGATATTACGGTCAATTACGATGCAACCTGAATAACCCCCAAAATACTTTGTTGGTAATGGCAGCTTCAAGACGCCTCCTGTATAGAGAAACTAGCTGCATGCATTGCTCAGGTGGGATTTTGGCCCTTTCTTCCACACAAAAAGTGGGCCTCTTCAATGAACGCTGATCTTTAGCTCTTTCCATAGATTTTCAGTTGGATTCAAGTCAGGTGATTGGCTGGGCTATTGTAGCAGCTTTATTTTCTTTCTCTGAAACCAATTAAGAGTGTCCTTGGCTGTGTGTTTGGGATCATTATCTTCCTGAAATGTCCACCCTCATTTCATCTTCAACATCCTGGTAGATGGCAGCAGATTTTTATCAAGAATGTCTCAGTACATTTTTCCATTCATCCTTCCTTCAGTTATATGAAGTATGCCAGTACGAAAAGCTTAAAAACTGCCCTACACCATGATGTTCCCACATCCAAACTATCTATATAATTATATAAATAAATATATATAAGGACGTAGCTACCAAAGGTGCAGGCAGTGCAGCTGCTATGGGGCCCAGAGCTGAGAGGGACCCACCTTCCCTGTCAAAGTTACATGTGTTATATACATTTTTTCGCCATTGGGTGGTACTAGGGGTCCTTTCATACTTTTTCCTTGGGGCCTGCAATATATCTAGGTATGCCCCTGGACCTGCTCATTGTAGAGTGGTATAAAATGAACTGGAGGGCATTTTAATGTTATATATTATGAACCAGGGCACTGTAATGAGGCACAATATGAACGAGGGAGCACTATATATCATAAAGTGAATTGGGGGTACTGTGAGGCATAATGTGTACTGGCAGCTCTGAAATGTGACATAGGGTGAACTTAAGCACTATTGCGATTCATAAAAGAAATACTGTGATTCATAAAATAAACTAGGGCACTACTATGGGGCATAACATTAAATAAGGCTCTACTATGGTTCAGAAAATTAACTAGGGCACTATTATAGGGCATACAATTAACAGTCTATGTGATCCACACTCACGTTTGCCAATTCTATGCTGGGGTGCATTCCAGATGACAAACAACCAGCCGGTTATTCTTCCAGTATATCCATAAAGAAGGGGAGCACTCACCAGACTTCTTAACTGTAGATCCTTTATTCACGACTACGTTTGATGGTGCTGGACCCACCATACGTAGAGCCATACACAAAACGTGGCCTATTATTAGGTCTGATCCATCTTTGGCAAAGAAGTTACAAAAAAAATCAATTACCATGACTTACTGATGTTAACGGATAGGACTCCTAGTCAGTCTACCACAACATGGTTAAATTCTACTAAAACAGGATGTTTTCGGTGCATAAACTGTACAACATGCAGAAGTATGATGGCTCATGAGTTTTTCCATCATCCTCACACTGGCAAAAAAATCTACATACGCAAAAGAGTTACTTGCACCTCTGATTTCGTTATCTACATCCTAACCTGTCCATGTTCACTTGTGTATGTTGGCAAGACAATACGTCCATTCCGTGACAGAATGGCGAATCACAATGTGGACCTACCAAGGAGGTGCAAAAATGCTACTTAAAAGGGAGGCCTCATGGATTTTTCATCTCGATACTATACGACCGTGTGGCCTTTATGATTCCATACATTACGGCATATTCTTGGGTTAATCCCTGAGATGGAATGTATTTTTTCTTTTATATTTTAGTTTTTATTTTATTTTTCCCTTTTTTTGCGATCTGGTCCTTTCTATACAGTAGTCTGTGGCTTTATTAATTATGATTTTCTTTCACAGGATGGAATGTGTTGGACTACTTCACATGAATAATGGACATTATTATGATTTTTTTTACTATATCTACTTCTGATGATGACGCATGCCACATTAGCTGGCTTGGGTTCAGCATGAACACTTGATGATTGCATATAAGCTGTTAGAAGAAGCTGTGATCTCTCTATGGTGTATAATTATCTTTATATTAACACTTAAGATGATGAGATGAGGTCATGTTTATTACCTGACATTGGAGTGCAGTTATGTTGTTATGATCATTACCTTTGGGCTTTCATGGCCCACTTTATCTTCAGTGCTTTATGTTATAGCAGTTTTTGATTTGTATTGTTTACTCTAGCACTCCGTACCAGAAGTGATGTTTTGCGTTTCAGGACAGGAAGTTAATTCACTATGACTGATCGGTGAGCTCAGTGCGGCACTAAATATTGGCACATGGCCCTGGGCATCTTTGTTCCGTCTTATGATCATTCATGAATTGGGTATGGCTCGAGATATCATGAATGATCACTGCTATATTTCCTTTGCCTGTGTGTAACCCGCAACACTTCCGGGACACGTGACCGGATATGCGGTTCACGGACCGGAAGTAGCACAGGCGTTGGAACGCATGCCGCTTCCTCATGTCTATTACCATCATGATTGAGCTATTTTTAGTAGAGATGAGCGGATTCGGTTTTACTCGGTTTTACTCGGTTCTCAAAACCGAATCTTATTGGCTATCCAAAACACGTGACATCCGTGAGCCAATAAGATTCGGTTTTGAGAACCGAGTAAAACCGAATCCGCTCATCTCTAATTTTTAGATCCAAGGGTTTACACATTATATTGTGAGTGATTTACTGTTTTAATCATGTTAGTTTATTTGTCATGGCATTGGTGTGAGCATGTATAATATGATGAATAAATATCTGTGGGTGGTTCTCACTTAATTGGTGGGTGGTACCTGTGGGGGTATATATGTCTGTCCACTGCACTGTGTTAGTATCTTGACAAAGGTCCAATACAGGACCGAAACGTCAATGTGATTTTTTATCCCATGTTCTGAATAAAGGATCTACTGTTTTAAGAAGTCTGGTGAGTGCTCCCCTTCTTTATGGATATATAACTAGAACAATATTTCTGAGGGCGCACTGTACAGTAATTTTCCAATTAGAATTTCTAACCAGCAAACAATTTATCCTTATAAAATATATTTATGAAAAGGTACAATTACATGTCATACATAGCATGCATATTAATACATAAATACTGATAAGAATCTACACAATAGTAAAGATGAAAATCGTTCATAGAAACCAACGCGTTTCGTCCACTAGGGACTTCATCAGGGGCACATATTGTTGCTGGATTTAACAGAAGGAAAGTTAGGAGGAAAAAAAGGGGAAGAGTATACATAAACAAAATGTTACAACAGATACAGATGTGTATATAGACATTACATCATTATATTCGGCCCTGTCAGTCAAGGTGACCAGAGGCTATACAGATATTAAATAATATATATCCAAATTAATTTAACATACATATATACAAAACAGGATACAGTCAGAGTGACTATAAACTAGTGAGCATATCCAGTGTGATAGTAACATACTAGTTATCACATCTAAGTTCATTTAACAAACATATAGACATATTCCAATCATAGAGGTCATAGAAGGAAGAAAATGTCCACTTTATTAATTAACAATTGATTAAGGGGTAATCTAGAAGTGTTCCTTAAGGGTTAATATAACTTTAGGCGCAATCTCTTGAATATTTGTGTTGGAATTATGTTATAAGGTTACCTACATCTAGTAGGAAATAAAATCATATGTGATCCAAAAAGTGGATGATCTGTTGGAACCGTATTATATTCAAGAATATCGCTGTTAATGAACCTACAGGTTGAACACGATGGGCAATTTGCCTCTATTCAACCTCAAATACTATGTAACTTTATATGTAACTATATGTAACCTATAGATGTAAGATGTTAATAATCTATTTCGCATAATCCATCTGGTAAAATAATCTTATTAGTAATATCTAGTTACTCCCAAATGGATACAGATTCAAGGTCCCATATGTTGTAAAATAGTTCATTATAGAAGACAAAAATATGCAATTCAGTATCAGGTAGTTTTCAGATAATTAATTAAAAACCTGTAAATTATAATGTTAAATTCAGTTCTAAATCAATAATTCTCTACCATTAATACCATACCATATTAGATGGTCTATTAGAATTACTTACACAATACAATATACATCCAGATGGCAGAAGCCTATCCGAATGTAAGCTGTCCTTTCCCAAATACTCTATACGACCGGTGTGTTATCCAGCTAAAAAGTGTCTAATGAATAGAATAATTGGTTGTTATTAACAACAAGTGAAATTTCTATCTGTTTATTTCATACCATTAGTCTAGTTACTTAGTAAAATATCCAATTTGTAATGGCTAATCCGAGTATTAGTAGTACTATATCAAATGTTTTGTAGGACCAATATAATATCCAACTAAAAAATAATAAAGGAAACAATTTTAATCAAATGAAAACGACTAACTATTCTTATTAGTTATGTTGTTTATCAACAAAATCTATTTTAAATCAAAATACCAGTGCTGTGAATTATTCGGTAATGCTATAAGTGTACTTACAGAAAGGGATCCAATCTATGTGTGAATGCCTCCTCTCCTGAATATCAAGTGAACTGTGAGGTGCTCAATACCTCCTATTTATACCTCTAAGTGTTTTACATCACTTCCTCTCTATCAATAATCAATTAAACTTATTTGATTAAAATATATAAAACCTGCTCCATATATCTATATGGAGTAGATTCATAGATCGCCTTATGTGTATTATATGGAACAAGCCACCCTGGTGAAACGGTCCGTCTGTGCTCAGTGATGCTGAACTCTTCATAGTTCAGATCACTCTATGGTATCCCCTGGTATTGTATGTGCCCATTGGGACTCTTTGTATCATTAATAAGTTATTTAACTAATATATATATATAACAAATTCTTTCTTTTCTTTGTTTGCTAACTTGATCCTTAATTCTTAATCATTTTTTTGCCCTAAGACTATCTTTTCTTTCTCCTAAAATGCAAATGTTTTTTAGCACTTTTTCATGCATAGCAGGACCTCGTACCACCTGCTTCTAAGCCTATTTATTTGTAATTTGTGCATGCCATTTATTAGCACTATATCAAGGGCTACTCCGCTACCCAGGTACTTCATAACTATCATTATGTAGCCTAACTCAGATTCTTTTTCTCATTAATAATTTTTGTATAATGGTCCTTTGGCTCAGCATAGTAGCCTGTCATGCTTTTACTTTTTGTGATTACACCATATTACCTTCAACCCTTCACTTTTCAATAGGTGAGCCTAACCTACCTCTCTCATCCACTGTCCGCTATAATTCATAAGACAGGGGACAGCAGAAGGTGGGGTCCCCTCCCTATTTTCTACTTATCTCATCTATATTTCTGTACCCTCTCATCCAGATGCGAGACCACTCAATGCAATGCCCGCAGTAACAGAGAATCTGCGCTACTAACTGGACAGCAGAAGTACTCTTGTTGCTCATCCTCTATTACACTCTCTCATTTGTGTCCTAGTGTTTCAATAACTGCCATATTTCAGTGGAAACTCCCAATCTCACCCGATCTTGGAAGCTAAGCGTTGATAAGCCTCATTAGTACCCAGTTGGGTGACCACTTGGGAATATCAGGTGCAGTAAAGATTTAACTTCTGATCACAAACAGCAGAAGTGTTAGAGCAACTTCTGAACTTTCAAAGTCTGTATCTACATTTTGGCTACTCTCCTGATAACCTTAGATTATTAATAATTCTTTTTGGCAATTTTTGTTTTTCTATGAATGTCGTTTGGTATCAAATTCTTACAAACGTCCTTTTACATTAGGATCTTTTCTGTAGCAAACAGAGCTTCTACCAGGGGACCACCATCAGTTAATTGATATTTCAGTTATGAATTATATTACAATTATATTTATTTGTGCCTTCCATCTAGATCAAATAGGTCAATAGATCTCTAATAACCTACAATTACTACCACTGTGATTATACTTGAATGTCATTTATTTGTACCCCTTATCTTGATCAACTCAGGCATATAATTGTTTTCTACATATTTTTCACCACAGGTGCTCCTAATTTTCTATCAGGCCTATCCTGATTTTTGTTAATGATTTTTGTTAATTAAGTTTGACTCATAACAAATGTATTATCTTTTTTCTCCCTGTGTGGAATTCATCAATTACTTTATTTGTATACTTTATACATTTCAACAAATATTTTTGTGTAGATTGTTACTATTATATGTATATTTTGTGTATTTGAACATTTTTCTGTATCAAACTTTCCCCTTTTTTTATGCGATACTAAATTAAAAGTCAAGTTTTAATAAATTTATAAATTTCAAAGTGTGCCCCAACACAGAGTCTTTCTTTTTTCTCCTCCCTATCCAATTATTATTGACTCTGGGAGCACCACCAACCTATAATAATTATTAGATACCTTCTCTAAGGATCTCTAAGCTTAGTATTGTTGGTTAGTTGAACAGTTTTCTACAATATCTGTACAAACCCATGTTCATCGCTATAATAAGTTAATAACCTTCCTGTGCGGAACCAAACCAAACCTCTCTGTTAATCGTGTATTATATGTGAATCAGTATCAGAATTAACATTCCAAACTGCTAATACAGGTTGAGTATCCCTTATCCAAAATGCTTGGGACCAGAGGTATTTTGGATATCGGATTTTTCCGTATTTTGGAATAATTGCATCCCATAATGAGATATCATGGCGATGGGACCCAAGTCTTAGTACAGAATGCATTTATGATTCATTTACACTTTATACACACAGCAGGAAGGTAATTTTAGCTAATATTTTTAATAAATTTGTGCATTAAACAAAGTGCGTGTACATTCACACAATTCATTTATGTTTCATATACACCTTATACACACAGCCTGAAGGTACTTTAATACAATACTTTTAATAACTTT
This sequence comes from Pseudophryne corroboree, assembly GCF_028390025.1. Taxonomy (NCBI): domain Eukaryota; kingdom Metazoa; phylum Chordata; class Amphibia; order Anura; family Myobatrachidae; genus Pseudophryne; species Pseudophryne corroboree. The sequence goes on along the minus strand of NC_086452.1, from coordinate 198,002,479 downwards.
GTGTATTAAACAAAGTTTGTGTACATTGAGCCATAAGAAAACAAAGGTTTCACTATCTCAGTCTCACTCAAAAAATTCCGTATTTCGGAATATTCCGTATTTCGGAATATTTGGATATGGGATACTCAACCTGTAATATAATTAGAAATAGTGAATAGGCTAAGTGACCTCACTTCCGCCCTGCGTTCCACCCGATGTTAGGTGGAACGCATAGAATAATTAGTCCCAATTACATCATTATACTAGCTTTGCTACATCATTGTTAGGAGTGAATACATCCCGCCATCTCATCAATAAAATCCCATCCACGGCTACAAGTTGTTCCGAATGCCCATGGATGAGGGACGTGGTGCGTTCCACATGATCCTTTGGTGGAACGCACCGCATCACTTCCGCACAGGCGCTGTGACTACTCCCGAATGCGTACAACACTAACATGGTAATGCATTTCTTAACACTGCACATGCATATCAGGATCTCAGTATGCATTCCACAAGTAACAACGGTGGAACACATCATCATCTTCCCTGCGCAGGCGCGAAGGCACCATCGTCACTGTGTGTTCCAATTACTATATGGAACACATCTATGCTAACCTGCGTATGCAAATCTTTATTACACAAGCCCACCAGCACTAATGGGAACAGACTTTTAAATTTCCATATATTTATTTGTTACCAGGCATACCTATATTATTATCACAGGGGGTTATCCCAAGCAAGAAACAGGGGACACAGAAATAGACCTCTTAGTGGGGGCACTCCTTTGTTATTTTTTTCCAAACTATCAATTTTTATTTTTTCAAATTAATTTTTAATAAATCAGTATTAAAATTCATATGTAGAAAAATATATACCAGTTGCTACACCCCTTCTAAGTTAGCAACCTATAGATAATTGCACTAACAATATGAGTACAAATAAATTTGAAAATTGGTGAAAACACTTAATTCATTAGTCCACCTCTATGCTGGTAACCACTTCTAATGCGTTGTTTCAAAATGATGTTATGATTAACACATCAAGAATTTGCAGCACATAACAAAAAATATGCGGAATATATAGAAAATTAGTGCAGTGGTTTAATATGAGATTTTAGTGTCTCCCACTGTCATCAAACACATAGGTGGTCTGGTACTGGCATTGGAAAAAAATTACAAATGAGTGCCCCCACAAAGAGGTCTATTTCTGTGTCCCCTGTTTCTTGCTTGGGACAACCCCCTGTGATAATATTGTCATTTCCTCAGGGGAGCACCGCCAACAGAGTTATATATATGATTTACCACAAATCTACATGAATTTATTGTTGGTTTCTATATTACCATAATAATTATTCTTAGCAAGCTGTGCAGGAACACTCCACCCTTTGTCTTATACCTATATTATTTAAATAATTGTAATACCTATTAAAGAAATCACTTAGAACCATATATGCCCCGAATTATTATAATGGATATATAGAAACCAATTTAGGGGAATCCTTCATATCATTAGCATATCAATCAGTGACATGTTATTCCTTCATTACCTTTACATTATTTTCTATAACCATCGTTACTTATCACACAATGTCCACATTCCATGCACAATAGACTCCATTATAACATCCACATAATGCTCTTCTAGTAGTACATTATTAATAAACAATTCTAAGAGTCTCTAATATCTGATTCCTATGTAGATAATCATAATTACACAAATCTAGCTCTTTGCACAACAGTTGTCCTATGCTATCATAAAGAATAATCTAAACGGATGTCTTAGCCTAAAACAGAGACTATGGGCAATATTTACTAATATTCGTGTTTGATTCGGTTTGTGTAGTGTTTAAACTCGTTTTGTATCGGGTGCATTTTCATGCAACTTTTTGAATCCATATACGCAAAGTTACGAAGCAGTCGACTTTATGGTTTTCGTGTTTTCCGATGTCGATGCCAGTCGGGTTTTTTTTGGCACATTTACGGCCGTCATTGTCGTTTGCGTACGTGTTTTTGTTGTATTTGCTGTTTTTTTTCCTAAGTTAAACGCGGCAGGTTTTTTTTTTCCCGCTGCCGCATTTTCACTTTCAGTTTCGATTTTCATCCCCGTTCGTGATTGGTTGTGTTTCAGATGGTAGGAGTGTCTGTGCGCAACAATATAAATACGCCCCAAACCGTCCGCACCTCGTGGGTTTAGTTAGTGGTGAGGAGGAGGGAGGTTGTGCTGTGGAGGTAGGTTAATTTGAGGTTTGGTGAGGAGTGTTGGTAGCGATTTCTGAGTGTGGTATTGTGTTTGAAAGTCGTCTTGTCATTCTTGTAGTCTTGTATTTTGTGGTTTTGTTTCATTTTTAGTCCAAGTTATTTTTCTTTATAGTCCCTTGTCAGTGTGTGTGTGTGTGTGTGTGTGTGTGTGTGTGTGTGTGTGTGTGTGTGAGAGTTGTGTAGTGGTAGTTGAGGAGTGTGTTGTTTGTCTTTTTTTTCTGTGTTAACTGTTTAGACACACAATTATGTGTGACTCAGAGGTGGGTGAGGTGGAGGGTGTGAGTGAGGGGGAGGAGGTTGGTCAGGTGGAAGAGGTAAGTGTTAGTGAGGTTAGTGAGGTGGAGGAGGTGGGTGAGGTTGCTGCAGCAGCCTCAAGTGATAGTGACAGTCAGAGTGCTCTGCAGCCACGCACCACTACTAAGACTGGGCGGAATGTAAAGTTTAGTTTTGCAGAAAATGTGGCATTGGTGCGTGAGCTGATGAAGTATCAGAGGCAGCTATTTGGCCCTGAGTCCGCCAAGGTGCCAACACGGAGGAAGACGGTGTTGTGGGCGAAAGTTGTTGCTGCTGTCAATAGTGAGGGGGTGGTGAAGCGGACGGAGGACACATGCCGCAAACGGTTCTATGATATAAAGCGACGTGTCAAGTCCAAAATGGCCAAGGAGGCGAAGTCGGCTCAAAAACCGGTGGTGGGCAGCCCTATATTGCAAGATATCTGGAGTATGAGGAGCCCATGCGGAGTGTAATACCTCCTGAAGTTGTCTCTGCAACCCATGTCCGGGATTCAGATAGGCCCAGGAAGAATGGTGAGCATGTGTATTTGCATTTACATTCTATGACCTTTTTTTTTTTTTTTTTTTTTATGTGTGTCATGTGACATTGCATATTACTCCCATCTTCAAGTGTGTGTCAGCAAATACATTGTTTTGGTTAATGTTTTATACAAAAGCCAATGTAACATCTTACTTTATTGTATGTCATGTGTTTTTATGAAAGATATTTTGCATGTGTAGTTTGGACTTGGTGTGTCTCTGAATTGTCCTGCAATAATGTTTTCCTTTTGAGCCTTTTTTTTTAATAATTGTGACTATGTTTTATATTTATGTGATCCATGTGCAATGTTTAAAAAACAGTGGTTGTCATGTTAGAGGCTGGAGTAGTGGAAAGTGGTTTGGAAACCACTTACATGTGTAATATCATTATTAGATAATGTAATATTTTTAAACAAAATAACACTATTTCTTTGATAATTTTTAGCTTGTATTTGTACCGTGACACCACACTGCAGTGTAATTTTTAAAATATTTATACATTTTGGTTTGGCTCATATAGGGGTATATGCAATAGCGGGCGAAATCGCGGCAATTATCGCCGTTTTTTCAATTCGACCAAATTCGCCAGGTGAATTCCGGAAGGTGGCTTCCGGAATTCACCATATGCAATGAAAAACGGATTCGCCAGAGTCGCGGGCGAAAATCGGCCGATTTTGCGGATTTTACCGCGATTTTAAAAAACGGGAAAAAACGGGGAAAAACCCGAAAAAAAAATGGCGTGGGGTCCCCCCTCCAAAGCATAACCAGCCTCGGGCTCATCGAGCTGGTCCTGGTTCTAAAAATGCAGGGGAAAAATCGGGCAGGGATCCCCCGTATTTTTAAAACCAGCACCGGGCTCTGCGCCTGATGCTGGTGCCAAAAATACGGGGGACAAAACGAGTAGGGGTCCCCCGTATTTTTAACACCAGCATCGGGCTCCACTAGCTGGACAGATAATGCCACAGCCGGGGGTCACTTTTATACAGTGCCCTGCGGCCGTGGCATCAAATATCCAACTAGTCACCCCTGGCCGGGGTACCCTGGGGGAATGGGGACCCCTTCAATCAAGGGGTCCCCCCCCCCCAGCCACCCAAGGGCCAGGGGTGAAGCCCGAGGCTGTCCCCCCCCATCCAATGGGCTGCGGATGGGGGGGCTGATAGCCTTTGTGTTCAAAAAAAAAGATATTGTTTTTTCCATTAGTACTACAAGTCCCAGCAAGCCTCCCCTGCAAGCTGGTACTTGGAGAACCACAAGTACCAGCATGCGGGAGAAAAACGGGCCCGCTGGTACCTGTAGTACTACTGGGGAAAAAATACCCAAATAAAAACAGGACACACACACCTTGATAGTAAAACTTTATTTCATACACCGACACACACATACTTACCTGTGTTGACACGCCGACTGCAACGATCTCCGACGATCCGAGGGTACCTGTCAAAAAATTATACTCACCTTCCAGCGTCCAGAGGTCCAGAGGTAAATCCACGTACTTTGTAAAAAAACAAACCGAACACCCGCTCCACCGGACTAATGAAAGGGGTCCAATGTTTTCACATTAGAATCCTTTCCCCGAATGCCGGGACATCACGTGACTCCTGTCACTGATGTCCCTTCAGCCAATCAGGAAGCGCTACTGCCGTGGCGCTCATCTGATTGGCTGGACGCCGTCTGTACTCTGACAGCGCCTCGCACAGCTCCCTCCATTACTTTCAATGGTGGGAACTTAGCGGCTAGCGGTGGGGTCACCCGCCGGTCACCGCTGACCGGCGGGTGACCTCACCGCTAGCCGCTAAGTTCCCACCATTGAATATAATGGAGGGAGCTGTGCGATGCGCTGTCACAGCGATCAGCCAATCAGGTTAGCGCAACGAAGTTGCGCTTCCTGATTGGCTTAGAGACCTGTCAGTGACAACTGTCACTGACAGATCTTAATCGTGGATAGGTGTCCCATGTGTCAGCATGGGACACCTTTCAGTCCGTTTTTGGTGCGGGTAAATGCGCTTTCTTTTTTTGCCAAGTCCGTGGATTTATCTCTGGAGCCTGTTGAGGTGAGTATAATTGATCTTTTATTTTCAGGTACCCCGGGATTCTACATGGAGAAGAGGACCGATGTCGGCGTGTGAACATAGGTAAGTATGTGTGTGTCGGCAGTGTGTAATAAAGTTTTACTGTCGACGGTGTCTGTGTCCTGTTTTTATTTGGGTATTTTTTTTCCATTAGAACTACAGGTACCAGCGGGCCCGTTTTTCTCCCGCATGCTGGTACTTGTGGTTCTCCAAGTACCAGCTTGCAGGGGAGGCTTGCTGGGACTTGTAGTACTAATGGAAAAAACAATATCTTTTTTTTTGAACACAAAGGCTATCAGCCCCCCCATCCGCAGCCCATTGGATGGGGGGGGACAGCCTCGGGCTTCACCCCTGGCCCTTGGGTGGCTGGGGGGGGGGGGACCCCTTGATTGAAGGGGTCCCCATTCCCCCAGGGTTCCCCGGCCAGGGGTGACTAGTTGGATATTTGATGCCACGGCCGCAGGGCACTGTATAAAAGTGACCCCCGGCTGTGGCATTATCTGTCCAGCTAGTGGAGCCCGATGCTGGTGTTAAAAATACGGGGGACCCCTACTCGTTTTGTCCCCCGTATTTTTGGCACCAGCATCAGGCGCAGAGCCCGGTGCTGGTTTTAAAAATACGGGGGATCCCCTGTCAATTTTTTCCCCGCATTTTTAGAACCAGGACCAGCTCAATGAGCCCGAGGCTGGTTATGCTTTGGAGGGGGGACCCCACGCCATTTTTTTCCCGGATTTTACCGTTCCAGCAATAAAAAAAATAAAAAAATAAAAATATTATTTTAAAAAATATATAAATAATATTTGTGCCTCCCCCAAAAAAAAAAAAAAAACCTAATCCCTTCTAATATAAATAGATCTGCTATTCCTAAAAAAAAAAACACAAAAAAAAACATGTTTAAAATTTTTTTATTTGTTTTCACCCTCCAAAGTGTGGCGGAGTGAAAATCGCGAATTTGCTGTCTAAAAGCACTGCAGGCGAATTTCCAAACTTGAATTGAATATGCTGGAGGCGAATTGCAGCATCTGTACCATTGCAGAAAAGGCGAATTCGGAAAAAGGCGAATTGAGAAAAGGCGAATTTTGACGGGCCGTTTTTTTGCGAAAAATGACTGCACTGCATAGGCGAATTGATTTTTGGAGGCGAAAACGGCCCGGAATTCGCCTATTTTGCCAATTCGCCCGCTATTGCATATACCCCATAGTGGTAATGTGTGTTTGGAGTACCACATCACAGAGCAATTTATATATTGCATCTGTAATATTTTTCCTTTCAATACAAAATGAAGATGTGTGTGTGTTTTTGGTTGGTAATGTTTTTTTTTTTACTTGTGGCCTATGTCAGTGTCCTGTACATGTTTTCCTGTGTTGATTTTTCCATAGTGCATATGTCTATTGGACAATGTTTATTGTTTTATGTATTGTTTTTTTTGTTTCCGGTCCTTATGTTTTTTTAAGAAATAAAGCAAGCATTTCTTAAAGAATAAATGTTTATAAGCATAATGGGTGGATGTATCAACAACAGCATGAATATTTTTTTTTTTTATACAGTGTTTGAAAAAAGCAGTACTACTCATCGGCCAGTAACTCCTATCACATCTGATGATGATGACGCTGCGGAAGCAGGTAAAGTGTCCATTGTAGTATAGGGTATGTTTGTAAAGGAATAGCCATAACAAAATTGCACTTTCATTAAAAGGTCCATCAAAAGAAGTATGGAGCAGCAGAAGTGGGACTTCTGTAAGACATCACCACAAAAAACCTGTGGCCGAAAAGAAAGCAAGGTCGTATGTCCCGGGCCAACCACAGCAGGCTACCCCGCCACGAAGATTATCGTCTGTATGTTCTGTCCCCCCACTCCAAATTTTGGACACACCTCCAAGACGTCATCCACACTCCCCTCATCTTGATTGTGAGTATCAAACTGAAATAAATGTTAAAAATTTCTGAACGTAATAAAAAAATTTCTTAACCGCATTAAGTCAAAACACATCAAAAACTTAGATACTTACCGCAGTAAGTAAAACCTGAAATGGAATCCAAGCTAAATGGCATTGTCCACATCCAGTAAAGATATGTATGTCCACTTGAGCCATACAGTATGACATTGTGTGTAAGATGCTGCAACAAAAAAAGCATGTGTTTTTTTATTGCAAAAAGTAAGGTTGTTTTTCAAAATTTCACATGTGTGTTTGAGGTAACATTGCAAAATACATATAAAAACATTACTATGTTTGTTTGATCAAAGCTATAAGGTAACACATTATGGATTCCAATGTGTTTTTATGGTGGAGTATGTGTGAGCTACTATAAAACTAAAGTGTTTGCTTTCACAATTAAGTAACCACACACATTTGCCACAAACAGGCATATGTATGTATTTAAGTTATGAGTGATGATGTTGCTAGGCAGAATAGTTGAAAGCAACAGTGAATGACATGTGTTCCATGTGTAGTGATTTGTTTACATTTCTCAAACATATGGATAGCTAACGGAGATTTGTTTAACATTTCAGCTTCTAGTCCTGGGAACAGCATCCCTCCGCAACAACAGCAACACAGTGACATGGAGGAGACAAACATCTTAGAAATGCAGCCATTAAGGCAAGGAATGAGCCCCCCAGCACCTGTAAGTACACCACCACAGCAAAGCACACCACCACCACAACACAGCCCAACAACACCAGTAACACAAGGCCCTGATCAGGTGTTTTGGACCATTTGGGCTAGACAGCAGGCCACTAATGAAGATTGCCTGCGTAGGCAGACACAAATGTTTGCAAGCCTACCATCTCACCTCAGAAGAATATCAAGAAATCTGAGTAGACAAAATGAACAAACAACCAGAATTGGCAATACCATGGAACTCATGCGTACAGACATTACACAGGTCATGTGCAACTTACAGCACATAATGGAAGAACAGCACAGACTAATGGAAGAACAGCACAGACTAATGGAAGAACAGCACAGACAATAGCAAAGTTATATGAACATTTTTCAAAACAATCAAAAGATTAATGAAAGTTTATTCCGAAATGTAGACAATCAAAATGCTGCTACACGTGAACTCAATGCCACCCTCACTAACCTGAATGAAACACTCAGATGCATGCACCAACAGCAAACAAGCAGCAGTTCTGGTACGACTACTCCAAATATCACGCCAGTCTCATCACCACCAAGACGCTCCACCAGAGCACGACAACATGACAGTGCTAAAGGCAAAGGGCAGGACAAGCAGCCACCAAAAAAAAACGTGAAAAAAATACAAGTTAGACATTTGTGATAAGTAACTCAAAATAGTTAGTAAGTGTATGTTTGGCAAAAAATATATAACACTTAGCTCCTTGACAATTTATACAACATCATTAATTATAAGTGGTACAAACAACAACATAAAATTTGTACGCACATTTATTCTTTACCATTTTTTTTTGGTATTGGAGGAGGGAAATGTTGAAGGAGCCGCACATACATGTTAGCAGGAAGTAAACAGACCACTTGATTTTTTTCTAATCATTACTCTTTCTAGATTCCAATCATTCTCATTTCCTGCAGACACAATAATTGGCAGCCAGGCAGAATGTCTTTAGCAGGAAGTAAACAGACCACTTGATTTTTTTCTAATCATTACTCTTTCTAGATTCCAATCATTCTCATTTCCTGCAGACACAATAATTGGCAGCCAGGCAGAATGTCTTTAGCAGGAAGTAAACAGACCACTTGATTTTTTTCCAATCATTACTGTTTCTAGATTCCAATCATTCTCATTTCCTGCAGACAATCCAAATTACAATGTTATTGATAACTATTTTACCTTTCTTCTCTATACAACATTACAAAAAGAACACAATTGAGCTGCGTAAAAAGCTTTTAATATGTTGGCATTGAATTTTTTTAAAAACATTGACAAAATGAATGTCAGTATTGTTGGGACATGTTTGTGTGTGTTAAAAATTAGTAAGAATGTCATTACACATGATGCAGAAACCAACAAATAAGAACTTTTTAACCAAAAAACAAAGAAAGTGTATAATAATGTATATATGTGGCAAACTGTGTATTTACTTACACATCAGCAAGTTTACTGCATAAAACATTAGGAAATAAATTATTTCTGATTACAGTAAGTTTGTGTCCCTTAAATATGATGGAGCATCACACATAGGGACACATGTATTCCTCAAGGCTAACATATTATATGTTGAGGAGTGTTTTTTGGGAACACAGGTTCTCAAACTCGGCCCTCAGGACCCCACACAGTGCATGTTTTGCAGGTTTACTCACAGAATCACAAGTGACATAATTAGCTCCACCTGTGAACCTTTTAACATATGTCTGTGAGTAATTCATACACCTGTGCTTCTACTGGGTTACGTGAAAAACATGCACGGTGTGTGGTCCTGAGGGCCGAGTTTGTGAACCTGTGCATTAGGACGTTACACACAATGATAAAGTAAAATACTAAATGGATTATGTGTGCTTGTAATTAATTAGCACTGCAAGTTTACGACCACTTATCCAGACTTAATGCATGCCACTCATAATCTGTTGTTTTGAGTTTTAAAATACACACAATACACATGCGACATTTGTTTTGCATAAAGCGAGGGTATGTTTGTATGTGTCAAGGAGACAGACACATTCTGAGTAATGGTTTTGCCAATAAAAATGGCAAAACATCTATTTATGATTACACAACAAATGAAATAAGTAAACCAAACTTACCTAAGAAATAGCGAGTGATGAGCTCTTGCCTAACCTGCCTCCCTACATCTGTACTCCAAGTATCACCAGATGTCTCTAATTCCTCTGCTTGCTGGCTGCTTTCTTCCTCCTCCTCCTCCTCCTCAACATGTGGCAGATGTTGTTGCAAACACATGTTATGAAGAAAGCAGCAGCAGAACACAATTTGAGTCACCTTGGAGGGACTACACAACAAAAGGCCACCAGACTTATCCAGACACCGAAACCTAGATTTCAGCACACCAAAACATCTTTCTATCACATTCCGCGTGGACTTATGTGCATGATTGTAATTGTGTTCAGCAGGGGTATCAGGTCGGGACAATGGAGTTAGAAGCCAAGAGAAACAGCCATATCCTCCATCACCTAAAAGACAGATATAGTAACGTGATTCATGTTAACATACAGCAACACATAAGTAACACACTGTGGGGCAGATGTATTAACCTGTACAAGGCATAAGGAAGTGATAAACCAGTGATATGTGCAAGATAATAAAGGCAGCAGACAATCTGTTCCTAAATGTTCATTTACATATTGGAGCTGATTGGCTGGTGCCTTTATCACCTTACACATATCACTGGTTTCTCACTTCCTTATGCCTTCTACAGGTTAATACATCTGCACCTGTATTTGGACAAAGTATACGCAGGCCTACACATATCAAATTACATACCCAGCAGCCATCCATCTGGCATTTGTCCGTCCTCAAACTTATCAAAGAGGGATGACTGACTGAGGATGAAGGAGTCATGGCAGCCCCCAGGGTAACCAGCAACAACACTCATTATTTTTAGATTTGCATCACAAACCACCTGCACATTTGTGGAGTGTTCGAAATGGCGATTAGTATATATGTGCTGCCTGCCCCTTGGTGGTCTCAGCTGAATGTGTGTGCAATCTATGGCTCCAAGCACATTGGGCATGCCAGCCAGCTCATAGAAATCTACCCTGACAGCATGCCACTGAGACTCCTGGGTAGGGAAGCAGATTGAGGCCTCGATGTGGGGCTGCAAAACAGCCAACACCTGTGTGTATATTTTAAAGAACAATAAACATGAGATTTTAGGACAGAACTGGCCACCGAGAAATTAAAGCAAACAAAAAACAGAAGAAGTAGTTAGTTATACATCACCTGTGTTAAGATTCTGGAAAATGAGGGCTGTGAGATTCCTATGACATCCCCAGACACAGCCTGAAAGCTGCCAGAAGCCAGAAAGTGCAACACAGCCAGGAGTTTGTGCAGGCCTGAGACAGAGCGAGAGCATGCTGTCTCACAGTCCTGCTGCCATTTCTGAGTGTAGGTGTATTGAAATGGGCCTAACATCCTTTTATAGGCATCCTAATTCAGGTGTGATTGATTTTTGAGTTGCAACACATGTAAACATGATTGAAAAAAGCAGGTCTATTTTTTTGCCGCTTTTTTTACCGATTCGCAAAAAAATACGACCGCAATTGAGCACTCAGAAACTAACACCCAAATACGAATGAATAGTGAATTCCCGTATTGTATGAAATAACAGCCGCATTTGACCGATGGTCTATTCATTCGTATTTCGGAAACTTTGCAAATCAAACCATTACGAATAGTCCAAACACTGCCGAGATTGGTGCTTAGTGAATTCCCGGATTGGGACTTAAAAAAAAAAACACAAAACGGACAAACTCGAATTCTTAGTAAATATTGGCCCATGTCTATACCTTCATTTAAACCATTTGTTGATAGGGTATTTAATGTATAAATCCAGTATGTTTCTTGTTTAGCTAGTACCAGATCTCTATCTCCCCCTCTATTGTTTACTTTAATATGCTCCAATATGGTAAAAGTTAGACCTTTAACATCTGAATTATGTATTTCTAAAAAATGTCTAGGCAAACTGTGCGACATTAGTTTATTTTTTATATTCCGCAGAGGTTCCTGAATGCGGATCTTTATTTTCCTTTTTGTTTTTCCTACATAAGAAAGGCCGCATGGACAGTTAATCTTGTAGATTACATATTCAGTATTGCATGAAACACGATCTCTGAGTTCATGGTATTTTCCACTCTCCAATTTTAGTTTCACTGATGTTTTTTGCATGTATTTACAACAAATACATCGGTTACAAGGAAAACATCCCTATCTAGTACCCATAAAGTTATTACTAATGGGGTTAGAGGTTATGGTTTTTAAATGGCTTGGTGCCACAGTACTTTTTAAATTAGAGGCTTTTCTATATACAAGTCGGGGTTTGTTAGGGAGAGTAGGTCCCAATACGGGGTCTTTTAACAATATATTCCAATGTTTCGTCAATATTTTCCTTATTTTGTTTGCATCTCTACTATATTGAGTTATAAAGGGTCTGGATTGGTTACTGTCATGGTGAACATCTTGTGGTTTTTCTCCAATAAGGTAATCTCTTTATCGTTTAGCTGCCTTTTCTCTAGCTGCTTCTAATAGGGACACATCATATCCCCTCTCTATAAATCTCTCTAACAGGATACCTGTTTGTTCCCAATAACCTTTCATATCGCTACAGTTCTTTCTTATTCTAATGAATTGTGAATAAGGAACCCTATTTTTCCAGATGGGATGATGACAGCTAGTTTGTGGAATATAGCTATTAGCATCTACAGATTTTAAGAAAGTTTTCGTGGTGACACCACCCAATTCACAACCTGTTAATTCTAGATCAAGGTAGTCTATTGTAACTTTATCTGTCTTAAAAGTAAATTTCAGGTTATAATCATTAATATTTAAATATATTTCATAAACTCATCAACGCTATTTTGGTCATCCTGCCATATGAAGGAAGATCGTCTATATATCTTCAGTATAATTTGATGTTCAGATTTTCGTATTCTGTATCATGTATAATTTTTTCTTCCCATTCCCCCATCAACAAGTTGGCGTATGATGGGGCAAATTTTGTCCCCATCGCCGTCCCCTGTTTTTGCAGGAATTAGCAACCATCAAATTCAAAAAAATTGTGTTCTAAAATAAATTTGATACAATCCACAATGAATGTGATTTCTATTAATGTGTTCTTAGGGTCCCTACAAAGAACCCTCTTGACTGCCTCTATTCCCCTATCATGTGGTATAGAGGAATAGAGGGCCTGAACATCCACAGTTAGCCACCTATCTCTGTTAGACCAGCTGTAATTGTCCACTAATCTTAATAAGCTGGTGGAATCCTTCAAGTAAGATCTATTCAATTTGACATAAGGTTGCAACCTTAAGTCTATATACACTAGTGTGAAAGATTAGATGTTAAAGAATTTACACCTGCAATGATGGGGCGTCCCGGTGGATGTTCCTTATTTTTGTGCACCTTAGGCAACTGATAGAATATAGGCATAGTGGGAGATTTTTTATAAAGATAATCAAATTCTTCCTTACAGATTAGATTGTTACCTCTAGTATTAGATAGAAGTTTTAATAGGGAATCTTGGAAGTCCATAGTAGGGTCCTTTTCAAGTTTAATGTAGGTTAGATCATTTAATATTTTATAGGATTCCATAAGATATAAATATCTATCTTGAAGATTAATCGCTCCCCCTTTATCGGCTGATTTCAATATTACCTCTGGATCTTTAGCTAAGATCTTTATGGCATTTTTTTCCTGAGGATTGATGCTGTTGTTAAATTTTTTAGCATGTAATTTTATTTTTCTAAAGTCATCTCTGACGGATTCATAAAAAATATCCATATGGCTCCCTCGAGACTCCACGGGGTAAAACTTAGAGGGAAGTGATACTAGAGGTTTATCCTTGGGTACATAGGATAATTTAGGAACGGGGTTTTTGAGAAAATGTCTTTGGACAGTCAGATTCCTAACATATTTGTTCAAATCGATGAAAATGTTGAATTTATCAGCCTTTTCATCTGGTGCGAACTTTAATCCTTTGTTTAGTACCGATTTCTCGGCTGTGGAAAGTTCTTTCTTTGACAGGTTAATGATTCCTGTCTCACACTTCCCTGATGTGATGGAAGTGCTCTTATTTGTTTGGGATGTTTTCTACCTCCTCTATTTCCCCGTCTTCCTCTAGATACCCTCTTTTTGTACCTTGTGGAGTTTCCTTCGCCATTTTCTCCTCTAGTTTTTGTCTTATAGGGTATGGGTGTTCCTTCGCTCTCCCAAAAAATGTCTCTGTTCAAAAACGTGAGGGGAGGGAGATCTTAGATTATCATATCTGTTATAGTGTGATGGTATACGATCCCTGTATCTTTCAGGGTAGGAGTGAAACTTCGCTCTTTGTCTATACTGATAGGAAGGTGTTCTTTCTCTATAGGTTTGATTATAGTAAGGTACCCTATTTTTACCATAAGAGGACCGATTGTTAAGTCTTCCTCTTTGTCTATATTCAACTTTTTGCCAGTCATACTGAGTGCATTCAGATTTTTATCAAGAACACATTTTTCCATTCATCCTTCCTTCAGTTATATGAAGTATGCCAGTACGATATGCTTAAAAACTGCCCCACACCATGATGTTCCCACATCCAAACTATCTATATAATTATATAAATAAATATATATAAGGGCGTAGCTACCAAAGGTGCAGGCAGTGCAGCTGCTATGGGGGCCAGAGCTGAGAGGGGCCCACCTTCCCTGTCAAAGTTACATATGTTATGTACATTTTTCGCCATTGGGTGGTACGTAGGGGTCCTTTCAAAATTTTTCCTTGGGGCCTGCAATATTTCTAGGTATGCCCCTGGAACTGCTCATTGTAGTGTGGTATAAAATGAACTGGAGGGCATTTTAATGTTATATAATATGAACCAGGGCACTGTAATGAGGCACAATATGAACGGGGAGCACTATATATCATAAAGTGAATTGGGGGTACTGTGAGGCATAATGTGTACTGGCAGCTCTGAAATGTGACATAGGGTGAACTTAAGCACTACTGCGATTCATAAAAGAAATACTGCGATTCATAAAAGAAGGGCACTACTATGGGGCATAACATTAAATAAGGCTCTACTATGGTTCAGAAAATTAACTAGGGCACTATTATAGGGCATACAATTAACAACTGCTGCAGAGCAGTGTCTCTCTAGAAGCATTGGGATGGTGGGCCCTGCAAAATGTTGCTATGGGGCCCACAAAGTTCTGGCTATGATAGATATATATATATATATATATATATATATATATATAGTCCAGAACCAAGAACCAGCACCTCCAATAAATGCCAAAAAAAAAGGTTTTAATATCCACAGAATCCACAAATTCCATTTAAAAACAGATGCAAAATAACAGAAACATGATAAAGCATGATAAGAGCAAAAAAAGTGCAATTGACCTGAATATGACACACTGGAGACATGTAACTAAATCATTGGCCACCCTATGCAGGCATTTGCACTTTTTTGCTCATAATATGCTTTATCATGTTTCCGTTTTTTTGCATCTGTTTTTAAATGGAATTTGTGGATTCTGTGGACATTAAAACCTTTTTTTTTCATTGTTTGGAGGTGCTGGTTCTTGGTTCTGGAATATACAGTACATACTGTATGTACCATGCACTCCCCATATGGTCTCTAATGTGTGCAGGCTGGCTTCTTTTATATATATATATATACAAATAGAAAATTCAGCACTCACCATAGCAAGCTCACTTGTCCTCACAACATCAATAAATAAATGATGGGGGTTTAGTTAGTGAATTGGCCAATGCACGGAAGCCTGCATACCGCTCGCCAAGGTACCCCACCTTCATGCAGGTCCTACACTACCACATAGCCTTAAAAATTAAAACCTGGCAACTGTATCACATATAATATAACGGCAAATATGTCCACTAAGTTTAATGTATGCCAGCCACATATCTTATGGCTTTTAAAGGCATACTAGTCACCTGACACAGCCGATAAATTACTAAGGAGCAGCTGACACAGGTTTAGAACAATTGAGATTACACAGGGGTGCATGAAAAGGCCTGTGACCACGGTTAATAAGAGTTAACCAAAGATTAACCCCATAATATACAAACAAAATAAGAATTTACTCACCGGTAATTCTATTTCTCGTAGTCCGTAGTGGATGCTGGGACTCCGTAAGGACCATGGGGAATAGCGGCTCCACAGGAGACTGGGCACAACTAAAAGAAAGCTTTAGACTACTGGTGTGCACTGGCTCCTCCCACTATGACCCTCCTCCAGACTTCAGTTAGGATACTGTGCCCGGAAGAGCTGACACAATAAGGAAGGATTTTGAATCCCGGATAAGACTCATACCAGCCACACCAATCACACCGTATAACTCGTGATACAATACCCAGTTAACAGTATGATAACAACTGAGCCTCTCAACAGATGGCTCAACAATAAACCTTTAGTTAAACAATAACTATATACAAGTATTGCAGACAATCCGCACCTGGGATGGGCGCCCAGCATCCACTACGGACTACGAGAAATAGAATTACCGGTGAGTAAATTCTTATTTTCTCTGACGTCCTAAGTGGATGCTGGGACTCCGTAAGGACCATGGGGATTATACCAAAGCTCCCAAACGGGCGGGAGAGTGCGGATGACTCTGCAGCACCGAATGGGCAAACTCTAGGTCCTCCTCAGCCAGGGTGTCAAACTTATAGAATTTAGCAAACGTGTTTGACCCCGACCAAGTAGCTGCTCGGCAAAGTTGAAGAGCTGAGACCCCTCGGGCAGCCGCCCAAGAAGAGCCCACCTTCCTCGTGGAATGGGCTTTCACTGATTTAGGATGCGGCAGTCCAGCCGCACAATGTGCAAGCTGAATCGTACTACAGATCCAGCGAGCAATAGTCTGCTTTGAAGCAGGTGCACCCAACTTGTTGGGCGCATACAGGATAAATAGCGAGTCAGTCTTTCTGACTCCAGCTGTCCTGGAAACATAAATTTTCAGGGCCCTGACTACATCCAACGACTTGGAAGCCTCCAAGTCTTTAGTAGCCGCAGGCACCACGATAGGTTGGTTCAGATGAAAGGCTGATACCACCTTAGGGAGAAATTGGGGACGAGTCCTCAATTCTGCCCTATCCATATGGAAAATCAGATAAGGGCTTTTACATGACAAAGCCGCCAATTCTGATACACGCCTGGCCGAAGCCAAGGCCAACAACATGACCACTTTCCACGTGAGATATTTCAATTCCACGGTTTTAAGTGGCTCAAACCAATGTGACTTTAGGAAATCCAACACCATGTTGAGATCCCAATGTGCCACTGGAGGCACAAAAGGGGGCTGAATATGCAGCACTCCCTTAACAAAAGTTTGAACTTCAGGTAGTGAAGCCAGTTCTCTCTGGAAGAAAATCGATAGAGCCGAAATCTGGACCTTAATGGAACCCAATTTTAGGCCCATAGTCACCCCTGACTGTAGGAAGTGCAGGAAACGGCCCAGCTGAAATTCTTCCGTTGGGGCCTTCCTGGCCTCACACCACGCAACATATTTTCGCCATATGCGGTGATAATGGTTTGCGGTTACTTCTTTCCTAGCTTTAATCAGCGTAGGAATGACTTCCTCCGGAATGCCCTTTTCCTTCAGGATCCGGTGTTCAACCGCCATGCCGTCAAACGCAGCCGCGGTAAGTCTTGGAACAGACAGGGCCCCTGCTGCAGCAGGTCCTGTCTGAGCGGCAGAGACCATGGGTCCTCTGAGATCATTTCTTGAAGTTCCGGGTACCAAGCTCTTCTTGGCCAATCCGGAACAATGAGTATAGTTCTTACTCCTCTACTCCTTATTATCCTCAGTACCTTTGGTATGAGAGGAAGAGGAGGGAACACATAAACCGACCGGTACACCCACGGTGTCACTAGAGCGTCCACAGCTATCGCCTGCGGGTCTCTTGACCTGGCGCAATATTTTTCTAGCTTTTTGTTTAGGCGGGACGCCATCATGTCCACCTGTGGCCTTTCCCAACGGTTTACAATCAGTTGGAAGACTTCTGGATGAAGTCCCCACTCTCCCGGGTGGAGGTCGTGCCTGCTGAGGAAGTCTGCTTCCCAGTTGTCCACTCCCGGAATGAACACTGCTGACAGTGCTAACACGTGATTTTCCGCCCATCGGAGAATCCTTGTGGCTTCTGCCATCGCCGTCCTGCTTCTCGTGCCGCCCTGTCGGTTTACATGGGCGACCGCCGTGATGTTGTCTGACTGGATCAGTACCGGCTGGTTTTGAAGCAGGGGTTTTGCCTGACTTAGGGCATTGTAAATGGCCCTCAGTTCCAGAATATTTATGTGCAGGGAAGTCTCCTGACTTGACCATAGTCCTTGGAAGTTTCTTCCCTGTGTGACTGCCCCCCAGCCTCGAAGGCTGGCATCCGTGGTCACCAGGACCCAGTCCTGTATGCCGAATCTGCAGCCCTCTTGAAGATGAGCACTCTGCAGCCACCACAGCAGAGACACCCTGGTCCTTGGAGACAGGGTTATCAGTCGATGCATCTGAAGATGCGATCCGGACCACTTGTCCAACAGGTCCCACTGAAAAGTTCTTGCATGGAACCTGCCGAATGGAATTGCTTCGTAGGAAGCTACCATCTTTCCCAGGATCCGCGTGCAGTGATGCACCAACACCTGTTTTGGTTTTAGGAGGCCTCTGACTAGAGATCACAGCTCCTTGGCCTTCTCCTCCGGGAGAAACACTTTTTTCTGTTCTGTGTCCAGAACCATCCCCAGGAACAGTAGACGTGTCGTAGGGACCAGCTGTGACTTTGGAATATTTAGAATCCAGCCGTGCTGTTGTAGCACCTCCCGAGATAGTGCTACCCCGACCAACAACTGCTCCCTGGACCTCGCCTTTATCAGGAGATCGTCCAAGTACGGGATAATTAAAACTCCCTTCTTTCGAAGGAGTATCATCATTTCGGCCACTACCTTGGTAAAGACCCTCGGAGCCGTGGATAGACCGAACGGCAACGTCTGGAATTGGTAATGACAATCCTGTACCACTAATCTGAGGTACTCCTGGTGAGGATGGTAAATGGGGACATGCAGGTAAGCATCCTTGATGTCCAGTGATACCATGTAATCCCCCTCATCCAGGCTTGCAATAACCGCCCTGAGCGATTCCATCTTGAACTTGAATTTTTTTATATACGTGTTCAAGGATTTCAAATTTAAAATGGGTCTCACCGAACCGTCCGGTTTCGGTACCACAAACATTGTGGAATAGTAACCCCGTCCTTGTTGAAGTAGGGGCACCTTTACTATCACCTGTTGTGAATACAGCTTGTGAATTGCCTGTAACACTGCCTCCCTGCCTGAGGGAGTTGTTGGTAAGGCAGATTTGAGGAAACGGCGGGGGGGAGACGTCTCGAATTCCAGCTTGTACCCCTGAGATACTATTTGAAAGATCCAGGGATCCACCCGTGAGCGAGCCCACTGATCGCTGACATTTTTGAGACGGGCCCCCACCATACCTGGCTCCGCTTGTGGAGCCCCAGCGTCATGCTGTGGACTTAGAGGAAGCGGGGGAGGACTTTTGCTCCTGGGAACTGGCTGTATGCTGCAGCTTTTTCCCTCTACCTCTGCCTCTGGGCAGAAAGGACGAGCCCTTGACCCACTTGCCCTTATTGGGCCGAAAGAACTGTACCTGATAATACGGTGCTTTCTTTGGCTGTGAGGGAACATGGGGTAAAAATGTAGACTTCCCAGCTGTTGCTGTGGAAACGAGGTCCGAGAGACCATCCCCGAACAACTCCTCACCCTTATAAGGCAAAACTTCCATGTGCCTTTTAGAATCTGCATCTCCTGTCCACTGCCGAGTCCATAACCCTCTCCTGGCAGAAATGGACATTGCACTTATTTTAGATGCTAGCCGGCAAATATCCCTCTGTGCATCCCTCATGTATAAAAGTGCGTCTTTAATATGCTCTACGGTTAGCAATATAGTGTCCCTGTCTAGGGTATCAATATTTTCCGACAGGGAATCTGACCACGCAGCTGCAGCACTGCACATCCATGCTGAAGCAATAGCTGGTCTCAGTATAACACCTGTGTGTGTATATATAGACTTCAGGATAGCCTTCTGCTTTCTATCAGCAGATTCCTTCAGGGCGGCCGTATCCGGAGACGGTAGTGCCACCTTCTTTGACAAGCGTGTGAGCGCTTTATCCACCGTAGGGGATGTTTCCCAACGTGACCTATCCTCTGGCGGGAAAGGGTACGCCATTAGTAACCTCTTAGAAATTACCAGTTTCTTATCGGGGGAAGCCCACGCTTCTTCACACACTTCATTTAATTCCTCAGATGGAGGAAAAACAACTGGTAGTTTTTTATCTCCAAACATAATACCCTTTTTTGTGGTACCCGGGGTAACATCAGAAATATGCAACACATTTTTCATTGCCTCAATCATATAACGTGTGGCCCTATTGGAAGATACATTAGTCTCATCGTCGTCGACACTGGAGTCAGTATCCGTGTCGACATCTGTGTCTGCCATCTGAGGTAGCGGGCGTTTTAGAGCCCCTGATGGCTTTTGAGACGCCTGGGCAGGCACAGGCTGAGAAGTCGGCTGTCCCACATTTGGTATGTCGTCAAACCTTTTATGCAAGGAGTCGACACTGTCGCGTAATTCCTTTCACAGAACCATCCACTCAGGTGTCGACCCCATAGGGGGTGACATCACATTTATCGGCATCTGCTCCGCCTCCACATAAGCCTCCTCATCAAACATGTCGACACAGCCATACCGACACACCGCATACACACAGGGAATGCTCTGACAGAGGACAGGACCCCACAAAGCCCTTTGGGGAGACAGAGAGAGAGTATGCCAGCACACACCAGAGCGCTATATAACACAGGGATCCCACTATAAATGAGTGTTTTTCCCTTATAGCTGCTTATATTATATATATATATATACTGCGCCTAAATTTAGTGCCCCCCCTCTCTTTTTTACCCTTATGTAGCTTGACACTGCAGGGGAGAGCCAGGGAGCGTCCTTCCAGCGGAGCTGTGAGGGAAAAATGGCGCCAGTGTGCTGAGGGAGATGGCCCCGCCCCTTTTCCGGCGGACTTCTCCCGCTTTTTCTGGAATTCTGGCAGGGGTATTTTTACACCTATATAGCCTTCCTGACTATATATGGTGTAGATTTGCCAGCCAAGGTGTATTATATTGCCCTCAGGGCGCCCCCCCCCCCAGCGCCCTGCACCCATCAGTGACCGGAGTGTGATGTGTGCATGAGGAGCAATGGCGCACAGCTGCAGTGCTGTGCGCTACCTTGTTGAAGACAGAAGTCTTCTGCCGCCGATTTTCAGGAACACTTCTTGCTTCTGGCTCTGTAAGGGGGCCGGCGGCGCGGCTCCGGGACCGAACGATCGAGGTCCTGTGTTCGATCCCTCTGGAGCTAATAGCCTAAGAAGCCCAAACTACCACCAGTTAGGTAGGTTCGCTTCTTCTCCCCTTAGTCCCTCGCTGCAGTGAGTCTGTTGCCAGCAGATCTCACTGTAAAATAAAAAACCTAAAATGTACTTTCTTTCTAGGAGCTCAGGAGAGCCCCTAGTGTGCATCCAGCTCAGCCGGGCACAAGATTCTAACTGAAGTCTGGAGGAGGGTCATAGTGGGAGGAGCCAGTGCACACCAGTAGTCTAAAGCTTTCTTTTAGTTGTGTCCAGTCTCCTGCGGAGCCGCTATTCCCCATGGTCCTTACGGAGCCCCAGCATCCACTTAGGACATCAGAGAAATATAGAAAACCACAGCACTCGCCACCCCAGAAGCGGGGTGCAGTGTCTGCACTCACCACTCATAGGGTGGGGTGCATGCAGCCCATGGCCACCTACCCAAATACATACAAATAGAAAATTCAGCACTCACCATAGCAAGCTCACTTGTCCTCACAACATCAATAAATAAATGATGGGGGTTTAGTTAGTGAATTGGCCAATGCACGGAAGCCTGCATACCGCTCGCCAAGGTACCCCACCTTCATGCAGGTCCTACACTACCACAAAGCCTTAAAAATTAAAACCTGGCAACTGTATCACATATAATATAACGGCAAATATGTCCACTAAGTTTAATGTATGCCTGCCACATATCTTATGGCTTTTAAAGGCATACTAGTCACCTGACACAGCCGATAAATTACTAAGGAGCAGCTGACACAGGTTTAGAACAATTGAGATTACACAGGGGTGCATGAAAAGGCCTGTGACCACGGTTAATAAGAGTTAACCAAAGATTAACCCCATAATATACAAACAAATATAGAAAACCACAGCACTCGCCACCCCAGAAGCGGGTTGCCATAAGATATGTGGCAGGCATACATTAAACTTAGTGGACATATTTGCAGTTATATTATATGTGATACAGTTGCCAGATTTTAATTTTTAAGGCTTTGTGGTAGTGTAGGACCTGCATGAAGGTGGGGTACCTTGGCGAGCGGTATGCAGGCTTCCGTGCATTGGCCAATTCACTAACTAAACCCCCATCATTTATTTATTGATGTTGTAAGGACAAGTGAGCTTGCTATGGTGAGTGCTGAATTTTCTATTTGTATGTATTTGGGTAGGTGGCCATGGGTTGCATGCACCCCACCCTATGAGTGGTGAGTGCAGACACTGCACCCCGCTTCTGGGGTGGCGAGTGCTGTGGTTTTCTATATTTGTTTGTATATATATATATAGATATAGATATATATAGATATATATATAAAACTGTATATGTATATATATGTGTATATATATATATATATATATATATATATACATACATACATACATACATACAGTGGGGCAAAAAAATATTTGGACAGCCACCGATTGGGCAAGTTGACCCACTTAAAAAGAGTGAGAGACAGAATCTGAAAAAATAAATTAAAAGGAAATCACATTGTATGATTTTTAAACAATTTACTTGTATATTTTTGTGGAAAATAAATTATTTGGACACCTGCCAAGCAGCAAGATTTCTGGCTCTCACAGACCTGTTACTTCTTCTTTAAGAAGCTCTTCTATCCTCCACTCGTTACCTGTATTAATGGCACCTGTTTGAACTGGTTATCTGTATAAAAGACACCTGTCCACACCCTCAAACAGTCATACTGCTACCTCTCCACCATGGCCAAGACCAGAGAGCTGTCTAAGGACACCAGGGACAAAATTGTAGAGCTACAAAAGGCTGGGATGAGCTACTCGACAATAGGCAAGCAGCTTGGTGAGAAGAGATCAATGGTTGGCGCAATTATAAAAAAATGGAAGAAATAAAAGATCACTGACAATCTCCCTCGACCTGGGGCTCCATGCAAGATCTCACCTCGTGGGGTATCAATGATCTTGAGAACGGTGAGCCCAGAACTACACGGGGGGACCTGGTCAATGACCTCAAGAGAGCTGGGACCACAGTCGCAAAGGTTACCATTAGTAACACACTACGTTGTCATGAATTGAAATCCTGCAGTGCCCGAAAGGTCCCCCTGCTTAAGCCAGCACATGTCCAGGCCCATCTAAAGTTTGCCAGTGACCATCAGGATGATCCAGAGGAGGATTGGGAGAATGTAATGTGGTAATGTGGTCAGATGAGAGCAAAATCGAACTTTTTGGTATAAACTACACTCGCCATGTTTGGAGGGAGAAGAATGATGAATGGCATCCCAAGAACACCATACCCACAGTGAAGCATGGGGGTGGAAACATCATGCTTTGGGGCTGCTTTTCTGCAAAGGGGACAGGACGACTGATCCGTATTAAGGAGAGGATGAATGGGGCCATGTATCGTGAGATTTTGAGCAAAAACCTCCTTCCCTCAGTAAGAGC
This sequence comes from Pseudophryne corroboree, assembly GCF_028390025.1. NCBI lineage: Eukaryota > Metazoa > Chordata > Amphibia > Anura > Myobatrachidae > Pseudophryne > Pseudophryne corroboree. The sequence continues at coordinate 197,978,886 of NC_086452.1, read as the reverse complement.
ATTGAAGATGGAACATTGCTGGGTCTTCCAGCATGACAATGACCCCAAACACACTGCCCGGGCAACTAAGGAGTGGCTCCGTAAGAAGCATTTCAAGGTCCTGGAGTGGCCTAGCCAGTCTCCAGACCTCAACCCAATAGAAAATCTGTGGAGGGAGTTGAAAGTCTGTGTTGCCCGGCGACAGCCCCAAAACATGACAGATCTAGAGAAGATCTGCATGGAAGAGTGGGCCAAAATACATGCTACAGAATGTGCAAACCTGGTCAAGAACGACAGGAAACGTTTGACCTCTGTAATTGCCAACCAAGGTTATATTACATAGTGTTGAGTTAAACTTTTTGATTGTCAATGTGATTTCCTAGTTTTTTTTCCAGATCCTACCTCTCACAGTTGAAGTGTACCTATGATGGAAATTACAGACCTCTCTCATCTTTTTAAGTGGGACAACTAGCTCAATCGGTGGCTGTCCAAATACTTTTTTGCCCCACTGTGTACATATATATATATATATATATATATCAAAAAATTCAATACCTTTCCTGCGCTTACAGTCAAGCAGCACAACTGAAAGTCCCCCTGCTAATTGGAACTTAGAAATAGAAACACCGAAAAAACAGAGTGCGCTAGTAAATTGCGATGTTTGAGTAATAATCAGTTCATCCACGTAAAAGTAGGTTCTGTTGAGGTCAATTCCTCTCAGAGTCTTCCCAGTTGGGGCCTATAGAGAAACCCACTCACCAGAAATGTTCACCCAACAGAAAATAACAAATTAATAACAGAACTTTTGCTAAAATAATTTTAATACATAGTTTCATACAGTGTAATCACTTAGTTTAATAAAACATTCCGACCAATTGGACACACATCAAATTGCTGTGATGTTAAACCAAGAATAGCCCCCTCACCTATAAGGTGTGAGCTCTAGGAATACACTTGAAGCAAGAGGATAGTGTACAATGATCGATGAACCCTACGCGTTTTGTCCTAAGCGGACTTCTTCAGGGGATAAAAAACTGTCTAACGAAGTTTGTCCGGCTGATATCCACTTAGGGAACTAACAGAAAGTTTTTTGGAGTAATGGGAGACCTATAAACTCAAGTGTATTGGTTGTGTGATCCAAATTGTGCTAACGATCAAAGTTGATAATAAATAACTCCCCTAATAGAGATAATTCAGATTTAATATGGTCCAATATCTCTATAGTGATCTTTAGACCCATTTTAACTGTCATGAACCACTGTATTAATGGAACTATGCTACTTAGAACAGCAGTCGCCTCTAATTGCTATATAGGATCCATACTGTTATCTCCAAACGTGAATCTGAACTCAGACAGAATGAGGGATTAAAAACCCTCTTTACGATATAAAATCCAAGGACTATACCGGTATTCAAAGTAAACAGATGATCCAGGGATAAGCTGCAGTGGAGTGCTGCTATTGGACATTTACCCATTTTTTTTGTACACGTTCCTGTACATAAATCTGTCATTTATGCTGTGAGAAGAGAGACCTTTTTTTTAACCCTTAATGGGGACCACTTTACTTTGAATACTGGTATAGTCCTTGGATTTTGGTCTCCCATTACTCCAAAAAACTTTCTGTTAGTTCCCTAAGTGGATATCAGCCGGCCAAACTTCGTTAGACAGTTTTTTATCCCCTGAAGAAGTCCACTTAGGACGAAACGTGTAGGGTTCATCGATCATTGTACACTATCCTCTTGCTTCAAGTGTCCTCCTAGAGCTCACACCTTATAGGTGAGGGGGCTATTCTTGGTTTAACATCACAGCAATTTGATGTGTGTCCAATTGGTCGGAATGTTTTATTAAAGTAAGTGATTACACCGTATGAAACTATGTATTAAAAATTATTTTAACAAAAGTTCTGTTATTAATTTGTTATTTTCTGTTGGGTGAACATTTCTGGTGAGTGGGTTTCTCTATAGGCCCCAACTGGGAAGACTCTGAGAGGATTAGACCTCAAGGGAACCTACTTTTACGTGGATGAACTGATTATTACTCAAACATCGCAATTTACTAGCGCACTCTGTTTTTTCGGTGTATATATATATATATATATATATATATATATATTTACAGAGAGAGACAGCATAAAGGGGCACTCACCAGAATTTTGCACGTAAAAAGTATTGATTTTTAATTTATACTTATCAAGGTGATTTCACAAAGAGAGAGTTCATTCAACGTTTCGATCCCTCAGGATCATCGTCAGGAAAATACAGCAAGGGCAGCATGTACAGCAAGTTGCATCTGTTCATATACACCAGTATCTAGTAGTCAATGCCTAACGGGCCTCCCAAAATACCCCCAGCACTTCCAAACAAGGCAACCCAATTGGTCACACGATCAGTGAAACAATTACTTCCCTAGAGTATTCCAACTACAAAGGGGAAGTAAATTGTGAACATGCTATGTCATCAGGGTTCAACTATTGAAAGTAAAAGACCAACATACCCCTGTACAAGTAGTACTTACCAAGAACAAGGCTGGCACTGCATTGAGGGCTAATAACGCCATCAAGAGTGCTGGCGTGCGTTCCAGTGCGTCTGGATGGAACACATTGTGTTTCCTGTGATAATCACGGGTAATACCCACGTCACAGCTCGTCATAGACGCGCCTCCTCAGGGAAAGACCAGGAAGCCCCGCCTAAAACAAAAAAACACCACATATAAATCTATTCTTAGATATATGTGGTGTTTTTTTGTTTTAGGTTTTTATATTATATATAAGTATGTTTTTGTGATGTTTGTTACGCACGATGTGGTATCCATATGTAGATGTGGACACATTGTGTGTTATATAATGTCTCTGATGCATTATGTAAACTTCCTTTAACGGGTCTCCTATCGCTCTCAGCACAGTCCCACATAGTCCTTATCAGTTATACATGCAGTCATGATATTTCCATTTTCTAGATGAGGCAAATAATAAATAACAAAACCAATTTTTTCCCCTCTCTATATATATACATATATTCAGGCATTTGGGTATGGCCATAGAGTGTCTTCTAGGCAGTATGTTTGGTGTATATTTTATATGCAACACTCTTTTGACAATGACTACATAAATAAACTCCGTTTGTAGCCATGACAACAGATTCCTGAATACATTCTGTGTTTAGCGGCGCTTCACAGCTGCAACCGGAAGTGACGCAGGTCTAACTCGCGGGTGTGACAGGAAGCACAGTGCGTTCCATTTGAGTATAATGGAGCGCACGGCGGGGCTTCCTGGTCTTTCCCTGAGGGGGCGCGTCTATGACAAGCTGTGACGCGGGTATTACCCGCGATTATCACAGGAAACACAATGTGTTCCATCCAGACGCACTCTAACGCACGCCAGCACTCTTGATGGCGTTATCAGGGCCGAAACTAGGGGGGGGCTAGGGGGGCAGGCGACCTGGGCGCCAGATTGGAGGGGGCGCCGAGACCCCCTAACACCCGCCGCGGCACTTACTTTTAAAAAAACCCTTCTCCCGAGTGCCCAGCTCGGGGGGAGGGGTTTCGCGGAATGACGCGATTGCGTCGTGACGTCACGGCGCAAACGCGTCATTCCACGAAACCCCGCCGGAGGAGGGAGAAGGGGGAGCCCGGAGCCGCGCAGACGAGGAGGGAGAGGCGGCTGAAGAGCGGCGAGAACCGCTTCAAATGTAAGTCAGCCCCTCTCCCTTCCTCTCTCTCTCTCCCTCCACCACCTGCCGCAATGTGTAAAATGGGGACCTGTGCCTGCCGCTATGTGTAAAATGGGGACCTGTGCCTGCCGCTATGTGTAAAATGGGGACCTGTGCCTGCCGCTATGTGTAAAATGGGGACACTTGCCAGCGTACTGTGTAAAATGGGGACCTGTGCCTGCCGCTATGTGTAAAATGGGGACACTTGCCAGCGTACTGTGTAAAATGGGGACCTGTGCCTGCCGCAATGTGTAAAATGGGGACACTTGCCAGCGTACTGTGTAAAATGGGGACCTGTGCCTGCCGCTATGTGTAAAATGGGGACACTTGCCAGCGTACTGTGTAAAATGGGGACCTGTGCCTGCCGCAATGTGTAAAATGGGGACACTTGCCAGCGTACTGTGTAAAATGGGGACCTGTGCCTGCCGCAATGTGTAAAATGGGGACACTTGCCAGCGTACTGTGTAAAATGGGGACACTTGCCAGCGTACTGTGTAAAATGGGGACCTGTGCCTGCCGCAATGTGTAAAATGGGGACCTGTGCCTGCCGCAATGTGTAAAATGGGGACACTTGCCAGCGTACTGTGTAAAATGGGGACCTGTGCCTGCCGCTATGTGTAAAATGGGGACACTTGCCAGCGTACTGTGTAAAATGGGGACCTGTGCCTGCCGCAATGTGTAAAATGGGGACACTTTTTCCTGCCGCAATGTGTAAAATGGGGACACTTTTTCCTGCCGCAATGTGTAAAATGGGGACACCTGTCTGCCGCAATGTGTAAAATGGGGACACTTGCCAGCGTACTGTGTAAAATGGGGACCTGTGCCTGCCGCTATGTGTAAAATGGGGACACTTGCCAGCGTACTGTGTAAAATGGGGACCTGTGCCTGCCGCAATGTGTAAAATGGGGACACTTTTTCCTGCCGCAATGTGTAAAATGGGGACACTTTTTCCTGCCGCAATGTGTAAAATGGGGACACCTGTCTGCCGCAATGTGTAAAATGGGGACACTTGCCAGCGTACTGTGTAAAATGGGGACACTTGCCAGCGTACTGTGTAAAATGGGGACCTGTGCCTGCCGCAATGTGTAAAATGGGGACCTGTGCCTGCCGCAATGTGTAAAATGGGGACACTTGCCAGCGTACTGTGTAAAATGGGGACCTGTGCCTGCCGCTATGTGTAAAATGGGGACACTTGCCAGCGTACTGTGTAAAATGGGGACACTTTTTCCTGCCGCAATGTGTAAAATGGGGACACTTTTTCCTGCCGCAATGTGTAAAATGGGGACACCTGTCTGCCGCAATGTGTAAAATGGGGAATGGGGACACTTGCCTGTCGTACTGTGTAAAATGGGGACACTTTTTCCTGGATATGAAATTTATGTTAGAAAAGGCAGTTTCTCAGGTAAAAAAGTTCTGAAAGAGATATATATATATATATATATATATATATAATATTTTTATTCATTTATTTTTTATTTTTTCTATTTTATTTTATTATTTTTATTTATTTATTGTAAAATATATTTTATTTTATTTTGCGGGGGGGGGGGGGGGAAATGACTACCTTGCCCCGGGTGACGAAAATCCTAGTTTCGGCCCTGGCGTTATTAGCCCTTAATGCAGTGCCAGCCTTGTTCTTGGTAAGTACTACTTGTACAGGGGTATGTTGGTCTTTTACTTTCAATAGTTGAACCCTGATGACATAGCATGTTCACAATTTACTTCCCCTTTGTAGTTGGAATACTCTAGGGAAGTAAGTAATTGTTTCACTGATCGTGTGACCAATTGGGTTGCCTTGTTTGGAAATGCTGGGGGTATTTTAGGAGGCCCGTTAGGCATTGACTACTAGATACTGGTGTATATGAACAGATGCAACTTGCTGTACATGCTGCCCTTGCTGTATTTTCCTGACGATGATCCTGAGGGATCGAAACGTTGAATGAACTCTCTCTTTGTGAAATCACCTTGATAAGTATAAATTAAAAATCAATGCTTTTTACGTGCAAAATTCTGGTGAGTGCCCCTTTATGCTGTCTCTCTATACGTTGATGTCTGGACTCATGCTCTGGACCTCTTGGGAGTCACCCCAGTCGATGTTATATTTTTCCTGTGCGAGTGCGACCACATCTGGAACTATATATATATATATATATATATATATATATATTATAAAATCAATTGTATATGCAAGCACTTACAGAAGATTTTCATAATAACATCTTGTAAAGCTGTTTCATATACCGTATTTGTGGACACTGTGGTATATTATATATAAACTAGTCACCAGCCCATCAAAATGACGGAACAACATACAGATGTGTCCATTTGCATCTAACCTCCTTGCACATTAAAAACTGCCCTTCTAGTTGGTAGTTGATAGTGCTGAGCGTCTTTTCGTGCAACCTTTTATTTGCAAAATGAAGCAAATATGATGCACAAGCATCTTATGCTGATTAAAAAGATATGTGGCATACCTATATTCTGTGAGCAGCTGCAGCTGTATCTGCATAAGAAATTCTACGCTACACTGTTTTCATAGAGACCCTCGTTCTCTGTCTGTCCGCTGTGTGTAAATTATAGCAACAGGCATTGCAGAGTGCAGAGCCGGATTAAGACCTCATGGGGCCCTAGGCAAGATGCCAATTTGGGGCCCTCACCTCCCTTTTTAAAAAAAAATATTATAAAGGAATTATTTTTTTTAGGTTGGGAGTACGCGAAACTGCCTTATATTACAGAAAACAATAAAACACAGTTGCCTCAATAGGCAAAAAAAGAAAACACAATGTCCCCTAATAGGAACAAAATCACTTTAGCCCTTGACAGGTACACATTTGCCCCCATAGGTATAAATAAAACACATTGACCTTCAACAGGAAAAATAATACGACATCGGTCCCCGACAGAAAAAAACACTAGACCCAACAGGAAAAAATCCCAGAGACACTGTACATTATACCAGCTTCTGTGATGACCTACATATACTGTAATACCAGTAAAGGCATTGCCATTGGAGCACATCATATTATATTGGCTGTGTATCCCTTCACATTACATCAGTAATGGTGCCACTTGCAATGCATTATACCAACAGAGATAACCAACACATTACAGAATATTGGTAGAGATCTCAATAATATGAGTAATTCATTTTGACAGCTTCTGGTGTAATGTGGGAAAGCAGACACAAAGGGAGAAGTTTGAACAAAGAGTGACAAGAGGTTGGCTTGGCGACTGTATATTAGGTACACCCATCCTGTAAACTCTCCAAATGGCAGTTGTGAGGAATGTTTATTTACCTGAGGACATCCAGCTGTGGTATCTCACTGTGGGGTGCATGAGGCTCGAAGGCCAGCCAAATGGGAAATGTAGCATATTTTTCTGGCAGCCCAATCCACCCATGGTGCTGGCAGTGGCAGCTGCTGCTGGGCAGGGGCTGGTAGCAGTTCCCTTCAGTGCACTGCAGACTCTGGTAGTGGGGGCGGGTCTGCATGACATCATGACACTATGCAGTGGTCGCGCAGTGCTCCTTTGGGAACGTTTTGCAGAGGCACAGTAACAGAGCTCAGTGCCAGTATTAGTGATAGCAATACTGGTCTGAACCCTATAACTGAGCCTTTGTGAAATATTTAACAAGAAGCCAGCCTTTGTTATTGGTGGGCCAAAATTCATGGACCTGGCAACGGGGCCCCTTGGGACTAGGCTGGCGCCTAGGTTGACTTGTGGAAAATCCGGGCCTGGCGGAGTGTGATTTCCATGAGCTCTGGCCCCCCAACTCCACACTACTGTGTGGTGTAATGTGAGTAACGGATACTACTGTATGCCGTAATGTGACTAACAGACACTACTGTCCAGTGTAATCTGACCAACGGCCGGTACTGTGAGGTATAATGTGACTATTGGACGGTACTGTGCGTTGTAATTTGATTTGGTATGATTCTATGGCCACGCCCCTTCCCTATAAAGCCACATCCCTATTTTAAATATGGGGAAAACAAGGGGTGATGGGACAGAGGGCACCAATTCTTTTTTTGCCAAAGGGCACCAGAATGTCTAGTAACGGCTCTAACTTGTGAAATTCGTCACATATGGAGACACAAGCACACAAAAAATATAGTGCAAAATTATATTTAAAAAAGAAAGATATAAAGTATCCAATATTCAATAACAGTAAATAAGCAATATCAATCTGTCTGCAACAAAAGAGATGTTAGAGGTTTACCAAATTCCTATGTATGATAGACATATCACACATAGGTATTAATAGAGATTCAGGAGGTCATTCAGATCTGATCGCTGGGCTGCGTTTTTTGCTGTCCTGCGTTCAGATAGTCGCCGCCTACAGGAGGAGTGTATTTTCGCTGTGCAAGTGTGCGATGCTATGTGTACGCCGAGCTGCTAAAATTCTATGTGTGCAGTCTCTGCGCAGCCCAGGACTTACTCTTCAAGTGTGAGAGAATCAGGCTGATTGGGGCCGGAGCTGACATCAGACACCCTCCCTGAAAACGCTTGGGCACGTCTGCGTTTTTCTGGGCACTCCCAGTAAACAGTCAATTACCACCCACAAACAGCCTCTTCCTGTCAATCAAATTGCGAACTCCCGCGCAAACTGATTTTTCGCGCCATCCCGATGCCGGCAATACCCGTTCTTGTTGTTGTCCGACGCCTGTGCGCATTGCGGTGCATACGCATGTGCTGTTATGTCCTGATCGCCCCCTGTGTGAAAAAGCAGGTCAACGATCAGATCTGAATGACCTCCCCAGGCTCCAGAACCGGTCTCTGGTCCAACTTTCTCCACTAGAGTCTGGATCAGCTGCTCCTGCTGTCTACAGGTCGCACCCTTGTCACTGCTGCAATGCATTTCAGGAACACGCTTCCTTCCTCAAGGCAGTATAATTTTAGCTGTTTGTAGAATGTAAAAAAAATCTCAAGATCCAAAACCAAAACATGGAGGATGGTTTTGCCAAAACCGAAAAACAAAAACAAAATACAGAGGCCCGGATGTAATGTCGTTCGGGTTGTCCAGAGGTGCGTGTCACTGTTACCAGCCGAACTCGGGTGTTTTTTTTTAAGCTGCAATCATTTACAAGGCATGGTTGATAATGTTTGAAGTGCAGATTTGTCCATCTCCGCACAAACACCTTAGTGTAGAAAGAGGAAAACTTTCAGAAAATAAAACATAAACTAGTATGTATCAAGAGCTTGCAAATCAGCCTAACGTTGCTAATGAAATTTCTTTTCAACGATCCAGCACTCAAGGGATTAATTAGTGAAAAAACATTTAGCACTTCAACCAAGCAGCACAAGATTCTTCAACACTTTCATCAGATTTTTAGAAGCAGTCAACAAAAAACAATAGATTGTAGCTCACATTTTATTCTATAACATTGGTTCTTTGACACCTCAGGGTCACTTGATACTTGATAGCCTTTATGTGACCTTTGGACCTGGCATATATATATATATATATATATATATATATATATATATATATACACACATTATATATCGTAAGCCATGCCCTTGGAAACAAATGCACTGATTGCAGGAAACAAAGGGGGTCATTCCAAGTTGATCGCTCGCTAGCAGTTTTTAGCAGCCATGCAAATGCTATGCCGCCTCACACTGGGAGTGTATTTTAGCTTAGCAGAAGTGCGAACGAAGGGATCGTAGAGCGGCTACAAAATAATTTTGTGCAGTTTCAGAGTAGCTTCAAACCTACTCAGCGCTTGTGATGACTTCAGACTGTTCAGTTCCTGTTTTGACGTCACGAACACGCCCTGCGTTCGCCCAGCCACGCCTGCGTTTTTCCTGGCACGTCTGCATTTTTCAAACACTCCCTGAAAACGGTCAGTTGACACCCAGAAACGCCCACTTCATGTCAATCACTCTGCGGCCAGCAGTGTGACTGAAAAGCTTAGCTAGACCTTGTGTCAAACTACATCGGCCGTTGTGAAAGTACATCGCGAGTGCGCCTTGTGCCGCATACGCATGCGCAGAAGTGCCGGTTTTTGGCATCATCGCTGCGCAGCGAACATTTTCATCTAGCGATCAACTCGGAATGACCCCCAAAATGTAACCACAATTTAAAGACATGCTCTTTGTGATTTTAGCTCTGGTTTCTCTCTGTTCTGCCTTCACAAATGATGCTTATGGAATGTAACTTTATGTGAGTGTTTGTAAGGCTGCGTGAATGACTAATACCCCTTTTACACCACCAGCTAGTAACACGGGTTATTGCACATGAACGTGCATAACCTGTGTTGCTGGCTGGTGTAAAAGGGTCGAGTTGGAATAGTACGGGTAGAATGACCCGGTATTCCAACTCGGGAAGTTTGCAGGGTTGAACACGTGTTCAACCCGTCAAACTGTGCAGTGTAAACGGTAGCTGGGTCGATGCGACCCGGCTTTCGGTTTACACTGTATGTGCGGGTGGCGCTTGGCAACGTCACCGGCAATGTCACCAACCCGGCAATATGCCGGATTGGTGAGTGCAGTGTGAAAGGGGGCTGATGCGGGTCGCAGCCGGGTAGCACCCGTGTCAGGCTCCTGGCTGCGCCCCACTATTTCAGGTCTAAAAGCGGTATGACAGACAGCCTTAGGGCCAAATTCAATTAGCGCAAATTTTCCACAAATTGGCCTATTCAATTGTCCACAAAAACAAATTTGCAGTAATTTTACCGCAAATATCAATTCACGATCTCTGAGCAGATGGTAAACTTGGGGAAAATCCCCATTTTAAGTTAAAAATGTTGTGATTTGGAGGCTAATTCAGACCTGATTGCTGCTGTGTGTTTTCGCACAGCGGGCGATCAGGTCTGAACTGCGCATGCGTATGCACTGCAATGCGCAGGCGCGACCGTCCGCAGCGCCGGGAAGCAACGGGATGGTGCAAAAAATCAGATTGCATCGGCAATCACAAGAAGATTGACAGAAAGAGGGCATTTGTAGATGGTAACTGACCATTTTCAGGGAGTGTCCGGAAAAACGCAGGAGGGACCCGGCGTTTTGAGAGAGCATTCGTGACGTCAGCTCCGGCCCCGATCATCACAGCAGCTGAGTAAGTCCTGGGCTGTGCAGAGACTGCACAAACTTCTGTTTGTGCACCTCTCCTGCACATACGATTGCACACCTGCACAGCAAATTCCCCCTCCACCTGTAGGCGGAGACTACCTGATCACAGGGATGCAAAAAATGCACCCTAGCGATCTGGTCTGAATTACCCCCTTGGTCAGGTATATTGCGGTGCTTAATGAGTGGGAAAAGCCTGTTTGCACTATTTTTAACAGTCCCCTAAAATAATGACATATATATATATATATATATATATATATATATATATTAGTGATGAGCGGGTTCGGTTCCTCGGAAACCGAACCCCCCCGAACTTCACCCATTTTACACGGGTCCGAGGCATACTCGGATTCTCCCGTATGGCTCGGTTAACCCGAGCGCGCCCGAACGTCATCATCCCGCTGTCGGATTCACGCGAGATTCGGATTCTATATAAGCAGCCGCGCGTCGCCGCCATTTTCACTCGTGCATTGGAAATGTTAGGGAGAGGACGTGGCTGGCGTCCTCTCCGTTTTTATTCATTGTTGATGCAAATATTTGTGCTTGCTTTGTATTATTAATATAGGAGGAGTACAGTGCAGAGTTTTGCTGATCAGTGACCATCAGTTTTATCCGTTCTCTGCCTGAAAAAAACGCTCCTTATCCGTTATCTGTGCTCAGTGTGCTGCATATATCTGTGCTCACACGGCTTAATTGTGAGGACTGGGGAGCAGCAGTATTATATAGGAGGAGTACAGTGCAGAGTTTTGCTGACAGTGACCACCAGTATACGTTGTCTGCCTGAAAAACACTCCATATCTGTGCTCAGTGTGCTGCATATATCTGTGCTCACACTGCTTAATTGTGGGGACTGGGGAGCAGCAGTATTATATGGGAGGAGTACAGTGGATAGTTTTGCTGAGAGTGACCACCAGTATACGTTGTCTGCCTGAAAAACACTCCATATCTGTGCTGCATTGTAGTATATAGTAGGAGTACAGTGCATAATTTTGCTGACCACCAGTATATAATATATAGGAGTACGGTACAGAAGGCCACTGCTGTACCTACCTCTGTGTCGTCAAGTATACTATCCATCCATACCTGTGGTGCATTTCAGTTTTGCACAGTTTGCTGACCACCAGTATATAATATATAGCATTACGGTACAGTAGGCCACTGCTGTACCTACCTCTGTGTCGTCAAGTATACTATCCATCCATACCTGTGGTGCATTTCAGTTTTGCACAGTTTGCTGACCACCAGTATATAATATATAGCATTACGGTACAGTAGGCCACTGCTGTACCTACCTCTGTGTCGTCAAGTATACTTATCCATCCATACCTGTGGTGCATTTCAGTTTTGCACAGTTTGCTGACCACCAGTATATAATATATAGCATTACAGTACAGTAGGCCACTGCTGTACCTACCTCTGTGTCGTCAAGTATACTATCCATCCATACCTGTGGTGCATTTCAGTTTTGCACAGTTTGCTGACCACCAGTATATAATATATAGCATTACAGTACAGTAGGCCACTGCTGTACCTACCTCTGTGTCGTCAAGTATACTATCCATCCATACCTGTGGTGCATTTCAGTTTTGCACAGTTTGCTGACCACCAGTATATAATATATAGCATTACGGTACAGTAGGCCACTGCTGTACCTACCTCTGTGTCGTCAAGTATACTATCCATCCATACCTGTGGTGCATTTCAGTTTTGCACAGTTTGCTGACCACCAGTATATAATATATAGCATTACAGTACAGTAGGCCACTGCTGTACCTACCTCTGTGTCGTCAAGTATACTATCCATCCATACCTGTGGTGCATTTCAGTTTTGCACAGTTTGCTGACCACCAGTATATAATATATAGCATTACGGTACAGTAGGCCACTGCTGTACCTACCTCTGTGTCGTCAAGTATACTATATATCCATACCTGTAGTGCATTTCAGTTTTGCACAGTTTGCTGACCACCAGTATATAATATATAGCATTACGGTACAGTAGGCCACTGCTGTACCTACCTCTGTGTCGTCAAGTATACTATCCATCCATACCTGTGGTGCATTTCAGTTTTGCACAGTTTGCTGACCACCAGTATATAATATATAGCAGTACGGTACAGTAGGCCACTGCTGTACCTACCTCTGTGTCGTCAAGTATACTATCCATCCATACCTGTGGTGCATTTCAGTTTTGCACAGTTTGCTGACCACCAGTATATAATATATAGCGTTACGGTACAGTAGGCCACTGCTGTACCTACCTCTGTGTCGTCAAGTATACTATCCATCCATACCTGTGGTGCATTTCAGTTTTGCACAGTTTGCTGACCACCAGTATATAATATATAGCATTACGGTACAGTAGGCCACTGCTGTACCTACCTCTGTGTCGTCAAGTATACTATCCATCCATACCTGTGGTGCATTTCAGTTGTGCGCAGTATATATAGTAGTAGGCCACTGCTATTGATACTGGCATATAATTCCACACATTAAAAAATGGAGAACAAAAATGTGGAGGTTACAATAAGGAAAGATCAAGATCCACTTCCACCTCGTGCTGAAGCTGCTGCCACTAGTCATGGCCGAGACGATGAAATGCCATCAACGTCGTCTGCCAAGGCCGATGCCCAATGTCATAGTAGAGAGCATGTAAAATCCAAAAAACAAAAGCTCAGTAAAATGACCCAAAAATCTAAATTGAAAGCGCCTGAGGAGAAGCGTAAACTTGCCAATATGCCATTTACGACACGGAGTGGCAAGGAACGGCTGAGGCCCTGGCCTATGTTCATGGCTAGTGGTTCAGCTTCACATGAGGATGGAAGCACTCATCCTCTCGCTAGAAAAATGAAAAGACTTAAGCTGGCAAAAGCACAGCAAAGAACTGTGCGTTCTTCTAAATCACAAATCCCCAAGGAGAGTCCAATTGTGTCGGTTGCGATGCCTGACCTTCCCAACACTGGACGGGAAGAGCTTGCGCCTTCCACCATTTGCACGCCCCCAGCAAGTGCTGGAAGGAGTACCCGCAGTCTAGTTCCTGATAGTCAAATTGAAGATGTCACTGTTGAAGTACACCAGGATGAGGATATGGGTGTTGCTGGTGCTGGGGAGGAAATTGACAAGGAGGATTCTGATGGTGAGGTGGTTTGTTTAAGTCAGGCACCCGGCGAGACACCTGTTGTCCGTGGGACGAATATGGCTGTCACGATCCGGGTATCTGGACGCCATTTCTTACCCATCAGATGCCTCCTAAGGCTGGCTCAGCGCTCCAGGACCGGATCCCATCTGTTATCCTAATGTTCACATTCCTGCATCCTCTCCTGTCTCTCTGAGACGCTGTCACAGTAACGCCTTATTACATCTGGCATGGCGTCTCCCGCGGCCTCCGCCGCCGTCCCTGAGCTTCTGCATGCAGAGTGTCAGAGTGGCGATTACGTCAGCCGCGGCCTCCGCTGTGTCCGCGTGGTTGGATGTGCACTTGTCAGCCTGGCGTCTCCTGTCTCCAGTGGCCGGCGCCGCCATTACTGTTTTCATTACCACATGGATTACAAACCAAACTTCCCTACAAGTGTCTGCATGGGCGCAGCCATCTTGGATTCTGTCAGCTGATCATTTCCTCCAATCTGTTGTCAGTATTGTTAATCTGCATAATTGCCTAGCCAATCCCTTCCTTGCTGCAGGTATAAATACACTGTGCCTGAGCAAGGAAGGCGTCAGTGCTTTGGTTGTCAAACCTAGTTCCTGTTTGTCTCTCTCCTGTGATTGTCTTCCAGGTTCCAGCTCCTGTCTCAAGACTTCCACCATAGAGACCCGCACCAGCATTCCACCTGCGGTGTAGCCTGACTCTCCAATCCATTGTGGATTCATCTGTTTCCAGCTACAACATTACCTGCTTCCAGCTCAGCTTCCAGCAGAGTACAGCTTCCCTTAAAGGGCCGGTGTCCTTTCTACACTTTACCACTCTCCACCGGTATTATTATTTCTCCGCTCTCAAGTTCTACATTTCAGTTCATATTTCATCGCTCCCAAGTTCATTTATTATTTAACTGGTTCCAGCCAGTATCCACTCCGTGCTAACAACAGTCTGGTTCCAGCCAGTATCCACAGCAGCTGTTTTACCTTCAGCAACCCAGCTTTTCCTGGAACACCAGCTGGCACAATCCTGGGTTATCTCCATTGCTACAGTCGGGCCTGGTAAGGACTTTCCATCTAGAAGATCATAAGAACTATCTCACACTACCAGTGCCCTGTGGCTCCTGCCATCCTGTAGTACCCAGGAACTGTATTTATTATTTGCTGACTTTTACGTTTTCTTTTACTGCTGCTGTGTTGCGGAGTTGTCATAATAAACATCATTGACTTTTATCCAAGTTGTCATGGTCACGCCTTCGGGCAGTTATTATTCATGTTACTTACATGTCCAGGGGTCTGATACAACCTCCCAGGTTCCGGTACATCTCAGCCCCTACAACTGAGGCTGCCTCCCGTCAGCTCAGGCCCTCAGTTGTGACAGTAAGCACTGACCTAATGAATCCAGCCGGAGACCAGGATCAAGCGGCCAGGCCGATGCAAGAACTGGCAGCCCGACTAGAACATCAGGAGGCTGCACAGGGCCACATCATCCGCTGTCTCCAGGATCTCTCTACTCGGCTGGATGGGATTCAGACAACTCTCCGTGGATCAGGCGCATCTGGTGCGTCAACCACAGTGACTCCAGCTATAACCCCACCCACCTTACCCATTTCTGCTCCACGTCTTCATCTTCCAACGCCAGCAAAATTTGACGGATCTCCAAGATTCTGCAGGGGATTTCTCAACCAGTGTGAGATTCAGTTTGAGCTACAATCTGGCAATTTTCCCAGTGACCGTACAAAAATTGCCTACATCATCTCTCTTCTCAGTGGCTCCGCCCTTGACTGGGCATCACCGTTATGGGAGAGATCCGACACCCTGCTATCTTCTTACACTGCATTCGTGTCAACATTCAGGCGCATCTTCGACGAGCCAGGCCGGGTAACCTCAGCTTCATCCGAGATTCTCCGTTTACGCCAGGGGTCACGTACTGTAGGACAATATCTGATACAGTTCCAGATCCTGGCATCCGAACTGGCATGGAACGACGAGGCCCTGTATGCTGCATTCTGGCATGGCTTATCTGAGCTTATTAAAGATGAGTTAGCTACCAGAGACTTACCTTCTAAGTTAGATGAGCTAATCTCACTCTGCACGAAAGTTGATTTACGTTTCAGAGAGAGAGCAACTGAGCGTGGAAGATCATCTGCTCCAAAATCTTCTGCTCCTCCTCCTCGTCAACTGTCACCATCTAAAGATGAGCCCATGCAAATTGTCCGTTCCCGTTTAACTCCTGCTGAGCGCCGAAGACGTCTCTCTGAGTCTCTTTGTCTTTACTGTGCAGCTCCGTCTCACACCATCAATGCCTGTCCCGAACGTCCGGGAAAACTCCAAACCCTAGCTCGCCCAGGAGAGGGCCGGCTAGGAGTAATGATCTCCTCTCCATCTCCTCATGATTGTAATCTCCCAGTCTCGCTTCAAGTTGCTCAACGTTATCGGAACGTCATTGCTCTCCTTGATTCCGGAGCAGCTGGGAACTTTATTACTGAAGCCTATGTTAAACGGTGGTCCCTACCCACCGAGAGACTTCCTTCCTCCTTTTCCTTAACTGCCGTGGATGGCAGTAAAATTTTTGATACTGTTATTGCTCTAAGGACTCTACCAGTTCGTCTGAGAGAGGGAGTTCTTCATTCCGAACTTATTTCACTTTTAGTGATTCCAAGAGCCACACATCCTGTGGTCCTGGGCCTTCCATGGCTCCGTCTTCACAATCCTACAATTGATTGGACGACTACGCAAATCCTGGCATGGGGTTCCTCCTGTGCAGAGACATGTTTGTTTAAAGTATTGCCTGTCTGTTCTTCCTCCCCCAGGTCGTCTGATGTTCCACCTCCTCCATATCAAGATTTCACGGATGTGTTCAGTAAAGCTTCTGCTGATATCCTTCCTCCTCATAGAGAATGGGACTGCCCGATTGATCTCGTTCCAGGGAAGGTTCCACCTCGAGGCCGAACTTATCCGTTGTCTCTGCCTGAGACGCATTCTATGGAGGAATACATTAAAGAGAACCTAGCAAAGGGGTTCATTCGACCTTCTTCTTCCCCAGCCGGCGCAGGCTTCTTTTTTGTAAAAAAGAAAGATGGTGGTCTGCGGCCGTGCATCGACTACAGAGGTTTGAACGACATTACCATCAAGAACCGTTATCCTTTACCCCTGATTACTGAGCTCTTTGACAGAGTTAGCGGAGCTACCATCTTTACAAAGCTGGACTTGCGAGGTGCATACAATCTCATCCGGATCCGTGAGGGTGACGAGTGGAAGACCGCCTTTAACACCCGTGACGGACATTATGAGTACCTCGTCATGCCCTTCGGATTGAGCAATGCTCCAGCTGTCTTCCAGCATTTTGTCAATGAGATTTTCAGAGACATTCTATACCGTCATGTCGTGGTCTATCTAGACGATATCCTCATTTTTGCCAACGATTTAGAGGAACATCGTTTTTGGGTTAAAGAGGTTCTGTCCCGTCTCCGTGTCAATCATCTCTATTGCAAATTAGAAAAATGCGTCTTTGAAGTCAAGTCCATTCCGTTTCTAGGGTACATTGTGTCCGGTTCCGGACTAGAGATGGATCCTGAGAAACTACAAGCAATTCAGAATTGGCCGGTACCCTTAACCCTCAAAGGGGTCCAGAGGTTCTTAGGGTTCGCCAACTATTACCGAAAGTTTATACGAGACTTTTCCACCATTGTGGCGCCTATTACTGCTTTCACCAAGAAGGGTGCTAACCCGTCCAAGTGGTCTGAAGAAGCCATGCAAGCTTTTCATCTTTTAAAACAGAGGTTCATCTCTGCGCCTGTCCTGAAACAGCCTGACATCGACTCTCCTTTCATCCTAGAGGTGGATGCCTCCTCCGTTGGAGTAGGAGCGGTGTTATCTCAGAGGGCTAAAGATGGCCATTTACATCCTTGCAGTTTCTTCTCCCGGAAGTTCTCCCCAGCTGAGCGCAACTATGCCATTGGCGACCAGGAGTTGCTAGCCATCAAGCTCGCTCTAGAAGAGTGGAGGTATCTGTTGGAGGGAGCTTCTCATTTAATCACCATACTTACAGACCACAAGAACCTTTTATACCTGAAGGGCGCACAATGTCTCAACCCTCGTCAGGCCAGATGGGCACTTTTCTTTTCCAGGTTCGACTTTAAACTCCAGTTCTGTCCGGGCTCTCAGAATCGCAAGGCCGATGCCCTTTCCCGCTCATGGGAGCAAGAAAATGAGTCAGAGTCTTCAGACAAGCATCCTATTATAAATCCGTTGGCATTCTCCACGGTAGGGATGGACTCTACGCCCCCATCAGGGAAAAGTTTTGTGAAGCCGATGCTAAGGAAGAAGCTCATGCATTGGGCCCATGCTTCCCGTTTTGCCGGACATACAGGTATCCAAAAAACCCTGGAGTTTATCTCTAGGTCCTATTGGTGGCCAACTCTGAAAAAGGACGTCTTGGAGTTTATTGCATCTTGCCCAAAGTGTGCACAACATAAAGTATCCCGCCAGTCGCCTGCGGGGCAACTGGTTCCACTATCCGTTCCCCGTCGACCATGGACCCACTTGTCGATGGATTTCATTACAGACTTACCCATGTGCAACAAGTTCAATACCATCTGGGTGGTAGTTGACCGGTTCACCAAGATGGCACACTTCATTCCTCTCACCGGTCTTCCGTCAGCTTCCAAGTTGGCTCAAGTATTCATACAAGAGATCTTCCGACTCCACGGTCTTCCTGAAGAAATTATCTCAGATCGAGGAGTTCAATTCACAGCCAAATTCTGGCGAAGTTTATGTCAAGTCCTCCAAGTCAAGCTAAAGTTTTCCACGGCTTACCATCCTCAGACCAATGGTCAAACCGAGAGGGTGAATCAGGACTTGGAGGCCTTCCTCCGCATCTATGTGTCCTCCTCTCAAGATGACTGGGTTCAATTACTTCCCTGGGCCGAGTTCTGTCATAACAACCAGTATCATTCTTCATCTGCTTCAACACCATTCTTCACTAACTTTGGATTCCACCCTAAAGTTCCTGAGTTCCAACCGCTTCCAGCAACTTCTGTTCCCGCAGTGGATATCACCTTGCATCAGTTTGCCAATATCTGGAAGAGCGTACGATCAGCTCTGCTCAAGGCATCGTTCAGGTACAAGAAGTTTGCGGATAAGAAGCGTCGAGCAGTTCCTGCTCTCAAGGTGGGTGATCGGGTATGGTTATCCACGAAGAATTTGAGGTTAAGAGTTCCCCGTATGAAGTTTGCACCTCGCTATATCGGTCCTTTCAAGATTGAACAAGTAATCAATCCTGTTGCTTACAGACTCCAGTTGCCTCCCTTCTTAAAAATACCCAGGACATTCCATGTTTCCCTGTTGAAACCGCTGGTCTTGAATCGGTTTCATTCCTCACTTCCTCCAACTCCGAAAGTCCAAACTCAACGAGGCGTTGAGTATGAAGTGGCCAAGATCCTGGACTCACGTCACCGTTACGGTCAACTACAATATCTTATTGACTGGAAGGGTTATGGTCCTGAGGAACGTTCATGGACCAATGCTTCTGATGTCCATGCTCCTGCCTTGGTCCGGAGATTCCATTCCAAGTTTCCTCAAAAGCCAAAGAAGTGTCCTGGGGCCACTCCTAAAGGGGGGGGTGCTGTCACGATCCGGGTATCTGGACGCCATTTCTTACCCATCAGATGCCTCCTAAGGCTGGCTCAGCGCTCCAGGACCGGATCCCATCTGTTATCCTAATGTTCACATTCCTGCATCCTCTCCTGTCTCTCTGAGACGCTGTCACAGTAACGCCTTATTACATCTGGCATGGCGTCTCCCGCGGCCTCCGCCGCCGTCCCTGAGCTTCTGCATGCAGAGTGTCAGAGTGGCGATTACGTCAGCCGCGGCCTCCGCTGTGTCCGCGTGGTTGGATGTGCACTTGTCAGCCTGGCGTCTCCTGTCTCCAGTGGCCGGCGCCGCCATTACTGTTTTCATTACCACATGGATTACAAACCAAACTTTCCTACAAGTGTCTGCATGGGCGCAGCCATCTTGGATTCTGTCAGCTGATCATTTCCTCCAATCTGTTGTCAGTATTGTTAATCTGCATAATTGCCTAGCCAATCCCTTCCTTGCTGCAGGTATAAATACACTGTGCCTGAGCAAGGAAGGCGTCAGTGCTTTGGTTGTCAAACCTAGTTCCTGTTTGTCTCTCTCCTGTGATTGTCTTCCAGGTTCCAGCTCCTGTCTCAAGACTTCCACCATAGAGACCCGCACCAGCATTCCACCTGCGGTGTAGCCTGACTCTCCAATCCATTGTGGATTCATCTGTTTCCAGCTACAACATTACCTGCTTCCAGCTCAGCTTCCAGCAGAGTACAGCTTCCCTTAAAGGGCCGGTGTCCTTTCTACACTTTACCACTCTCCACCGGTATTATTATTTCTCCGCTCTCAAGTTCTACATTTCAGTTCATATTTCATCGCTCCCAAGTTCATTTATTATTTAACTGGTTCCAGCCAGTATCCACTCCGTGCTAACAACAGTCTGGTTCCAGCCAGTATCCACAGCAGCTGTTTTACCTTCAGCAACCCAGCTTTTCCTGGAACACCAGCTGGCACAATCCTGGGTTATCTCCATTGCTACAGTCGGGCCTGGTAAGGACTTTCCATCTAGAAGATCATAAGAACTATCTCACACTACCAGTGCCCTGTGGCTCCTGCCATCCTGTAGTACCCAGGAACTGTATTTATTATTTGCTGACTTTTACGTTTTCTTTTACTGCTGCTGTGTTGCGGAGTTGTCATAATAAACATCATTGACTTTTATCCAAGTTGTCATGGTCACGCCTTCGGGCAGTTATTATTCATGTTACTTACATGTCCAGGGGTCTGATACAACCTCCCAGGTTCCGGTACATCTCAGCCCCTACAACTGAGGCTGCCTCCCGTCAGCTCAGGCCCTCAGTTGTGACAATGGCCATTGACATGCCTGGTCAAAATACAAAAAAAATCAGCTCTTCGGTGTGGAATTATTTCAACACAAATGCGGACAACAGGTGTCAAGAAATGTGTTGCCTTTGTCAAGCTGTAATAAGTAGGGGTAAGGACGTTAACCACCTAGGAACATCCTCCCTTATACGTCACCTGGACCGCATTCATCAGAAGTCAGTGACTTGTACTACTTCCAGTAAGCAATTGACTGTCCAACAGTCCTTTGCGAGGAAGATGAAATATCACAGCAGTCATCCTGCTGCAAAGCGGATAACTCAGGCCTTGGCAGCCTGGGCGGTGAGAAACGTGGTTCCGGTATCCACCGTTAATTCAGAAGCAACTAGAGACTTGAATGAGGTACTGTGTCCCCGGTACCAAATACCATCTAGGTTCCATTTCTCTAGGCAGGCGATACCGAAAATGTACACAGACCTCAGAAAAGAGTCACCAGTGTCCTAAAAAATGCAGTTGTACCCAATGTCAACTTAACCACGGACATGTGGACAAGTGGAGCAGGGCAGACTCAGGACTATATGACGGTGACAGCCCACTGGGTAGATGTATTGCCTCCCGCAACAAGAACAGCAGCGGCGGCCCCAGTAGCAGCATCTCGCAAACGCCAACTCGTTCCTAGGCAGGCTACGCTTTGTATCACCGCTTTCCAGAAGAGGCACACAGCTGACAACCTCTTACGGAAACTGAGGAACATCATCGCATCATCTCCTGGGGATTTGTGACATCGGACAACGCCACCAATATTGTGCGTGCATTACATCTGGGCAAATTCCAGCAGGTCCCATGTTTTGCACATACATTGAATTTGGTGGTGCAGAATTATTTAAAAAACGACAGGGGCGTGCAAGAGATGCTGTCGGTGGCCCGAAGAATTGCGGGCCACTTTCGGCATTCACCCACCGCGTGCCGAAGACTGGAGCACCACCAAACATTCCTGAACCTGCCCTGCCATCATCTGAAGCAAGAGGTGGTAACGAGGTGGAATTCAACCCTCTATATGCTTCAGAGGATGGAGGAGCAGCAAAAGGCCATTCAAGCCTATACATCTGCCCACGATGTAGGCAAAGGAGGGGGAATGCACCTGAATCAAGCGCAGTGGAGAATGATTTCAACGTTGTGCAAGGTTCTGCAACCCTTTGAACTTGCCACACGTGAAGTTAGTTCAGACACTGCCAGCCTGAGTCAGGTCATTCCCCTCATCAGGCTTTTGCAGAAGAAGCTGTAGACATTGAAGGAGGAGCTAAAACAGAGCGATTCCGCTAGGAATGTGGGACTTGTGGATGGAGCCCTTAATTCGCTTAACCAGGATTCACAGGTGGTCAATCTGTTGAAATCAGAGCACTACATTTTGGCCACCGTGCTCGATCCTAGATTTAAAACCTACGTTGTATCTCTCTTTCTGGCAGACACAAGTCTGCAGAGGTTCAAAGACCTCCTGGTGAGAAAATTGTCAAGTCAAGCGGAACGTGACCCGTCAACATCTCCTCCTTCACATTCTCCCGCAACTGGGGGTGCGAGGAAAAGGCTAAGAATTCCGAGCCCACCCGCTGGCGGTGATGCAGGGCAGTCTGGAGCGAGTGCTGACATCTGGTCCGGACTGAAGGACCTGCCAACGATTACTGACATGTCGTCTACTGTCACTGCATATGATTCTCTCACCATTGAAAGAATGGTGGAGGATTATATGAGTGACCGCATCCAAGTAGGCACGTCAGACAGTCCGTACGTATACTGGCAGGAAAAAGAGGCAATTTGGAGGCCCTTGCACAAACTGGCTTTATTCTACCTAAGTTGCCCTCCCTCCAGTGTGTACTCCGAAAGAGTGTTTAGTGCAGCCGCTCACTTGTCAGCAATCGGCGTACGAGGTTACTTCCAGAAAATGTGGAGAAGATGATGTTCATCAAAATGAATTATAATCAATTCCTCCGTGGAGACATTCACCAGCAGCAATTGCCTCCAGTAAGTACACATGGACCTGAGATGGTGGATTCCAGTGGGGACGAATTAATAATCTGTGAGGAGGGGGATGTACACAGTGAAAGGGGTGAGGAATCGGAGGATGATGATGAGGTGGACATCTTGCCTCTGTAGAGCCAGTTTGTGCAAGGAGAGATTGATTGCTTCTTTTTTTGGTGGGGGCCCAAACCAACCAGTCATTTCAGTCACAGTCATGTGGCAGACCCTGTCGCTGAAATGATGGGTTCGTTAAGGTGTGCATGTCCTGTTTATACAACATAAGGGTGGGTAGGAGGTCCCAAGGACAATTCCATCTTGCACCTCTTTTTTCTTTCATTTTTCTTTGCATCATGTGCTGTTTGGGGACAATTTTTTTGAAGTGCTATCCTGCCTGACACTGCAGTGCCACTCCTAGATGGGCCAGGTGTTTGTGTCGGCCACTTGGGTCGCTTAGCTTAGTCACACAGCGACCTTGGTGCGCCTCTTTTTTTCTTTGCATCATGTGCTGTTTGGGGACTATTTTTTTGATGTGCCATCCTGCCTGACACTGCAGTGCCACTCCTAGATGGGTCAGGTGTTTGTGTCGGCCACTTGGGTCGCTTAGCTTAGTCACACAGCGACCTTGGTGTGCCTCTTTTTTTCTTTGCATCATGTGCTGTTTGGGGACAATTTTTATGAAGTGCCATCCTGCCTGACACTGCAGTGCCACTCCTAGATGGGCCAGGTGTTTGTGTCGGCCACTTGGGTCGCTTAGCTTAGCCATCCAGCGACCTCGGTGCAAATTTTAAGACTAAAAATAATATTGTGAGGTGTGAGGTGTTCAGAATAGACTGAAAATGAGTGTAAATTATGGTTATTGAGGTTAATAATACTATGGGATCAAAATGACCCCTAAATTCTATGATTTAAGCTGTTTTTGAGGGTTTTTTGTAAAAAAACACCTGAATCCAAAACACACCCGAATCCGACAAAAAATTTTCAGGGAGGTTTTGCCAAAACGCGTCCGAATCCAAAACACGTCAGCGGAACCGAATTCTAAACCAAAACACAAAAACCCGAAAAATGTCCGGTGCACATCACTAATATATATATATATATATATATATATATTGTGACAGAGACAGCATGTTTCCATGTGAAAGTAATGTGGAGGATCCAGACCAGGTTTTGGAAGCAGTAGCAGAATCCCAGGTGTGTGATCAGCAGCACCTGGGATTTCCTGATATAAGGGTTTCCAGGGCAGAGTCACCTTGCTCTTGACGGTGAAATAGCTACCCGAGTGATAGGCCAGGTTATGTGGGTTAGACTAGGGACCACTGGAACCTATCAAGAGTCTGCTATGCTGTAAGTACCTGTATGCTACTGCCTGTATTACCAACTGTATGGAATCAACTTGCTATGTGGTGACCTGCTGTGCAAAATAAACACCGAAAGTGTTCATCTAAGTCCCCGTTTGTGTGATCCTTGTCACAAGTGGTGGAGAATGCAAGCAAGGACACGGTGTACAGCAGAAACTGTTGGTAAGCATACCGGTGTTTAAACTGCAAGTTTTTCCTTTTTCTATTCTTCCCCTATGGTTATGCAGTGCAAGTAGCAGCCTTAAAGGACCATAGCATTATAGGCAGACTGTTTGCTGTTGTTTGTTAAATAGCCAGCAAAACAGGCGGGTGTTGGCTTGGACTGTTTGATAAGCCTGGCACATTATATTAAACCTCCTAGATTTGTCCTTAAAGGGGCTGCACAGGGCAAAATGGAGGAGTTACTAAAACACTTTGCTGAACTTGCAGCTGGGCAACAAATCCAGATTCAAATGTTACATGAGGGGCAACAAGCCCAGTTTCAGATGTTACATGAAAAACAGCAAGCTCAAATTCAAATGTTGTGCAATGAGTTAAAAGCGCTTAAAAAATCTGAGCCAGAGCGGGAAAGGCTACCAAAGCTCACCCCAGCAGATGATATAGAGGCATTCCTTTGCACATTTGAGCGCACGGCCATACGCTTGGGATTGCTTGCGGAGGAATGGTCTGACAGGCTAGCTCCCTGTTTAACAGGGGAGGCCCAGCGGGCTTATGTGGACATGACTGTGGCTGAGGCACGCTCCTATCCCGGCCTGAAAAAGGCTATACTGGATAGGATTGGAGTGATGGGGCCCAGCAAAGCTCAAGAATTCCATGACTGGCGGCTCGAGGGCTCTGAGCCTCCCAGGATTCAGCTGGCCAAACTAGCCCGACTGGCAAGGGCCTGGTTGCAGCCGGATAAAAACTCTGCAGTAGAGATTGTGGAAGTAGTCGCACTGGGCCAGGCTATGTGGGTGTTAGACCGCTCAGTGAAGCAGTGGGCCCTTCAAGCTGACCCCCAGACATTTGAGGAGTTGGCAGTGGTGATTGAGTGGCACCTGACACTGGGAAAGCTGAATAAAGCCAGGTCAGGATACGGGCCAACACCCAAACCCAGATCTCAGGTTCCAGGAGTTAAACCAAAGGCTCCGCCTCCCTTGGTGTGCTTTGAGTGCGGCAAGCCTGGTCATGTGTGGCGGGATTGCCCGAAACAGGGCGAGCTGATAAATTGCAGCGTGGGGAAAACGGCTCAGCCGTTGGTCAGCATGGCGGTGGCGACAGTATCCCAAGCAGAGTCCTCCCTGTTCCGGGTGCAGGTACAGGTGGAAAACCGGGAGATTTGGGCCCTGGTAGATACCAGCAGTGAGCTCAAAATTGTCGCGGCCAACATGGTCCCTCTGGGAGCAGACAAGGTCCAGCCTCCTGTCAGGGTGTTGTGCATCCATGGCGATGTGGAGGAGTGCCCACAGGTCTACTTACCCCTGACCGTTCAAGGTCAGTCGTTAAAGGTGGTAGTGGCGGTGACCTTCAGACCCCCGTATCCATTGATCCTGGGCCGGGACTTTCCATTGCTACAGGAGCTGGTTACCTGGCATGCTACCAACAAACCGTCAACCACGGAAACAACTCAGGAGCCAGAGACCAGAGACTACCAAAGTTTAGCATCCGGGAGAGAGGCTGCCGGTTCCAAACCACCACAAGAGACTGAGTCCGAGGCCCATTGAAACCCAGTTGGTGAGAAGATATCACTGCAGGACTTTGGGAGAGATCAACGCGATGACAGCAATTTGGTACACGCCTTTGAGACTGTTAAAGTAGTTAACTGCAGGGTAGTTGATGCTTTACCATCAGAGGATGTACCATATTTTGTTTTGAAAAATGACTTGCTATATCGTGTCGCTACTGTACTTTACAAGGGAAACGGGTAGATCAGCTCTTGGTTCCCCGAAAACTGGAGCGGTTGGTGTTAGAAGCTGCCCATACGCATTTGTGGGGTGGCCATTTAGGGGAGGAGAAAACACTCTAACGCATCCGGTTAAAGTTCTTTTGGCCCGGCATCTATGCTTCCTTTACGAGGTATTGTCAGGAATGCCGATTCTGCCAGAGAACGGCCCCGCGGCCAGAGTTTAGAGCTCCACTGGTACCCCTCCCTATAATTTCCTTACCTTTTGAGGGGATTGGTATGGATCTGATAGGGCCAGTGGAAAAATCTGCTCGAGGGCACCAATACATATTGGTGGTAGTTGATTATGCCACCAGGTACCCAGAGGCTATACCCCTGCGCAATATGATATCTAGCACTATTGCCAGAGAACTACTAACCATGTATACCCGGTTAGGAATACCGAAAAAGGTCTTAACGGATCAAGGTACACCTTTTGTGTCTAAACTCATGAAGGATTTATGTCGGTTGCTAAACGTAGACAGGATTACCACCTCGGTGTACCACCCACAGACAGTACGCCTGGTAGAAAGTTTTAATAAAGAGGGCAGTGACACAAGAAAAATGAGATTGGGATCTGCTCCTACCTTACTTGATGTTTGCGGTCAGAGATGTACCCCAATCCTCTACAGGGTTTAGTCCCTTTGAGCTCCTCTATGGGAGACAGCCCAGAGGAATTCTAGATCTCTTAAAAGAAGGGTGGTAAGAACAACCATGCCAGGACCCTAACGTCGTTCAGTTTGTGGCCCAGTTATACCACTACTGAACGAACACATGGAAAGGGCCCAACAACGTTAGAAACAGAGGTATGACGTCACCTCAGTTAACCGGTCCTTTAATCTGGGAGATAAAGTGTTAGTGCTGGTGCCCACCACAGAAAGCAAGATGTATGCATAATGGCGGGGGCCCTATGAGATCATCGAGGCAGTGGGACCGGTCAATTACAGGGTCCGACAGGAGGGTAGAAGGAGGGAGGTACAAGTCTACCATGTAAACCTGTTAAAACCCTGGAAGAAAACTGCCAATTGGCCCACTTTGGTAGCTAAAAAGATTTCAGAATACCAGGTACCCATGGAAGTCACGCTTACTCCTGAACAGAAATGGGAAGTGGTGAACCTGACAAAACGCTACCAAGATGTATTTTCTGCCATTCCGGGAAAGACACAGATCATCCAACATGATGTTGTGACTCCACCCGGGGTGGTCATTAAACAGAGGCCATATCGCATACCCGAAGCAAAGCGGGCGGCGGAAAAGCAGGAAGTGGAAGAGATGTTACGCCTAGGAGTTATAGAGGAATCCACCAGTGAGTGAAATAATCCAATTGTCCTAGTACTGAAGCCTTCAGGTGCCTTACGGTTCTGCAATGACTTCCGTAAATTAAATCAAGTGTCCCGGTTTGATTCTTACCCTATGCCCCGGGTTGATGAGTTGGTAGAAAATTTAGCCAATAGTCAATATCTCACTACACTTGATTTAACAAAAGGTTATTGGCAGATTCCGTTAACAGAAGCTACTAAGGCAAAAACACCCTTCTCTACCCCAGAAGGCTTATTCCAGTATAAAATGCTCCCATTTGGTTTACATGGTGCCCCTGCAACCTTCCAGAGAGCTATGAATAAGTTGCTTCGGCCCCACAGGGAATATGCGACTGCATATTTAGATGACATTGTTATTTTCAGCTCTGACTGGGAGTCACACCTACCAAAGGTAGAAGCCGTTTTACAATCTCTATGGGCACACAGGTTTACCGGCAACCCTGAGAAATGTGCCATTGGTATGATTGAGGGCAAGTATTTGGGGTACATTGTGGGCAGAGGACAGGTTAAACCTCAGCCTAGTAAGGTTGAAGCAGTTCTCACCTGGTCTAGACCTAAATGTAAATCACAACTTAAGACATTTCTCGGTTTGGTCGTATATTATCACAGGTTCATTCGAGATTTCGCTGCTAGAGTGGCTCCACTAACCAAATGTCTTAAAAAAACAATTCCCAGACAAGATAACGTGGTCTAGACCAGTGGAAACTGCTTGGCAGGATTTAAGACGAGCTTTGTGTACTGAGCCTGTCTTGCAAGCTCCTGACTTTAAAAAGCAATTTGTGTTACAAACAGATGCCTCTGGGACAGGATTAGGAGCAGTCCTATCCCAGGAGGTAGATGGAGAGGAGAAGCCCATCCTCTACCTTAGCCGTAAATTATTGCCCAGGGAGCGCAGGTACTCAACTTGGCCATTAAACGGGCAGTTGAGTCATTGAGGTATTGTTTATTGGGACGAGAGTTTTTGTTGGTCACAGACCATGCACCCTTACAGTGGATGCATACAAACAAAGAGGTGAATGCTCATGTGACCCATTGGTTTTTGGCTTTGCAGCAATTTAAGTTTGAGGTTAGGCATCGTCTGGGGAAATAGCACCTCAATGCCGATGCCCTTTCCAGGAGGTTTGTAGGTCCTGTTCCTCCAAGCAACCCTATGGTGAAGCTAGGGGAGGAAGAAGGAGGCGAGGTTGGTGACCTCTGGAAGGTGGTGGAAGGCTGTGTACCTGGGTGGATGATACAGGTGGGGGTGGGCGAGGCAGAGAGCTCGCCTGAAAATAGTGTAGCTTCACCAGGGTGGTTGAAGCTAAGGGGGGAGGAGTGTGGCAAAGACAGCATGTTTACATGTGAAAGTAATGTGGAGGATCCAGACCAGGTTTTGGAAGCAGTAGCAGAATCCCAGGTGTGTGATCAGCAGCACCTGGGATTTCCTGATATAAGGGTTTCCAGGGCTGAGTCACCTTGCTCTCGACGGTGTTATAGCTACCCGAGTGATAGGCCAGGTTGTGTGGGTTAGACTAGGGACCACTGAAGCCTATCAAGAGTCTGCTATGCTGTGAGTACCTGTATGCTACTGCCTGTAATACCGACTGTATGGAATCAACTTGCTATGTGGTGACCTGCTGTGCAAAATAAACACAGAAAGTGTTCATCTAGGGGGGTAATTCCAAGTTGATCGCAGTAGGATTTTTGATAGCAACTGGGCAAAACCATGTGCACTGCAGGGGAGGCAGATATAACATGTGCAGTGAGTTAGATTTGGGTGGGTTATTTTATTTCTGCGCAGGGTAAATACTGGCTGCTTTATTTTTACACTGCAAATTAGATTGCAGATTGAACACACCACAACCAAATCTAACTCTCTCTGCACATGTTATATCTGCCTCCCCTGCAGTGCACATGGTTTTGCCCAGTTGCTATCAAAAATCCTGCTGCGATCAACTTGGAATTACCCCCTAAGTCCCTGTGTGTGTGATTCTTGTCACAATATATGTATATATATATATATATATATATATATATAAATATATATATATATATATATATATATTTTGGTTCTAATTCACCGCTTGTGTTTTGGTTTTGGCTTGGTTTTGCCAAAACCACCCTTTCGTGTTTTGGTTTTGGATCTGGATGATTTTTGAAAAAAACATAAAAACAGCTAAAATCACAGAATTTGGGGGTAATTCTGCTCCTACGGTATTATTAACCTCAATAACATTAATTTCCACTTATTTCCAGTCTATTCTGAACACCTCACAATATTGTTTTTAGGTCTAAACGTTGCACCGAGGTGGCTGGATGACTCAGCTAAGTGACACAAGTGTGCCGCACAAACACCTGGCTCATCTAGGAGTGGCACTGCAGTGGCAGACAGGATGGCAGATTTTAAAAATAGGCCCCAAACAGCACATCATGCAAAGATGAAAAAGAGGTGCAATGAGGTAGCTGTATGACTAAGCTAAGCAACACAAACAATTGGCCCATCTAGGAGTTTCTCTGCAGTGTCAGACAGGAGGGCAGATATTAAAAAAAGGCCCCAAACAGCACATCATGCAAAGAAGAAAAAGAGGTGCTATTAGGTAGCTGTATGACTAAGCTAAGCTACACAAGTGTGCGGCACAAACAACATGGGACGTGCTGCAATTTGCCCAGATGTAATACAAGCACAATATTGGTGGCACAGGAGAGCGTACCCCTAAACCACACACACACGACAAAGCCTGTAAAATTAATTTGGATAATTATAACCCTTTTATTTGGAGCTATTATAATAATATGCAGCACAGGCGAGCGTACCCCTACACCACACAGGGTAAACCCTGTAAAAATTATTTGGATAATAATATAAGTAATGTATATAACCCTTTTATTTGGAGTAAATAATATACAGCACAGGTCAGCACCACTGAACTTATATGGCAGCACCACTGGAGTGGATTTATATGGAATTATATGGATCTATATGGAATTATACAGCAGGATCACTGGAATTATACGTCAGTACCACTGGAATTATACAGCAGGATTACTGGAGTTATACGCCAGTACCACTGTAAAAACACATCAGGATTACTGGAATTATATGGCAGGATTACTGGAAAAATACGTCAGGATCACTGGACATTTACGGCAGTACCACTGGACATATACGGCAGCACAGGGACACCACCACTGGACTGATGCAGGACAATACACCACCACTGACTGATGCAGCACAACACAGCACCCTATACAGCAGCACTGGACATATGGCAGCAGAGGACACCATTGTGACTGGTCACTGGACTGACTGATGCACAAGACACTACCACTGGTCTGATGCAGGACAACACAGCAACACTGTAAGGGACTTATTATACAGCAGCACTGGACATATGGCAGCAGAGGACACCACCACTGTGACTGAACTGATGCAGCACAATACACCATCACTGAACTGATGCAGCGCAACACAGCACCCTATACAGCAGCAGTGGACATATGGCAGCAGAGGACGCAACCACTGTGACTGGACAGATGCAGCACAAGACACGGACACTAAGGACACTGAGAGAATGGAGACACGTCCTCTCTCTACACTCTCCAATGCCAGAGTGAAAATGGTGTCGACGCGCGGTTCCTTATATGGAATCCAAACCCTGCGAGAATCCGACAGCGGGATGATGACGATTTGCCTCGTTCTCGTTTCCGAGTCAGGCGAGAAAACCCGAGCCTGACTCGGATCCGGGCTCGGAGCATGAGAACCGAACCCGCTCATCTCTAATATATATATATTAGTGATGAGCGGGTTCGGTTCCTCGGAAACCGAACCCCCCCGAACTTCACCCATTTTACACGGGTCCGAGGCATACTCGGATTCTCCCGTATGGCTCGGTTAATCCGAGCGCGCCCGAACGTCATCATCCCGCTGTCGGATTCTCGCGAGATTCGGATTCTATATAAGGAGCCGCGCGTCGCTGCCATTTTCACTCGCGCATTGGAAATGTTAGGGAGAGGAGTGGCTGGCGTCCTCTCCGTTTATTAATGTTGCTACAAATATTTGTGCTTATTGCTTAATTGTGGGGACTGGGGAGCAGCTGTATTATATAGGAGGAGTACAGTGCAGAGTTTTGCTGATCAGTGACCACCAGTTTTATCCATTCTCTGCCTGAAAAACGCTCCATATCTGTGCTCAGTGTGCTGCATATATCTGTGCTCACACTGCTTTATTGTGGGGACTGGGGACCAGCAGTATTATATAGGAGGAGTACAGTGCAGAGTTTTGCTGACCAGTGACCACCAGTATTATACGTTGTCTTCCTGAAAAACGCTCCATATCTGTGCTCAGTGTGCTGCATATATCTGTGCTCACACTGCTTTATTGTGGGGACTGGGAACCAGCAGTATTATATAGGAGGAGTACAGTGCAGAGTTTTGCTGACCAGTGACCACCAGTATTATACGTTGTCTGCATGAAAATGCTCCATATCTGTGCTCAGCGTGCTGCATATATCTGTGCTCACACTGCTTTATTGTGGGGACTGGGGACCAGCAGTATTATATAGGAGGAGTACAGTGCAGAGTTTTGCTGACAGTGACCACCAGTATATATAGCAGTACGGTACGGAAGACCACTGCTCTACCTACCTCTGTATCGTCAAGTATACTATCCATCTAGATTCTATACCTGTGGTGCATTTTAGTTTTGCAGTTTGCTGACAGTGACCACCAGTATATATAGCAGTACGGTACGGAAAGCCACTGCTCTACCTACCTCTGTGTCGTCAAGTATACTATCCATCCATACCTGTGGTGCATTTCAGTTGTGCGCAGTATATATAGTAGTAGGCCATTGCTATTGATACTGGCATATAATTCCACACATTAAAAAATGGAGAACAAAAATGTGGAGGTTAAAATAGGGAAAGATCAAGATCCACTTCCACCTCGTGCTGAAGCTGCTGCCACTAGTCATGGCCAAGACGATGAAATGCCATCAACATCGTCTGCCAAGGCCGATGCCCAATGTCATAGTAGAGAGCATGTAAAATCCAAAAAACAAAAGTTCAGTAAAATGACCCAAAAATCAAAATTGAAAGCGTCTGATGAGAAGCGTAAACGTGCCAATATGCCATTTACGACACGGAGTGGCAAGGAACGGCTGAGGCCCTGGCCTATGTTCATGGCTAGTGGTTCAGATTCACATGAGGATGGAAGCACTCATCCTCTCGCTAGAAAAATGAAAAGACTTAAGCTGGCAAAAGCACAGCAAAGAACTGTGCGTTCTTCTAAATCACAAATCCCCAAGGAGAGTCCAATTGTGTCGGTTGCGATGCCTGACCTTCCCAACACTGGACGGGAAGAGATTGCGCCTTCCACCATTTGCACGCCCCCTGCAAGTGATGGAAGGAGCACCAGCAGTCCAGTTCCTGATAGTCAAATTGAAGATGTCACTGTTGAAGTACACCAGGATGAGGATATGGGTGTTGCTGGCGCTGGGGAGGAAATTGACAAGGAGGATTCTGATGGTGAGGTGGTTTGTTTAAGTCAGGCACCCGGGGAGACACCTGTTGTCCGTGGGACGAATATGGCCATTGATATGCCTGATCAAAATACAAAAAAAATCACCTCTTCGGTGTGGAATTATTTCAACACAAATGCGGACAACAGGTGTCAAGCTGTGTGTTGCCTTTGTCAAGCTGTAATAAGTAGGGGTAAGAACGTTAACCACCTAGGAACATCCTCCCTTATACGTCACCTGGACCGCATTCATCAGAAGTCAGTGACAAGTTCAAAAACTTTGGATGACAGCGGAAGCAGTCCACTGACCACTAAATCCCTTCCTCTTGTAACCAAGCTCCTGCAAACCACACCACCAACTCTCTCAGTGTCAATTTCCACCTTACACAGGAAAGCCAATAGTCCTGCAGGCCATGTCACTGGCAAGTCTGACGAGTCCTCTCCTGCTGGGATTCCTCCGATGCATCCTCCTTCACATTCTCCCGCAACTGGGGGTGCGAGGAAAAGGCTTAGAATTCCAAGCCCACCCGCTGGCGGTGATGCAGAGCAGTCTGGAGCATGTGCCGACATCTGGTCCGGACTGAAGGACCTGCCAACGATTACTGACATGT
This sequence comes from Pseudophryne corroboree, assembly GCF_028390025.1. Taxonomy (NCBI): domain Eukaryota; kingdom Metazoa; phylum Chordata; class Amphibia; order Anura; family Myobatrachidae; genus Pseudophryne; species Pseudophryne corroboree. The sequence goes on along the minus strand of NC_086452.1, from coordinate 197,945,363 downwards.
CATCTACTGTCACTGCATATGATTCTGTCACCATTGAAAGAATGGTGGAGGATTATATTAGTGACCGCATCCAAGTAGGCACGTCAGACAGTCTGTACGTATACTGGCAGGAAAAAGAGGCAATTTGGAGGCCCTTGCACAAACTGGCTTTATTCTACCTAAGTTGCCCTCCCTCCAGTGTGTACTCCGAAAGAGTGTTTAGTGCAGCCACTCACCTTGTCAGCAATCGGCGTACGAGGTTACTTCCAGAAAATGTGGAGAAGATGATGTTCATCAAAATGAATTATAATCAATTCCTCCGTGGAGACATTCACCAGCAGCAATTGCCTCCAGAAAGTACACAGGGATCTGAGATGGTGGATTCCAGTAGGGACGAATTAATAATCTGTGAGGAGGGGGATGTACACAATGAAAGGGGTGAGGAATCGGAGGATGATGATAAGGTGGACATCTTGCCTCTGTAGAGCCAGTTTGTGCAAGGAGAGATTGATTGCTTCTTTTTTGGTGGGGGCCCAAACCAACCCGTCATTTCAGTCACAGTCGTGTGGCAGACCCTGTCGCTGAAATGATGGGTTCGTTAAAGTGTGCATGTCCTGTTTATACAACATAAGGGTGGGTGGGAGGGCCCAAGGACAATTCCATCTTGCACCTCTTTTTTCTTTCATTTTTCTTTGCATCATGTGCTGTTTGGGGACTATTTTTTTAAGTGCCATCCTGTCTGACACTGCAGTGCCACTCCTAGAGGGGCCAGGTGTTTGTGTCGGCCACTTGTGTCGCTTAGCTTAGTCACACAGCGACCTTGGTGCGCCTCTTTTTTTCTTTGCATCATGTGCTGTTTGGGGACAATTTTTTTGAAGTGCCATCCTGCCTGACACTGCAGTGCCACTCCTAGATGGGCCAGGTGTTTGTGTCGGCCACTTGTGTCGCTTAGCTTAGTCACACAGTGACCTTGGTGCGCCTCTTTTTTCTTTGCATCATGTGCTGTTTGGGAACTATTTTTTTGAAGTGCCATCCTGTCTGACACTGCAGTGCCACTCCTAGATGGGCCAGGTATTTGTGTCGGCCACTTGTGTCGCTTAGCTTAGTCACACAGCGACCTTGGTGCGCCTCTTTTTTTCTTTGCATCATGTGCTGTTTGGGGACAATTTTTTTGAAGTGCCATCCTGTCTGACACTGCAGTGCCACTCCTAGATGGGCCAGGTGTTTGTGTCGGCCACTTGTGTCGCTTAGCTTAGTCACACAGCGACCTTGGTGCGCCTCTTTTTTTCTTTGCATCATGTGCTGTTTGGGGACAATTTTTTGGAAGTGCCATCCTGCCTGACACTGCAGTGCCACTCCTAGATGGGCCAGGTGTTTGTGTCGGCCACTTGTGTCGCTTAGCTTAGCCATCCAGCGAATTTGGTGCAAATTTTAGGACTAAAAATAATATTGTGAGGTGTGAGGTGTACAGAATAGACTGAAAATGAGTGGAAATTATGGTTATTGAGGTTAATAATATTATGGGATCAAAATGACCCCCAAATTCTATGATTTAAGCTGTTTTTGAGTTTTTTTTGTAAAAAAAACACCCAAATCCAAAACACACCCGAATCCGACAAAAAATTTTCAGGGAGGTTTTGGCAAAACGCGTCCGAATCCAAAACCCGGCCGCGGTACCGAATCCAAAACAAAAACACAAAACCCGAAAAATTTCCGGTGCACATCTCTAATATATATATATATATATATATATATATATCGCTTCTTCAGAAGTCCCAGAGTGCAGCAGTATTTGTTTTGTTTCTGTTAGCAACTGTTCTTCTGAAGGCACCGGGGTACCAAATTCACCAAGGGAGTGCCGGACTATGTGTATTGCTAGATATATATATATATATATATGGCAAAGAATGAGGCGGCACTCAGAGGCTGGAATTGCAAAGTGATTTTAGTGCAAGAGCTGCATCAGCAAATCAACGTTTCGGGGTATTTCACCCCTTCGTCAGGATGGGGTGAAATACCCCGAAACGTTGATTTGCTGATGCAGCTCTTGCACTAAAGTCACTTTGCAATTCCTGCCTCTGAGTGCCGCCTCATTCTTTGCCGTATGTATATGGGGTTAATACTCTAGTGGAGGGCACCAGAGCAAGGTAGCCCAGTGGGGCAGACCGAGTGCTGGCGATTGGTGTGGATAGATATATATATATATACACAGAAGGGAGTCTGGCACTCCAAATAACAAGCGTAGCTTCGGCCGGTGCCCTCACACATGCAGTGAGATATAATGGAAAGACGTGCGGCACTCAGCACAATGAAATCATCGAGGAGTCAGAAATGTGTAGCAACGTTTCAGTGCATCCGCACTGTCGTCAGGTAAACCTGACGACAGTGCGGATGCACTGAAACGTTGCTACACATTTCTGACTCCTCGATGATTTAATTGTGCTGAGTGCCACACGTCTTTCCATTATATATATATATATATATATACCCATCCACAGTATGCCGGCACTCAATGTAAAAGATCCCAACTGCTCATGTGCCCTTCCAAACAAATGAATAACCAGCAATAGAGATGGCACTCAGAGACTTGTAGCAGTAAAAAAAGACATCTGTATTGGATGTTGATACATCCAATACAGATGTCTTTTTTCACTGCTACAAGTCTCTGAGTGCCATCTCTATTGCTGGTTTTATATATATATAGTACCAGTCAAAAGTTTGGACACACCTTCTCATTTAACGGTTTTTATTTATTTTAATTATTTTCTATATTGTAGATTAATACTGAATACATCAAAACTATGAAAGAGCACATATGGATTTATGTTGTAAATGAAAAAGTGTTAAACAGATCAAAATATGTTTTATGTTTTAGATTTCACAAAGTAGCCCCTTTTTGCTTTGATGACAGCTTTGCACACTCTTGACATTCTTTCAATTTTTTTTTTCATTTAACTATGTGTGTTGTGGACAAGCTTACCGGAGTCTCAGTCTCAAGAGGTTTTAGCGGCTGGCGGCTTCCTCTTCTCCGGCGGCATCCAGCGGCTTCTCCATCCAGGGGGTCAGATGAATTACTGCTTCCGGCGCAGCAGCAGCAGAAGCGTTAACTCAGTTAAAAATAATAATCGCCGTTATTGTCTTATGGAGTTAACGCGTTAATAACGAGTTAACTTGCCCAGCACTAATATATATATATATATATATATATGTGTATATATATATATATATATATATATATAAAATGGGGAATAAGGGTCCAAACGACCAACGGTGTGTGATTAAATATATACATCTCATAGAAAACAATATCTTATGGTATAAATAAGGCTGGGATAATAGGTTTTAAAAAGTACTTACAATAAATGTATTAGTAAAGGATACAGACAAAATTCACATAAAAAAGTTGTTATAAAAAGTTTTTATTTAAAATATAGTTTAAAAAATCAAAAGTTAGAAAAAATAAGAATTTACTCACCGGTAATTCTATTTCTCGTAGTCCGTAGTGGATGCTGGGAACTCCGTAAGGACCATGGGGAATAGCGGGCTCCGAAGGAGGCTGGGCACTCTAGAAAGATTTATGACTACCTGGTGTGCACTGGCTCCTCCCACTATGACCCTCCTCCAAGCCTCAGTTAGGACACTGTGCCCGGACGAGCAGACATAATAAGGAAGGATTTAGAATCCCGGGTAAGACTCTTACCAGCCACACCAATCACATCGTACAACTCGTGATACTATATCCAGTTTGACAGTATGAAAACAACTGAGCCTCTCAACAGATGGCTCAACAATAACCCTTTAGTTAACAATAACTATTTACAAGTATTGCAGACAATCCGCACTTGGGATGGGCGCCCAGCATCCACTACGGACTACGAGAAATAGAATTACCGGTGAGTAAATTCTTATTTTCTCTAACGTCCTAGTGGATGCTGGGAACTCCGTAAGGACCATGGGGATTATACCAAAGCTCCCAAACGGGCGGGAGAGTGCGGATGACTCTGTAGCACCGAATGAGAGAACTCCAGGTCCTCCTCAGCCAGGGTATCAAATTTGTAGAATTTTGCAAACGTGTTTGCCCCTGACCAAGTAGCTGCTCGGCAAAGTTGTAAAGCCGAGACCCCTCGGGCAGCCGCCCAAGATGAGCCCACCTTCCTTGTGGAATGGGCATTTACAGATTTTGGCTGTGGTATGCCTGCCACAGAATGTGCAAGCTGAATTGTACTACAAATCCAGCGAGCAATAGACTGCTTAGAAGCAGGAGCACCCAGCTTGTTGGGTACATACAGGATAAACAGCGAGTCAGGGATTCTGACTCCAGCCGTCCTGGAAACATATATTTTCAGGGCCCTGACAACGTCTAGCAACTTGGAGTCCTCCAATTCACTAGTAGCCGCCGGCACCACAATAGGCTGGTTCAGGTGAAACGCTGACACCACCTTAGGAAGAAATTGGGGACGAGTCCTCAATTCTGCCCTATCCATATGGAAAATCAGATAAGGGCTTTTACATGATAAAACCGCCAATTCTGACACTCGCCTGGCTGAAGCCAAGGCCAATAACATGACCACTTTCCACGTGAGATATTTTAGATCCACGGTTTTTAGTGGCTCAAACCAATGTGATTTTAAGAAAACTCAACACCACGTTGAGATCCCAAGGTGCCACAGGGGGCACAAACGGGGGCTGAATATGCAGCACTCCTTTCACAATGTCTGAACTTCAGGTACTGAAGCTAATTCTTTTTGAAAGAAAATCGACAGAGCCGAGATCTGTACTTTAATGGAGCCTAGACTTAGGCCCATATTCACTCCTGCTTGCAGGAAATGTAGAAATCGACCTAGTGGAAATTCCTCTGTTGGGGCCTTTTTGGCCTCGCACCATGCAACATATTTCCGCCACATGCGGTGATAATGCTTTGCCGTAACATCTTTCCTGGCTTTAATAAGCGCAGGAATGACTTCTTCTGGAATACCCTTTTCCTTCAGGATCCGGCGCTCAATCGCCATGCCGTCAAACGCAGCCGCGGTAAGTCTTGGAACAGACAGGGCCCCTGCTGAAGCAGGTCCTGTCTGGGCGGCAGAGGCCATGGGTCCTCTGATATCATTTCCTGAAGTTCCGGGTACCAAGCCCTTCTTGGCCAATCCGGAACCACGAGTATCGTTCTTACTCCTCGCCATCTTATTATTCTCAGTACCTTTGGTATGAGAGGCAGAGTAGGGAACACATAAACCGACTGGTACACTCACGGTGTCACTAGAGCGTCCACAGCTATCGCCTGAGGGTCCCTTGACCTGGCGCAATATCTCTTTAGCTTTTTGTTGAGGCGGGACGCCATCATGTCCACCTGTGGCCTTTCCCAACGGTTTACCAACAGCAGGAAGACTTCTGGATGAAGTCCCCACTCTCCCGGGTGTAGGTCGTGTCTGCTGAGGAAGTCTGCTTCCCAGTTGTCCACTCCCGGAATGAACACTGCTGACAGTGCTAGTACGTGATTTTCCGCCCATCGGAGAATCCTTGTGGCTTCTGCCATTGCCATCCTGCTTCTTGTGCCGCCCTGTCGGGTCACATGGGCGACAGCCGTGATGTTGACTGACTGTATCAGTACCGGCTGGTTTTGAAGCAGGGGTCTTGCCTGACTTAGGGCATTGTAAATGGCCCTCAGTTCCAGAATTTATATGTAGGGAAGTCTCCTGACTTGACCATAGGCCCTGGAAGTTTCTTCCCTGTGTGACTGCTCCCCAGCCTTGAAGGCTGGCATCCGTGGTCACCAGGACCCAGTCCTGTATGCCGAAACTGCGGCCCTCTAGAAGATGAGCATCCTGCATCCACCACAGTAGAGACACCCTGGTCCTTGGAGACAGGGTTATCATTTGATGCATTTGAAGATGCGATCCCGACCACTTATCTAAGAGGTCTCACTGGAAGGTCCTCGCATGGAACCTGCCGAATGGAATTGCTTCGTATGAAGCCACCGTTTTTCCCAGGACTCGTGTGCAACGATGCACCGATACCCTTTTAGGTTTTAGGAGGTCTCTGACTAGAGATGACAGCTCCTTGGCTTTCTCCTGCGGGAGAAACACTTTTTTCTGTTCTGTGTCCAAAATCATCCCCAGGAACAGTAAGCGAGTGGAAGGAACCAGCTGTGACTTTGGAATGTTCAGAATCCAGCCATGCTGTTGTAGCACCTCCTGAGATAGTGCTACTCCGACCAGTAACTGCTCCCTGGACCTTGCCTTTATAAGGAGATCGTCCAAGTATGGGATAAATAAAAACTCCCTTTTTTTTTCTTTTTTTTTTTTGAAGGAGTATCATCATTTCTGCCATTACCTTGGTAAACACCCTCGGTGCCGTGGACAGTCCAAACGGTAGTGTCTGGAATTGGTAATGGCAATCCTGTACCACAATCTGAGGTACTCCTGGTGAGGAAGGTAAATAGGGACATGCAGGTAAGCATCCTTGCTGTCCAGGGATACCATGTAATCCCCCTCGTCCAGGCTTGCAATAACCGCCCTGAGCGATTCCATCTTGAACTTTGTTATGTAAGTGTTCAAGGATTTCCATTTTAAAATGGGTCTCACCGAACCGGCTGGTTTCGGTACCACAAACAGTGTGGAATAGTAACCCCGTCCTTGTTGAAGTAGGGGCACCTTGACTATCACCTGCTGGGAATACAGCTTGTGAATTGCCTCTAGCACAGCCTCCCTGCCTGAGGGAGTTGTCGGCAAGGCAGATTTGAGTAAACGGCGGGGGGGAGACGCCTCGACTTCCAGCTTGTACCCCTGAGATACTACTTGAAGGATCCAGGGATCCACCTGTGAGCGAGCCCACTGATCGCTGAAATTTTTGAGGCGGCCCCCCACCGTACCTGGCTACGCCTGTGGAGCCCCCGCGTCATGCGGTGGACTCAGAGGAAGCAGGGGAAGAATTTTGATTCTGGGAACTGGCTGCTGGTGCAGCTTTTTCCCTCTTCCCTCGTTTGACCCGCCTGCTTTTTTGAAGCCGAAAGGACTGTACCTGATAATACAGTGCGTTTCTTAGGCTGTGAGGAAACCTGAGGTAAAATATTTTCATCCCAGCTGTTGCTGTGGATACGAGGTCCCAGAGACCATCCCCAACCAATTCCTCACCCTTATAAGGCTCTATGTGCCTTTTAAAGTCAGCATCACCTGTCCAGTGTCGGGTCTCCAATACCCTCCTGACAGAATGGACATTGCAATAATTCAGGATGCCAGCCGGCAAAATATTCCTCTGTGCATCCCTCATATATAAGACGACGTCTTATGTTCGCAAAATAGTATCCCTGTTTGAAAGGGGTACAGACCACGCTGCAGCAGTCTGCAGGTCTCAGTCTAGTACCTGAGTGTGTAATTACAGACTTCAGGATAGCCTCCTGCTATTTATCAGCAGGTACCTTCAAAGTGGCCGTATCCTAAGACGGCAGTGCCACCTTGACAAACGTGTGAGCGCCTTATCCACCCTAGGGGATATCTCCCAGCGTAACTTATCCTCTGGCGGGAAAGGGTACGCCATCAGTAACTTGTTAGAAATTACCAGTTTCTTATCGGGGAAACCCACGCTTTTTCACACTTCATTCACTCATTTGATGGGGGAACAAAACACTGCCTGCTTTTTCTCCCCACACATAAAACCCTTTGTTTTTAGTGGTACTTGGGTTAATGTCAGAAATGTGTAACACATTTTATATTGCCGGGATCATGTAACGGATGTTCCTAGTGGATTGTGTATATGTCTCAACCTCGTCGACACTGGAGTCAGACTCCGTGTCGACATCTGTCTGCCATCTGAGGGAGCGTTGATGGCCTTTGAGACGTCTGGGCAGGCGCGGGCTGAGAAGCCGGCTGTCCCATAGCTGTTACGTCATCCAGCCTTTTATGTAAGGAGTTGACACTGTTGGTTAATACCTTCCACCTATCCATCCACTCTGGTGTCGGCCCACAGGGGCGACATCTCATTTATCGGCATCTGCTCCGCCTCCACATAAGTCTCCTCATCAAACATGTCGACACAGCCGTACCGACACACCGCACACACACAAGGAATGCTCCAATGAGGACAGGACCCACAAAAGCCCTTTGGGGAGACAGAGTGAGAGTATGCCAGCCCACACCAGAGCGCTATATAATGCAGGGACTAACTGAGTTATGTCCCCTATAGCTGCTTTTATATAATTTATACTGCGCCTAAATTTAGTGCCCCCCCTCTCTGTTTTAACCCTGTTCTGTAGCTGTAGACTGCAGGGGAGAGCCAGGGAGCTTCCCTCCAACGGAGCTGTGAGGAAAAAATGGCGCCAGTGTGCTGAGGAGATAGGCTCCGCCGCTTTTTCGCAGACTTTTCTCCCGCATTTTTATGGAATCTGGCAGGGGTTAATATACATCCATATAGCCCTGGGGGTTATATGTGATGTATTTTTGCCAGCCAAGGTGTTTATATTGCTGCTCAGGGCGCCCCCCCCCCCCCAGCGCCCTGCACCCTCAGTGACCGGAGTGTGTGGTGTGCATGAGGAGCAATGGCGCACAGCTGCAGTGCTGTGCGCTACCTTGGTGAAGACTGATGTCTTCTGCCCCCGTTTTTCCGGACCTCTTCTTGCTTCTGGCTCTGTAAGGGGGACGGCGGCGCGGCTCCGGGACCGAACACCAAGGACTGGGCCTGCGGTCGATCCCTCTGGAGCTAATGGTGTCCAGTAGCCTAAGAAGCCCAATCCGGCTGCAAGCAGGCGAGTTCGCTTCTTCTCCCCTTAGTCCCTCGCTGCAGTGAGCCTGTTGCCAGCAGGTCTCACTGAAAATAAAAAACCTAAATCTATACTTTCTTTCTAAGGGCTCAGGAGAGCCCCTAGTGTGCATCCAACCTCGGCCGGGCACAAGATCTAACTGAGGCTTGGAGGAGGGTCATAGTGGGAGGAGCCAGTGCACACCAGGTAGTCATAAATCTTTCTAGAGTGCCCAGCCTCCTTCGGAGCCCGCTATTCCCCATGGTCCTTACGGAGTTCCCAGCATCCACTAGGACGTTAGAGAAAAGACAAGAGGTTTTTCTTAAAAGATTAAAAATACAAAGACTTTTGCCAAGATTTTTAGCATAAGAAAATGAGCTTATCTTAGTATGGAGAGTCAATGAGGGAATACCTCATTGGGTATTCTGATTGCGTCCCCCTCTGAATTTGCCCCTAGCTGAGGGGTACGATAGCGATACATCCCCCCCCCCATCAATTTTTATAAGGGGGTGTGGTCACACCCTCTGCTATTAAGCCACGCCCACAAAAAAGTACCTGGGCTCACCACAGCTACACCCCTGGTCCCACGGCATCTTTTGCTGCAGACAAAAATCGCTGGGAAAATGTTGCAGCATCCATTTTCACAGAGATATCTCCTCAAACATGGAATGGACGTCATGTTCCCAGGGAAATGCGCATATGCAGTAGACTCTGGCAAAAAGCTAGCACCTACTGCGAGGCAAGAAAGGAGGGGACAAGCAGTCTCCTCTCTTAAAACACCTCTGACCATCAGTGGATCTGGACTGCAGCTTCACCTGCCAGCCAGAAGCAGTTAAAAAATATTTGACATATTATATTTTATAATAACATCACCCAGAGGCGTCACCGGGTGTGGTGACACCTGGTTCACACTCTGGATCCCCTGCACGCCAGAAGTGTGCTCGCAGGAAAAAGGGAGCTTGACCACACATCAAGGGGACATATCTGTATAAAGAGGGGGCATGGCATTGCGGGGAACTTGCAATCATCACTCTGGGGGCATGCCCAGCATCTACAGAGATTTTGGGCTGGAGATGCTTGGTTGCCCCTGGAGACAGTTTTCCTGTACTGTCGGCTCCTCATCTATGACAGAAGCCGAGTGCTGCAGGAGACTGTCACACTGCAGCACCCGGCTCCTGTCACTGCTGAGGAGCCATCATTTTGGTGTTACCCCTTCCAAGGGTGACAATCGTGTGCGGGCTGTATCCCCCGCAACCCCCTTATGACACCACTGACATCACCAGTATAATTTATACAATTTTATTGGTGGGGTCCCTCACAAATTAGTTGCCTTGGGGCCCTAAAAACTTTGGCCATACCGATAGAAGCCTTTCATAAAGTAATAAGCTTTTTCCCTGCTTTAGAAATATACCGCTTTAAGTGCATTGACATGGGATATCACTACAAATGATAATACTGTACATTAAATACTGCTGGTGTAAATCAGTGTTGTGGATTTATTCTGCCCACCTACTGCCCACCTACAGTACAGTAAGTTTCTATGACCCTAGGGAGACCTGTCTGCAAGCATAGGAAAGTACACAGTAGCTATGGGAACTCTTAAATTACCTTTAGCGGAATTTGGGAAACAATATGTTTAACAGTAATTCATATGTGTGTGGGGGAAGACTTCAAACTGGGCTTTGGAAATGTAACTAATACTGATTATTACAATTTTAGTATCCCATTTCTTATAAACTCCTCCATTTCTCCTATCAGCAATTGTTCATCTAATTAAATAGAGGGACTTCACCCCCAACCCAATTCCTCTGCAATGTTTATATTGGCAACTGCCCATTGCTTGGACTTCCCCTTATTAATCTGCAGAACACTACATTTCCTCTGTTGTTCTTTAGCCTGAGCCAGAGACTGAGTTTCTGTTTATAGCAAATGATTTAACATTAACTGAAAGCAAACTGACGGCTGATATAGAGTTAGTATAAACGCATTTTTATCTGGAGTAAAGTTATTTTTTTGTGCTGTGCATGTGACCAAATACTCTTACGCCTTTATGCCTAAATAGATTTGGATGCTTTTTGCGCTTAAGCCTCGTTATGATTGAGAGGTGGAAAGAACGATGGATGGCTGATGTAATCATTGGCCAAGTGCAGCCAGGGCATAGTCACACAAATGCATGTCATGGACACCACAAGACAGACACATATACACCTGTCAGGAAGCATGTCACTTAGGGTTATGCACTGAGGAGGGTGACAGTTGGAAGCTGCTTCTGATAACAGATTCACATTTGTTTTCTGTAAAGGGATAGATAATGAATATTTGTAATTACTTAAACTTTATTTTTACTGTAATGTTGTGTCCAAGTGATCACATATATCATTGGTCCCAGAAGCTCACCTTGGCCTTATCTCATCAACCCATCTCTTTTCAGATACAACACCTTTCATTTTATCATACTGTGTCACTTCAGAGCACTGATACTGTACATTTTGTTTAACTGCAATATTTGTTTAATAAATGTAAGATATGTGTTGTTTATAATTTCCTGTGATTCTGGATATGGGTGTCACTTCTCTTTAACACCTCTCCTCTGTCTCTCTTGCATAGTACAAATATAATGGGGTGCATATAATCACTAGGGATGTGATAGAACATACAGTATATCTGGGCTATTGAAGACAAGAGTCAGGTGCATTGAAAATCTGGTGGTATGCTTCTCTATGCCCTAATTCAGAGGTTCCCAAACTGTGTGCCATGGCTCCCTGGGGTGCCTTGGGACACTTGCAGGGGTGCCCTGGGTTGGTGGCCCAGGACCAATTCAAATTATCCATGGTCAATATAATAGGCAAAACCAGTGCTGGTGGCTGCCAGTCATAAAATATGTGACCAAACAGAAGCAAATCTTGTCCCTCACCACACAACTGACCCTAAGGATGACATATCAACGTGATCTACATAATGTAATATTTCTTTCTAAATTTCTCAATAAGAAATTTTTGGCCTAGGGGTGCCGTGAAAAAAATTCTGATATTCTAGGGCGCCGTGATTCAAAAAAGTTTGGAAACCACTGCCCTAATTAATTAAATGAAGATATTACTATTGCTGACATCCCAATCTTATCTGGGACCATAGTTCTGCAAATTCTGTAATGTAGAAAGTGGGTGGCATATTTATGCAAGACATTATAAATATCAGACATAGTGGCACCCAAGCACTGGGGAAGTTCCCTGGGAAAGTTCTCTCTAAAGAGAATAACAATCTAGCCTTACATGAAACAATTCTCACAAAAAGCGACATACAGTAATCCTCCAATCCAAAAGCATGTGTTTTGTAAATTTACCTTTGCTAGGGAATTCCCAAAATACTGCGTGCGGCATCAAATTATTAGATAGTTTTAAACAATAGAGAAGTTCAAATCTGTGTTTTTTGTAAAACTTGGTTAGTTCAGAAGCACTGATAAGAATATTCTTGTCTCTAATTACATCCAAACATAACAATGAGTCAGTGCTTAAGTCACAATATTCTAACTATAGATAAATATACTAAAAATATTACCACATCTTACAACAAAAAAGAAGGACATAGGGGGTAATTCCCAGCCCAAGGGCTATCCCGCCCCGCATGTCAGTAAGAACCCACCCCCCGCAGAAGTGCAAAAGCTTTAGCGTGCTGGCCGGGAGCTACTCGTCGCTCCCCGGCCCGTAGCGGCTGCATGTAACGTCACGCAGCTGCTGCCGCCCGCCCCCCACACGGTCCGGCCACGCCTGCGTTGGCCGGACCACACCCACCAAACGGCGGCCAAACACAGCCGTTCCGCACCCCCGCCCAGCGACCGGCTCTGCCTGTCAATCAGGCAGAGGCAATCGTAGCTCAGCGACGGCCTTCGGAAGTCTGGCATTCGCCGGCGCACTGTGGCATCGGTGCATGCGCAGTTCTGACCCGATAGCTGCGCTGCGATTAACTGCAGTGTGCGATCGGGTCAGAATGACCCCCATAATTCAAATAGATGAAAATTCACTAATGATAGTATTAAAATAAAATGTATCTTTTATTAATATTCACTAAAAATATAGTAAAATAAGCAGTAAAATAAGCTCTTTAAAGGTGTGTTCCCATACCATGAACAAATTGGTACCGGGAGAAAAGACATTTAAGGATAAATGTGTGGGGGGTGTCCCAAAACTGGATCAGGCAAAATATGTGCATCAGAAGATAAAGATGGGAAACACACAGTTTAAAAGCAACCACATTTTATTAGGTTTGATAATTGATAGGGCTAGTAATATTAGGCTACTGAGGCTATATATATAACTAGGTGATTCATCGCGCCCTACGGGCGCTCTTCATACCGTCGTAAGGGGCTATGCCCCCTTAACCCTTGCACACCCTTGTGGCGTGCAATATTTGTATTATATGGAGTATTACCTCCAATCATAATTGTGTGAGTGGTTAAATATTGCACGGACAAAGGGCGTGCGATGGTTAAGGGTCGTAGCCCCTTGCAATGGCATGAATACCGCACGCAGGGCCAGATGAATCACCTAGTAGGTGCTGTGGTTGGGGGAGTGGCGGGTGCCGGGGAGACGAGGATGGGGGAGGTGGTCTGGGGGTGCCACAGGTGGGGGAGGGGCTGGTGTGGTGGTGGGGGAGGGACTGGTGCCTTGTGTGGGGGTCCGGAGTCACCGCGGGTGGGGGAGTGGCAGGTGCGGTCGGTGGGGGCGGGGGTTCGGAGCCACAGTGGGTGGTGGAGGGGAGTGTGCAGGTGCCGCGGATGGGGCCCGGAGGTACTGCGAGTGGGGGAGGGGCGGGTAATGCTTCTCCTGCTTCTCCTGGAAGCAGCTAGGCTGCTGTCCTCCCTTTGGCAGTGGCTCTCCCAGACACTCACACAGTAGCTAAACTACAGCTCCCAGCAGGCCTTAGTACTGGAATGCTTCGGCGCTAAGGGCTGCTGGGAGCTGTAGTTTATTTAGTGCGTCTGCTTCCCTGTAATGCGGTGCGTTGAGACACCGGTGCTAACAATAGTGACTGGCTGGCAAAACTGATTGACTCGCTGAATCAGTATAAAAGGTGAGAGTGCTATGCAGTGTCAGTGACACTGTAGACCCACTGCACTGCACAGCACTGTCATCTTTTACATTGATTCAGCGTCCAGACATTACCCTCCGTGATATCACCCACTCTATCCGTTACATTAGCCATCTTGGGGCTTCCAGGCCGGCAGCCCAAGTGCTGTGTTGTGGAGTCAGGGACTCTGGGAATCTGTGAGCGGCTGTTGCGGTGAGGCACTTCTGTGACATCACGCGCAGAGGAGGCTCTGGGTCTACGAGAGTTTGCAGCGCAGGGAGTGCTATGAAAGCATTCTGCTGCGCCGCTTTCATACACATCTATGCCGGTGACCGAAACAGCTTTTGTTCCACCTGTGCCGCAGCTAGGGAGTGGGGATTGTTGATGCCGGAGGGGGCAGGCGGACTGGCAGCAGGACACAGAGGGTCATTCCAACCTGATCGTAGCTGTGCTAAATTTAGTACAGCTACGATCACTTACACTTACATGGGGGGATGCCCTGCACAGGGCTAGTCCGCCCCACATGTCAGGCCTCCCCCCCCCACACACACACAAGTACAAAAGCATCGCACAGCGGCAATGCTTTTGTACTTGAAGAGTAACGCCCAGCCAGCACAGCTCCTGCGGCTGGCCGGGAGTTACTCGTCGCTGCCATAGTCACAGCTGCTGCATGTGACATCACAGCCGCTGCGGGCCGTCCCCTCACGGTCTGGCCACGCCTGCGTTGGCTGGACCATGCTCACAAAATGGCGGCCAAATGCCGCCGTGCCGCCTCCTCCCGCCCAGCTTCTGTGCCCACAAAATGGCAGCCAAATGCCGCTGTGCCGCCCCCTGCCGCTCAGCGACCGCCTCTGCCTGTCAATCAGGCAGAGGCGATTGCTGGGCAATGATAGCCGTCGGCTGTCAGCCATGCGTCGGCGCACTGCAGTGCCAGTGCATGCGCAGTTCTGACCTAATCGCTGCACTGCGATTGAAGTGCAGCGAGCAATAAGGTCAGAATGACCCCCATAGTACGCTGCAGTAAAGGATTGTTTTTTCCCCCTATCTTCAGCACAGAGACTTGCTGCAGATGCAGTGGCATACCCTCCAGCTGCACCTTTTTGGAAGGTACAGGACCTTTTTTTTATGGTCTGTACTGATTTTTGGCTCCCCAAACTTCCATTGAAAGTATAGGGAAAGGGGCGTGGCCACGCTGCTGTACCTGTGGTCACGCCCCCTTTTTTTAATTTGAAGCAAATTTTTATGTGGAAATTGTTGGAGGGTATGCAGTGGGCCTATTTTGGGGTGTGGAGCTGGAGCTGCAGCTCCATCAGCCCCATTGTTAATCCTGCTCTGGGAATACACAGCAGCCATAGGGCAGAGCCTCCCACTGGGTGTAACCTGTGTGGGAGGGCGTTTCTCAGCCAATCAGCTGTGGACTGGGTGTGACAGATCTGCTGCTAACCCAATGAGAGCTCCTAGCCATTCCCAGCGTTATCCACACAGTCACAGAGTGACAGATCTGGGCAATTATATAGGAGATGTTTACACATAGGAAAACATGGTCTTCTGTAGGCAGATATAATTATATTTAAATACCTAATTATCCAACAATGTAGATTTTCAAATGAAACATATCAAATACATATGATTCTAAGCTACATGCCTTTAAATAAGATTTTACTTATCGGTAAATCTATTTCTCGTAGTCCGTAGTGGATGCTGGGGACTCCGTAAGGACCATGGGGATAGACGGGCTCCGCAGGAGACATGGGCACTTTAAGAAAGAATTTAGGTTCTGGTGTGCACTGGCTCCTCCCTCTATGTCCCTCCTCCAGACCTCAGTTAGAGAAACTGTGCCCAGAAGAGCTGACAGTACAAGGAAAGGATTTTGGTAATCCAGGGCAAGACTCATACCAGCCACACCAATCACACCGTATAACATGAGTTTATAACAACCAGTCAATAGTATGACAAACAACAGAGCATCAGGTCAAACCCTGATGCAACCATAACACAGTGCCGTAACTAGACATTTTAGCGTTGTGTGCAAGAAACGGCATCGGAGCCCCCCCTCTATAGAAAACAGAGGTGATGCGCGACGTAGTCGCGTGCAAAAAATATAGGGCCGTGGCTTCATGGGCAAGGGGTGTGGCCACAAAATAATACCAATTCATATAACGGTGCACAGTAGTCTCGATTATTCAAATTACGCCGCACAGATTCCCCTTTTTACACATTACGGCAGACAGCGTCCCCTTTTTACACATTACGGCAGACAGCGTCCCCTTTGTACACATTACGGCAGACAGCGTCCCATTTTTTACACATTACGGCAGACAGCGTCTCCCTTTTTTACACGTTACAGCAGACAGCGTCTCCCTTTTTTATACGTTATGGCAGACAGTGTCTCCCTTTTTTACACGTTACGGCAGACAGCGTCCATTTTTTACACGTTACGGCAGACAGCGTCTCCCTTTTTTACACGTTACGGCAGACAGCGTCCATTTTTTACACGTTACGGCAGACAGCGTCCATTTTTTACACGTTACGGCAGACAGCGTCCATTTTTTACACATTATGGCAGACAGCGTCCATTTTTTTACACATTATGGCAGACACTATACACACAAACATATACACTGTACATACATAGATCTACACTATACACACATACATATACACTGTACACACATTCATATAAAATGTACATACACAGACAATGTGCTTACATACACATAGATACAGTAGCACCATAGAGCTGCAGGCACTCAGATCATTTAACTACCTACTTTAGAGCACATATTTTCCTCAGGGCATGAACTCACTGTCTCCTCTCTGCCTCTTCCCCCGGAGCTCCGAGCAGTCCGACACCTAGCCCAGCAGGACAACAATAACCTTACCCTGGGCACCAATCAGAGGGGACTTCGGGAACTGCAGGCCAGTACAGGGACAACAATAACTATTCCTGAGAACACACAGGACCCGCAGCACAGCACATCACAGCACTCTCCCCAGCCACCTGATGCTGCCGGCTTGCAGACAACATAAAGACAGCTTACTGAAGCCGGGAGCAGTGCGCACCGCTTGGAACATTGATCTCAGCGGCGGGTGCTTGCAAAGAGATGGCAGCGGCTGCGCCCCCAGCGCATTTGCGCTGTGTGCGGCGCACACTTTGCCCATAGGTAGTTACGGCCCTGCCATAACATAACCCTTATTGAAGCAATAACTATATACAAGCATTGCAGAAGAAGTCCGCACTTGGGACGGGCGCCCAGCATCCACTACGGACTACGAGAAATAGATTTACCGGTAAGTAAGATCTTATTTTCTCTAACGTCCTAGTGGATGCTGGGGACTCCGTAAGGACCATGGGGATTATACCAAAGCTCCCAAACGGGCGGGAGAGTGCAGATGACTCTGCAGCACCGATTGAGCAAATAAGAGGTCCTCCTCAGCCAGGGTATCAAACTTGTAGAACTTTGCTAAAGTGTTTGAACCTGACCAAGTAGCCGCTCGGTAAAGTTGTAATGCCGAAACCCCTCGGGCAGCCGCCCAAGAAGAGCCCAGCATCCTAGTGGAATGGGCCTTAACTGATTTTGGCAGAGGCAATCCAGCCGCAGAATGAGCCTGCTGAATCGTGTTACAGATCCAGCAAGCAATAGTTTGCTTTGAAGCAGGAGCACCCAGCTTGTTGGATGCATACAGGATAAACAACGACTCTGTTTTCCTGACCCTAGCCGTTCTGGCTACATAAACCTTCAAAGCCCTGACCACATCAAGCATCTCGGAATCCTCCAAGTCACGAGTAGCCACAGGCACCACAATAGGTTGGTTTATATGAAAGGATGAAACCACTTTCGGCAGAAATTGTGGACGGTTCCGCAATTCTGCTCTATCCACATGGAAAACCAGATAGGGGCTTTTATGTGACAAAGCCGCCAACTCTGACACATGCCTAGCCGAAGCCAAGGCTAATAGCATGACCACCTTCCACGTGAGATATTTCAACTCCACCGGTTTGAGCGGTTCAAACCAGAGGGATTTCAGGAAACTCAACACCACGTTAAGATCCCAAGGTGCCCCTGGAGGCACAAAAGGGGGCTGAATATGCAGCACTCCCTTTACAAACGCCTGAACTCCAGGTAGAGAAGCCAACTCCTTTTGAAAGAAAATGGATAGGGACGAAATCTGGACCTTAATGGAACCCAATTTTAGGCCCAAATTCACTCCGGACTGTAGGAAGTGAAGGAAACGGCCCAGCTGGAATTCCTCCATAGGAGCATTCCTGGCCTCACACCAAGCAACATATTTTCGCCATATACGGTGATAATGTTGAGCTGTCACGTCCTTCCTAGCCTTTATCAGCGTAGGAATGACCTCATCCGGAATGCCTTTCTCTGCTAGGATCCGGCGTTCAACCGCCATGCCGTCAAACGCAGCCTCGGTAAGTCTTGGAATAGACAGGGCCCCTGTTGCAACAGGTCCTGTCTTAGAGGAAGAGGCCACGGGTCCTCTGTGAGCATTTCTTGCAGATTTGGATACCAAGTCCTTCGTGGCCAATCTGGAACAATGAGGATTGTTCTCACTCCTCTTTTTCTTATTATCCTCAGCACCTTGGGTATGAGAGGAAGAGGAGGAAATACATAGACCGACTGGAACACCCACTGTGTCACCAGGGCGCCCACAGCTACCGCCTGAGGGTCTCTTGACCTGGCGCAATACCTCTGTAGCTTTTTGTTTAGGTGGGATGCCATCATGTCCACCTGTGGCAGTTCCCACGACTTGTAATCTGTGCGAAGACTTCCTGATGAAGTCCCCACTCTCCCGGGTGGAGGTCGTGTCTGCTGAGGAAGTCTGCTTCCCAGTTGTCCACTCCCGAGACGAACACTGCTGACAGTGCGCTTACGTGATTCTCCGCCCAGCGAAGAAATCTGGTGGCTTCGCCATCGCCACCCTGCTCCTTGTGCCGCCTTGTCAGTTTACATGAGCCGATGCGGTGATGTTGTCTGACTGAATCAGAACCGGTTGGTCGCGAAGCAGGGTCTCCGCTTGACGTAGGGCGTTGTATATGGCCCTTAGTTCCAGGATGTTGATGTGAAGGCAAGTCTCCTGACTTGACCACAGACCTTGGAAATTTCTTCCCTGTGTGACTGCTCCCCAACCTCGGAGGCTTGCATCCATGGTCACCAGGACCCAGTCCTGAATGCCGAATCTGCGGCCCTCGAGAAGGTGAGCACTCTGCAGCCACCACAGGACTGACACCCTGGCCCTGGGGGATAGGGTGATTAACCGATGCATCTGAAGATGTGATCCGGATCACTTGTCCAGTAAGTTCCATTGAAAGGTCCTCGCATGGAACCTGCCGAAGGAAATGGCCTCGTATGATGCCACCATCTTTCCCAGGACTCGAGTGCAGTGATGCACTGACACCTGTTTTAGTTTTAGTAGGTTCCTGACCAGTGTCCTGAGTTCCTGAGCTTTCTCTATCGGGAGATAAACCCTTTTCTGGTCTGTGTCTAGAATCATGCCCAGGAAAGGCAGACGAGTCGTAGGAACCAACTGCGACTTTGGAATATTTAGAATCCAGCCCTGTTGCCGTTACACTTCCAGAGAAAGTGCTATGCTGATCAGCAACTGCTCTTTTGATCCCGCTTTTATGAGGAGATCGTCCAAGTATGGGATAATTGCGACCCCTTGCTTCCGCAGGAGTACCATCATTTCCGCCATTACCTTGGTAAATATTCTCGGTGCCGTGGAGAGACCAAACGGCAACGTCTGAAATTGGTAATGACAATCCTGTACCACAAATCTGAGGTACGCCTGATGAGGTGGATAAATGGGGACATGAAGGTATGCCTCCTTTATGTCCAGAGAGACCATAAAATCCCCCCCTTCCAGGCTTGCGACGACCGCTCTCAGCGATTCCATCTTGAACTTGAACCTTTTCAGGTATATGTTCAGGGATTTTAGATTCAATATGGGTCTGACCGAACCGTCCGGTTTCGGGACTACAACATGGTCGAATAATAACCCCCTCCTTGTTGAAGGAGGGGAACCTTGACCACCACCTGTTGAAGATACAATTTGTGAATTGCAGTTAACACTATTTCCCTCTTGTGGGAGGAAGCTGGCAGGGCCGATTTGAGGTATCGGTGAGGGGGCATCTCTTCGAATTCCAGCTTGTATCCCTGAGACACAATATCTATTGCCCAGGGATCCATCTGGGAGTGAACCCACTTGTGGCTGAAATTTCGAAGACGTGCCCCCACCGGGCCTAGCTCCGCCTGTGGAGCCCCAGCGTCATGCGGTGGATTTTGTAGAGGCCGGGGAGGACTTCTGTTCCTGGGAACTAGCTGTGTTGTGCAGCTTCTTTCCTCTGCCCCTGCCTCTGGCAAGAAAGGACGCACCTCGGACTTTCTTGTTTCTTTGTGATCGAAAGGACTGCATTTGATAATGTCGTGCTTTCTTAGGCTGTGCGGGAATATAAGGCAAAAGATCAGAATTACCAGCTATAGCTGTGGAGACCAGGTCCGAGATCCCTTCTCCACACAATTCCTCAGCCTTGCAAGGTAAACCTTCCATATGCCTCTTTAGTCGGCATCACCTGTCCATTGCATGTTCCACAGGACACGTCTAGCAGAAATCGACATAGCGTTGACTTTAGAACCCAGTAGACTAATGTCTCTTTGGGCATGTTTTATATATATATAAGACAGCATCTTTTATATATATATGTATATATATATATATATATATATATATATATATATATATATATATATACATACTAGGGTCTCAATCTCTGCTGAAAAGGTATCTGTCCACGCTGCTACAGCGCTATAAACCCATGCCGACACAATCGCCGGTCTGAGTAGTGTACCAGAATGTGTGTAAATGGACTTCAAAGTACTTTTACTGCATGCTATCTGCAGGATCCCTGAGGATAGCTGTTAAGTCAGCGCTACCTTTTGGGTAAACGTGACAAGCTTTGTCCACCCTAAGGGAAGATTCCCATCGTATCCTGGCCCTAGTAGGGAAAGGATACTCCCTGAGAATTCTTTGAGGGAAACTGCAGTCTCTTGTCTGGAGATTCCCGCTCTTTTTCTTCATGAGAGGAGGCAAATTTACCTCAGCTTTCTTCCCCTTAAACATGTGTACCCTCGTGTCAGGGACAGATGAGTCATCAGTGATATGCAAAACATCTTTTATTACAATAATCATATATTGAATACTTTCCTGCCATTTTGGCTGTAACTTTGCATTATCGTAGTCGACACTGGAGTCAGACTCCGTGTCGATATCAGTGTCTATTATTTTGGATGGTGAGCATTGTGAGACTCTGAAGGTCTCTGCGCCATAGGGACAGACATGGGTAGATTTCCTGTCTGTTCTCTAATCTTTTGTGCAATAAATTTACCTTAGCACTTAATTTCACATATCCAAACAGGTGTCGGCGTTGTCGACGGAGACACCACTCACACACACATTTGCTCCATCTCCTCCTTAGGGGAGCCTTTTACCTCAGACATGTCGACACACACGTACCGACACACCACACACTCAGGGAATGCTCATCTGAAGATAATTCCCCCACAAGGCCCTTTGGAGAGACAGAGAGAGAGTATGCCAGCACACACCCCAGCGCTATATGACCCAGGAAATAACACAGCAATTTAATGTTTACCCAGTAGCGCTGTTATTATCTGCGCCGAATTATGTCGTCCCCCCCCCTCTTCTTTAAAACCCTCTCGTCTACTGTGGTATAAGCAGGGGAGAGACCGGGGAGCTTCCTCTCAGCGGTGCTGTGGAGAAAAAACATGGCGCTGGTGAGTGCTGAGGGAGAAGCCCCGCCCCCTCGACGGCGGGCTTCTGTCCCGCTAAAAGTGTAAAATTGGCGGGGGCTCCTGCATATATACAGTGTCCAGCTGTATATATGATCCTTTTGCCAAATAAGAGGTTTATATTACTGCCCAGGGCGCCCCCCCTGCGCCCTGCACCCTTACAGTGACCGGAGTATGTGAGGTGTGTGGGAGCAATGGCGCACAGCTGCAGTGCTGTGCGTTACCTCAGTGAAGACCACGGAGTCTTGTGCCGCCTGTGAAGTCTTCTTTGCTTCTCATACTCACCCGGCTTCTGTCTTCCGGCTCTGCGAGGGGGACGGCGGCGCGGCTCTTGGATCGGACGGCGAGGGTGAGATCATGCGTACGATCCCTCTGGAGCTAATGGTGTCCAGTAGCCTAAGAAGCAGGACCTAGCTTCAGAGAGTAGGGCTGCTTCTCTCCCCTCAGTCCCACGATGCAGGGAGTCTGTTGCCAGCAGAGCTCCCTGAAAATAAAAAACCTAACAAAATACTTTCTCTCAGCAAACTCAGGAGAGCTCACTGAAAAGCACCCAGCTCGTCTGGGCACAGTATCAAACTGAGGTCTGGAGGAGGGGCATAGAGGGAGGAACCTAAATTCTTTCTTAAAGTGCCCATGTCTCCTGCAGAGCCCGTCTATCCCCATGGTCCTTACGGAGTCCCCAGCATCCACTAGGACGTTAGAGAAAAATAAAATACCATATGATGGAACAAATCTTCGGATTATGCCAAATTATACTGCTGTTTCCTAATTTCACTGATATTTTGATAGTTGTGTATTACCTTACAGTATTTATAATAAGCACTGGGGGATTTGCGCATCCTGAAGCATCTGCGTAGGGATGCGCAAGTACTGATTATCAGCAGTGCCAGATTAAGGCCCACATGGGCCTGGAGCTGAAATTCATGAAGGGCCTATCGTGTGCAGCTGCAGGGGGTGTGACTAGTGATGTAGGGGTGTGACCAGTGCTGTGTGGGTGTAGTCTGGACAGTGGGATGGCTTGTGCTGAGGGGTGTTTTTTGTTTTTTTTGGTGAACGTGTATGAACTTCAGTACTGTGCATAAGTTTTACACAGATGTGGAAAAAATACTGCAAAGTAAGAATGCTTTAAAAAATAGAAGTGTTGATAGTTTATCTTTATCAATTAGCAAAATGCAAAATGAATGAACCGAAGATACATCTAAATCAAATCAATATTTCTCTGACGTCCTAAGTGGATGCTGGGACTCCGTAAGGACCATGGGGATTAGCGGCTCCGCAGGAGACTGGGCACAACTAAAGAAAGCTTTAGGACTACCTGGTGTGCACTGGCTCCTCCCACTAAGACCCTCCTCCAGACCTCAGTTAGATTCTTGTGCCCGGCTGAGCTGGATGCACACTAGGGGCTCTCCTGAGCTCCTAGAAAGAAAGTATATTTAGGTTTTTTATTTTACAGTGAGATCTGCTGGCAACAGACTCACTGCAGCGAGGGACTAAGGGGAGAAGAAGCGAACCTACCTAACAGGTGGTAGTTTGGGCTTCTTAGGCTACTGGACACCATTAGCTCCAGACCGCAGGACCCCGACCTTGGTGTTCGTTCCCGGAGCCGCGCCGCCGTCCCCCTTACAGAGCCAGAAGCATGAAGAGTCCGGAAAATCGGCGGCAGAAGACTTCGGTCTTCACCAAGGTAGCGCACAGCACTGCAGCTGTGCGCCATTGCTCCTCATGTACACCTCACACTCCGGTCACTGATGGGTGCAGGGCGCTGGGGGGGGGCGCCCTGAGGGCAATATATGACACCTTGGCTGGCAAATCTACATCATATATAGTCCTAGAGGCTATATAGATGTAAAATTACCCCTGCCAGTATTCCAGAAAAAGCGGGAGAAAGTCAGCCGAAAAAGGGGCGGGGCTTCTCCCTCAGCACACTGGCGCCATTTTCTCTTCACAGTGCAGCTGGAAGACAGCTCCCCAGGCTCTCCCCTGTAGTTTTCAGGCTCAAGGGGTTAAAAAGAGAGGGGGGGCACTAAATTTAGGCGCAATATATGTATACAAGCAGCTATTTGGGGAAAAAATCACTCAGTTATAGTGTTAATCCCTGCATTATATAGCGCTCTGGTGTGTGCTGGCATACTCTCTCTCTGTCTCCCCAAAGGACTTTGTGGGGTCCTGTCCTCAGTCAGAGCATTCCCTGTGTGTGTGCGGTGTGTCGGTACGGCTGTGTCGACATGTTGGATGAGGAAGGTTACGTGGAGGCGGAGCAGAGGCCGATAAATGGGATGTCGCCCCCTGTGGGGCCGACACCAGAGTGGATGGATAGGTGGAAGGTATTAACCGACAGTGTCAACTCCTTACATAAAAGGCTGGATGACGTAACAGCTGTGGGACAGCCGGCTTCTCAGCCCGCGCCTGCCCAGGTGTCTCAAAGGCCATCAGGGGCTCAAAAAACGCCCGTTACCTCAGATGGCAGACACAGATGTCGACACGGAGTCTGACTCCAGTGTCGACGAGGTTGAGACATATACACAATCCACTAGGAACATCCGTTACATGATCTCGGCAATGAAAAATGTGTTACGCATTTTCTGACATGAACCCAAGTACCACATAAAAGGGGTTCTATTTTTGGGGAGAAAAAGCAGCCAGTGTTTTGTTCCCCCATCAGATGAATGAATGAAGTGTGTAAAGAAGCGTGGGTTCCCCCGATAAGAAACTGGTAATTTCTAAAAAGTTACTGATGGCGTACCCTTTCCCGCTAGAGGATAGGTCACGTTGGGAGATATCCCTTAGGGTGGATAAGGCGCTCACACGTTTGTCAAAAGGTGGCACTGCCGTCTTAGGATACGGCCACCTTGAAGGAACCTGCTGATAAAAAGCAGGAGGCGATCCTGAAGTCTGTATATACACACTCAGGTTATATACTGAGACCTGCAATTGCGTCAGCATAAATAGTGCTGCTGCAGCGTGGTCTGATATCCTGTCAGATAATATTAATACTCTAAGACAGGGATAATATTTTGCTAACATGGAGCATATTAAAGACGTTGTATTATATATAAAGGATGCACAGAGGGATATTTGCCGGCTGGCATCCAGAATTAATGCAATGTCCATTCTGCCAGGAGGGTATTAGATAGAAACCCAGCAGTGGACAGGTGATGCTGCCTGTAAAAGGCACATGGAGATTCTGCCTTATAAGGGTGAGGAATTGTTTGGGGATGGTCTCTGGGACCTCGTATCCACATCAACAGCTGGGAAGAAAAAATTTTACCTCAGGTTTCCTCACAGCCTAAGAAAGCACCGTATTTTCAGGTACAGTCCTTTCGGCTTCAGAAAAGCAAGCGGGTCAAAGGCGCTTCCTTTCTGCACAGAGACAAGGGAAGAAGGAAAAAGCTGCACCAGCAGCCAGTTCCCAGGATCAAAAATCTTCCCCCGCTTCCTCTGAGTCCATCGCATGACGCTGGGGCTCCACAGGTGGAGACAGGTGCGGTAGGGGCGCGTCTCAGGAACTTCAGGGACCAGTGGGCTTGCCCACAGGTGGATCTCTAGGTTCTGCAAATAGTATCACAGGGATACAGGCTGGAGTTCGAGGCGACTCCCCCTCGCCGTTACCTCACATCAGCCTTGCCTGCTGCCCTCGGAGAAAGGTAGTACGTATACAGGTGTCGGTGCATCAATGCGCGCGAGCCCTGGGAAAGATGGTAGCTTCTTACAAAGAAATTCCATTCGCCAGGTCCCATGCAAGGATTTTCCAGTGGGATCTGTTGGACAAGTGGTCCGGGTCGCATCTTCAGATGCATCGGCGGATAACCCTGTCTCCAAGGGTCAGGGTGTCGCTGTTGTGGTGGCTGCAGAGTGCTCATCTTCTAGGGGGCCGCAGATTCGGCATACAGGACTGGGTCCTGGTGACCACGGATGCCAGCCTTCGAGGCTGGGGGGCAGTCACACAGGGAAGGAACTTCCAAGGCTATGGAAAAGTCAGGAGACTTCCCTACACATAAATATTCTGGAACTGAGGGCCATTTACAATGCCCTAAGTCAGGCTAGACCCCTGCTTCACCACCGGCCGGTGCTGATCCAGTCAGACAACATCACGGCGGTCGCTCATGTAAACCGACAGGGCGGCACAAGAAGCAGGATGGCGATGGCAGAAGCCACAAGGATTCTCCGATGGGCGGAAAATCATGTGTTAGCACTGTCAGCAGTGTTCATTCCCGGAGTGGACAACTGAGAAGCAGACTTTTTCAGAAGACACGACCTCCACCCGGGAGAGTGGGACTTCATCCAGAAGTCTTCCAAATGATTGTACACCGTTGGGAAAGGCCACAGGTGGACATGATGGCGTCCCGCCTCAACTAAAAGTTACAAAGATATTGCGCCAGGTCAAGGACCCTCAGGCGATAGCTGTGGACGCTCTGGTAACACCGTGGGTGTACCAGTCGGTGTATGTGTTCCCTTCTCTGCCTCTCTTACCCAGGGTGGTGAGAATAATAAGAAGGAGAGGAGTAAGAACTATACTCATTGTTCCGGGTTGGCCAAGAAGAGCTTGGTAACCAGAACTCCAAGAAATGATCTCAGAGGACCCATGGCCTCTGCCGCTCAGACAGGACCTGCTGCAGCAGGGGGCCTGTCTGTTCCAAGACGTACCGCGGCTGCGTTGGCGGCATGGCGGTTGAACGCCGGATCCTGAAGGAAAAGGGAATTCCGGAGGAAGTTATCCCTACGCTATTTAAAGCTAGGAAAGAAGTGAACGCAAACCATTATCACTGCATATGGCGGAAATATGTTGCGTACTGTGAGGCCAGGAAGGCCCCAAAGGAGAAATTTCAGCTAGGTCGATTTCTGCACTTCCTGCAGTCAGAGGTGACTATGGGCCTAAAATTGGGTTCCATAAAGGTCCAGATTTCGGCTCTATCGATTTTCTTCCAAAATTGGACTGGCTTCACTGCCTGAAGTTCAGACTTTTGTTAAGGGAGTGCTGCATAGTCAGCCCCCGTTTGTGCCTCCAGTGGCACCGTGGGATCTCAACGTGGGTTGGATTTCCTGAAGTCGCATTGGGTTGAGCCACTTAAATCCGTGGAGCTATAATACCTCACGTGGAAAGTGGTCATTCTGTGGGCCTTGGCGTCGGCCAGGCGTGTATCAGAATTGGCGGCTTTGTCATACAAAAGCCATTATCTGTATTTTATATGGATAAGGCGGAATTGAGGACTCATTCCCAATTCCTTCCTACGGTGGTATCAGTTTGTCATGTGAACCAACCTATTGTGGTGCCTGCGGCTACTTGGGACTTGGAGGATTCCAAGTTGCTGGATGTAGTCAGGGCCCTGAAAAGTATGTTTCCAGGACAGCTGGAGTCAGGAAAACTGACTCGCTATTTCTCCTGTATGCACCCAACAAGCTGGGTGCTCCTGCTTCTAGGCAGACGATTGCTCGCTGGATCTGTAGCACGATTCAACTTGCACATTCTGCGGCTGGACGGCCGCACCCTAAATCTGTAAAAACCCATTCCACGAGGAAAGTGGGCTCTTCTTGGGCGGCTGCCCGAGGGGTCTCGGCTTTACAACTTTGCCGAGCTGTTACTTGGTCGGGTTAAAACATTTTTGTAAGAGTCTACAAGTTTGATACCCTGGCTGAGGAGGACCTAGAGTTTGCTCATTCGGTGCTGCAGAGTCATCCGCACTCTCCCGCCCGTTTGGGAGCTTTGGTATAATCCCCATGGTCCTTACGGAGTCCCAGCATCCACTTAGGACGTCAGAGAAAATAAGATTTTACTCACCGGTAAATCTATTTCTCGTAGTCCGTAGTGGATGCTTAGCGCCCATCCCAAGTGCGGATTGTCTGCAATACTTGTTTATAGTTATTGCCTAACTAAAGGGTTATTGTTGAGCCATCTGTTGAGAGGCTCAGTTATATTTCATACTGTTAACTGGGTATAGTATCACGAGTTATACGGTGTGATTGGTGTGGCTGGTATGAGTCTTACCCGGGATTCAAAATCCTTCCTTATTGTGTCAGCTCTTCCGGGCACAGTATCCTAACTGAGGTCTGGAGGAGGGTCTTAGTGGGAGGAGCCAGTGCACACCAGGTAGTCCTAAAGCTTTCTTTAGTTGTGCCCAGTCTCCTGCGGAGCCGCTAATCCCCATGGTCCTTACGGAGTCCCAGCATCCACTACGGACTACGAGAAATAGATTTACCGGTGAGTAAAATCTTATTTTCAATATGTAAATCAAATCAACCTTTGCCTTCAAAACAGCATCAATTCTTCTAGGTACCCTTGCACACAGTTTTTGAAGGATCTTGGCAGTGAGGTTGTTACAAACATCTTGGAGAACGTATCACAGATCTTCTGTGGATATAGACCTGCTCAAATCCTTCTGTATCTTCATGTAATCCCAGACAGACTTGATGATTTTAAGATCAGGGCTCTGTGGGGGCCATATCATCACTTCCAGGACTCCTTGTTCTTCTTTACGCAGAAGATAGTTCTTAATGACATTGGCTGCATGTTTGTGTAACCCTAATTAAGGGTTACAGAGCTATATGTGAGGTAAAAGTTGTCGTGATTGAGATCATGGCACTGTACTGAGAGAGACAGATGTGGAGTATATATTTGTAGGTGGTTAATTTAATGTATTTGTACCTCAGAGGATTATAAATGTCTGTCTATCTATCTATCTATCTATCTATCTATCTATCTATCTATCTATCTATCTATCCATCTTTATTAAACATGTCATTAATACTTTATTTACACTTAACTGATATGTACCATTAAAATGTTTGATATACACACTGGTGGCCAGTGACTGGGGGAACATTCTGGCAACTCCTCTCACTCCTAGCTGTCAATCACCTAGTGGAGTGATTGTCAGTGGGAGGGGCTTGAGATGGGGTGATTGCCAGTGGGAGGGGCCTAGCCCCAGGCCTATCACTCAGAGTGAGATGGGGTGATTGCCAGTGGGTGGGGCTTTACCTCACTGCAGGGTATAAAAGAGCTGTCAGTTACAGCTGCCAGCCAGACTGGTGTTCCCCCAGGGAAGTGCTTACCTCCAGCACCGCAGACTTACAAGGACTGAGCTGTAACTCACTGTGGCGGCAAGAGCTGGAGAGTTAACACCAACCCAGGGCAGGAGAAGGAGTCCATAGTGTGCAGCCATGGAGGCCGCTCTCTCTCCTGCGCTGCTGGAAAGAGCTGTGTTGTGAACATTGAGCGGACTGCAGGTGAGGGGAAGTGGCTGCTACTGCAGGCACACAGAGGACTGGACATTCTCTCCGCGGCTACTACAATAAGGAGCGCCAAGGCAGAGAAGCTGGCAGAGGACAAGGGAGCGGCCACCTCTGAAGTCCTGCCTTCAGAGCCGACTCCTCTCAGTACAGTACTGTATCCTTTTACCATAGCGCTGGGCACTCAGCTAGTTTACTGGCATCAGCTCACACTGTACTGAGGGGATATGTGGAGAAGGCCGGGTAGTTGTCAGTTCTCTCCAGCAGCAGCACACAGCAGAGAGAGGTGAATTCACTGACCACCAATGATAGTGAAGGTGGGAGTGGCATAAGCCGAACTAAAAGGGTGATTGTCCGGAGTCCATCACTAAAAACATCTGAGGTTGGTAATTAACACTTGCATGGCAACCATACAAAGAGACACCTCAGGGCACACTTAACTGTAAGTAAGACATAGACAGTTGCAGCGCTTTATAGTTAGATTATAACTATTAGAATCCCTGTCTATATCTACACCAAGAAAGGAGTGGTTAATATCACTATACTTTACATAAATCTCTGAAATGGTTAAGAGAGGTATCCATAGCTTACCATAACGGTGCTCATTGGAAGCTGCAATAATTGCTAACAAGGATAAAGGACCTAGAGTCAAAGGAGACATTAATAAGTATATTAAATAATCACTCTATTCTGCAGAATAGTATTACCTATACCACAAGTCAGTAGCATGCGGTGAGATCAGTGGTTGGTGAGGCATGCCCATTACAGCCACCGCCAGTTCCCGCTACTGTACTGCCACCCTAGCCAGCTGCCAATGCCTGCTAAAGTGTCCGCCAGCTACCTCCGCCACCACTAATTCCCAGTCTGATGCCAATGCCCGTGTAGAGTGGGGAGCAGCGGCAGCCAGGGTCTGGGCAGCAGAGGTGTCCAGGTTTAAGGAGAGCTGCAGAGAGTCTGCCTGGAGGCATGGAAGCAGAATTAGAGCTGCAGGCTGGTTGATCGAGACAGTGGCAGTAATTGCCCCCTCCCCTTATACCCCGTCACACACGCAGTAATAACTTCCCTCTCCTCCTCCTATACCCAGCACACATGCAATAACCCACCCCATACCCTGGCACACACGCAGTGATCAACCCCCCCTCCCCTTATACCCTGGCACACATACAGTAACCCGCCAATACCCTGACACACTCACAGTAATCACCACCACCCCACCCCCTTCCCTTATACTCCAGCACACACGCAGTAAAACCCCCACTCCCTCATACCCTGGTACACTCGCAGTAATCACCCCCCACCCCCTAGCACACACACAGTAATCAACCCCCCTCCCCTTATTCCCTAGCACACATGCAGTAACCCCCCCCAATACCCTGACACACTCACAGTAATCGCCACCACCCCACCCCCTCCCCTTATACTCCAGCACACACGCAGTAGCACCCCCCCATACCCCGGGACACAAGCAGCAATAAACCCCCCTCCCCTTATACCCTGGCAGACATGCAGTAATCAACCCCCCAACCCTTATACCCTGGCACACTTGCAGTAATCATCACCACCCCACCCCCACTCCCCATAGCCTGGCACGCACCCAGTAATCAACCCCCCCTCCCCTTATACCCTGGCACACATGCAGTAACCCCCCACCACCTATACCCTGGCATACTCACAGTAATTACCACCCTCCCTCCCCCCTCCCCTTATACTCCAGCACACATACGGTAATTGCCTCCTCCTCTTATACACTAGCACTGTGCGCACATCTTGCTGGCAGAGCCCATATGTCAGTCATGAAATACTGTACAGGGATCAGGGCAGCCCTTTGTCAGTACACAGCAGCGCTCAGCACAAACACCAGGATACGCTCTCTGCGCTGCTGACTACACTAGAGCGGCGGGGACCCTGACCTGGAGAGGCGGCGCACTTGATTCATGAGCCTGAGGACGCTGGAGAGAAGACACTGACAGTGCCGAGGCAGCTGGGAAACCAAGTGACTGCGGAAGTGTGATGCCTTATCTGAACGAATAGTAGGGCCAGCCGTGGGTGCAGCAGCCGAGGTGTAGTGCACGGGAAGAAGTGCAGGGCAGGACCTCTCTCGGGGTGGGCAATAAGGAAGGAGTCAGTCCCAGTGAAGGTGGACCCCAGGAATAGCTCCCAATCTAGTGCCCAATCATATCTGCCTCAGTGGCAGGGGCGTGCTTCATAAGGGATGAAAGCACGCCCCTGTCACTGAGGCACTTATACTAGTACCTCTTATACTGTTTTTTAATGGGCTTTTTACTGCCCATTGCTTGGCCCCGCCCCCCACATCGTGTCCTTTATTATTGGCCGCGGTGCCTCAGAAACTAATTGAAACTTTTTTTACAATGTAAAAATGATTACAATAATATAAAGCATATACTTATGACACACTTCTTGTCCTGTCTGCATCTATGTTCTTTCCTAGTGTGTTAACCCTTCCCTGGAGTTCCCATACTCAGCCTGCCAAAGGTTCCAACTGTGCTGTGCCTGCATGCCATCTGCACTGTGTATACCATCCACCACAAAGGGCCTGCATTCCATCTCACTGCACTTCTAATTGCACTGAGATCGTAGCCCATTCCCAACCCTCAGATATCCTACCCCATTCCCGACCCTCAATCATTTGTGCTCTCATTTTCCTGTACACTCCCAGTAAACTCCATCTTACATACCTGCAGTCTTCAGTTTATTGTGTGAGTCCCTACTGCTGGAGGTATAAGTTCAGGCGTCTGCCTAAGTACTGGTTTGCGTGTCGTGCACTAAGGGAACAAAGGGGGGCTGTTATTGGCAAAAGACCCTCTCACCGGCTCTAGGGGTCTCACACAAATAGTGCTGAAGTATCCTATGAGTAGTGCCGTATATATACACAATGCCCCCAGTATAGTGCCAGATTATGATACACAATGTTCCCAGTATAGTGCAAGATACACAATGCCCCTATTATAGTGGCAGATACACAATGCCCCCCAGAGTAGTCATGGCTGGAGAGGAGAGTGGCAGTAGGGACAAGGAGACAGGGACATAGAGATTGAGAGATAAAGCATGGAAAAAGAGATGGAGAGTGACAGCAGGGACAGAGAGAGTGACAGCAGGGACAGAGAGAGTGACAGCAGGGACAGAGAGAGTGACAGCCGGGACAGAGAGAGAGACAGCAGGTACAGAAAGAGGCAGCAGGGACAGAGAGAGATAGCAGGGACAGAGAGAGGCAGCAGGGACATAGAATGAGTGGCAGCAGGGAAAGAGAGAGACAGCAGGGACAGAGAGAGGCAGCAGGGACATACATAGAGTGATAGCAGGGACATAAAGAGACAGCAGGGACAGAGAAAGACAGCAGTCGGATAGAAACAGGCAGTAGGAACAATGTAAGATTACTGGTGTAGTGCTGCTCATTGAAAAAGCCCAGCATGGCAGACACCGTGGAGGAGGAGGGGGACCTGCAGAAACCTGCTTCCGCTGTACACTGTGAGGAGGAGCTAGCAGTGAGGAAGAAAGGGTTGTGCATTGTGGCCATACAGCCCCTGCTGCTGCTACTGCAATCACCCTATCGCCCAAGCTATGCAGGGACCCGGCAGTATGATCAGCTATGTGTGTCCAATGGACACACAAGCTGATCACTGTGCAGAAAAAAAATGATTGGTCCTCTGGTGCTTTCCTCCAGCACCGGTCTTCTAATCTCCAGCTACTGCACTGTGTCACCAATCATCTGCTGTACACCAGCATTTACGGCAATTTACAGCATCAGATGACCAGGTCACAGTGCAGGAGCCGGAGGTCACATGACCAGAGCCGGAGGAAAGCACTGGGGGACTGATCACCAGTAAGTATGCAGGGAAGGTAGGGGGGTGTAGAGGCACAGGGAAGTAATCGCAACAGGGCAGGGTGCTCAGCGGCTGTAGTGGCAGTGTCCGTGGCGCATACGCAGCCATTACGCACAAAAAAAACCCTGATAAGGCTACGGAGTGGCATCGCAGGGACAGAGCTTTCTCGTAAGTTCTGTCTCTGCTTGCAAAAATTGATACGTCCATGCGATGTAATCAATTATAGCATTGCAATATTATCACATCACATCCTCAGATATGGTTGGTGATAAATCTGCCCCTAAGACACAGATGATTGCCTACCAAGTTACCCTACCTGGTGCATTTAGTTCATGTGTTATTTTCTCTAACGTCCTAAGTGGATGCTGGGGACTCCGTAAGGACCATGGGGAATAGCGGCTCCGCAGGAGACTGGGCACATCTAAAGAAAGCTTTAGGACTATCTGGTGTGCACTGGCTCCTCCCCCTATGACCCTCCTCCAAGCCTCAGTTAGATCTCTGTGCCCGAACGAGAAGGGTGCACACTAGGGGCTCTCCTGAGCTTCTTAGTGAAAGTTTTAGATTAGGTTTTTTATTTTCAGTGAGACCTGCTGGCAACAGGCTCACTGCATCGAGGGACTAAGGGGAGAAGAAGCGAACTCACCTGCGTGCAGAGTGGATTGGGCTTCTTAGGCTACTGGACATTAGCTCCAGAGGGACGATCACAGGCCCAGCTTGGATGGGTCCCAGAGCCGCGCCGCCGGCCCCCTTACAGAGCCAGAAAGCAGAAGAGGTCCGGAAAATCGGCGGCAGAAGACGTCCTGTCTTCAACAAGGTAGCGCACAGTACTGCAGCTGTGCGCTATTGCTCTCAGCACACTTCACACTTCGGTCACTGAGGGTGCAGGGCGCTGGGGGGGGGGGCGCCCTGAGACGCAATAAAAACACCTTGGATGGCAAAAAAATGCATCACATATAGCTCCTGGGCTATATGGATGCATTTAACCCCTGCCAGAATCCATAAAAAAAGCAGGAGAAAAGTCCGCGAAAAAGGGGCGGAGCCTATCTCCTCAGCACACTGGCGCCATTTTCCCTCACAGCTCCGTTGGAGGGAAGCTCCCTGTCTCTCCCCTGCAGTCACTACACTACAGAAAGGGTTAAAAAAAGAGAGGGGGGCACTAATTGGGCGCAGTATTAACTATACAGCAGCTATAAGGGGAAAAACACTTATATAAGGTTATCCCTGTATATATATAGCGCTCTGGTGTGTGCTGGCAAACTCTCCCTCTGTCTCCCCAAAGGGCTAGTGGGGTCCTGTCCTCTATCAGAGCATTCCCTGTGTGTGTGCTGTATGTCGGTACTTTTGTGTCGACATGTATGAGGAAAAAAATGATGTGGAGACGGAGCAGATTGCCTGTAATAGTGATGTCACCCCCTAGGGGGTCGACACCTGAGTGGATGAACTGTTGGAAGGAATTACGTGACAGTGTCAGCTCTGTATAAAAGACAGTGGTTGACATGAGACAGCCGGCTACTCAGCTTGTGCCTGTCCAGACGTCTCATAGGCCGTCAGGGGCTCTAAAGCGCCCGTTATCTCAGATGGCAGATATAGACGCCGACACGGATACTGACTCCAGTGTCGACGGTGAAGAGACGAATGTGACTTCCAGTAGGGCCACACGTTACATGATTGAGGCAATGAAAAATGTTTTACACATTTCTGATAATACGAGTACCACCAAAAAAAGGAGTATTATGTTCGGTGAGGAAAAACTACCTGTAGTTTTCCTGAATCTGAGAAATTAAATGAGGTGTGTGATGATGCGTGGGTTTCCCCCGATAACAACGGATAATTTCTAAAATGTTATTGGCATTATATCCTTTCCCGCCAGAGGTTAGGGTGCGTTGGGAAACACCCCCTAGGGGGGATAAAGCGCTCACACGCTTGTAAGGGCTCTACCTTCGCCTGAGATGGCCGCCCCTAAGGATCCTGCTGATAGAAAGCAGGAGGGTATCCTAAAAGGTATTTACACACATACTGGTGTTATACTGCGACCAGCAATCGCCTCAGCCTGGATGTGCAGTGCTGGGTTGGCGTGGTCGGATTCCCTGACTGAAAATATTGATACCCTAGATAGAGACTATATTTTTGCCTATAGAGCATTTAAAAGATGCATTTTTATATATGCGTGATGCACAGCAGAATATTTGCCGACTGGCATCAAGTCTAAGCGAGTTGTCCATTTCTACCAGTAGAGGGTTATGGACACGTCAGTGGTCAGGTGATGCGTATTCCAAACGGCATTTGGAAGTATTGCTTTATTAAGGGAGGAGTTATTTGGGGTCGGTCTTTCAGACCTGGTGGCCACGGCAACAGCTGGGAATTCCACGTTTGTACCCCAGGTCGCCTCTCAACATGAGAAGACGCCGTATTATCAGGCGCAGTCTTTTCGTGGACAAGCGGGCAAAAGGTTCCTCATTTCTGCCCCGTGACAGAGGGAGAGGAAAAAGGCTGCAGAAATCAGCCAGTTCCCAGGAACAGAAACCCTCTCCCGCCTCTGCCAAGCCCTCAGTATACGCTGGGGCTTTACAAGCAGAATCAGGCACGGTGGGGGGCCCGTCTCAATGAATTTCAGCGCGCAGTGGGCTCACTCGCAAGTAGACCCCTGGATCCTTCAGGTGATATCTCAGGGGTACAAATTAGAATTCGAGACGTCTCCCCCTCGCCGTTTCCTAAAGTCGGCTTTACCGATGTCTCCTTCTGACAGGGAGACAGTTTTGGAAGCCATTCACAAGCTGTATTCCCAGCAGGTGATAATCAAGATACCCCTCCTGCAACAGGGAACGGGGTATTATTCCACACTGTGGTGGTACCGAAGCCGGACGGCTCGGTGAGACCGATTCTAAATCTTAAATCTTTGAACACTTACGTACAGAGGTTCAAATTCAAGATTGAGTCACTCAGAGCAGTGATTGCGAACCTGGAAGAAGGGGACTACATGATGTCTCGGGACATCAAGGATGCTTACCTTCATGTCAAAATTTACCCTTCTCACCAAGGGTACCTCAGGTTTATGGTACAGAACTGTCACTATCAGTTCAGACGCTGCCGTATGGATGGTACACGGCACCCCGGGTCTTTACCAACGTAATGGCCGAAATGATGATATTCCTTCGAAGGAAGTGAATTTTAGTTATCCCTTCCTTGGACAATTCCCTGATAAGGGTAAGATCCAGGGAACAGTTGGAGGTCGGTGTAGCACTATCTCAGGTAGTGTTGCGGCAGCACGATTGGATTCTCAATATTCCAAAATCGCACCTGGTTCCGACGACGTGTCTTCTGTTCCTAGGGATGATCCTGGACACAGTCCAGAAAAAGGTGTTTCTCCCGGAGGAGAAAGCCAGGGAGTTATCCGAGCTAGTCAGGAACCTCCTAAAACCGAGCCAAGTCTCAGTGCATCAATGCACAAGGGTTCTGGGTAAAATGGTGGCTTCCTACGAAGCAATCCCATTCGGCAGATTCCACGCAAGAACTTTCCAGTGGGACCTGCTGGACAAATGGTCCGGATCGCATCTTCAGATGCATCAGCGGATAACCCTGTCACCAAGGACAAGGGTGTCCCTCCTGTGGTGGTTGCAGAGTGCTCATCTTCTAGAGGGCCGCAGATTAGGCATTCAGGACTGGGTCCTGGTGACCACGGATGCCAGCCTGCGAGGCTGGGGAGCAGTCACACAGGGAAGGAATATCCAGGGCTTATGGTCAAGCCTGGAGACATCACTTCACATAAATATCCTGAAGCTAAGGGACATTTACAATGCTCTAAGCTTAGCAAGACCTCTGCTTCAAGGTCAGCCGGTGTTGATCCAGTCGGACAACATCACGGCAGTCACCCACGTAAACAGACAGGGTGGCACAAGAAGCAGGAGGGCAATGGCAGAAGCTGCAAGGATTCTTCGCTGGGCGGAAAATCATGTGATAGCACTGTCAGCAGTATTCATTCCGGGAGTGGACAACTGGGACGCAGACTTCCTCAGCACGACCTCCACCCGGGAGAGTGGGGACTTCACCCAGAAGTCTTCCACATGATTAAAAACTCGACAAGTATTGCGCCAGGTCCAGGGACCCTCAGGCAATAAGCTGTAGACGCTCTGGTAACACCGTGGGTGTACCAGTCAGGGTATGTGTTCCCTCCTCTGCCTCTCATACCCAAGGTACTGAGATTGATAAGATGGAGAGGAGTAAGCACTATATTCGTGGTTCCGGATTGGCCAAGAAGGACTTGGTAACCGGAACTTCAAGAGATGCTCACGGAGGATCCGTGGCCTCTACCTCTAAGAAGGGACCTGCTCCAGCAAGGACCCTGTCTGTTCCAAGACTTACCGCGGCTGCGTTTGACGGCATGGCGGTTGAACGCCGGATCCTGAAGGAAAAAAGGCATTCCGGATGAAGTCATCCCTATCCTGATCAAAGCCAGGAAGGATGTAACCGCAAAAACATTATCACCGCAATTGGCGAAAATAAGTTGCGTGGTGCGAGGCCATTAAGGCCCGACGGAGGAAATTCAACTGGGTCGATTCCTACATTTCCTGCAAACAGGAGTGTCTATGGGCCTGAAATTGGGGTCCATTAAGGTTCAAATTTCGGCCCTGTCAATTTTCTTCCAAAAAGAACTAGCTTCAGTCCCTGAAGTTCAGACGTTTGTAAAAGGGGTACTGCATATACAGCCTCCTTTTGTGCCTCCAGTGGCACTTTGGGATCTCAATGTAGTTTTGGGTTCCAAAAGTCACATTGGTTTGAACCACTTAAATCTGTGGAGTTAAAATATCTCACATGGAAAGTGGTCATGCTGTTGGCCCTGGCCTGGGCCAGGCGCGTGTCAGAATTGGCGGCTTTATCCTGAAAAAGCCCTTATCTGATTTTCCATTCGGACAGGGCGGAATTGAGGACTCGTCCTCAGTTTCTCCCCAAGGTGGTTTCAACGTCTCACCTGAACCAACCTATTGGTGGTGCCTGCGGCTACTAGGGACTTGGAGGCCTCCAAGTTGCTAGACGTTGTCAGTGCCCTGAAAATATATGTTTCCAGGACGGCTGGAGTCAGGAAATCTGACTCGCTGTTTATCCTGTGTGCACCCAACAAGCTGGGTGCTCCTGCTTCTAAGCAGACTATTGCTCGTTGGATTTGTAGTACAATTCAGCTTGCACATTCTGTGGCAGGCCTGCCACAGCCAAAAATCTGTAAATGCCCACTCCACAAGGAAGGTGGGCTCATCTTGGGCGGCTGCCCGAGGGGTCTCGGCTTTACAACTTTGCCGAGCAGCTACTTGGTCAGGAGCAAATACGTTTGTAAAATTCTACAAAATTGATATCCTGGCTGAGGAGGACCTTGAGTTCTCTCATTTGGTGCTGCAGAGTCATCCGCACTCTCCCGCCCGTTTGGGAGCTTTGGTATAATCCCCATGGTCCTTACGGAGTCCCCAGCATCCACTTAGGACGTTAGAGAAAATAAGAATTTACTTACCGATAATTCTATTTCTCATAGTCCGTAGTGGATGCTGGGCGCCCATCCCAAGTGCGGATTGTCTGCAATACTTGTACATAGTTATTGTTACAAAAATCGGGTTATTATTGTTGTGAGCCATCTTTCAGAGGCTCCTCTGTTATCATGCTGTTAACTGGGTTCAGATCACAGGTTATACGGTGTGATTGGTGTGGCTGGTATGAGTCTTACCCGGGATTCAAAATCCTTCCTTATTGTGTACGCTCGTCCGGGCACAGTATCCTAACTGAGGCTTGGAGGAGGGTCATAGGGGGAGGAGCCAGTGCACACCAGATAGTCCTAAAGCTTTCTTTAGATGTGCCCAGTCTCCTGCGGAGCCGCTATTCCCCATGGTCCTTACGGAGTCCCCAGCATCCACTACGGACTATGAGAAATAGAATTATCGGTAAGTAAATTCTTATTTTATACTCTAGGTGAAAGGATGTGTTCAAGGAAAAAGCACGGCCTCCAGGAAAGGTTGAAATGCCACTGGAGTTGGTCTGGGGAAGAGGAGACCATCTGTCACAGCTCAGGGATGCAGGTTCCGGGAGGTCCGGAACTTACCATCTTTATCACTGTGTCGGGGTCTCTCCAGCAGTGGGGCAGGCTGATGAGGAGTGCTGCAGCTGGGGGCAGGTCTGGGCTGGCTGCTGGAGATTAGGGGCACCGGCTTGTGGGTGCCGCCATCTTGGATATGACCATGTGACTGCAGGAGCCAAGCAGGCAGTACTGGAGCACTGTGCAGTATTGGGCCAATCAAGTCTGGCCAGCAGGCATTTAGCCTGAGTTTTTTAGTGTCCAGATTGTCTGTGCAACGTCTCACTTCATGCTGCAGCATTCTGGCTCATCTGTGCTCCGCAGTCTAGTCACTATAGCATTTTGAGTGCACTTAACAGCGTGACAGCAGGTGTCACTCTGCAGTTCCAGTCCACCTTGCTCATCCATTAGATCTAACATAGTAGTTACCATGACCCCCCGGAGGTGATTCATCTCAGTAGAGTCACGAAAGCGGTCTCCCAAGGATTACTTTTCCCCTTGTCCTCCTTCCTGGGCAATACCTGATGCACTGGTCTAATCTTGTGTGCTACGCATTAATACATTTATGAGAAAAACTTTAATCCATCCAGCCCAGCTCTTATCTAAGGAATCAGTCCCTCCAGTTTCACAAGAACCCGAACCGGATCCACAACAGATTTGACACCATCCCTAGAGAAAAGACCAACAAGGGAGTACCACTAACCTTCCACCTGGTCCAGTGATGTTGCAAAGATCCTTGTTCTTGGCATGTATGAATTTATGAAGATTCAAATTCAGTTAATGACAGGCTGCAATAATTAGCCTGTCAGAGCTCTCTGCAAGCTGGCCAATCTGATCTACACTGCTTTCTTGCTCTATCTTAAATTAGTCAGCATAAACAAAGATAAATAATTTTGACAGTATCAAAGAGGAGAGAACATCTCATGAAGAAAGATGATTACACCAAAGGGGGGAAAATGTGCCACTGGCAAGAGGAATATTGAAGATGTTGGGTAGAAGACAGAAGCTGACAAGTGAAAAAATTAAGTCACCAAATCCTGGTGTGCTGTAAATTAGTTGACCTTTGCCTCTCTTACTGTCCAGGCAAAGACAAGTGGAAGTAACAACCAAAATCTATTGAGATGCAAGATAAAGAAGAGAAGGAAGCCCTCTGCCATCTAGGTGAAGACACCAGGTACAAGTGGATTGGGACCTAGAGTGGAAGGGATAGCAGCCCAGCGTCAGGAACAGGACACAGTGTAGGACTTGTATTTTTTAAAGGCTCTGTTGGTTACTAATGAGCTGGTAACTCCAGCTGCCGTAATGTTCCCCCCACATTGGGCAGTAGGCTCCCCACCAGTACCCACATTATTGATCATTAAACCCATAACTCATTTCAGGCATTAGGCTTGTGCTTCCCCTAGTGCAGAGGTTCTCAAACTATTTTGCTCTGGGACCCCATAGACAATAACATTTATTACAGTACCCCAGCAAGTTACTGCAGAATGGCTGCCACACATTGCTCAGCTGACCACACATGCCCAGTAGTATTCGGAGTCCCTGCCCTGCATGCATTTTTTAATATATTCATGCAAAAGTTAAGTTTTCACCTGCTGTGAAGGCTTTGGGGGTGGCAGGGAGACAGTAGGTGACAGGGGAGGCAATGGGTGACGGGGAGGCAATGGGTGCCAGGGTGAGGCAACGGGAGACTGGTAAGGAACTGGGTGGAAGGGAGATAATAGGTGGCAGTGGCTGACAGGGAGATGCCGGGGGAGGTAGGTAGAGGCAGAGGGTGACTAGGGAGATGCAGTGGATGACACTGGAGGCAGACAGTGACAGGGATTGCAGAGGGTGACAAGGGGATGGCAGAGTGAGACAGAGGGTGACTAGTGGGTGATGGGGTGGGAGAGGGTGACAGGGGGATGACAGAATAAGACAGGGTGGCAGAGGGTGACTTGGGAAAGGCAGTGGGTGACTAGGAAGAGGCAAAGGGTAAAAGGGGATGGAAGAGGGAGGCAGTGGTCGACAGGGAAAAGCAGTGGGTGGCAGAAGTTGATGGGGAGTCAAAGGGTGTCAGGGAGAGGCAGTGTGAGAGAGGGAGAGGCAGTGGATGGCAGGGAGAGGCAGAGGGTGACAGAAGGTGACTAGGGAGATGTCATGGTGACTAGGGAGAGTAAGAGAGAGGCACAGGGTGATGGGGGAGGCAGAAGGTGGCAGTAGTAGGCAGGGGATGATGGTGGGTGACAGGGGATGGCAGAAGGAGGCAGTAGATGGCATAGAGTATCTAAGGAAAGGCAGTGGGTAACTAGGGAAAGGCAGAGGGAGGCATAGGGTAATGGGGAGGCAATGGATAGCAGGGGAAGGCAGAGGGTGATGAGGATGACAGCGGGACACAGGGGGTGGCAGAGGGTGACAGGGGGATGGCAGAAGGTGTTTAGAGAGAGGAAGTGTGTGTTTACAAGAGTTTTCCCCTGTTCCCCATCCACATCCTATACTACGTGCTCCCCTGTCCCATCCTCCTCATTCACAGAAACATCCCATAAAGTCTGTGCTTAGTGCTCCCCTCCTTCCATCTCATGCTCCCCTGCTGCTGCTTTCCAGAACCAACAATCCCTGGAGCTGGCTCCTCTGAGTCTGACAGCGGTCCGCTGCTGGCTGTCTGTTTCATCTGTAAATTTCCTACAGCTCAGAAGCCCAAGGGCCCGGGAGTACTCTTACTGCTATCCATGTGACCCCTGTGGATAGCTGCATGTAGATGAGGGAGTCAGGAGTGCAGGCTGCAGTGGCAGCAGCTGCTGGGTGGGACAAGCCAAGAGGGGCAGAGCCCTTGGGTGAGGCAGAGCTGACTGATGACTCATCAGATCTCTTAGCCTGTGATCTGAGGAGTTTGAAGTAAGAGACAATTCAATTGATTTTTCAGAACTCTCAGATTACTGACTGAGAGATCAGAAGAAACAAGAACATGGAGTTGCGACCCCATGCTGAGATGGTTAGAAAAAACGTTGGGGTTAGGACTCACAATTTGAGAACTAGGGCTGTCTCCAGGCACATTCCAATAGAGCGGCCGAACAGGGCGCCGCACTTTATGGGCGCCACTAGCTCTGGCCACCATATTGGAGCCTGAAGCTGTCCCTTCAGCAGCAGCACTGCAGTGTCCGCCTCCTAGCAGAGACGTGCACTGCATCCACAGCCCTGTGTAAACCCCCCTCCCCGCTAACCGTTGTCGGCCCATGAGCCAATCGGAGCTCGCGGTCCAGCAGCTGAGGCTCCTGATTGGCTGCCGGACCGCGAGTTTTGATTGGCT
The DNA here is from genome assembly GCF_028390025.1 of Pseudophryne corroboree. NCBI lineage: Eukaryota > Metazoa > Chordata > Amphibia > Anura > Myobatrachidae > Pseudophryne > Pseudophryne corroboree. The sequence goes on along the minus strand of NC_086452.1, from coordinate 197,903,365 downwards.
TGCAGACCGGTGCCTAGTTGGAGCTACACATTGCCACGGCCGCTGGAGACTGAGGGCCAAGAGAGGTGCACGCTGCCCTCTCCTCCCCGCCCTCAACTAAAGAGCAGCACCAACAGCAGCCTCAGTCTCAGCCTCCCCGTCCTTCAGAACAACAGACACACGGTGAGCAGCACGGGGAAAGGGGTGGGGGGGGTGGGGGGATATCTGGCACTGTGTAATGACATGTGTATCTGGCACTGGGGACATGTCTGGCACTGAGGGCAAATCTGGCACTATGGGGACATGTGTATCTGGCATTTGGGGCATATCTGGCACTGGGAGGACATGTATATCTGGCATTGGGGGCATATCTGGCACTATGGGGACATGTCTGGCACTAGGGGCATATCTGGCACTGGGGACATATCTGGCACTATGGGGACATGTCTGGCACTGGGGGCATATCTGGCACTATGGGGACATGTCTGGCACTGGGGGCATATCTGGCACTATGGGGACATGTGTATCTGGCATTGGGGGCATATCTGGCACTATCGGTACATGTGCATCCTGCACTGGGGGCATATCTGGCACTATGGGGACATGTGTATCTCGCACCTGGGGCATATCTGACACTTTGGGGACATGTGTATCTGGCACTGGGGGCATATCTGGCACTATGGGGGCATATCTGGCACTGAGGTGACATGTGTATCTGGCATTGGGGGCATATCTGTCACTATGGGGACATGTCTGGCACTGGGAGCATATCTGGCACTATGGGGACATGTCTGGCATTGGGGGCATATCTGGCACTGTGGGGACATGTGTATCTGGTATTGGGGTCACATCTGGCACTCTGGGGACATGTGTATCTTGCACTGGGGGCATATCTGGCACTATGGAGACATGTGTATCTGGCACTGGGGGCATATCTGGCACTATGGGTACATGTGTATCTCGCACTGGGGGCATATCTGGCACTAAGGGGACATGTGTATCTGGCATTGGGGGCATATCTGGCACTGGGGGGACATGTGTATGTGGCACTGTGTGGGGCATATATGTATCTGGCACTGTATGGGGTATATATGTATCTGACACTGTGGGGCATATATGTATCTGGCATTGTGGGGCATATATGTATCTGGCACTGTGGGGACATGTGTATCTGGGGGGCATATCATGTGTATCTGGGGGGCATATCATGTGTATTTGGCACTGCTGGGGGGCATATCATGTCTATCTAGCACTGCTGCGGGGCATATCATGTGTATCTGGCACTGCTGCAGGGCATATCATGTGTATCTGGCACTGCTGGGGGGCATATCATGTGTATCTGGCACTGCTGGGGGGCATATCATGTGTATCTGGCACTGCTGCCGGGCATATCTTGTGTATCTGGCACAGCTGGGGGGCATGTCATGTGTATCTGGCACTGCTGCGGGGCATATCATGTCTATCTGGCACTGCTGGGGGCATATGAGTATCTGGCACTGCTGTGGGGCATATCATGTCTATCTGGCAGTGCTGCGGGGCATATCATGTCTATTTGGCAGTGCTGGGGGGCATGTCGTGTCTATCTGGCAGTGCTGGGAGGCATGTTGTGTCTATCTGGCAGTGCTGGGGGGGCATGTCCTGTCTATCTGGCACTGCTGGGGGGCATGCCATGTCTATCTGGCACTGCACTCAGTGCAGTTTCTTGCGGCGGGCGAGCCGTGCAACCGCACGGGGCGCCCGCCGCGGCACTTTTCGTGTCCTTGTCTGCTCCTCCTTCCTCTTCCTGAGCACTCCTGCTCGGGGGGCGGAGTTTCGCGGAATGACGCGATTGCGTCATGACGTCACGACGCAATCGCGTAATTCCGCGAAACCACGCCCCCCAAGCAGGAGTACTCGGATGATGGAGGAGGAGCAGACTACCTGGAAGGAGGAGGCGGCGGGCGCGAGGGAGGTGAGGCGGCCCGACGTCGAAGAGCGGTATTGATCTATGGAATCATATTTATGAATATTAATATTTAATATATCATATATGGTATTTAATATATGGATATATTTCAATTAATATGCATTTATCATATATATCTGCAAATATATTATGTCAGGCTTACAAACTAATTGGCTGATACATATATGCAGTCCTTATACATATGACTTATGAAGTTATTAAGTTAAGATTCCTTAAAGAGAGTTCAAGCTTGAATATTACCGCTCTTTTTATATGATTCTTTATTTACAGGCAGATCAAATCGTACAGAATAAGATATACACAGTAGTGATATATATACTAATTATAATTATATTAAGCTATGCTATGTTTCCTTCGTTACATAACATAAAACAACATGACATAAGTTTCACAAACAGTTTCAATTATTATCATATTTATACTTGCAAGTTAAAGATTGCCATCCCAAGAATCATTCCTTCTGCATGTTCTCCGTGACTTCTCCTCCTGACTGACTTCCTTCCTTCTCCTTCTTCTTCTCCCTCTCCCTCTTCCTTCTAACTCCTAACTACAAGTCTGGTCCTTTTATCTCATATTTTACCAATTCAAACTATCATATTCTCATAGTTTCCAATGGAATAGGTAATTATAGGTTTGTCAGATTCCAAGGTGTAATAAAACAAACATTGAACTGGGCTGTCGTGTCCTGTTCACGGAGGCATGGTGTCATAAAAGTGTGGTGTCCACACTGCCTTAAGCAAGTATAGTATTGTAAAATCTGGAATGTCTTTTCATCCAAAGTTCTGTTGTATTGACAAGTTTTCCTGGGGTCGGTTACACAATGTTTTATCAATGGATGTGATCTCTTTTCATAGTAGTTAATTTATACTCCCTAGCTTTTAACCTTCACTGGACAATAGACAAACCAGTAGATTCTGATCTACTGTAAGCACACCTGTGAATTCCAATGACCAACAGAGCTCTGTCACATACCTATTATCATTTATGGCCTAATACCTTTTCTCTACAATGACTCTTGATCTTACTGTAACCTCTCTGGCCTTATTTATGACTAGAGCAGAATAAACCTGTTCCCTACACTATTTTTTACCATCTTGCTGTAAAACACAAATATACAGTATATCTATATAAACACATACACAAACCTAATTTCTTAAATCAGCTAAACATTACCTCATACATTCAAACTTATTTCATATCTATTCCTTACTATATATATCCACTATACTGTCCACTATGGTAACATCGCCTATTTATAATGAATTATATTTTGATTCAGACAACATCTATTGCCCTAATATTAGACGAAGTGCAGACAATTACCTATAAGGCAACAGCGGGAAGGTTCTGTATATGTAAGTAGTCTCTCTTTCTCCCCCCTTCCTCCCCCCCCCCCCCAAATTGACACCTGCCTGCCGCACTGTATTTAATGGGGACACCTGCCTGCCGCACTGTATTTAATGGGGACACCTGCCTGCCACACTGTATTTAATGGGGACACCTGCCTGCCGCACTGTATTTAATGGGGACACCTGCCTGCCGCACTGTATTTAATGGGGACACCTGCCTGCCGCACTGTATTTAATGGGGACATCTGCCTGCCGCACTGTATTTAATGGGGACATCTGCCTACCGCACTGTATTTAATGGGGACACCTGCCTGCCGCACTGTATTTAATGGGGACATCTGCTTGTGTACAGTGTAAAATGGGGACACCTGCCTTTCGTAGTGTATAAAATGGGGACACCTGCCTGCGTAGTGTAAAAAATGGGGACACCTGCCTGCCATACTGTGTAAAAAGGGGACACCTGCCTGCGTAATGTGTAAAATGGGGACACCTGCCTGCGTACTGTGTAAAAAGGGGACACTTGCCTGCCGTAATGTATAAAATGGGGACACCTGCCTGCGTAATGTGTAAAATGGGGACACCTGCCTGCCATACTGTGTAAAATGGGGACACTTGCCTGCCGTGATGTGTAAAATGGGGACACCTGCCTGCCGCACTGTATTTAATGGGGACACCTGCCTGCCGCACTGTATTTAATGAGGACATCTGCCTGCCGCACTGTATTTAATGGGGACATCTGCCTGCCGCACTGTATTTAATGGGGACATCTGCCTGCCGCACTGTATTTAATGGGGACACCTGCCTGCCGCACTGTATTTAATGGGGACATCTGCCTGCCGCACTGTATTTAATGGGGACACCTGCCTGCCGCACTGTATTTAATGGGGACATCTGCTTGTGTACTGTGTAAAATGGGGACACCTGCCTTTCGTAGTGTATAAAATGGGGACACCTGCCTGCGTAGTGTAAAAAATGGGGACACCTGCCTGCCATACTGTGTAAAAAGGGGACACCTGCCTGCGTAATGTGTAAAATGGGGACACTTGTCTGCGTACTGTGTAAAAAGGGGACACTTGCCTGCCGTAATGTATAAAATGGGGACACCTGCCTGCGTAATGTGTAAAATGGGGACACCTGCCTGCCATACTGTGTAAAATGGGGACACTTGCCTGCCGTGATGTGTAAAATGGGGACACCTGCCTGCCATACTGTGTAAAATGGGGACACCTGCCTGCCGTACTGTGAAAAATGGGGACTTTAGATTTTTTTATTTTTCCCTGTGGTGGCCGTGATGATATCAGATGAGGCCACGCCCACTTTAATAAGCCCACGCCCATTTTAATGAGGGGGGGGCGCATTTTGAAATCTCGCACTGGAGCCAAATTGGCTAGAAACAGCACTGACTGCACTAATGGGGTTATTATGTCTATCTGGCACTTTAATGGGGGGAATTCAAATGTTTGAAAAGTCAGTTGGGTGTCTGTTTTGGGTGTCGGTTGGGTGTCAGTTGGGTGTCGGTTGGATGCCTGTTTTTTCCTGTCTATTAGATAGGAAAAAACAGACACCCAACTGACTTTTCAAACATTTGAATTATCCCCCTATGTGTAAGGAACATTACTGTGGCTGTTATGTGTAAGGCTGCTAATTGTGAGTGTAGAGGGGGTGTGAAAAGATATTTATTTATAGTTTGATAATATGAAGTTGCGAGGCCACGTCTACTTTTCCAGGAGTGTGCGTTGATTGGGGGGGGGATTTGCTTTAAAATGTTCTTGCTCAAGGAGCTAGTAGGCCTGGAGCCGGCCCTGTTGTGTTGTGACTAGACAGTAAGTGTTACTTCAGCTGAGCTTACCAAAAGTCATTTATTCTGCATAAATTGTACTAAACACTAGGTTCCAGTGCACAACTAGCTACCAGTGAAATAGTTCCAGGCCAATAGAGGCTACGATTTCCTGCAAAAATACAGTAGGTGGCACAAAATAATCTCAGAAGATTTAAAGGGATAGCTAACATTTAGTGCTATATGTGATAGATTGGTCACTGAATCCTCCCTGTCACATTGCATGTAGACATCACCTGGTGAGGCCTCCACTGATGGTAGGCCAGGGTGATTGTATTGTATTGTTGGAGTATGTAGTCAGCATACCGATAGTCTGGATCCCGGATATCACAATACCGCCACTGGGATCCCGACAGGGCCACCACACCGCCGCCTGTATATCGACACCCATAGAGGGAGAATAGAACCTGTTCTCACCAACCTGCGCTCGCCTCCCTGCCGGCATTCCGTTCGGCATCTTGGCCAGCGTGCAGAGCTGGCCCTAGGCATAGGCATACAAGGCAAATGCCTAGGGGCACAAGCAGCATCTGTTGATCAAAATGATATGCAGCATGCCTAAATTCTGTGTGTGACTGCGGCTGTATCTGCATATGAAATGTTATGTTACAGTGTATTCCTGGAAATCACGGTTATGTAGCATTTCATATGCAGATACTGCCACAGTCACACACAGAATATAGGCATGCCGCATATCATTTTAATGAGCAGTAGCTGATTGTGCACCCTAGCCACATAGCAATGCAAATCAGATGCAATTTCTTTTAAAAAAAGTGACCGATGTTAGCAGATCTGCCAGCTGACTCTCTCCAGGCATCTCCTGCTGCATGGCATATTGAGGCTAGATGTATGAGAACACATCTGTATCCAAGCAGAGGCAGAGGTCACATTGGTAGCGGCCATGTGAGTGCTGTATGCGGGTGGGTTAGTTGTGCAGTAGTGTTCGGTATATGTGTAGGGGGCATTATGTGTGTCATGTGTATAAATACATTAATAATGTGCAGCAAATGTGTAAGGGGCACTATGTCATTATGTGTATAAGAGCATTACTAATGTGTGGCATATGTGTAAGGGGCACTATGCTTGTCATTATGTGTTTAAGTGCATTAATAATGTGCGGCATATGTGTAAGGGGCATTATGTGTATAAGGGCATTAACAAAGGTTGGCATAATATGTAAGGTGCATTATTGTTATAATAATAATGTGTGTCATTACTGTGTGATATTATGTGTATAAATGTATTACTCATGTGTGGCATTATGTGTATAAGGTGCTCTACTGTGTAACGTTTAGAAAGGGCACTACTGTGTGGTCTAATGTGAATAAAGAACAATATGGTGTGGTGTAATGTGAATAAGGAGCAATTCAATGTGATGTAATGTGAATAAGGAGCAATTCAGTGTGATGTAATGTGAACAAGGGGCACTACTGTAAGGAGTAACGTATATAAGGTAAAGTGGTACTACTGTGTAATGTAATGTGAATTAGGGATACCATTGCATGATAAAATGTGAATAAAGTTGCACTACTGTGTGGCCTAATTTGAATTGGGGGTACTATTGTGTGGGCTGTGCGCAGAATGTGCACACTGTTCCTATTTAAAATATAGGGAGTAGGAACACCAAAATGAGGACTGCTATGGGTGAGGGGTGATGGTGCTGGGAAAGGGGTGCAGGGAAGGAGGCGGAACTAGCGGCGGTGCTAGGGGGCAACAGCTAAAATCTTGCCTAGAGCATCATATTGGTTAGGGCTTATTGTTAGTGCCTGTCTTACTTATACCTTGACGGAGCTGTATTTTATTCCTGTGTTCAGTAGTTTATCTAGGGTAATGCATGACACCCATTGTGTGGATAAGCTGCAGCAGGTCACATACTTGTTAGTGCCAGTTTTGTTTGAATTATTGTTCCTGTAAATGTTGGACCTACAGTATGGGTTGGTACACACTAGACAATAGCTAACTAGGTAAATATGTAGGAGGACATGACTGTGTCCTTCAGGTGATCGTCCATCAAGAATGCAGACAGGAGGGTGCAACATGAAGACACTGTACAGGCTGGGGAGTACTGCCCTCCCACTTGTAGGTTTTGAGGTAAATTAGATGTGATACAATCCAATGCGTGTGGGCACTAGAGATAAATGAAAGTGACAGAGCACTTGCAGATAAAAAATAGTATCTTAGGCACTTGCACCTGTGTTGATGGTACACCCTCATGCTTTAGTTAGGAAAGGTGACATGTGCTTACAATGCCTCTTTTCTCCCACTGTCATCCCAAAGTGCATTCCAAGACATGCTTGTGTCCTACTTAAGCTGTGGTAATCATTTTCCACCCTTTTACATATGCACAGTGCATACCAACAATATGAATGCAGTCATTTTTATCAAGCTAAGTTTCTTTGTATACAGTAGATAAGTATTACAAAAAATATATTAAAGTATGTAATACATACATTTTGAGCATAACATCAAAACAGCCTGAAAGAAATCCCAGATTTGGAACAGAGCATGGATTGAGCCGGGAGAGGATCAGAGGAACTTGGTCCACCCCATTTTCTATGTATTTCAATGTGATTTGTTCAATGTTTCATTTGTTGTTGTTTTGTTCTACTCTCCAATGTATGCAACTGCAGACCTCTGCGGCACCTTATACATAAAACATAAGAAATAATAATAAAAATTGTTCACATCTTATGACCTCATTGCATTTTCCATTTGGTATTCCTATTCTGGTGTATAGCCTCCATAATTCTTTTTTTATCTTGATACATGCATTTTTGTTTCATTCTTATTTGTTGCTATTTTGCAGTACAAGTTGTTTGTGGTATTTTGGAATTAATATGTGTAATAACAAAGGCATATGCCGTTTAATAATAATTGAATTTCCCATTCATATTTCCACCGGGTGCAATTCAACATCCGTCTATTTATTTAACTTTATTAAATGTGTTTCTGTTTTGTTCCCAATGGTAGTAACAGGAATTTCACATCAAATATGATGCATTTAAAAGCTGAGCAAAAGTATAAAGAGTATCCAGGGAGTTAGCGCATTTAATAATAGCAGAAAGTTTATGTGGTTACAAACTGCTGAACCTTATCTGCTATGATCAGATTTTAGTATTGGTTATGATCAGTGATGCCAAGAGGGGGGAGGCTGTGGGTACTGTTTACCCATTGCTGAGGGGTACATTGTCCACCTTTCATAGGCGTGCGCACGGGGGGTGCCTGGTGCGCACAGGCACCCCCCAATGTCCGGCACCCCCCTCGCCTGTTGCAGCGATCGATAGTCATCCTGTGCCCCGGCCCTCCCGCCACAGCGCTCTGTCTGTACTATTGGCTGCCGGCCGCACTGGGTACATGGATGCTTCTTCCTGGCTCCGCCTCGCGATGTGACATTAAGATGTCACACCGCGTCCGCGCTCCTTTCCTCCCCACCTGCGCTCAGTCTTTTCTCTCACCGGCGCTCCAAACCTCAAGTGCCGCGGCCACCACGCCAGCACCACAGGCAGCATTCCTCTAATGAGGAGCGCGGCGGACACAGGAGAAGGTAAGAAGCGAGTCTCCGTATGCGGCGGGGGTCACTCAGTAAGCAACTCCGTAGAGCGCTATCTGAGATTCTCCCTTACCCTAGACAGGACTACTAGTTCGGCCCATCGGCTCTCAGGGGACGTCTGAGGCAGGGCGCACCACGAGTAGCTGAAGCCGGTTAGTAAGACCAGTCCGGAGCCTCCTTATCACACCCTGTGTTAATCTGCTAAACGCTCCACACCGTGCAGAAACAGAAGGACACATATATTTTGCCACTCTCAGACATTAAAGCGCTTAATGAGAGAAACCTATAGACTGTCTAGTGCACTGTAAATAGAGACTTTAAAACAATAAGTTGCGGGACGCTGCAACTCGTATTGATTTCCTAACCAAGAGAGACATTATTAATACCATTGTCATTCAACAACTCATTTATACCAGTGGCATTATCCTCAGTTAGTCTGATCTTAATAAATAGTGGTACATATAGTACCTGTTTACTCTACAATTGTCATTACTGTTCTGTTCAACAGAGAACCACACATTATTAGTTTGCTTTACCTATTGGTTAATGCGTTATCTACCACACCAATTAATTTGAATAAATTTAAGGGGTTATCATTTAAGATCACCAATTAATTAAGATACTAGCCCACTAGTCAGGATTGAGCGCAACACTATTTCCAATTATTCCTGTAGCTAAAATCAGGTTGGTCACCTGAAAGTGTAGCAGCTCGTCCGCACAAGAGATCCCGGTGCGCAGATAATTCCAATAATTCCTCTAATGAGGACTCGGAGCCGGAGGACACACATTTAGCAGAAGAAAACAGAGAGAGAGAAGGAGAGAGAGTTCACTGAGTTCTCGAAGTGTGTCACAAAGGCAGTAAGTGTGTGTGAAACGTTCAGTCCTGCAGCCTGCTCCTGCAGGGAAAAGAGAGGGGGCCAGGCCAGCCCAGCCAGGGGGAATAAAACAACATGTACTGTATAAATGGATGGTCTTCAGGTTGCCGACTGTCAGGATCCCGTCGCACAGTATACCGGCGCCGGAATCCCGACAGACGGCATACCGACAGTTTATCTCCCTCGTGGAGGTCCACGACCCCCCTGGAGGGAGAATAAATAGCGTGGCATGCGTAGCGAGTGCAGCGAGCCCGCAAGGGGCTCATTTGCGCTCGCCACGCTGTCGGTATGCCGGCGGTCGGGCTTCCGGCGCCGGTATGCTGGTCGCCGCGAGCCCGGCCGCCGGCATTCCATACCACACCCGTATAAATGTGGTGAAGTTACAATTAAAAAAAAAAAACTAAAAAAAACAAACATCTGTGGGTGCACTCTGGGAAAAAAATGAAAAGAAGAAAAGGGTTACATAAATATAGATCTCATTCTTTCCTTTTTTTGTAACTTATTGTATTTAGCCTGGCCAGCCAGAGGGAATAACAGCCTCATGCTTAGTGGTGTAATGTGAATATGGCTCATACTGTGTGACGTAATATGAATTCAACTCATACTATGTGGCGTAATGTGAATTCAGCTCATACTCTGTGGTGTAATGTAAATTTCGGCTCATACCGTGTGGCATAATGTGAATTTCGCCTCATACAATGTGGGGTAATGTGAATTTCACCTCATACTTTGTGGCATAATGTGATATTTGGCTCATTCTTTGTGCTATAATGTGAATTTTGGCTCATACTCTGTGGTATAATGTGAATTTCGGCTCAGACCATGTGATATAATGTGAATTTCAGCTCATACCATGTGGTATGTGTATTTCGGCTCATACTGTGTGGCGTAATGTGAATTTCGGTTCATACTGTGCGGCGTAATGTGAATAAGAGGCACTACTGTTAGTAGCTGGTGAGCATGGGTATATGTGTGACAAATACTCGTGTCCCGCATAGTTGAGGTCTGATGGCATAGAAAGAGGCAAATGTAACTCTGATGGCATTTGTGTAAATTTTAAACTTTACTTGTGTTATATCAAAACTTAAATGTTGGGCCCCCTAAATCTCCTGTACTTTTCAGAGTGGCCCACTCAAAATCAGGGTGTAGGTGTTGAGAGGTGCAAGTGGTGGGGTGTGTGAGTGGGGGAGAGGAATGTATATGCACTAGGCCCCCACTCTATAGTGCAGCTACTGGGTCAGGGTTAGGTTCGGGAAGTGTGAGCAGCAATAGGGTGCAGTGGCAGCTAGGACTCAGGGTTATGCCATAGCGGACAGTGGTCGCACCAATATGTTTAATTTTATTTCTCTGGTGTGTATTATATCTACTTTATTATTAGGAACTAGAAAGAAATTAGATTAAGCCATGTGATTTTACTGAGAGAATGTAAAATAGTGCTAGACATGTCCCTGGGCGGTGCTGGACACGCCCAAAAGGCGGTACTAGACACACCCCTCCGGCAGTGCACCCCCTAATAAAATTAGCTGCGCATGCCTATGCCACCTTTGTAGCACTACGGAGTCCTCCCCGCTGTGTGACAGTCGGCAGCCATCTGGATTAGTCATAGTCATAGAACTTTGGTAGAGCAGCGCTGTATAGTAATGCAGCAGGAGATGTCTATTGCCTTAATGAGAGGTAGAGCACATAACACCCAGCTATAGACAGACCTCTTTGGATATACTCACAGGCCCAGGGGCAAACGCAGGTTTTTCATGCGGGGGTTTCCGTACATGTGTGTATGTGTGTGTGCGATCAGTATGAGATCCCGGTGGTCAGGAGACCGACGCCGGGATCCCAGCAGCGATCGCAGCATGACCCCTTGAGCAGGCTTGGACTGGCCCACAGGGGTACAGGGGAAACCACCGGTGGGCCCCACTGTTCTAAGAATCAGGTTCCAGACTGTGCACTTGAATTATACATTATACATATGTTACCTTATGCTGGACTATGGTGTATTTTCTACAATGCATTGCTGTTATTAATCTGGTACATTATCATGCATGCAGAAGCTGAATTTACTGAATTTAATGAAGGGGCCCAGATGTTGCACTCCCTAATCGTTAGTCAAACCAATGTGGTGGCAGGCCACACCCCCTCTTCAGACTGGCCACACCCCTAAACATGGGCCCCTACCACTGCATTCCCCCGGTGGGCCCTACATGCCCCAGTCCGACACTGCCCTTGAGGGCTCGCTGCGCACGCCGCGCTTCGGACCCGGTGGCAACCTCTAGTCGCCACAGTGTTATATTGCCCCTCGGGTGGTCGATCACCACCCAAGTGGGGAAACCAGTCGGCGGTTGGGACTACAACTTCCGGTATTGCAGATGGTGTCGGGATTCCGGGATCAGTATATTGATCACAGGGATCACGTCCAGTGGTCAATTGACTGCTGTGTGTGTGTGTGTGTGTGTGTGTGTGTGTGTGTGTGTGTGTGTGTGTGTATTTATATTGTGATCTTACCGGAATTATTGAGAAAAAGATGCGGGCGCATGTGCAGCGACTGTCCTGTGCATGCGCCCGCATTTTCTGCAGGGGGACCACAGAAAATGCGATTGCCTCTGCCTGTCAATCAGGCAGAGGCGGTCGCGGTGCGGGGGGGCGGGAAACACTCCATTTCCAGGGAGGAGACGGAGTGTTTTGGGGGCGGAGCTGGACAAATGGGGGGGCAGGGCGGTGCAAACGGGGGCGTGCTGGTGGCGTGATCGCAGCAGCTGTGTGACATGACATGCAGCCACCGTGATCAGAAAGATGGCGGCGAGTATCCTGCGGGTGCAGCTTGGTGCAGGAGGCTTCCTCTATTTCTGCTAAAAGGCAGAAATGGCGATGCAATTTCAATTTTTGCTTGTTGAAGGGTGGGAGGTGGCTGGCAACATGCTGGGCGGTCTTGCCCTGTGATGGGCAGCCCCCAGCATACGATCCAGAGGATAGCAAATTCTGCTAATTAGCAGAATTTGCTATACTTACTGAAACAGGCCCTTAATCCTTCAAATTCTGCTCGGATCCCTCTTCGCATTCCCTGAACTCCTTACCACCTGAAGGAGGGGGACCCTGAGAACAAGAGCCATCTGAAGACGGAGTTTGTTTTCGCAGGCAAACTCCGCTATCAGGTGGTCCTAAATGACCTGTAATGATGAATGGACTGTTGCATAAACTATGCGGAAAATAGCGTTTTTGCATGTGTAACGGGCTATTTAGTGGTGATGAATAGGCTCCTAAATCTAAACTGAAGTCACCGTTCATTATAGACACTTAGAAAAACAAGAATGACTGCACCGATTAAATTGACTGTCTGTGTAAGTCTTTACATTCATAACTGGGCTGTAAGCATATTGGACCTGATTTAGATGTGGTTGGCGGATCCTAGCATCATCCCTCACCAAGAACAGCAGCAACACGCCTACATTTTGAGGCTGTTGTCGCCCCCTCCCCACCCGCATACGGCATCAGGCTGTCAATCAGTGACAGTCTGATGCTGTTCTGCGTCTGTAGTCATCAACTCATACTGCACATGTGCAGTACAGGTTCAGTGCATATGCAACGTACAGAATATTGTTACTTTGCTGCATGCAACGATACAGCATCAGGACCTGAATCAGACCCATTGGTCAAGGAACTCTACTTTATGATTTTATTTGTGCCTAAACTTCCTGTTACCAATTAATTTGTATTATGGGGGTAATTCCAAGTTGATCGCAGCAGGAATTTTGGTGGTCATTCCGAGTTGTTCGCTCGTTGCCGATTTTCGCAACGGAGCGATTAAGGCGAAAATGCGCATGCGCATGGTACGCAGTACGCATGCGCTAAGTATTTAAGCTCAAAACTTAGTAGATTTACTCACATCCGAACAAAGAATTTTCATCGTTGAAGTGATTGGAGTGTGATTGACAGGAAGTGGGTGTTTATGGGCGGAAACTGACCGTTTTCTGGGAGTGTGCGGAAAAACGCAGGCGTGCCAGGATAAAACGCGGGAGTGTCTGGAGAAACGGGGGAGTAAGTGGCCGAACGCAGGGCGTGTTTGTGACGTCAAACCAAGAATGAAACGGACTGAACTGATCGCAGTGTAGGAGTAAGTCTCGAGCTACTCAGAAACTGCTAAGAAATTTCTATTCGCAATTCTGCTAATCTTTCGTTCGCAATTCTGCTAAGTTAAGATACACTCCCAGAGGGCGGCGGCCTAGCGTGTGCAATGCTGCTAAAATCTGCTAGCGAGCGAACAACTCGGAATGACCCCCTATGTTAGCAGTTGGGCAAAACCATGTGCACTGCAGGGGGGCAGATATAACATGTGCAGAGAGAGATAGATTTGGGTGTGGTGAGTTAAATCTGCAATCTAAATTGCAGTGTAAAAATAAAGCAGCCAGTATTTACCCTGCACAGAAACAAAATAACCCACCCAAATCTAACTCTCTCTGCAAATGTTATATCTGCCCCCCTGCAGTGCACATGGTTTTGCCCAACTGCTAAAAAATGTCCTGCTGCGATCAACTTGGAACATACTTACCTACTCTCCCGGAAGCTGCGGGAGGCTCCCGTTTTTTGGGGTAGCCCCCCGCACCCCCTGAAGAGTGGGCAGGTCTCCCGCATCCTGCTCGCACCCTAGTGATGCGAGCAGGATGAGAGATAACCTCCAACATTCGCGGGTCCGTCGGGTGGAGAAGGAATTAAAATGACGCAAATCGCGTCATTTTAGCCCCGCCCCCTTCTTGCGGACCCGCGAATCGCGGCATTTCCCGATGCGGGGGCGGGGCTTAGTGATGTCACAGTCCGGCCCCGCCCCCCGAAGACACCTGCTGCGTCTCCTCTCCGGGCTTCTCCCGGAAAGGAGAATTAAAATGTAGGTAAGTATGACTTGGAATTACCCCCAATATGTCATAAGGTGCTGTGTTCATTACATGGAGCGTTATAAACCAAATGATTTATACATACATTCAAACCCTTGGTGATCTACTGCATGGTTGTATATTGTCACTGTTGTCAAGGAACAATTCTAAATAGTCCTTAGATAATTGTTCCCAGAATATCTCTGCCACTGTTGAAATCTCTAATTTTAAAATAAAAGAAAATACATCCCACTGAAGGGGAGTAGTCTTCTGTTTGAGGGAGTGTGATCATACACCAGGGGGGTAGAAGAAAAGAAGAATGACTCATTGGAGTGATTATTTTTTTCCTTCTGGCACAGTACTGCACAAGGGGCATCAGTATCATTTCTTATACGTCATAGAGGATGCTGGGGACGCTTCAAGAACCATGGGGTATAGACGGGATCCGCAGGAGACATAGGCACTTTAAGACTTTGAATGGGTGTGAACTGGCTCCTCCCTCTATGCCCCTCCTCCAGACTCCAGTTTAGATTCTGTGCCCAGTGAGACTGGTCACACACAGGGGAGCTTTACTGAGTTTCTCTGAAAAGACTTTATGTTAGGTTCAGAGGCGTATCTAGCACGGGGCGAGCAGGGCACGTGCCCTGGGCGCCATGGCAGCCCCAACAGAGGGGGGCGCCACCGGCACCTCCACGGCCCACTCGCCCCATGCGTCAGGGATTCCGCCGATGCTACCCGCGGCGCTTTCCCTGTCTCCCCGGCTGCTGTGCCTGTCACAATAGACAGGCAGCGGCAGCCAGGAGCCTCCCCCTACTCCCCCCCTGCAAAGTACGCGATTGCGCGTGCGCGATCGCGACCGCGGAGGTGCGCGCATGCGCGACCTCGGGGGGGTGCGCGGCCCCTGAACAGTGCAGCCTCAGGTGAGCGGGCCGGGGTAAACTTTATACTTTCTTGCAGTGTCGGGACAGGGGAGGGAAGGGGGTGCGGGACATTGTGTGTGTGTGTTAAGTGTGTGTATGTGGGACATTGTTCTTGTGGGACAGTGTGTGTGTGTGTGTTAATTGTGTGTGTGTGGGACAGTGTGCATGTGTGTTGTGTGTGGGACAGTGTGTGTGTGTTAATTGTGTGTGTGTGTGTGTGTGTGTGTGTGTGTGTGGGACAGTGTGAGTGTGTTAATTGTGTGTGTGGGACAGTTTAAGTGTGTGTTAATTGTGTGTGTGTGGGACAGTGTGCGTGTGTTAATTGTGTGAGTGTGTGACAGTGTGAGTGTGTTAATTGTGTGTGTGTGGGACAGTGTGAATGTGTGTTAATTGTGTGTGTGGGGGACAGTGTGAATGTGTGTTAATTGTGTGTGTGGGACAGTGTGAGTGTGTGTTAATTGTGTGTGTGGGACAGTGTGAGTGTGTTAATTGTGTGTGTGTGTGTGTGTGTGTGTGTGTGTGTGTGTGTGTGTGTGTGACAGTGTGAATGTGTGTTAATTGTGTGGGTGTGTTAATTGTGTGTGTGTGTGTGTGTGTGTGTGTGTGTGACAGTGTGAGTGTGTGTTAATTGTGTGTGTGTGTGTGTGTGTGTGTTATTTGTGTGTGTGGGACAGTGTGCGTGCGTGTGTGTTAATTGTGTGTGTGTGTGGGACAGTGTGCGTGTGTGTGTTAATTGTCCCGGAGGTTATTGGCGTCTGTAGTGTGCGCCCCGTCCTCCTCCGCTGCCGCTGACAGGAGCGGCGGTGTGCGGCTCTCCCCCTCCTCCGCCGGCTCCGTCCTCCCGTCGTGGCCCTGCAGTGTGTGCCGGTCTCCCCAGCAGCAGCAGCAGGTTAGTCTCTCTCTCCCCCCCCCCCTCCTCCTCCTCCCCCCCCCCCTCTCTCTCTCTCTCTCTCTCTCTCTCTCTCCTCCTGTGGATTGAATTTTGTAAGTATCATTTTCATTTTTACAGGTACCCCTATTGGATTCTACTGGACAAGTAGACGTGATCGGCGTGGGATGTAGGTAAGTAATCTGTCTCTCATTTTTACAGGTACCCCTATTGGATTCTACTGGACAAGTGGACGTGACCAGCGTGGGATGTAGGTAAGTAATCTGTCTCTCATTTTTACAGGTACCCCTATTGAATTCTACTGGACAAGTGGACGTGACCAGCGAGGGATGTAGGTAAGTAATCTGTCTCTCATTTTTACAGGTACCCCTATTGGATTCTACTGGACAAGTGGACGTGACCAGCGTGGGATGTAGGTAAGTAATCTGTCTCTCATTTTTACAGGTACCCCTACTGAATTCTACTGGACAAGTGGACGTGACCAGCGTGGGATGTAGGTAAGTAATCTGTCTCTCATTTTTACAGATTCCCCTACTGGATTCTACTGACAAGTGGACGTGATCGGCGTGGGATGTAGGTAAGTAATCTGTCTCTCATTTTTACAGCTACCCCTATTGAATTCTACTGGACAAGTGGACGTGATCGGCGTGGGATGTAGGTAAGTAATCTGTCTCTCATTTTTACAGATTCCCCTACTGGATTCTACTGACAAGTGGACGTGACCAGCGTGGGATGTAGGTAAGTAATCTGTCTCTCATTTTTACAGGTACCCCTATTGAATTCTACTGGACAAGTGGACGTGACCAGCGTGGGATGTAGGTAAGTAATCTGTCTCTCATTTTTACAGGTACCCCTATTGGATTCTACTGGACAAGTGGACGTGACCAGCGTGGGATGTAGGTAAGTAATCTGTCTCTCATTTTTACAGGTACCCCTATTGAATTCTACTGGACAAGTGGACGTGACCAGCGAGGGATGTAGGTAAGTAATCTGTCTCTCATTTTTACAGATTCCCCTACTGGATTCTACTGGACAAGTGGACGTGACCGGCGTGGGATGTAGGTAAGTAATCTGTCTCTCATTTTTACAGATTCCCCTACTGGATTCTACTGACAAGTGGACGTGATCGGCGTGGGATGTAGGTAAGTAATCTGTCTCTCATTTTTACAGCTACCCCTATTGAATTCTACTGGACAAGTGGACGTGATCGGCGTGGGATGTAGGTAAGTAATCTGTCTCTCATTTTTACAGATTCCCCTACTGGATTCTACTGGACAAGTGGACGTGACCAGCGTGGGATGTAGGTAAGTAATCTGTCTCTCATTTTTACAGGTACCCCTATTGAATTCTACTGGACAAGTGGACGTGACCAGCGTGGGATGTAGGTAAGTAATCTGTCTCTCATTTTTACAGATTCCCCTACTGGATTCTACTGACAAGTGGACGTGATCGGCGTGGGATGTAGGTAAGTAATCTGTCTCTCATTTTTACAGCTACCCCTATTGAATTCTACTGGACAAGTGGACGTGATCGGCGTGGGATGTAGGTAAGTAATCTGTCTCTCATTTTTACAGATTCCCCTACTGGATTCTACTGGACAAGTGGACGTGACCAGCGTGGGATGTAGGTAAGTAATCTGTCTCTCATTTTTACAGGTACCCCTATTGAATTCTACTGGACAAGTGGACGTGACCAGCGTGGGATGTAGGTAAGTAATCTGTCTCTCATTTTTACAGGTACCCCTATTGGATTCTACTGGACAAGTGGACGTGACCAGCGTGGGATGTAGGTAAGTAATCTGTCTCTCATTTTTACAGGTACCCCTATTGGATTCTACTGGACAAGTGGACGTGACCGGCGTGGGATGTAGGTAAGTAATCTGTCTCTCATTTTTACAGATTCCCCTACTGGATTCTACTGGACAAGTGGACGTGACTGGCGTGGGATGTAGGTAAGTAATCTGTCTCTCATTTTTACAGATTCCCCTACTGGATTCTACTGGACAAGTGGACGTGACCGGCGTGGGATATAGGTAAGTATGTGTGAGTGTGTCAGTGTGTTTTAATACATTTTTACTGTCACGGTGTGTGAGTTGTGTTTTTATTTGGGTATTTTTTCTGTTGTAGAACTACAGGTACCGGCGGGCCCGTTATTTCCCTGCATGTTGGTACTTGAGGTTCTCCAAGTACCAGCAAGCGGGGGAGGCTTTCTGGGCCTTGTAGTTCCAGAACAAAAAACAATATTCTTTTTTTACTTACATGGCTATCAGCCTCCCATCCACAGCCCACGGATGGGGGGGACAGCCTCGGGCTTCACCCCTGGCCCTTGGGTGCCTGGAGGGGGGGTGACCCCTTGATTTAAGTGGTCCCCACCCCTCCAGGGAACCCCGGCCAGTGGTGACTAGTTGGGGGGGTAATGCCACGGCCGCAGGGACCTACATAAATGTGTCCCCCGGCTGTGGCATTATGTCCCTGGCTAGTGGAGCCTGGTGCTGGTTTTAAAAATACGGGGGGGACCCCTACATCTTTTGTCCCCCGTATTTTTGGAACCAGGACCGGACTAAGAGCCCGATGCTGGTTGTCTAAATACGGGGAACCCCTGTCCAATTTTTCCCCAGTATTTAAACAACCAGGACCGGCTCAAAGAGCCCGAGGCTGGTTATACTTAGGAGGGGGGACCTCACTCAGTTTTTTTTTAAAATTTTTAACCCATTCAGACCCTTCTCCATTAAGTTAATGGAAGCCCTGGACAACAAAATTGCATTCATGTCCTCCTCCCACTCCCTTCCCAGTCCCAAACACAAATTATTATTTTTTTCTATAAAAATGTACAATATATCACAAGTATGATGAGCAGGCATGCAGCGGGCATTGGCGGCTTTGGACTGAGTTGCAAATTAGTGGCGGAGGGCTGGGTCAGTTGATGGTGGGCGAGTTTGTAAGCCATTGGTGGTGGCAGCGGGCATCGGCTCAGAGGCAGTGGCGGGCATTGGCTCGGTGGCGGTAGGGGTCATCGGCAGGATTCGGCAGACATTATGGCTGTAGTGCCTCACCGCACGCCACTGACCTCACCGCACGCCACTGGTGTGTGGGACAGTGTGCGTGTGTGTTAATTGTGTGTGTGGGACAGTGTGAGTGTGTGTTAATTGTGTGTGTGTGGAACAGTGTCAGTGTGTGTAAATTTTTACAGTCCAGTGTGTGTGTGGGGGAGAGGAAAGTAAGAGAATGTGTGTGTGTAGTCTGAGTGGGTGTGTGTAGGATTTGGGGGCGGCCAGTCTGTGTGTGTGTAATCAGTGTGTGTGGGATGTACTAATGGCCATTTACCGAAGAGAGATATGTATTAAACCACGGGCACTGAGATGCCCTTCTCACTCACCATCCAGCTGGGTGGGCGAGCCGGGCGGGTGGAAAGCCAGCAGCAGGGGCAGCATGCCGGATATCAGCAGCCGAGGGTAGGGGCTGTAATGCACGTGCGGAGCCCAAAGCCGCAGATCAGCAGCATGTTGCCTGGCAATAAGCAGCTTCTGCTTCCGCGTTCAACATGCTGCTGATCTCCGGCTTTGGGCTACGCAGGGTTCGGGGGATGGGTGTTCTCTGCCGGTGTACTGCAGCTCCGGGGGTGCGGGCTCCGGAGGCTTTCAGCACTGTTGAATATCCAGCTGCCTCAAGTATGTACAGCCCGCACCCTCTGCTGCTGATATCCGGCATGCTGCTGCTGGCTGTCCCCCCGCCCAGCTCGGCCACACAGCTGTATGGTGAGAAGGGCATCTCAGTTCCTGAGGTTTAACACATATGCCTCAGAAAATGGCCTCTGCGGTAAACGATACTAATGCTTACCGTGATAGTAACAGCGGGGAGGAAGGCGCACATCGGGATCCTGCAGCAGGAAACAAGAACCCCTTCGGAGCGCAGCAGACCACACTGAAAAGGGTGCATACCCGGTGCGGTGCTCTGCATCCTGGGTGGTGCCGAAGATGTGGAGTGTCGGAGGTGGCAGAAGCGCCGCAGCTTGGGGTGAGAAACCGCTGCAGCCCTTCCGCTGCTAAACTCTGCAATTAGTCTATTAAGGGGGTGGGCTCCCCTCATCATAGTGCCCCACAGGCCATGTTAATTCTGGGGGTAGGATCCCCTAACTCTATAATGGGAATTTTGGCTCATATCATGTGCTGTAACGTAAATTTTGGCTCATACCGTGTGCTATAATGTGAATTTCGGCTCATACTATGTGGGGTAATGTGAATTTTAGCTCATTCCGTGTGCTGTAATGTGAATTTCGGCTCATACCGTGTGCTGTAATGTGAATTTCGGCTCATACCATGTGGGGTAATGTGAATTTTGGCTCATACCATGTGGAGTAATGTGAATTTTGGCTCATACCGTGTGCTATAATGTGAATTTCGGCTCATACCGTGTGCTATAATGTGAATTTCGGCTCATGCCGTGTGGGGCAATGTGAATTTCGGCTCATACTGTGTGCTATAATGTGAATTTCGGCTCATACCGTGTGCTATAATGTGAAAGGGGCACCAGTACTAGATAGTATAAGGGGTCCTACTACACTGAAGGACACGCCCCTTTTGAGTGACCACGCCCCTTTTCCGGAGCGCGCGCGCATAATTGCTGTCTGCACTCTTTCATTCCACCTTCAAAAATTCAACTTCGACCACTGCACCTACATACACATACATACACACCCTGACATCTTTATATGCAGTGACACCGGTGGCGTCTGCACATACTTTCCTTTTGTATTTTTTTTTTTATTATTATCATTTTATTAATTTATTATTTTTATAATTTTTTTTTTTTTTTTTTTTTTTTTGGGGGGGGGGGGGGGAGGGGGGGGGCGCCATTATTGATCTTGCCCTGGGCTCCAAAAACCCTAGTTACGCCTCTGGTTAGGTTTATTATTTTCAGGGAGACCTGCTGGCAGCAGGCTCCCTGCATCGTGGGAGTGAGGGGAGAGAAGCAGACATACTTCTGTGAGTTTCAGGGCTCTGCTTCTTTGGCTACTGGACACCATTAGCTCCAGAGGGTCTGATCGCTAGGTACGCCAAGATGCTCGTTCCCAGAGCCCGCCGTCACACCCCTTGCAGAGCCAGAAGTCAGAAGACGGGTGAGTAGAAGAAGATCAGAAGACTTCAGTGACGGCTTTGAGGTACCGCACAGTGGCTGCGCTGTGCACCATGCTCCCACACACACAGGCACTGTAGGGTGCAGGGCGTGGGGGGGCGCCCTGAGCAGCATATAAATCCTCAACAGAGACTGGCAAACGAATGTATAAGTGCCCAGGCATTAGATTTAACCCCCGCCAGTATAAATATATGTAAGAAATAGCGGGCTGAAGCGCGCCATTAAGGGGGCAGGGCTTACCCCTCACAGCTCATTTCAGCGCAATTTTCTCCTCACAGAGACGCTGGTCCTTCCAAAACACTGCTGTACAGATCACAGTAAAAAACGAGGGGGGGGGGCACAGTTGTTTGGTGCATTATGAGTTAAAAATAAAAAAGCACATTATATAATGAGCGCTGTGGAAATGAGCTGGTAAACTCCTTCTGTGTTTCCCTGACAAGAGTGTACTGGGGTCTATCCCTTATAGCCAGTGCAATGTGTTTGGTACACGTGTGTCGGCATATCTGAAGCTGAGTGCTCTGCCACAAACGGCTGTGGGAATGACTCTGTCGGCACCGCCGACTCCTAATGGTACTTGGTACATGTGAATAAGTGTCAATATGTCAGTAGATGTATGTTCTTCCCAAGAGAAAACTATATGGGAGACACAGACGTGTGGTGGTGACCCTGTCGGCACCAACAATATCTGACTGGGTAAAAATGGGCATGATAATGTGATGCATATCAGAAAGGGCTATACCTATATGTACAGTATATATATGTATAGTAAGGTTGCATAGGTCTGTGGCACGAACACAGACTTAGTAATATTTATGGGGGGTGTCATATTCATAGAATAGATTTCCCTCAGACCCCTCGGGATCGCATAAATGTTATTTTGCCCAGTTACTACTCCCGGATATCGACACGAATACTGTTTCTTATGTCGACCATAATGTTTCCTGACTAGATCCACAAAATAGGCATTCAGTACATGTTTCATACTCATTAAGAACGTATTAACGTCACTAGGGACCCTGCTGTTCCTGCCAAAAGTATTTATATATGAGTTATATATATATAGATATTTGTGTGTATAGGTGTATTTAAAGGTATATATATATGTATATATAATTTTTTTTATAATGAATGCTGAGGTAAAGTTATTCCTTCTCATGTGCTGAGCGGCCGTGACAAGATGTTTTCAAATCCACAAGAGGATTCCGAGTGTTTATTCTTTTCCCGCCGTGGATAGAATAAAGTGAGAGTCACCCCCTGTTCTGCACGGGGCCCTGTCACAAAGGATAGTATGCAGGAAGATATGTGATACTCTAATTATGTGTCCGCGTGTACGTTGATTATACTTGCATTACGTGCTCATGGGGGAGTAGTTGTATGCAGGATACTCCTTAAGTTGGGTCATATCTATAACATTTGCAGCAGACTGCCGTGCGACCACAAGGGATATAGGACTCTTGGGTTCGCGGGCCAATTCCATGGCGGTCTCGACTAGGAGGGCGTTGTGGATTCACCAATGGAATGCTGAGGCTGACTCCGAGAAGAACTGGAGTCTCTTCCCTATGAAGGTGAAACCTGTTTTGGGGATGGCCTTGTTAAGTTGATCTCGGCAGATACCACCGGTAAGTCTACCTTCTTGCCCTATGTTCCCTCACAACGGTTGGTGACGCATTATTGTAGGATGCAGTCATTTTGACCGAATAGATACGGATTTCCCTTTCTTTGCAGGTAGAGGAAGGTGAAAAAGTAAGAGGTCAGCAGTCTTTTCAAGTTCGCAGACGCAGAAATCATCCTCTGTTTCTGCCACATCCACCACATGACGCGGGGGTCTATCTTGCGGGAGCCCACACCGGTGGGACCACGTATAATACTCTTCAGTCAGTCCTGGAACGGACATGGACCAGTGAGTTTAAGAATAGAGTCCCAAGGAGGACATACTGCAGTTTCCAGACATTTCCCCGGACCGATTTTTTCAAATAGACCTTACGGATTCTCCTCTGGACGGGGAGGAAGTATGCGACGCCATACAAGAGTTGTGTCAGGATCAGGTCATTGTCCTGCTGTCCAAGTCACACACAAAAAAAAAAAAGAAGAAGCTGTTATTCAAGCTTTTTCGTGCTCCCGAGGCCGGACGGCTCGGTCAGAAAAACACTATCTCTAAAATCCCCAAAATTTCTACTTAAGAAGTTGAAATGCAAGCTGGAATCTCTCAGCGCAGGGATCTCTAATCTGAAAAAGGAGAAAGGGGGTCTAATTACGGTTTCTTCCGCATTAGGCTTACCTGGGTTTGCTATTCAGGATTGTCATTACCAATTCAGTGATGGCGGTATGATGGTTTTCCTTCGATAGTAAAAGAGCCATTATTATTCTGTACTGGGACGCTCTCCTGATTACGGCGAGGTCAAGAAACCAAGTGGTGCAAAACGTTGCATTCTCCCTGACAGTTCTTCAACAAAGTGGCTGGCTCCTGAACTTGCCAGAATCACTGTTGATCCCAACGACGCGGTTGTCGGCGTTGGAAATACTGTTAGATACAGAACTGTTGAGAGTTTGTTTCTTCCAGTGGAAAAAGCTCTGAGGATCCAGAGTCGGGTCAGATCTACAACAGGGTCAATCCATCATTACATTCCGTTGATGAAAAAGATGGTTGCGGCCTACGAGGCCATTCAGAGAGCAGGTTAAATGCCAGAGTGTTTTTAGTGGGACCAGTTGGACAATTGGTCAGGTTCCACCTGGGATAATCCTGTTTTTTCAAGACCAGAGTTTCACTCCTGTGGTAGCGGCGCAGTTCTCAAAAGCGCAGGTTCGGGTTCCAGGACTGGATCCTAGGGACCACAGATGCATGCCTTACAGGCGGGGGAGCTGTCACACAGGAGGAATACTTCCAAGGAAGAGGGTCAAGTAAGGACACTAGTCACCACATTAACGGTCTAGAGTTAAGGGCCATTTATAACGGTTTTCTACAAACAAAAACCGAAGCAGCAATGGCAGGAGCCACAAAGATTTACCGCTGGGCGATGAAATCATATGCGCGCTCTGTCAGCGGTGTTCATTCCAGGGGTGGACAACTGGGAAGAAGGCTTCCTCGGCAGACACGTTCTTCATCGAGGAGAGTGGTGTCTTCATTCAGAGGTTTTCACAGATGTGACAAGTCATTGAGGGATTCCTATAATAGACAAGATGACGTCTTGCCTGAATAAGAAGCTTCAGAGATATTGTTACAGGTCAAGGAACCCTCAAGCAATAGCAGTGGACGCTCTACCGACTCCGTGGGTGTTTCAGTCGGTCTATGCGTCCCCTCCGCTTCCATTTTTTTCCAATAATGCTAAAGATCATAAGAAGAACAAAGATTCAGGTGATCCTCATTGTTCCAGACTGGCCTAAGAGGACCTGGTATCCGGATCTTCAGATGAACGCCGGATCCTAGCCGAGAGGATATAGTCATCCCTACTTTTCTTCAGACCAGTAGAGGAGTAACGTAAAAACATTACCACCGTATTTGGAGAAAGTATGTGTTTTGGTGCGAATCCAAGAAGGCTTCTACGGAAGATTCCAGTGGGATTTTTTCACAAGATGGTGTGGCTGCGGGTCTTAAGTTGGGCTCGATTAAGGTTCAGATTCAGCCTTATCGGTTTTATTCCAAAAACAATTGGCCTCCTTTACAAAAATTCAAACTTTTGTAAAAGGAGTGTTACACATCCAACCTCCCTTTGTACCCCCCTGGAGCTCCATGGGGTCTTAACGTGGTGTTGCAGTTCCGGCAATCTCATTGTTTTGAACCTTTACGTAAGGTAGAGTTGTAATTCGTCACTTGGAAAGTGGTCCGGCTGTTGGCCTTGGCATCCGCAAGGCGGGTGTCTGAATCGACGGCTTTGTCCCACAAGTGTCCCTATTTAATCTTCCATATGGATGGAGCGGAGTTGAGAACTCGTCAGCAATTTCTGCCAAAAGTGGTTTCATCGTTTCTCATGAACCAACCTATTGTGGTGCCAGTGGCTACTGCAGTCTTGACGGAATAGACGTCTCTCGATGTGGTCAGAGCATTGAAAATTAATGTCGCCAGAACGGCTCAGATTAGGACAACGGAGGCTCTGTTTGTCCTGTATGCTCCCAACAAGATTTGGGCTCCTGCTTCCAAGCAGACTATTGCATGCTGGATCTGTAATACAATTCAGCAGGCTCATTTTGCGGCTGAATTGCCGTTACCGAAATCGGTGAAGACCCATTCTACCAGAAAGGTGGGCGCATCCTGGGCGGCTGCCCGAGGAGTCTCGGCATTATGGCTTTGCTGAGCAGCTGTTTGGTCGGGTTCAAACACCTTTGCGAAGTTTTACAAGTTTGATATCCCTGGCTGGTGAGGACCTCTTGTTTGGTCAATCGGTGCTGCAGGGTCATCCGCACTCTCCCGCCCGTTCTAGAGCTTTGGTATAAACCCCATGGTTCTTGAAGTGTCCCCAGCATCCTCTAGGACGTATGAGAAAATAGGATTTTAATACCTACCGGTAAATCCTTTTCTCTTAGTCCGTAGAGGATGCTGGGTGCCCGTCCCAGTGCGTACTGTATCTGCAGTTATTGGGTATGGTTACACACATGGTGTGTTGCGTTTAAGTCAGCCTGTTGCTGACGTTATTCATGCCGTGGCATGCGTTATGCTGTTATTGGTTGTGTTTACACAAAGGTTGTGTTATACTTTATGTCAGCATATTGCTGCATATTCTTCATGCCGTCGGCTGGTGTTCTATTGGATGCCATATTCTGCGGCATACTGGAGGTGTGAGCTGGTAAAATGCTCACCGTGGTTTAACAATAAATTCTTTCCTCGAAATGTCCGTCTCCCTGGGCACAGTTACTTAAACTGGAGTCTGGAGGAGGGGCATAGAGGGAGGAGCCAGTTCACACCCATTCAAAGTCTTAAAGTGCCCATGTCTCCTGCGGATCCCGTCTATACCCCATGGTTCTTGAAGTGTCCCCAGCATCCTCTACGGACTAAGAGAAAAGGATTTACCGGTAGGTATTAAAATCCTATTTTTAGCCCTTCAACAGTTTTTCACCCCCTTCATCTGCCCTGTTATGCGCATACAGCTTTCCTTTTAGAGACAGAGCAGTGGCAAGTGGAACATACCGTGCCCCACTAGAATCAACACAAATGGCAGGCTGTCCTTGTCTTCTCTACCTATCCTTGCAGCTTTCACTACCTAATGCTGCTTGTCTGGAATCTTGAATGTTAAGGTCCTTTTTGAAATAAAGGGCATGTATATAAATGAAATACGGAAATTCTAGCAATGAGTGAATTAACCCTGTAGGCCAGCCTCCCGAAATCTATTAAATCATCAACACCCATATTTCTTAAATAGGCCTCCATACGTACAGTACAGTACTTACAACCAGCTCAAACACTAAATTATAGGTTGAGTCTCCCATGTCCAAAATGATTGGGCCCAGAAACATTTCGGATATGGAAGTTTTACAGATTTTAAAATATTTGTATAGAGATCCTTTTTAGATGCAGTGCTAGAAGGCAGAGCTGGATCCCGTTACCTGTCGGGAGGAGAGTCCCAGATAACTCACCTGGTGGTGGCGCCGTACAAGCAGGGGCCAGCCTGGAACAAGCACCAGACAACCTGGAGGGATCACTGAACAGCCTCGAGGGAGCTTGTCAGGGTCAGCAAGCATATTGTGAATGCTATCTAAACAGTCACCTGACGTTAGTGTTATTTGACATGTTGGGTCAAATGTAATAGGATACAAGTTTATTGTGTGGGACAAACTTGCATCTTCTGAATGTGCAAGTTTGTCCCACAACTCTGTAAATGTAATAGGATCTCCGTTTTCAGGTACAAACATAACTTGCATGCGACCTCTCACAAGAATTACATAGTTACATAGTTAGTGAGGTTGAAAAAAGGCAAAATGCACATCGACTTCAACCTGTAACCGTATTAAGCAGTGCACATTATAATGCACCAACCAAAATAATGGTTTTGTACCTATTGACAACTATAGTTTCGAATGAGAGTTGCAGTTTACTAGAAAGTCAACCGTTGCCACTCAAAAGTCTCCTGATTTATACCTCACACACCCTATATGATCCTCCATTTTATCCTTGATGGGTTTGAGTAAGTATTTTTGGGAGAAGAGAGTTATTGAGAGTGAGAGAGAGAGAGATTTGTGGCTTGTACTTTATGCTGACATGTCTTTCTGACTCATAACCAGTGGTGAGAAGAGCAAGAAGGAGTAAGAGGAGGTGATCTTCACCCAGGGTGACACTGAGGAAGAGGAGAAGAGTGAGGACAGCCAGGAGGAGTCAAGTCAGGAGGAGGAGTAAGAGGAGCCAGCTAGACATGCAATAGGGAAGACATGGACTGGGCTTAATGTTCGATTCACTTATGATGAGATCTGTGCCCTGGTCTATGCCATGGTGGCAGTTTAGCCATGTCTCCTCTGTGCCCAGGCACACAAGACACCAGCATCCTGCAAGAAGGCGATGTGTCAGTCGGTGTTGGATGCAGGGGCAGTGGAGGCTCAGAGTCTGGCCGTGCTGGCTGTAGGAGAGGAGGGGTGGGCCGCAGGCAGGAAAGTGCAGATGGTGCTCACTAGGCCTATTGTCCATGCACTAACAGAAAAGCAGGAGCTCAGCCTCAGCTCCTTGAAGGCTGCCTGATCGGGTGACTGAAATGCTACACTTATGTGGGTTAGCTGGATGTGAGTACAGCTCCGAATGTTATTAATAAGTTAATGTGTGTTATTTAACTTTGAATCTCTTCATGTACCAGTGATGATTGCTGCAATTTCTATAACTGTGTTGTTTCATTGTAAAGTCTAAATGATGAGTTCTGATGTCATAAATCAGTGTTTGTTAACAGGGGCAGATTGGCCCAGTGGGACACTGATATAGGTTGCTCGTAGGCCGGTCACCGTCCTCTCCTTAGTGGCCATGCTCTCGATTCATATATGGTAACTCAGCCGACTTGGAGATTCCCCAATCCTCCCTCCAGCCGGCGGGCACTAGAACCCATCAGTGGCCGGTGGGTACTAGGTGCACCAGTCCTCCCTCTCTGCATTGCC
This sequence comes from Pseudophryne corroboree, assembly GCF_028390025.1. Lineage (NCBI taxonomy): Eukaryota > Metazoa > Chordata > Amphibia > Anura > Myobatrachidae > Pseudophryne > Pseudophryne corroboree. The sequence goes on along the minus strand of NC_086452.1, from coordinate 197,874,950 downwards.
TCCATAAGGAAAGGAAACTAGTGCCGCAGCAGCCGGCGTGTATTAGGAAACAGCAGCAGCCTGACATGTCTTCTCTCCATCCCGGCATGAACAGGCTGTGACTTGCACTGTGTCCCTCTCCCATCTGGTGGCAGTGGGCCAGTGGCTTACAGCCTTACACTGTGCCCACCCTCGCTCTCGCACCCAGTAGCTGTGGCTTGCACTTTGCCCCATGCTCTCCTATCTGATGGCTGCATGCAGGGAGACAAGTGATACACATCATGGGAAGGTGAATCTGTCAGCGCCTGTGTGTCAGCGCCTGTCAATGTGTCAGTGTCTGTGAGTGTGTCAGCATCTGTGTGTCAGCGGCTGTCTGTCAGCTTCAGTGTGCCAGCGGCTGTCTGTGTCAGCGTCAGTGTGTCATAATTTTTCAGGAGCTAATGGTGTCCTGTCAGCAAGAAGCCTCCATGAAAATAAAAAACTTAACATAAAGTCTTTTCATGAAACTCAGTAGAGCTCCACTAGAGTGCGACCAGTCTGCCTGGGCACATTTTCTAAACTGAGGTCTGGAGGAGGGGCATAGAGGGAGAAGCCAGTTCACACTCTGAAAAAGTCTTAAAGTGCCCATGGCTCCTGCGGAACCGTCTATACCCCATGGTACTGAAGTGGACCCCAGCATCCTCTAGGACATATGAGAAAAGGGTTTTAGAATAACAGTAACCAATGACGATTACGGGTCATCTTTGCTGCATAAGATTTATGATGTCCCTACCATAAGGGGAAATATATATCTCAATTGTATGTATGTAAATGCTAGAAGCCTTACAGGTAAAAAGGGGGAACTAGAAATCCTCACAGCAAGCAAGGAATATGATATTATAGGCATTACTGAAACGTGGTGGGACAAATCTCACGATTGGACAGTCAATCTAGAGGGTTACACGCTGTACACCAGAGACAGACTAAATAAATGGGGTGGAGGGGTATGTCTTTACGTAAAGCCATTTCTCTATCGTCCTAGTGGATGCTGGGGTTCCTGAAAGGACCATGGGGAATAGCGGCTCCGCAGGAGACAGGGCACAAAAAGTAAAGCTTTTCCAGATCAGGTGGTGTGCACTGGCTCCTCCCCCTATGACCCTCCTCCAGACTCCAGTTAGATTTTTGTGCCCGGCCGAGAAGGGTGCAATCTAGGTGGCTCTCCTAAAGAGCTGCTTAGAAAAAGTTTAGCTAGGTTTTTTATTTTACAGTGATTCCTGCTGGCAACAGGATCACTGCAGCGAGGGACTGAGGGGAGAAGGAGTCAACTCACCTGCGTGCAGGATGGATTGGCTTCTTGGCTACTGGACATCAAGCTCCAGAGGGACGATCACAGGTACAGCCTGGATGGTCACCGGAGCCGCGCCGCCGGCCCCCTTGCAGATGCTGAAGTCAGAAGAGGTCCAGAATCGGCGGCTGAAGACTCCTGCAGTCTTCTAAAGGTAGCGCACAGCACTGCAGCTGTGCGCCATTTTCCTCTCAGCACACTTCACACGGCAGTCACTGAGGGTGCAGGGCGCTGGGAGGGGGGCGCCCTGGGAGGCAAATGTAACCTATATAAAGGCTAAAAATACCTCACATATAGCCCCCAGAGGCTATATGGAGATATTTAACCCCTGCCTGATTTCTCTAAATAGCGGGAGACGAGCCCGCCAGAAAAGGGGCGGGGTCTATCTCCTCAGCACACGGCGCCATTTCCTCTCACAGCTCCGCTGGTCAGGACGGCTCCCAAGTCTCTCCCCTGCACTGCACTACAGAAACAGGGTAAAACAGAGAGGGGGGGCAAATTTATGGCGATATTTTGATATAACAAAGCAGCTATAAGGGAGCACTTATTATAAGGCTATCCCTGATATATATATATAGCGCTTTTGGTGTGTGCTGGCAAACTCTCCCTCTGTCTCCCCAAAGGGCTAGTGGGTCCTGTCTTCGTTAGGAGCATTCCCTGTGTGTCTGCTGTGTGTCGGTACGTGTGTGTCGACATGTATGAGGACGATATTGGCGTGGAGGCAGAGCAATTGCCAAATATGAGGATGTCACCCCCTAGGGAGTCGACACCAGAATGGATGCCTTTATTTATGGAACTACGGGATAGTGTCAACACGCTAAAGCAGTCGTTTGACGACATGAGACGGCCGGACAATCAATTAGTGCCTGTCCAGGCGACTCAAACACCGTCAGGGGCTGTGAAACGCCCTTTGCCTCAGTCGGTCGACACAGACCCAGACACAGGCGATGACTCCAGTGGTGACGGTGACGAATCAACCGTATTTTCCAGTAGGGCCACACGTTATATGATTTTGGCAATGAAGGAGGCGTTACATTTAGCTGATACTACAGGTACCACTAAACAGGGTATTATGTGGGGTGTGAAAAAACTACCTATAGTTTTTCCTGAATCAGAAGAATTAAATGACGTGTGTAATGAAGCGTGGGTTGCCCCTGATAAAAAGCTGATAATTTCAAAGAAATTACTGGCATTATACCCTTTCCCGCCAGAGGTTAGGGAGCGCTGGGAAACACCTCCTAGGGTGGACAAGGCGCTAACACGCTTATCTGAACAAGTGGCGTTACCCTCTCCTGAGACGGCCGCACTTAAAGATCCATCAGATAGGAGGATGGAAAATATCCAAAAAAGTATATACACACATGCAGGTGTTATACTACGACCAGCTATAGCGACTGCCTGGATGTGCAGTGCTGGGGTAGTTTGGTCAGAGTCCCTGATTGAAAATATTGATACCCTGGACAGGGACAATATTTTACTGTCGTTAGAACAAATAAAGGATGCATTTCTTTATATGCGTGATGCACAGAGGGATATCTGCACACTGGCATCACGGGTAAGTGCTATGTCCATTTCGGCCAGAAGAGCTTTATGGACGCGACAGTGGACAGGCGATGCGGATTCAAAACGGCATATGGAAGTTTTGCAGTATAAAGGGGAGGAGTTATTTGGAGTCGGTCTATCAGATTTGGTGGCCACGGCTACAGCCGGGAAATCCACCTTTCTACCTCAAGTCACTCCCCAACAGAAAAAGGCACCGACCTTTCAACCGCAGCCCTTTCGTTCCTTTAAAAATAAGAGAGCAAAGGGCTATTCATATCTGCCACGAGGCAGAGGTCGAAGGAAGAGACAGCAACAGGCAGCTCCTTCCCAGGATCAGAAGCCCTCCCCGGCTTCTACAAAAGCCTCAGCATGACGCTGGGGCTTCTCAAGCGGACTCGGGGACGGTGGGGGGTCGTCTCAAAAATTACAGCGCGCAGTGGGCTCACTCGCAAGTAGATCCCTGGATCCTGCAGATAATATCTCAGGGGTACAGGTTGGAATTAGAGACAGATCCACCTCGCCGTTTCCTGAAGTCTGCTTTACCAACGTCCCCCTCCGAAAGGGAGACGGTTTTGGAAGCCATTCACAAGCTGTACTCTCAGCAGGTGATAGTCAAGGTACCTCTTCTGCAACAAGGGAAGGGGTATTATTCCACTCTATTTGTGGTACCGAAGCCGGATGGCTCGGTAAGACCTATTCTAAATCTGAAATCCTTGAACCTGTACATAAAGAAGTTCAAGTTCAAGATGGAGTCACTCAGAGCAGTGATAGCGAACCTGGAAGAAGGGGACTTTATGGTATCCTTGGACATCAAGGATGCGTATCTCCACGTTCCAATTTACCCCTCACACCAGGGGTACCTCAGGTTCGTTGTACAAAACTGTCACTATCAGTTTCAGACGCTGCCGTTCGGATTGTCCACGGCACCTCGGGTCTTTACAAAGGTAATGGCCGAGATGATGATTCTTCTTCGAAGAAAAGGCGTATTAATTATCCCATACTTGGACGATCTCCTAATAAGGGCAAGGTCCAGAGAACAGCTAGAGATGGGATTAGCACTGTCTCAAGAAGTGCTAAAACAGCACGGGTGGATTCTGAATATTCCAAAATCCCAGTTAATGCCGACAACTCGTCTGCTGTTCCTAGGGATGATTCTGGACACGGTTCAGAAAAAGGTTTTTCTCCCGGAGGAAAAAGCCAAGGAGTTATCCGAGCTTGTCAGGAACCTCCTAAAACCAGGAAAGGTGTCTGTACATCAATGCACAAGAGTCCTGGGAAAAATGGTGGCTTCTTACGAAGCAATTCCATTCGGCAGATTCCACGCAAGAATTTTCCAAAGGGATCTGTTGGACAAATGGTCAGGGTCGCATCTTCAGATGCACCTACGGATAACCCTGTCTCCAAGGACAAGGGTGTCTCTTCTGTGGTGGTTGCAGAGTCCTCATCTATTGGAGGGCCGCAGATTCGGCATACAGGATTGGATCCTGGTGACCACGGACGCCAGCCTGAGAGGCTGGGGAGCAGTCACACAAGGAAGAAACTTCCAGGGAGTATGGACGAGCCTGGAAACGTCTCTTCACATAAACATTCTGGAACTAAGAGCAATATACAATGCTCTACACCAGGCAGAACCTCTGCTTCAAGGAAAACCGGTGTTGATCCAGTCGGACAACATCACGGCAGTCGCCCATGTGAACAGACAGGGCGGCACAAGAAGCAGGAGTGCAATGGCAGAAGCTGCAAGGATTCTTCGCTGGGCAGAGAATCATGTGATAGCACTGTCAGCAGTGTTCATCCCGGGAGTGGACAACTGGGAAGCAGACTTCCTCGGCAGACACGATCTTCACCCGGGAGAGTGGGGACTTCATCCAGAAGTTTTCCACATGCTGGTAACCCGTTGGGAAAGACCAATGGTGGACATGATGGCGTCTCGCCTCAACAAAAAACTGGACAGGTATTGCGCCAGGTCAAGAGATCCGCAGGCAATAGCTGTGGACGCGCTGGTAACGCCTTGGGTGTACCAGTCGGTGTATGTGTTTCCTCCTCTGCCTCTCATACCAAAAGTATTGAGAATTATACGGCAAAGAGGCGTGAGAACGATACTAGTGGTTCCGGATTGGCCAAGAAGGACTTGGTACCCGGAACTTCAAGAGATGATCACGGAAGATCCGTGGCCTCTACCTCTAAGGAGGGACTTGTTGCAGCAGGGTCCCTGTCTGTTTCAAGACTTACCGCGGCTGCGTTTGACGGCATGGCGGTTGAACGCCGGATCCTAAAGGAAAAAGGCATGCCGGAAGAAGTCATTCCTACTTTGATTAAAGCAAGGAAGGAAGTAACCGTGCAACATTATCACCGAATTTGGCGAAAATATGTTGCGTGGTGCGAAGATCGGAGTGCTCCGGCGGAGGAATTTCAACTGGGTCGATTCCTACATTTCCTGCAATCAGGATTGTCTATGGGTCTCAAATTGGGATCTATTAAGGTTCAAATTTCGGCCCTGTCGATTTTCTTTCAAAAAGAATTGGCTTCAGTCCCTGAAGTCCAGACCTTTGTTAAGGGAGTGCTGCATATACAGCCTCCTGTGGTGCCTCCAGTGGCACCGTGGGATCTCAATGTGGTTTTGGACTTTCTAAAATCTCATTGGTTTGAACCACTAAAAAAGGTGGATTTGAAATATCTCACATGGAAAGTGACCATGCTTCTAGCCCTGGCTTCGGCCAGGAGAGTGTCAGAACTGGCAGCTTTATCTTACAAAAGCCCATATCTGATTTTCCATTCGGACAGGGCAGAACTGCGGACTCGTCCGCATTTTCTCCCTAAGGTGGTGTCAGCATTTCATCTGAACCAGCCTATTGTAGTGCCTGCGGCTACAAGTGACTTGGAGGACTCCAAGTTACTGGACGTTGTCAGAGCATTAAAAATATATATTGCAAGGACAGCTGGAGTCAGAAAATCTGACTCGTTGTTTATATTGTATGCACCCAACAAGATGGGTGCTCCTGCGTCTAAGCAGACGATTGCTCGTTGGATCTGTAGCACAATCCAACTTGCACATTCTGTGGCAGGCCTGCCACAGCCTAAATCTGTAAAGGCCCACTCCACAAGGAAGGTGGGCTCATCTTGGGCGGCTGCCCGAGGGGTCTCGGCATTACAACTCTGCCGAGCAGCTACGTGGTCAGGGGAGAACACGTTTGTAAAATTTTACAAATTTGATACTCTGGCTAAGGAGGACCTGGAGTTCTCTCATTCGGTGCTGCAGAGTCATCCGCACTCTCCCGCCCGTTTGGGAGCTTTGGTATAATCCCCATGGTCCTTTCAGGAACCCCAGCATCCACTAGGACGATAGAGAAAATAAGATTTTACTTACCGATAAATCTATTTCTCGGAGTCCGTAGTGGATGCTGGGCGCCCATCCCAAGTGCGGATTATCTGCAATAATTGTACATAGTTATTGTTAACTAATTCGGGTTATTGTTGAAGGAAGCCATCTTTCAGAGGCTCCGCTGTTATCATACTGTTAACTGGGTTTAGATCACAAGTTCTACGGTGTGATTGGTGTGGCTGGTATGAGTCTTACCCGGGATTCAAAATCCTCCCTTATTGTGTACGCTCGTCCGGGCACAGTACCTAACTGGAGTCTGGAGGAGGGTCATAGGGGGAGGAGCCAGTGCACACCACCTGATCTGGAAAAGCTTTACTTTTTGTGCCCTGTCTCCTGCGGAGCCGCTATTCCCCATGGTCCTTTCAGGAACCCCAGCATCCACTACGCACTCCGAGAAATAGATTTATCGGTAAGTAAAATCTTATTTTCTAAAACCTGTTATACGGGATGATATTCAAGAAGGGACTGTAAATACTATTGAGACGTTATGGGTAGAAATTGCATGCGGGGGTAAAGGAATAAAGTAGTTATTATTGGATTATGCTACAGGCCGCTTGGTATTAATGTGTCTGACGAGAAATTGTTACTGAATCAAATTGAAAGAGCAGCAGGAGTAGGAGACATGGGGGTATATGCAATTGCCGGCGAATCGCGGCAATTTTTCGCCCGTTTTTTAATTCGACACAATTCGACCGTCGAATTCCGGCAGGTGGGTGCCGGAATTCAACATATTCAATAAAAAACGGATTCGACAGTCCCGCTGTCGAAAAACGGCCGATTTGACGGATTTTGATTCGATTTTAAAAAATGTTAAAAAAACGGGAGAAACGGGAAAAAACCCGGAAAAAAATTGCGTGGGGTCCCTCCTCCTAAGCATAACCAGCCTCGGGCTCTTCGAGCCGGTCCTGGTTCTAAAAATCCGGGGGAAAAACTGACAGGGGATCCCCCGTATTTTTAAAACCAGCACCGGGCTCTGCGCCTGGTGCTGGTGCAAAAAATACGGGGGACAAAAAGAGTAGGGGTCCCCCGTATTTTTTACACCAGCATTGGGCTCCACTAGCTGGGTAGATAATGCCACAGCCTGGGGTCACTTTTATACAGCGCCCTGCGGCCGTAGCATTAAATACGCAACTAGTCACCCCTGGCCGGGGTACCCTTGAGGAGTGGGGACCCCTTCTATCAAGGGGTCCCCCCCTCCAGCCACCCAAGGGCCAGGGGTGAAGCCCGAGGCTGTCCCCCCCATCCAAGGGCTGCGGATGGGGGGCTGATAGCCTTTTCAAAAATGAAAGAATATTGTTTTTTCCAGTAGTACTACAAGTCCCAGCAAGCCTCCCCCGCAAGCTGGTACTTGGAGAACCACAAGTACCATCATGCGGGAGAAAAATGGGCCTGCTGGTACCTGTAGTTCTACTGGAAAAAAAATACCCAAATAAAAACAGGACACAGACACCGTGAAAGTAAAAGTTTATTTCATACATGCCGACACATACATACTTACCTATGTTGACCCGCCGACTGCCACGTCTCCAATGTCGCCGACGATCCGGGGTACCTGTGAATAAAATTATACTCACCTGATCCAGTGTCCTGGTCTTTTATTATAATCCACGTACTTGGCAAAAAAAAAAAACGAACACACGGACCAGGCGGACTGAAAGGGGTCCCATGTTTACACATGGGACCCCTTTCCCCGAATGCAGAGACCCCCCGTGACTCCTGTCACAGAAAGGTCCCTTCAGCCAATCAGGAAGCGCCACTTCGTGGCACTCACCTGATTGGCTCTGCGCGTCTGAGCTCAGACGCGCATTGCACAGCCCCCTCCATTACTTTCAATGGTGGGAACTTTGCGGTCAGCGGTGAGGTCACCCGCGGTCAGCGGCTGACCGCGGGTAACCCCACCGCTGACCGCAAAGTTCCCACCATTGAAACTAATGGAGGGAGCTGTGCGATGCGCTGTCTGCCAGCTCAGATGTGCATACAGCCAATCAGGAGAGTGCCACGAAGTGGCGCTTCCTGATTGGCTGAAGGGACCTTTCTGTGACAGGAGTCACGGGGGGTCTCTGCATTCGGGGAAAGGGGTCCCATGTGTAAACATGGGACCCCTTTCAGGCAGCCTGGTCCGGGTGTTCGTTTTTGTTTTTTTTTTGCCAAGTACGTGGATTATAATAAAAGACCAGGACACTGGATCAGGTGAGTATAATTTTATTCACAGGTACACCGTGGATTCTACTTGGACAAGAGGACAGAGGTCGGCGTGTGAACATAGGTAAGTATGTGTGTGTCGACATGTGTGAAATAAAGTTTTACTCTCACGGTGTGCGTGTCCTGTTTTTATTTGGGTATTTTTTTTCCAGTAGAACTACAGGTACCAGCGGGCCCGTTTTTCTCCCGCATGATGGTACTTGTGGTTCTCCAAGTACCGGCTTGTGGGGGAGGCTTGCTGGGACTTGTAGTACTACTGGAAAAAACAATATTCTTTCACTTTTCAAAAGGCTACCAGCCCCCCATCCGCAGCCCTTGGATGGGGGGGACAGCCTCGGGCTTCACCCCTGGCCCTTGGGTGGCTGGGGGGGACCCCTTGATTGAAGGGGTCCCCACTCCTCCAGGGTACCCCGGCCAGGGGTGACTAGTTGGGTATTTAATGCCACGGCCGCAGGGCGCTGTGTAAAAGTGACCCCAGGCTGTGGCATTATCTGTCCAGCTAGTGGAGCCCGGTGCTGGTGTAAAAAATACGGGGGACCCCTACGCTTTTTGTCCCCCGTATTTTTTGCACCAGCACCAGGCGCAGAGCCCGGTGCTGGTTTTAAAAATACGGGGGATCCCCTGTCAGTTTTTCCCCCCGGATTTTTAGAACTAGGACCGGCTCGAAGAGCCCGAGGCTGGTTATGCTTAGGAGGAAGAACCCCACGCATTTTTTTTTCAGATTTTTACCATTCCATAAAAAAAAAAATAATAATAATAATAATAATATTTTTCAAAATATATAAATAATACTTGTGCCTCCAAAATAGACAAACCAAGTACCTAATCCCTTCTAATATAAATAGATATGCTATTAGCAATAAAAAAAACACAAAAAAAAACATGTTTTTAAAAATTTTTATTAGATTCCGCCAGCAAAGTGTGGCGGATTGAAAATGATGAATTTACTGTCTAAAAGCACTGTTGTCGAATTTACAATCTTCAATTGAATATACTTTTGTCGAATTGCCGCCTTTGTACCATTGCAGAAATGTCGAATTTGACAAATGTCGAATTTCAAAAAGTCGAATTTGGAAAGTCCGTTTTTTTGACGAAAAGTACTGAATTGCATTGTCGGAAAAAAAAAATTGTCGAAAATGTCCAGTTTTTCGACATTTTCGGGAATTCGACCGCAATTGCATATACCCCATAGTAGTGATGGGAGACTTTAAATATCCCGAGATAAACTGGAAAATCAATTCATGTGATACTGCTAGGGGCAATATGTTTTTAAACACGCTAAATGATAATTACTTAGTTCAATTAATCGAGGAACCAACTAGGTACAATGCAATCTTAGACCTGGTATTAACTAACAATGGGGAATTGGTATCAAATATTGAAGTAGGAGAGCCCATAGGTAACAGCGACCACAATATGGTCACATTCAATATCAGTTTTCATAAGCAGTCCTATACTGGCTAAACTAGGAATCTAAATTTTAGCAAAGCCAACTTTGACATGATGAAGGAAGCGGTAAGGGACATTGAATGGGAAATTCTGTTTCATGGAAAAAATACTACAGAGAAATGGGATGTATTAAAATCACTGCTAATTAATAATACTCGTAAATGTATTCCCACCAGCAGCAAAAAAATCAGGATTTTGGTACTTACCGATAAATCCCTTTCTCCGATTCCACAGGGGCCACTGGAGCGTAGTTACAATGGGGAAATAGTAGGCAGTAATTGGGAACTGGCACTTTAAAATTCTCACACTGTGGCTAGCTCCTCCCCTACTATCTCCCCTCCAAGCCAGTCTACGTAAAACTGTGCCCGAGGAGAGCTGTAATAAACAAACCGTAAGGTAGAGGAGGTTAATGAAGCCCTGTAAACCAGGATAACACAAACCCAACCTGGAACAGAACCTAACAAACAACCTGCTAGCCTGAACTCAACAAGCAGTCATATGGTGATCTGCAAACCGTTAAGCAAAAAAACAAGGAGGAACAGCGCTGGGCGGGCGTCCAGTGGCCCCTGTGGAATCGGAGAAAGGGATTTATCGGAAAGTACCAAAATCCTGATTTCTCCTTCATCCACTAGGGGCCACTGGAGCGTAGTTACAATGGGGACGTCCCAGAGCTCCCAAAACGGGTGGGAGAGCGCTGAGAGTCCTGTAAAACCACTCGGGCAAACTGTGATGCCGAGGCCGCAAAAGTGTTAAACTTGTAGAATTTGACAAAACGAATGTCGGTCCGACAAAGTAGCCGCCCGACCTAAAGTATTCATGGAGACCCCACGGGCAGCTGCCCACGAAAGTCCCACCACGCGCGTAAAGTGCGCTGAAATGGAAAACGGAGGCTCCCGAGCAACCGCCAAGAAGACTATCTGATGGTCAGATGTATCCAACAGCCCAGCATATGCTGGGACCCCGGCTATTTAGTACGGGAGCATCGTACAGAATAAAGAAGAAAAAACCCTTCGTCGAATAGCCTAAGACCTCTGTAGAGAGAGTCGGCGAGCCCTGACAACAGTCAAAGAGGACTGAAAAACACTAGTGTCAGATTTATATGAAAAACGGACATCCCCTTTGGAAGAAACGACCGCTGAGGCCGAAGCTCAGCCGGGGGAGTTGCTAATAGAGTACTCCCTGAAAGAGAGCCCGAACTTACGGCCGCCAGGCTAATTTCTTTTGGAAGAAAACCGAAAAAGGCAGGGACCGAAAATTCAGGTCAATGTGGTTTGAAGCGCATCGGAGCAAAACCTCCCAGAGAAACCAAAGATGAATGGTAACTGAAAGAAGGGGAAAACCCCGTTCATCCTTATTATGTCCCATAAAGTCTTCCAAAAGTGGCAAAGGCGAGAAGAGATAACAGACTTCTGAAATCGGGGCCTAGTAGGCCTAACCGAACTAGGGAACTCCTCCCTTCTGAGGTCTCGTGAACAGTCACACGGTTAAATGAAACCAGTGTAAGATTGAACAAAGAAAAGGACCCTGTTGAAGTAGACAGTCCAGACGAGGTAGGAGCCAAGGCTCCTCAACTGACAACAGGTGTAGCCGTATCTTCAAGTCATGGGTGGCCCAACCAGAGCCACCGAGAGGACTAGCACGCATATTCCCCTCCTGTGTTACCGAAAATGAGGTAGAAATAGAAAAGGAGGCAGGATAGAATAACCAGAAACTCCCAGGAGCCCTGAGGGCATCCTCGGCTACTGCCACCAGAGCTCACGTCCCTGAGTAGTAAAGGGCTAAAGAGTCAGTCAGAACGCCCTGAGGTCGATTCGAAATCTCCGCCCACAGCAGACCAGCTGACAAAACTCCGGGGAATGTTCCCTCACCCAGGAGTCTGACCTGGTGGCCTGACCTGGAAAGAAGATTGTTGTCCCCCGCTCAGAGGGGAATGTAGACGACCACTCATTGCGTCGCAACTTGACTGAAGAAATATAGTACCTGGTGCCGAGGAAGGAAAAATCCTCTGACGGACCGTGTTGAAAAAACGTCTACGAGGAGCATAAATTGGATCTGTGTCGAACCAGAAGCTCCTGGATCCTCCGAATCTTCAGAAGCCACGTAATGTACAGAGTGGGATAGTAGCAGTAGATTGTCCCATTAGGGAACCAACGTCAACCCCTTGAAAAAGAGTTATTCTGTGATCTTCCTGAACCCTGTGGGAGCGGAAGAGAGACCGAAAGGAAAGGACTTACAGTGAAAATGAGAATCCTGTAATGCGACTCTGAGTAAAGCCCGATGAGGAAACCCAACGGAAATCAGTAAACAGGCACCCCTGAAGACAAGGGATGCGTAAAACTCCCTTTCTTGTTCAACTAGCAATCACAGACTGAAAGGATTCTAAGGCCAGAATAGGCCTGGCCGAGCCAACTGGCTTCGGAACGTGAAAAGAAAACAAAGGCCTGAGAACTGTCCCGATTCAAATGATATGTGAAAACAGGGATCAACACCCTTTGCGGTTAGAAGCATATGGAGCGCCGCCTGCAGTATGACTCTCTTGTCATCGTAAATCGTCCGACCCCTGCCGAGGGACTCCCGAGACGGTTGTACTCCCAAATCTAGTCTGTAACCGCCCAAGTCTTCTCCCACCGACCTGCGCCCACCCTGGGACCCTCCAGGTGGTAGGAAAGTCTGACGTTTAGTGTGTGTGTATAGGATGATGTAAAATCAGACTGGACCGAGGATGTTGAACCTCTGCTTCAGCTTTTTTTTTTTTTCTTCTGAGATCCCCTGGCGATAGAGATATCGCCCGTGTGGAGTCGAAAGCCTGAAAGGGCACGGTAAAAATCTAAAGGAAAGACCGGTAAAGGTCTGTCTTGGAGCTGGGGTAGAAGTAGGAGAAAGCAAAGTGGACTTACCTCCAATGGTTCAAGAAATCCTGCAGAAAGGTCCTTCCCCTGAACCAACTGCCCCGTAGGATCTCATGTTCACCTGTCACTGTCGCAGCCCCAGAGGTCGTCGGGTTAAGACAGCCCAAGCGAAAATGCAGGTTCCGAGGCTGCAGACGTGGAGACCTCCAAAGAACATAAAGCAGAATCGTGATTCTGACCCGTACCACCGTAAGTATAAATTGATCCGGATGCAAAACATCCTGTAACCTAGAGGACAATTGTTCCACAACCTACCTGCTCCGGACAAGGTAGAACCCTGCTGCCGTATATGTCTTCGATGGATCCCTGAGCAAGGTTGCCTCAGGAAAACGGCAGCTTGTTGGACCGGCGATACATCGAGGGGTATACCCTGGAGAGGTTCTGATACCATTTCCTGCCATCTGCGGGGAAAGGATAGGAAAACAAACATTGTTTGATACCTGAAAATGTGTATTCGGGCGTCTGCCGGCCGTCTACCGGAGCCTGGCCAGCTCATCCGAAACTGGACCAGTCGCTGTCATTTCGTCATCGGCGTCGAACCCTGATGGACTTGACGTGTCCGCCTCCTTTACCTGCAGTCTCAGACAAACTGCTGTATAATGCACCTGGATATTCTTAGACACTGGTTCAGACTCCACAGAAAACAGACATCATCAGTATTGTAACATGGAAGGTTAGCAAGGTTCCTTTAGAAACCTGGAGAGGTGAAATGACGTACAAGGTCTCTGGTTAACAGTGACATTACCTGCATAATCTGAGCTGTTCAAACAGGAGTGTCCTGCAGGTGCGTGGAGGGCTAAGCAGATTGCTCCACCGCATACTTCACACCTAAGAGGGAATTCTTTGACTATCCCAGGTGAGACAAACGAAAGGAGAAAAGGAGGGTTAAATAAACACAGCCCTATGTAAGGTCTGCACTATAATGTGTGACCGACACGATTCAACTAAACTTTCTGGAGCAGCGGAGACCTGAACCAGTAGCGCTGCGCTGTGGGACAGGAGTCTTAGCCCTAGGCTATAGGAGCTCTCCTTAAAGTTTTGTTTGGATTCAAACCCCTGTTCAGATACCCGCTACTAGCGTACTGAGCCACAGCGCTATTTGTCTGATGCCTTACACACATTCCCCAATTACAAATAGCATTAGTAACTAGTGACACCAAGGAATAATAAAGGGAAGGCAACACCCCGCCCTGTATGTAGTGTACCGCTAATTAAGGTGCACCAGATGTTTCTCGGAGGTTCCGCTGGCTTTTCAAAATGGTGACCAGCCTGTGAGAAAAGATGGGGGGAAATGTTATGTGGCAAGGTGGGGTATTCTGTTATTAGAAAACATTGCGGAAGTGTTTGTTTTATCCCCTATATATGGTATTGTATGGATATATCTATATACATACCCACACACACTTAAATATATATATATATATATATATATACACAAACATATCTATATATATCTATATACACACACCACAGTGAACCCATGCACCTAATAGGGTAGATAAATACTGTGCACCTAATAGGGTAGATAAATACAGTGTATTTGTAGGGTAAAGAAATACTGCACAGTAGATTTTTAATTATTAATGAGCCGAGTCCCAGCTCCTGTAATAGAGCAGATTCCCTGATCTAAATGTCTGAAATGGGGCAGAGGACTCTACTGCAGGGAGGAATGTAGCCAAAGCAAGATGTAACAATATTTCTGCAGCACACTGCACAGAAAAGCTACAAACTCCAGAGACAGGTGTGTTGCCTAGAGACCATGAGAGCTGGGAGCCGCCCGGGGGGAATAAGCTTCACCCCCCCCCCCCCCCCTCATACCTTATACATGTAAAGAATCCTCCCTGCACAGCCAGGAGAGGAAAGGAGCTTTCAGTGGCCCGGGGAACGGGGGACTGTGGAGCGGCGTCTCGTCATGCTGCAGCGGCCGGGGAGCGGAGAAAGCCCGCCGTACAGAGCGGGAGTTAGCTCCGCCCCCTCCGCTTCGGCGCCAAATTCAAATCCGCTGTATAGTAAGCGGAAAGTGCCCATGCATCCCCCGGCCACCTGTATGCTGCGGCAGGGGAGCGGTGTGCGGCCAGGGAGCGGAGAGCCTGAGCCCGCCGAACAGAGTGGAAGTTAGCTCCGCCCCCCTGCTTACCACTCTGCCATGACAGCTATGTAGACAGAAAAACACTGTGGATGCTAATTATTACACAGATATATGATATATGTAAATATATACCCCTCGGCTGCCTGTATGCTGCAGCCGGGGAGTGAAGAACGCTGAGCCCGCTTACAGAGCGGGCTGAAGCTCCGCCCCCCACATAATGGCGCCAATTTCAAATTAGTAAGCCTTTTATGCACTCCAGCCTGTCTATGACTGGAGAGTATAGGGGAGCCTGTCCATCCATGTATTAAAACACTGAAACTGAAAAATGTAAAAACATACATCAGTCTGGAGAGGGGGAGAATGTACTCACCGCTTCCTTCCGTCAGGCGTTTCGACCCAGCGGCCCCGACACGCGCCGCACGCAGCGGTGTCCGGCCATTTTTGATACTCACCGCTGCCATGCTGCCGGAATCTTCTGCTGGATGGAGTGGCCCGGACACACGCCACACGCAGCGGTGTCCGGCCAACTGAGGAGAGTTCAGTGTCTCCCTCAGCCGGGGCCCATCCCGAGCCGCACGCAGCTGCGATGGGACCCCGCCGGCAGCTCCCGCGGTGCAGACTGGCAGTGGCAGAGCTGCCAGTCTGTGTGTGTGTGAAAGAAAAATAAAATAATAAAGAAAAAATTCTTCAGCTAAACCCAAGTGAACCAGCTCTCTCGGGCACTAAACTAAGACTGGCTTGGAGGGGAGATAGTAGGGGAGGAGCTAGCCACAGTGTGAGAATTTTAAAGTGCCAGCTTCCAATTACTGCCTACTATTTCCCCATTGTAACTACGCTCCAGTGGCCCCTAGTGGATGAAGGAGAAAGGGAATAAAAATACCAAACCAATGTGGTTTAACAAAAATATAAAGGAATTAATGGACAAAAAAAGATGAGCCTTTAAAAAATACAAATCTGAGGGGGATGCGGAGTCATTTCAGCACTACAAGGACTGTAACAAAATACGCAAAAAAGGAATAACAGCAGCTAAAGTAGAAACTGAAAAACTAGTAGCAAAGGAAAACAAAGCGAATCCCAAAAAAATTACATCAACAGCAAGAGACTAAAGAAGGAGAGTATAGGTCCTTTAAAGGACAAGAGGGTAGTCTTAATCAAAAATGATAATGACATAGCAAACAAACTAAACAATTTTTTTCCAATGGTATTTACCAGAGAGGACCAAATGCTGGGTCTAACACAAAATCTCAACAAAGATAATGTCCCACTGCTAAATGCTTATTTATGTGAGGAGGTAGTCTGTGACCGATTAAAAAAGTTAAAGATTAATAAGTCACCTGATCCCGATAGAATTCACCTGAGGGTTCTTATGGAGCTGCACGCTGAACTAGCAAGACCTCTATTTTTGATCTTCATGGATTTAGTTAAATCGGGTATGGTTCCCAAAGACTGGCGTATAGCGGAGGTAGCGCCGATATTCACAAAGGGGAGCAAAGCTGAACCAGGTAATTATAGACCAGTTAGTCTTACATCTATAGTGGGGGAAGTATTGGAAGGTATTCTAAGGGACAGTATTCAAAAGTTCCTAGAAGCAAATAAGGTCATTAAAAGGAACCAACATGGATTTGTGAAGGACAGATCATGTCAGACCAACTTACTTGGCTTTTATGAAACAGTAAGTGCGAACCTTGATCAAGGTAAGGAGGTGGATGTAATCTTTTTAGACTTTGCCAAAGCTTTCGACACTGTACCACACATGCGTCTTATCTATAAGCTACAAGAAATAGGGCTAGGGAGCACACTATGCACTTGGGTCAGTAATTGGTTAGATAATAGGGAGCAGTGCGTTGTGGTCAATGGATCATTTTCAAATTGGACTAAAGTGGTGTGCCAAAAGGGTCTGTACTCGGACCACTTTTGTTCAACATTTTCATCAACGACCTAACAGTAGGTCTAGAGAGCATAGTGTCAATTTTCGCAGACGATACCAAATTGTGTAAGGTTATAAATACGGAGCGGGATGCTGAGTCTCTTCAGAACGACTTAACTAAACTGGAAGCATGGGCAGCAAAACGGAGAATGAGGTTCAACACAGACAAGTGTAAGGTAATGCACTGTGGGGGCAAGACCAAAAATAACACCTACATACTAAATGGGGTAATATTAAGGGATTCTGTACTGGAAAAAGACCTAGGGGTTCACATAGATAATAAATTAAGCAGCAGTACCCAAAGTATGAGTGCAGCAAAGAAAGCTAATAAGATATTAGCATGCATAAAACGGGGAATTGATGCAAGGGATGAGAGTATTATACTCCCATTATATAAATCACTAGTGAGGCCACATCTTGAATACTGTGTGCAATTTTGGGCACCATATTACAAAAAGGATATCCTGGAGCTAAAAAAGGTTCAGAGGCGGGCAACCAAACTAATCAAGGGCATGGAGATGCTGGAATGCGAGGAAAGGCTTGGAAGGCTTGGCATGTTTACATTGGAAAAGAGGTGACTAAGAGGGGACATGATCAACATCTACAAATATATAAAGGGCCAATACACAGAGCTTGGGAGGGACCTGTTTTCTATAAGATCAGCACAGAGCACACGTGGTCACTCGCTTAGGTTAGAGGAGAGGAGTTTCTGCAAATTGAGGCAAAAAGGTTTTTCACAGTAAGGACAATACATGTTTGGAATTCCCTGCCTGAGAGAGTAGTAATGGCGGACTCAGTCAACACCTTTAAGAATGGGTTACATAAATTACTATTGGATAAAAATATTCAGGGTTATGGTGCGTAGGCACGCATTATAGTTAATATAACTAGTCCTAACATAAAAATAACTAGTCCTATAATAAGACTGCATAGGAGACCACAAATAGGTTGTGTCACAACTGAGGGCCTGAGCTGACGGGAGGCAGCCTCAGTTGTAGGGGCTGAGATGTACCGGAACCTGGGAGGTTGTATCAGACCCCTGGACATGTAAGTAACATGAATAATAACTGCCCGAAGGCGTGACCACGACAACTTGGATAAAAGTCAATGATGTTTATTATGATAACTCCGCAACACAGCAGCAGTAAAAGAAAACGTAAAAGTCAGCAAAGAATAAATACAGTTCCTGGGTACTACAGGATGGCAGGAGCCACAGGGCACTGGTAGTGTGAGATAGTTCTTATAATCTTCTAGATGGAAAGTCCTTACCAGGCCCGACTGTAGCAATGGAGATAACCCAGGATTGTGCCAGCTGGTGTTCAGGGAAAAGCTGGGTTGCTGAAGATAAAACGGCTGCTGTGGATACTGGCTGGAACCAGACTGTTGTTAGCACGGAGTGGATACTGGCTGGAACCAGTTAAATAATAAATGAACTTGGGAGCGATGAAATATGAACTGAAATGTAGAACTTGAGAGCGGAGAAATAATAATACCGGTGGAGAGTGGTAAAGTGTAGAAAGGACACCGGCCCTTTAAGAGAAGCTGTACTCTGCTGGAAGCTGAGCTGGAAGCAGGTAATGTTGTAGCTGGAAACAGATGAATCCACAATGGATTGGAGAGTCAGGCTACACCGCAGGTGGAATGCTGGTGCGGGTCTCTATGGTGGAAGTCTTGAGACAGGAGCTGGAACCTGGAAGACAATCACAGGAGAGAGACAAACAGGAACTAGGTTTGACAACCAAAGCACTGACGCCTTCCTTGCTCAGGCACAGTGTATTTATACCTGCAGCAAGGAAGGGATTGGCTAGGCAATTATGCAGATTATCAATACTGAGAACAGATTGGTGGAAATGATCAGCTGACAGAATCCAAGATGGCTGCGCCCATGCAGACACTTGGAGGGAAGTTTGGTTTGTAATCCATGTGGTAATGAAAACAGTAATGGCGGCGCCGGCCACCGGAGACAGGAGGCGCCAGGCTGACAGATGCACATCCAACCACGCGGACACAGCGGAGGCCGCGGCTGACGTAATCGCCACTCAGACACTCTGCATGCAGAAGTTCAGGGACGGCGGCGGAGGCCGCGGGAGACGCCATGCCAGGTGTAATATGGCGTTTACTGTGACAGCGTCCCAGAGTGACAGGAGAGGATACAGGAATGTACACATCAGGATAACAGATGGGATCCGGTCCTGGAGCGCTGAGCCAGCCTTAGGAGGCATCTGATGGGTAAGAAATGGCGTCCAGATACCCGGATCGTGACAGGTTGAACTCAAAAGACAATTGTCTTTTTTCAACCTTAGTTACTATGTTACTATGGATTCCATATAAGGAGCCGCGCATTGCGGACATTTTCACTCCAGTCTCGGAGAGTGTAGTGAGAGGACGTGTCTCCGTCCTCAGTGACTGTGTGGGGGCAGGAAAGTGGGGTGGCGAGTCTTGTGCTGTTTTGTGCTGCTCAGTCAAGTCCAGTGTAGTCAGTGTATTGTGCTGCATCAGTCCACCCAGTCACAGTGTTGGTGTCCTCTGCTGCTATATGTCACCAGTGCTGCTGGCTGCTGTATAGGTCCCTTGCATTTTTGATGTGTTGTCCTGCATTAGACCAGGGGAAATGTCTTGTGCAGCATCAGTCCGGTGACCAGTCACAGTGATGGTGTCCTCTGCTGCCATATATCCAGTGTAGCTGTATAAGTCCCTTTTAGTGGTGCTGTGTTGTCCTGCATTAAACCAGGGGAAGTGTCTTGTGCAGCATCAGTCCAGTGACCAGTCACAGTGGTGGTGTCCTCTGCTGCAATATATCCAGTGTTACTGGCGTATAATACCAGTGATATTGCTGTATGATTCCCGTAATATTGCCGTATAATTCCCGTGATACTGGCGTATAATTCCAGTGATATTGCCGTATAATTCTCGGGATACTGGCATATAATTCCTGTGATATTGCCGTATAATTCCAGTGATATTGCCATATAATTGCCGTGATACTGGCTTATAATGACAGTGATATTGTCGTATAATTCTCGGGATACTGGAGTATAATTCCTGTGATATTGCTGTATAATTCCTATGATATTGCCGTATAATTCCAGTGATATTGCTGTATAATTCCTGTGATACGGCAGTATAATTCCTGTAATACTGCCGTATAATTCCAGTGATACTGCCGTATAATTACAGTGATATTGACATATAATTCCCGTGATACTGGTGTATAATTACAGTGATATTGACATATAATTCTTGGGATACTGGCGTATAATTCCTGTGATATTGCCGTATAATTACAGTGATATTGCCGTATAATTCCCGTGATACTGGCGTATAATTACAGTGATATTGCCGTATAATTCTCGGGATACTGGCGTATAATTACAGTGATATTGCCATATAATTCCAGTGATACTGGCATATAATTACAGTGATATTGCCGTATAATTCCTCTGATACTGGCGTATAATTACAGTGATACTGGCGTATATATATATATATATATACCCTGTTGCAAAGCGGATTACTGAGGCCATAACAACTATGCTGGTGTTAGACGTGCGTCCAGTATCCACCATTAGTGCAGTGGGACTGCAGTGCCAACCCTAAATGGGCCAGGTGTTTGTGCCGCACACTTGTGTCCCTTAGCTTAGTCATACAGCTACCTCATTGCACCTCTTTTTCATCTTTGCATGATGTGCTGTTTGGGGCCTTTTTTTATATCTACCCTCCTGTCTGACACTGCATTGAAACTCCTAGATGGGCCAATTGTTTGTGTCGCTTAGCTTAGTCATACAGCTACCTCATTGCACCTCTTTGACATCTTTGCATGATGTGCTGTTTGGGGCCTTTTTTTATATCTGCCCTCCTTTCTGACACTGCAGTGACACTCCTAGATGGGCCAGGTGTTTGTGCCGCACACTTGTGTCGCTTAGCTTAGTCATACAGCAACCTTGGTGCACCTCTTTTTCATCTTTGCATCATGTGCTGTTTGGTGCATGGTTTTTAAAGTGCCATCCTGTCTGACACTGCCGTATAAGTCCAGGAGTACTGTTGTATTTGTCCAGGGGTACTGCCGTATAAGTCCACCAATTGCAGAATTTTTGAAAAATGACAGGGGCGTGCAGGAGATGCTGTCAGTGGACTGAAAAATTGCGGGCCACTTTCGACATTCAGCCACTACATGCCACTACTAGATGGGCCAGGTGGTTGTGTCGCTTAGCTTAGTCATACAGCAACCTCGGTGCACTTCTTTTTCTTCTTTGCATTATGTGCTGTTTGGGGACTAGTTTTTTAAAGTGCCATCCTATCTGCAACTGCAGTGCCACTCCTAGATAGGCCAGGTGTTTGTGCCGCACACTTGTGTCGCTTAGCTTAGTCACACAGCTACCTCATTACACCTCTTTTTCTTCTTTGCATCATGTGCTGTTTGGGGACTATTTTTTAAATCTGCCATCCTGTCTGCCACTGCAGTGCCACTCCTAGATGGGCCAGGTGTTTGTGTGGAAATGAATGTTATTGAGATTAATAATACCGTAGGATCAAAATTACCCCCACATTCTGTGATTTTAGCTGTTTTTATGGGGTTTTTTTTTCAAAAATCCAGATCCAAGACCAAAACCAAAACCAAAACACGAAAAGGTGGTTTTGGCAAAACCAAGCCAAAACCAAAACACGAGCAGGGAATTAGATCCAAAACCAAAACACAAAACACGAAAAGTGCCCGCCGCACATCTCTAATTTAAATTGTAAAAAATTTTTTTTACTTGAGACGTGCATATAAGTGTATACTACAGTAAGTATAACCCATACTTACAGTATCAACATATTAATCTTCATTATGATTATTGCAAGAAAAGATCTTGCATGTTATTCTCAATGTGTATCCCAGTATTTTTATTTTAATATTAGCAGTATGCAATTTTTTCCAAACTGGTTGTTGCAGTTTTGACAAAGAATGTGCACGTTAATTCCATAATGAGCATGTAAATTGTTAATAATACATTATATTTTATGCTGGAAAGAAATACATACTGTAGAGAGAGCATACCTAGCATCAAATCAATCTTAATTACTTGTTAATACTGTATATTTTGTTTTAGATTATAGGTTTATCTTCCATTTTCCTTATAATATTGCTTTAGAGAACAGCTATTATCTATTATCCTGTTAAATGTAATAATATAGAACCAGTGGTGGCTAAAGTATGGTAAATTAAAATCACTCATCCTAATTCACTAAATGATGGCTATCTTACTGTATTTAGGGCCTAATTCAGCACAGAACGCAGGTACGATTGTGTTTGCATGTTGATGCCCTGTGAAGTGTGTGGACGCGCAGAAGCCACACTGCGTCCGCACACTGTGAGATGCAACAGCCTAATTTATAGGCAGAGGCGTTCGCAGGGTGGGTGGGGGCATCACGGCGGGGTTTAAAGGGCGTTCGAGGAGCACGGTCCGGAACAACACAGGCGTGTCCAGACCGTTTCTGGGGCAGGGGGTGGTGGCTTTGTGACGTCATACGCAGGCTGCTGTAACCCAAAACATGGCGGGTAGCCGTTTGCCTTAGTAGTTAGAAGGCAGAGGGCTACACTAAGCATGCAAAAGCATCGCCGTATGTGTGCGGGGGAGAAGGGGGGCTGGATCAAGCATGCGGGGCAGACTTGCCCTGTGCTGGGCATCCCCCCGCATGTTTTTGCAATGCTGAATTGGGTCTTAGTTCTCTTCATTTATTTTTAAGGTAAAATCTAAAATTCTTCATACATTCTAAGGGGTAAATTTATTAACATTATTTTTACTTAAAAAATGTGAAAAAGGGTGTTTTCACACCCTTTTAACATTATTTTAGTATCACTCAAATGTATTAAAGGGCTTTTGAAGCAGTTTTCATGAAAAACTGCTCAAAACCCTTAAATTCACTTTTTTAAGTAATTAGATCGCATTTCCCATACTTATAATGCGATCTGGGCAAATTTACAAAAAAACAAAAACATTTTTACAAAACACTGCAGTAAGCCCAATGATAAACGCGCCAGCTTCAGCGGGACATAATGCTGCGGAGTGGCATCGTAGGGCAAGAGCTTGCTCCTTCTGTGCTCTGGGAGACTCGGGCATGTCCAGGTGGGTGGGCACCACAAATGATGTCATCATGGCCCCCCAACCACCAGAGATGTAATGCACCACAAGGGACAGGCCATGATGATGCGATGCATACAGAATTGTGTCACCATGCCCCCACACTGTCCTCTGTACTGGAGTAGAGGGAAGGATACAGGAGGGCTGTCTGCTCTGCTAGGAAACCCGGAGAACTCCACCAAAGTCTTGAGTCTGCCAAAAGTTCTGGTAGTGTAGCACACCTCAAACCGGGGGGATACAAGGGAAAGAAAAATTGCACAGGAGATAATGAATCAAAAGCACAGATAATCAATAAAAGTTATCACAGAAACACTCAAAATTAAGCCACTCCGACAAGTAGAATTGTAGGTGCATCCATGAGCATTTAATATTACAAACAAGGGGAAGAAACAGCAGGGGCACACTCCAATCTTAGACAAGAGTAATAATATATCAATTTTATTATACCGTACGTTACATTAAAACATACATAGATCAACACAATCTGAAATAAGGAGAGCTGGTTTAAAATGTTTTGAAATTAGATGACAACATAGTTGTACCAATCCACAGCAATATATAAGCTACCTGTGATCTCTAAAGATAATGACTCCTATTTAGAATGTATTGTAGATGTGAGTGTGTGCTAAATTGGCATATATCTATAATAAATTGGAACGTATAATGAAATGAGTGATGTGTAAAGATCCACACAAGTATAGTGAGTGATTATTGATGATGATAATGTGTGTGGGGTTATATATAAAGGTGCTAAAAATAATAAAGATTAAGAAAATTGTAAAGTTTAAAAATGCATCACGACTCTCAGTGATAAAGCAGTGTTAAGTGCAAGGTGATAATGAACCAGCCAATCAGCTCCTAACTGTTAATTTACATATGAGAGTTGATTGGCTGGTGTGTTTGTCACCTTGCATTTATCACTGGTTTATCACTCCCTTATGCCTTCTCCAGGTTAATACATCTGCCCCTCAATGAATAACAATGAATTTAATTGGCAGTATTCCTGAGCATAGTATCTTAATACAAATAAGATACAATTGTATTACAAATGTCCTGTGCACCCCCCCAAAAAAAAATTATTATTATTATTATTATTATTTTAAATATATAAATAAATGTTGGGATGTTTAGACTAGACAAGTATGTGTGAGAAGTCCAGTTGCTCTGTCGCATACCGGTCTATCATAGCAGCATGCAGTACTATGATGCTTAATGCCATGTGAACAATACATGTTCCCCAAAGTGCATCACAATACTGGAAAACATTGCTCTCCTGATAACAGAGTGTCTGCTTGTCTTGGAACAGATCATTTTGTTGATGTGTTGTTTCTATCATAACAATGTTTTACTGTAGTGATGAATAAAAATGAAATGGATAGTTACATGTAAATAGAACTGTGACCACAAACATTTCCTCCTACCTGTAGAGTTATGGGAAGAGAATGTGCTGAATTAGCAGCTGATTAGCAGTAAAAGCATGTAGACTTTGGCAACTGATATTTCCAAGCTTACTAGAACCAGATGAGTGAGAGCAGCACTTCCAGAGGAATGCCACCACAAGATGTTGGGGGCTATTTGGTGAGAGCTAATCAAGATGGGGTCTGCTTATCTATACAGGTAGTTCATCATTTGTAAAAGAAATGGGAGATACTGGCAGCACTAGGAACTGTATGCTAAACCTTGAATATATTTGCATATATATATAAACAACCATACCCTATATATGGGATGTAGTCATGTGACCGGCGCTTGGAATCCCAAATTCTCAAAATGCCGCAAGCCGGAATGCCGACCCACAGGGTCTATTCCCACTTGTGGGTGTCCACGACACCCTTAAAGTAGGAATAGAACCTGTGGCGAGCGCAGTGAGCCTGCAAGGGGCTTGGTTGCACTCAATTTGACAGCTGGGATCCCGTCAGCCGGCAAACCACACCCAACCCATATATATATATAACATTTTGTCACACTGGTCTTGTGGAGCTGTGACCAGACCTTCCTTTGTTGAATTTCTAACACTTGCTTACCGCTATTCTATATATTTTATAAATTGACATGTTTGTTTCTTTATATATAAATATATATATATACACACACACACACACACACACACACACACACACACACACATGCAGTATTTTTCCCCCAAACATTTGTATTTATTTATAGTGCAGTTTTTAGTGCTGCCAATATATTGAAGTATCTCTCTGGTCAGTAGCTATTACTACTCACCGAAATATTAAGCATGTATAAGCATATTTATATTTGCATCTATACTCTATGAAGCATTATGTTTTATTTTTTTTCCCTGTACCTAAATCTAATTTATTAATTGCACACTTAGTAAAGTTGAATAAATTCATCTACATGTGCTAAGCATAGTTTTATCCTAAATGGAGTTATTATTTTGCTTAAAAAGAAAGGACTTTTCACTCTGGTCTACTTGGTCAGGTGGCCTCTTTATGCCTCACAAATGTTATAACATCACATTTGTTCACATGAAACAGTTTCCTGACAGTAGCTATGCCCCACCAGCCCTAGCTATCATCCGGTTGCTAGTCAGCATTGAAAGCCCCACCCACTGTATCCCACAATCCTTTATACCTTCACACATACCAAATCAGTTACACCAGTGGTTCTCAACCGCGGTCCTCAAGTACCCCCAACAGTTCATGTTTTCCAGGTCTCCTCACAGGATTGCAAGTGAAATAATTTGCTCCACCGGTGGGTCTTTTAAAATGTGTCAGTGAGTAATGAAAACACCTGTTCAACTGCTAGGTGACCTGGAAAACATGAACTGTTGGGGGTACCTGAGGACCGAGGTTGAGAACCCCTGAGTTACACCTAAGTAGTGCAGCTGTGTGTAAGACCTAAGTTGCTATAGTAATCAGCAGGATTCTTAACCCTATCTGGCCTTTGTACTAGGGAGCGAGTCTTGTTCTAAACCCCAAAATGTGGCAAAGTACCCTTTTTGCATCCGTGGGTAATAAGAACAGCTAAGTCATGGTATTAAATTATACTTACTATGGGGCCCATTTAGCAAAGATCTCAGTGAAAATGGCACAGCAGGCATTTTCCCAGTGATTTCTCACTGCGTCATTTTCACTGAGTTTTAAAAGCGCTGCTGATGTCGACGCAGGACTCTGGAGGGGTAAGTATTCGAAAAATGGGTGCAGCATGTGCGGTGTGTGCTCCCGCACTACACACACTGCACCCATTATAATTACACCAGTGACTGGTATGTATCTAGAAATGCTTCTGAAATCGCAAATAACAGGTCTGATAAGATTGATCCCTTGCAATAGAAAGACTTCTTGGTTTATAATCCAGGAATCATCCTGCACATGCGCAGAATGGCACGTGCACCAAAGGGACACTGGGAGGGATCTGACTGGATCCCTCTCAGAAAGAATGCTAAAAGAAGCCCATAGGCTTCTATTGGGCAATGCCATCTAAAGATGGTGTTGCCCACTGGGTCCAACATGTTAATGCAGTCAAAACTCATTTTCTGAGTTTTGGCAGCCTAGGCTCGTTTAGTTCATCCCGCCAAGGGACAGGAGCACTGAAAGGAGCCCATTCCTGCAATGTGTTAGAAGTAAAGCAAAAGCTAATGTAATCACTTCACTTCTCCTTCGGGACCTGTAGCAAAAGCATATATGGCAGCCATTGTTAGGGAGTGTTCCCTTGGAACCGTCTCTCAGTAGTTTTTGCGAAGTGTAGCTCATAGTCTATAGTGGCTAACATTATCTGAAGATGGTGTTAGCTGCCAGGACCAAGCTACCGAATCCTTTGCATTCGAATGCAGGACATTAAAGACCCGCTGGTACCTATAGCCCCCTGTAAAAGAAATATAGAAAAAATAGAGCATGCACACCTTGAAAATAAAACTTTAATAAACACCCTTGCACACTCACACATACCTACTCACCATGTAGCCATTCACATCCTCCTATCCAAGGGGTTAAAAAAATATATACACTTCCACTACATAAATGAGCGGGACCCAGATGACTTCTGTCATTAAAAAATCCGCCAGCTAATCAGAAGGCTCCATTGTAAAAGCTGCCCTGTGATTGGCTGTTTTACTGTGTTGTTAATGTTACTGTGAAGGGTCCAATATATGTGTGTACCCTGGTTGTGGCATTACCTCCCTGGTTAGTGGAGGCCAATGCTAGTTTCAAAAACTACAGGGACACCTATGTCTTTTCTCCCCACATTTTTGGAACCAGGACCGGTCCAAGAGCCCAGTGCTGGCCCTTAAAATACAGGTGAATCCTCCACATTTTTCCTTTGTATTTTTTAAACCAGGAATGGCTCAAAGTGCCCAGGGGTGTTTATGCTTTTAAAGGGGGGAGATGGATTTTTTTTGTTATATTTTATTACTCTTTTTACACTTTTTAACAAAGAAGCACTGCACAGATCTCACTGATCTGTGCAGGCATCATGTTTGGGAGTGTTTGGCAGCTGGCAAACATGGCAGCCAAACACGAACACATACACCATTGGAAAACACAAATAACTAAAACACGGGAACATAGTCAATTCCCATGTTTTAGTTATAAAAAAGCACCCTTGACTGATCAATCTCACCCATGTTTAATTTCAGACAACACAGGTGAGATACGATTCTTAGTAAATTTACCTCAGAGACTCATTGGCACACAGACATACAAGTGCCATATATCCAATTAATTAGCACAGTTTCCTTGTGCATCCTAATTGCATTGAAGCATTTTCAGCAAAAAAAGAAACAAAAAAAGATGCCATTTGCTAGAAGATTCTCACGCGACCTGATGTGCCAAGAGGGGTTGTTTGGCATGCCTGCAGCAAAGATTTGAGGGCATATCTGTAAAATGGTGCATGGCCTACACTCAGTGGTGCAAGTAGAATTTTTTTTCTTAGTGGTACTGATAATAAAAATGGGCGTAGTCACACGAAACTAGGGTGAAGGCTACATGACAATAGGGGCATGGCCACATTAAGCCACACACCGTAATGCCCCTTACACATTATGCCAAACACCGTAATGCCCATTACACATTATGCCCCACACTGTAATTCTTATTACACATTATGCCACACACTGTAATGCCCAGTACACATTATGCCACACACCGTAATGCCCATTACACATTATGCCACACACTGTAATGCCTTACATATTATACCACACACCGTAATGCCTATTACATATTATGCCACACACCATTATGCCACATACAGCATGTCCCACACACAAAAATGCCCCTTATACAGTAAATTATGCCCCAGTGGTGGGCTGGTAGTACTGAGTACCACCACCATATTTCATAATGGTACTCGGTACCACCCCGTACCACCCTACATTCAGCACTGCCTACACCTAAAAACTTACCAGGAAAGACTACTGTGCCTATTTATCATGCATCCAGGATGCGGATGACAGGTAATAAAATTGCCCAAACTCACACTGTGATAATTGATTACATCGCAGGGATGTATCAATTATCGCATGCAGGGACAGAGCTTGCTGTCAAGCTCTGTCTCTGCGATGACACTCCGCAGCATCATTAGGGTATTTTTCATAAAAAATACCCCGCTGTCCTGCTGCACATGCACCGCCCCCGCCGACATCGCCGCTACCACCATCGCCTGGTTGACCCCTCATCGCGACTACCCCTGCGCGCAGCGGACCCCCGCCCCCAGCAGATCAATATACTCACCTGTCCAGGGAGCCGGTCCGCACTGCTTCTGCTGGGCTGCCGCGCGCCGGATCCTGTGTGCTGCGGTGGCCCCCAGTGCTGTAAAGTGCGCTGCCGCTTTGCAGCGTCACTTTACACCACCGGGGTCACATTGCTAGGGGCAGAGAAAGCTGGGCAAAAGGGTGCAGATTGCAGTGCTGCCATGTAATCTCGCCAGCCTGAGCTGGCGAGATTATCAGAGGGTACACTGCGGTATTTTTTCACATATTTTTTTTTTTGTAAACTTGGCCACATCGCATTTCCCATTATAAGTATGGGGAATGCGATGTGGGTTACTAAAAAAAAAAGTGAATTAAAGGGTTTGGAGCAGTTTTTCATGAAAACTGCTCCATATGCCCTATAATACATTCAGGTGATACTAAAATAATGTGAAAAGGTGTGAAAACACCCTTTTTCACATTATTTTAGTAAAAATAATGTTAATAAATAGACCTCTAAGAGATCTTAATATGTAAAGTCTGGAGCAGAGAAGAGGAAGGGGGACATGACAGAAACTTTCAAATATAGCAAGAGTTTTAACAAGGTACAGGAGGACACATGCTGAAACTGGAAGAAGGTAGATTCAAAGGAAATTTGAGTAAAAATAACTTTACAGAAAGAGTAGTGGATAGGTTCAGTGACATGCGGTGGGGTGAGGCAGGTGAGGCAGATCCTTTCCTGTAATACTACCGTTTGTGTCAGAGTTTTGACTATATAAAGTATATGAAAAATACAAAAAATATTTTAGAAATATCTTCTTTGCATGATTCTAATTATTTTTATAGCCAAAATTCTGGAGTAAAAGTCGATGTTGCTGACCTGCTTATCTTTTCTGCACATCTCTGATCAAAACTCACCAAATTTCCAGGAGTTTATACTGCTGCACCTATGTATAATGCCCAGATGTACCCTTTGCAGGGCCGAAACTAGGGGGGGGGCTAGGGGGGCAGGCGACCTGGGCGCCGGATTGGAGGGGGCGCCGAGACCCCCTAACACCCGCCGCGGCAATTTTATAACTTTGAAACCCCCTTCTCCCGAGTGCCCAGCTCGGGGGGCGGGGCTTCGCGGAATGACGCGATTGCGTCGTGACGTCACGGCGCAAACGCGTCATTCTACGAAACCCCGCCGGAGGAGGGAGAAGGGGGAGCCGCGCAGACCGGACGAGGAGGGAGAGGCGGCTGAAGAGCGGCGAGAACCGCTTCAAATGTAAGTCAGCCCCTCTCCCTTCCTCTCTCTCTCTCTCTCTCTCTCTCCCTCCACCACCTGCCGCAATGTGTAAAATGGGGACCTGTGCCTGCCGCAATGTGTAAAATGGGGACCTGTGCCCAGAGCCGGCGCTACCCGCTCAGCAAGGGTATGCAATGCAGGGAGGCGCTGAGGTGAAGAGGCGCTCTCCCTGCTCTGCTACCCTGCTGCTGTGCCTGTCAGTGTGGATGACAGGTAGCAGCGCTGGCAGCGGGTAGCGCGGCTCTCTCCCCTCCTCCTCCCCAGTGAGACTGCAGGCAGTGGCACTGTGCAGACTCACCCCTCACACAGCTCCGCTGCCGCCCGCCGCCGTCCCAAACTGTATTGGGGGCGTGGCCTAATCGCGGGCGGCGTGGCCACGCCCCCTCATGGAAAACTTTTTTTTTTTTAATCTTAATGGCGCCTGATGATCCCTGAGCCCCCGGCCTGCCCCTCAGGCAGGGTGAATTCAGTGTAGGAACATTATCAGTGTGATCACCCTCCGCCCCCCTCCCCACCTATACAGGAACAGGCAGAGGCTCAGCATTAGCAGCATATGCTGTGCTCCCAGGATGAAAGCCTTATGCTGCCGCCCAGTAAAGAGGGAAGGTGGTGGGAGTGCAGCAGACCAGGGTCCATGCTGGGCCACTCCATAAGTCCCAGGTAATTAGTACCCGCTCCCCCCTCGTCATCACTTCTGACATCCTACAGCCGCTGAAGTAACGGAGCCTGCAAGAAACCGGAGGCGGAGAAGGGAGAGAAGGAGCAGCATCTGAGCCGGGACCTCCTGCAGGTACTTGGGCCGCATTGTGGTGGGAATGACGGCTGTACCTGACATAGGGGGTCATTCAGAGATGAACGCAGATGGTGTATATGCAGCCAGATCTGCATTCATCTCTGCACATGCTGAGGGCCGCCCAGCACAAGGCAAGGCCGGCGATGCATCCGCAATTTGATTGAGGACACATCTGATCTAAGGTTGACCCCTGGCAGTGCAGCTTGGTCAGCAGCCATTTTTTATGGGAGCGGCTGTGTGTGACGTCCTGGCCTGCCCCCTTTTTTACCGGCGTCACCCCCGCAACACCTTAACTCCGCTACGCTGTCGCCTATCAATCACATTGTGGTTGCATCCATTGGGGAAGCGACCGCAATGTGTGTGGCCTCATCCCACTGCGCATGCAGTTTGCTGCCACTGGCAAACTGCGGTGAGGGCCGCTATTGCAGCGGGGTCTCAATGACCTTCATAATGTGTATAATGGGCTGTACCTGGCATAATGTGTATAATGGGCTCTACTCTGGCGTAACGTGTAATAGCGGCTCTCCTGTATGGCGTAAGGTGTATAAGGGTACTACTGTGCGGTGTAATGTGACTAACGGACACTGCTGTGCGGTGTAATGTGACTAACGGACACTGCTGTGCGGTGTAGTGTGAATGACGGACACTACTGTACAGGATAATGTGACTAACGGACACTACTGTGCGGTGTAATGTGACTAACGGGCACCGCTGTGCAGTGTAACGTGACTAACGGACACTGCTGTGTGGTATAATGTGACTAACGGACACTACTGTGTGGGGTTATGTGAACTGGTACTATTCTGTGGCCCTATATTTTTGGCACGCGCCTTCGGCGCGCACTGTCCCTGTTCTGAGCATGGCCAGAGGAAACTATTGCCCTGAGCTCTTCGAGATCTAGAACTGGCCCTGTCATTGATTTTAAATGTGAATAAGGGGCACTATTATGTGGCATAATATGAATCAGGGACACTACGTTTGGGTTAATGTGCATAAGATTGTAATACTGTGTTGCGTAATTTGAATTGTGGGTACCATTGTGGTCACGCCCTTCCTTTTGTGAGCACACCCCTTTTTGCAGTGCGCGCTATCCCTTTTTTATGGATGGGAGGGCGCAAATTTATTATTTGCAGGAGGGCGCCAAACACTCTAGCACCGGCCCTGCCTGTGCCTGCCGCAATGTGTAAAATGGGGACACTTTTTCCTGCCGCAATGTGTAAAATGGGGACACTTGCCAGCGTACTGTGTAAAATGGGGACCTGTGCCTGCCGCAATGTGTAAAATGGGGACACTTGCCAGCGTACTGTGTAAAATGGGGACCTGTGCCTGCCGCAATGTGTAAAATGGGGACACTTTTTCCTGCCGCAATGTGTAAAATGGGGACACTTGCCAGCGTACTGTGTAAAATGGGGACCTGTGCCTGCCGCAATGTGTAAAATGGGGACACTTGCCAGCGTACTGTGTAAAATGGGGACCTGTGCCTGCCGCAATGTGGAAAATGGGGACACTTGCCAGCGTACTGTGTAAAATGGGGACCTGTGCCTGCCGCAATGTGTAAAATGGGGACACTTGCCAGCGTACTGTGTAAAATGGGGACCTGTGCCTGCCGCAATGTGTAAAATGGGGACACTTGCCAGCGTACTGTGTAAAATGGGGACCTGTGCCTGCCGCAATGTGTAAAATGGGGACACTTTTTCCTGCCGCAATGTGTAAAATGGGGACCTGTGCCTGCCGCAATGTGTAAAATGGGGACACTTTTTCCTGCCGCAATGTGTAAAATGGGGACACTTGCCAGTGTACTGTGTAAAATGGGGACACGTGCCTGCCGCAATGTGTAAAATGGGGACACTTTTTCCTGCCGCAATGTGTAAAATGGGGACACTTGCCAGCGTACTGTGTAAAATGGGGACACGTGCCTGCCGCAATGTGTAAAATGGGGACACTTTTTCCTGCCGCAATGTGTAAAATGGGGACACCTGTCTGCCGCAATGTGTAAAATGGGGTCACCTGTCTGCCGCAATGTGTAAAATGGGGACACTTTTTCCTGCCGCAATGTGTAAAATGGGGACACCTGTCTGCCGCAATGTGTAAAATGGGGTCACCTGTCTGCCGCAATGTGTAAAATGGGGAATGGGGACACTAGCCTGTCGTACTGTGTAAAATGGGGACACTTTTTCCTGGATATGAAATTTATGTTAGAAAAGGCAATTTTTCAGGTAAAAAAGTTCTGAAAGAGAGAGAGATATATATATATATATATATATATATATATATATAATATTTTTATTCATGTATTTATTTATTTTTATTTTTTATTTTTATTTATTTATTGTAAAATATTTTTATTTTATTTTTGCGGGGGGGGGGGGGGGTCAAATGACTACCTTGCCCCGGGTGACAAAAATCCTAGTTTCGGCCCTGCCCTTTGGCTTATATATTGTATGCAAATCTGGCTCTGGTGCTAGCCAGTGCCTCCTGAGGCATTTACCTCACTGCACGTCCTTGGATAGGTGGAATAGCCTCCTATCAGAGGTGGTAGAGGCTAAGATAGTAGACCAATTTAAACATGCTTGGGATAGACATAAGAATATCCTTACAAAGAACTGGGACATGTACTAAGCAGTGATAAAAGTGGAGAAGTGAGCCAGTGGAGAAGAGGCCCATGGCAACCAATCAGCTGCTGTGTATACTTTTATAGTATGCAAATTATAAATGTTACGTCAATGCTGATTGGTTGCCATGGGATCACTTCTCCACTGGCTTACTTCTCCACTTTTAGCACTGCTTACTACATGTCCCCCTAAGGATCAAATAGGGTTGAGGTTACCAAAAGGTAAAAAGAGGCAGACTAGATGGGCCAAGTGGTTCTTATCTGCTGTCAAATTCTCTGTTTCTCTGTGTGTGAGAGGGAAGTGGATGGGACAGGGGTGGGTATATATGTGTGATGGGTAGGTGGCTCAGGTACAGTATATGTGTATGAAAGAGAGGTGTCTAAGGCAGGGTATATATGTATGAGAGGTAGGTGGCTGGGGCAAGGCTGGCTATATGTGGATGAGAGGGAGGTGTATGGGATATATATGTGTGGGTGAGTGAGGTGGAGCTGCCATGAAGGTATTTATGTATCATTCTGAGATGGCTGAGGAAGGACTAGACTATCTATATGTGTGAGAGGGAGGTGGCTGGGTCAGGAGCATATATGTGTGAGAGGTGGGTGATGTGTGTGAGAGGGAGGAGAATGGGGAAGGGCTGTGTATATATGCATAAGAGGTAGGTTGCTGGGGTATATATGTGTGAGAAGAAGGTGGCTAGGATAGGAGCATATATGTGGGAGAGGTGGGTGGCTGGAGTATATGTGTGTGAGAGAGAGGAGAATTCGAAGGGCTGGGTATATATGTGTAAGAGGTATGTGACTGGGGTATATATGTGTGAGAGGGAGGTGGCTGGGGCAGGGCTGGGTATATGTGTGTGAGAGGGAGGTGGTTGGGGTATATGTGTGTGTGAGTGAGGTGGAGCTGCCATGAGGGTATTTATGTATCATACAGAGTTGGCCGAGGCAGGGCTAGGGTTTCTATGCTAGAGAGGTGGCTGCGACAGGAGCAGTGAGAAGTCGGTGGCTGGGGCAGGGCTTGGTATATATGTGTAAGAGGTAGGTAACTGGTGTATATATGTGGGGGAGAGAAGTGTATCATACTAAGGTGGCTGAGGAAGGACTTGGGTATCATATAACTTATATGATAGATTGACAAGTTTTAATAACAACCACCCCCCACAACGCAATTTTTTTGGTTTATGCACCAATTAAAGCTCCAACCCCACTGTAGCTCCACCAACATTATTCACAGCTCCACCCCCAGGGGGCACTTCCTATGTATTCTGGCTCCAAAATTTCTGATGGCAGCCTGGCTTTTATGTAATTTTATCCTAGTTACTTTTGTTGTTTGTGAGTAGTCACCTCTTTAAGGGGCTGAATCAGAGACACAAATGTGGCTGTGTTGTGTGCTCAGTAATTAATGCACATCTTTGCCTGTATGTAGAGGTGTCTGCATCTATGCAAACACTCCATTACAATACATCTGCTTGTGAAAGTGGCATTCTGAAATGAAAAGGATCTCTGTGTACGCTCCCCTCTGAATAGCCCACAAGTCCGTCTGCATGCCCATGGAACAGTTATTCCACACTATGGTGACAAAAGTGATTGGGCACTGACAGCAAATAGATCACCAAGATTTTATTGACGTCAGTACTTTGTAGGTCCACCATGTGCAGTGATTACTGCAGACACCCTTCTTGGCAAACTGTCCACAAGTTCCTGGACAACAGTAGGCGGTATATTTTGCCATTCTGCCTTAAGTACGTGACCAACTGCGACAATGAAGAATGTCAAGTCAGTGTAGAACACACCCGGTTCTCAATGGGGTTAAGATCTGGACACTGAGCAGGCCAGTCCATCTGGGTTATGATGAACCCCTTTTCGAACAATGTATTAAGCCTGGAGAAGGGATAAAGAAGTGATAAAGCAGTTATAAGTGCAAGGTGATAACGCACCAGCCAATCAACTCCTAACTGTCATTTTTCAAATCTGTAATGATTGGCTGGTGCGATTGGCTGGTGCGTTATCACCTTGCACTTATCACTGCTTTATCACTTCTTTATCCCTTCTCCAGGCTTAATACATCTGGCTCTCAGTTCCTTTCGGCAAGCCATTTTGTTAGCAACTAATCTAAACAGTGCCCCTCAACCTGTTTGATACATTCACAGATGTGTCTGCCGCAGGAGCACACCATTTTTACCAGAAGATGATAATGACCAAACACACACAGTGGTGTAAAAATTATGTGTTGTGTGTCCTAATTTGTGCAGTTTTGTGAGCAGAGCCAGATTAAGGGGGGGGGGGGGCAGGGGGGGATGTGGCGGGGGGTAAGTAACACGGGCCCCCCTTCCTAAAAGGACCCCCCACCACAGATCGAAGCTCTTACCGATCTCTGCGCTTCTGTCTCCCCTTTGGTTGCACTGGCAACCTAACAGCCGCAATGCCGGCCCCACGGCCGCCTAACAGTACAGGACAGCTGAACGACGGCTCAGCTGTCCAATACCATGTGAAGTAGCCGCCTGCGGCTCTGTCATTGGCTAAGCGCGCAGGCTGTAGGACAGTGGCAGCGTGTGGATCAGCGTGCGTCTTGGAGGAGACAGAGAGGAGTGCGCTCTCACTCTCCTGTCTCCTGTGTCAAAGCAACCTGCCAGCAAAAAGAAAGGCTGGTTGTATTATTATGGCTCTGGGTAGTGTGTGTTTATGTGTGTGTGTGTGTGTGTGTGTGTGTGTGTGTGTGTGTGTGTGTGTGTGTGTGTGTGTGTGTGTGTGTATCAGAGACGTGCAGTCAGGGGAGGCAGTGCCTCCCCTGTCATTAATTATTAAAATAATACAAATAAGATACATAAGACACATATTCTGTGTCATATGTATCCTCTTTATATTATTCTAATCATTTAAATCCATTTAATTACTTTGGGAGGCAATGATAGCTAGTGACTCCCGTAGACAGTAGAAATGGGGACAACGTGGGGGGCGGGACCAAGCGCTGGGATGTAAAAGCTCATTAGAATAAGAGGGGAAGGGCGGCACTTATACAAGTGTCTCGCTGGCAGGTAAAGAACACCAAATCACTGGAATTATACGTCCAAATCACTGGAATTAAATGGCAAACTCACTGGAATTATACGTCCAAATCGCTGGAATTAAAAGGCAGTACCACTGGACATATACGGAAGTGTCAGACAAGATGGCACTTTAGAAAAATAGTCCCCAAACAGCACGCAGGCTGTAGGACAGTGGCAGCGTGTGGATCAGCGTGCGTCTTGGAGGAGACAGAGAGGAGTGCGCTCTCACTCTCCTGTCTCCTGTGTCAAAGCAACCTGCCAGCAAAAAGAAAGGCTGGTTGTATTATTATGGCTCTGGGTAGTGTGTGTGTGTGTGTGTGTGTGTGTGTGTGTGTGTGTGTGTGTGTGTGTGTGTGTGTGTGTGTGTGTGTGTGTGTGTGTGTGTGTGTGTGTGTGTGTGTGTATCAGAGACGTGCAGTCAGGGGAGGCAGTGCCTCCCCTGTCATTAATTATTAAAATAATACAAATAAGATACATAAGACACATATTCTGTGTCATATGTATCCTCTTTATATTATTCTAATCATTTAAATCCATTTAATTACTTTGGGAGGCAATGATAGCTAGTGACTCCCGTAGACAGTAGAAATGGGGACAACGTGGGGGGCGGGACCAAGCGCTGGGATGTAAAAGCCCATTAGAATAAGAGGGGAAGGGCGGCACTTATACAAGTGTCTCGCTGGCAGGTAAAGAACACCAAATCACTGGAATTATACGTCCAAATCACTGGAATTAAACGGCAAACTCACTGGAATTATACGTCCAAATCGCTGGAATTAAAAGGCAGTACCACTGGACATATACGGAAGTGTCAGACAAGATGGCACTTTAGCAAAATAGTCCCCAAACAGCACCTGATGAGAAGAAGAAAAAAAGGTGCAAGATGGAATTGTCCTTGGGCCCTCCCTCCCACCCTTATGTTATATAAACAGGACATGCACACTTTAACAAACCAATCATTTCAGCGACAGGGTCTGCCACACGACTGTGGCTGAAATGACTGGTTTGTTTGGGCTCCCACCAAAAAAAGAAGCAATCAATCTCTCCTTGCACAAACTGGCTCTACAGAGGCAAGATGTCGACCTCATCCTCATCCACCGATTCCACACAGTGCCCGCCGTGGCACTTCTTGAGGACTTTGAAACCCTCCTCCCCTCTCCTCCCGAGTGCCCAGCTCGGGGGGCGAGGTCTCGCGGAATGACGCGTTTGCGTCGTGACGTCACGACGCAATCGCGTCATTCCGCGAAACCCCGCCCCCCGTGCTGGGCACTCGGGAGGAGGGAGAAGGGGGAGCCAAGCCGGCGGCGGCGCCGCGCAGACGTAGGAGAGGCGGCCGAAGAGCGGGAAGAACCGCTTCAAATGTAAGTCAGCCCCTCTCCCTCTCTCTCTCTCCCTCCCTCCCTCCCCCCCCACTACCACCTGCCGTACTTTGTAAAATGGGGACACCTGTCTGCCGGAATGTGTAAAATGGGGACTCTTGCCTGCCGGAATGTGTAAAATGGGGACGCAGTCTGCCGTAATGTGTAAAATGGGGGCACGTGCCTGCCGCAATGTGTAAAATGGGGACACTTTCCTGCCGCAATGTGTAAAATGGGGGCACGTGCCTGCCGCAATGTGTAAAATGGGGGCACTTTCCTGCCGTACTGTGTAAAATGGGGGCACGTGCCTGCCGCAATGTGTAAAATGGGGACACTTTCCTGCTGCAATGTGTAAAATGGGGGCACGTGCCTGCCGCAATGTGTAAAATGGGGGCACATGCCTGCCACAATGTGTAAAATGGGGACACTTGCCTGTTGTACTGTGTAAAATGGGGGCACGTGCCTGCCGCAATGTGTAAAATGGGGACACTTTCCTGCCGCAATGTGTAAAATGGGGGCACGTGCCTGCCGCAATGTGTAAAATGGGGGCACTTTCCTGCCGCAATGTGTAAAATGGGGGCACGTGCCTGCCGCAATGTGTAAAATGGGGACACTTTCCTGCTGCGATGTGTAAAATGGGGGCACGTGCCTGCCGCAATGTGTGAAATGGGGACGCCTGCCGTGCTGTGTAAAATGGGGTCGCGTGCCTGCTGTAATGTGTAAAATGAGGACTTTTTTTTTTATCCTGTGGTGGCCGTGATGATGAGATCAGATGAGGTCACACCCATCTTAACAAAGCCACGCCCATTTTAACGAGGCCACGCGCGCATGCTTTCACTCTTTATATCTATGGGGGCCCCCCCATAGATAAAAAAAGAGTGAAAGCATGCGTGCACATTTTTAAATCTCGCACTGGGAGCCAAATTGGCTAGAAACGGCCCTGATTCCACACCCCTTTCGCTGTGTACATCCTTCTCCTCCTCACAAAGAATTAATTCGTCCCCACTGGAATCCACCATCACAGGTCCCTGTGTACTCTCTGGAGGCAATTACTGGTAAAGGTCTTCTCAGAGGAATTTATAATTCATTTTGATAAACATCTTCTCCACATTTTGTGGAAGGAACCTCCTACGCCGATCGCTGACAAGGTTACCAGCTGCACTAAACACTCTTTCAGAGTACACACTGGAGGGGGGGCAACTTAGATAACGTTTGTGTAAGGGCATCCAAATTGCCTCTTTTTCCTGCCAGTATACATACAGTGCCTACTTGGATGCTGTCACTCATATAATCCTCCACCATTCTTTCAATGGTGACAGAATCATATGCAGTGACAGTAGATGACATGTCAGTAATCATTGGCAGGTGCTTCAGTCCGGACCAGATGTCAGCTTTCGCTCCTGACTGCCCTGCGTCACCGCCAGCGGGTAGGCTAGGAAATCTTATCCTTTTCCTTGCAGCCCCAGTGGCAGGAGAAATTGAAGGAGGAGCTGTTGACGGGTCACGTTCTGCTTGAGTTGACAATTTACTCTCCAGCAGGTCTTTGCACCTCTACAGACTTGTGTCTGCCGGAAAGAGAGATACAACGTAGGCTTTAAACCTAGGATCGAGCACGGTGGCCAAAATGTAGTGCTCTGATTTCAACAGATTGACCACCCTTGAATCCTGGCAAAGCGAATGAAGGGCTCCATCCACAAGTCCCACATGCCTAGCGGAATCGCTCCATCTTAGTTCCTCCTTCAATTTCTCCAGCTGCTTCTGCAAAAACCTGATGAGGAGAATGACCTGACTCAAGCTGGCAGTGTCTGAACTGACTTCACGTGTGGCAAGTTCGAAGGGTTGGAGAACCTTGCACAAGACAGAAATCATTCTCCACTGCGCTTGAGTCAGGTGCATTACCCCTCCTTAGCCTATATCGTAGGTGGATGTATAGGCTTGAATGGCCTTTTGCTGCTCCTCCATCCTCTGAAGCATATAGAGTGCTGAATTCCACCTCGTTACCACCCTTTTGCTTCAGTTGATGGCAGGCCAGGTTCAGGAGTGTTTGCTGTCGCTCCAGTCTTCGGCACGCGGTGGCAGAATGTCGAAAGTGGCCCGCAATTTTTCGGGTCACCGACAGCATCTCCTGTACACCCCTGTTATATTTTAAAAAATTCTGCACCACCAAATTAATTGTACAAGTATGTGCAAAACATGGGATGTACTGGAATTTGCAAAGATGTTATGCACACACAATATTGATGGAATTGTCCGATATCACAAATCCCCAGGAGAGTCCAATTTGGGTAAGCCATTCTGTGATGATGTCCCTCAGTTTCCGTAATAGGTTGTCAGCTGTGTGCCTCTTACGGAAAGCTGTGATACATAGCGTAGCCTGCCTAGGAACGAGTTGGCATTTGCGAGATGCTGCTACTGTTGCCGCTGCTGTTGTTGCTACGGGAGGCCATACATCTACCCAGTGGGCTGTCACAGTCATATAGTCCTTAGTCTGTCCTGTTCCACTTGTCCACATGTCCGTGGTTAAGTGGACACTGGATACAACCGCATTTTGTAGGACACTGGTGACTCTTTTTCTGACGTCTTTGTACATTCCCGGTATCGCCTGCCTAAAGAAGTGGAACCTAGATGGAATTTGATACCAGGGACACACTATCTCCATCAATTCTCTAAGTCACACTGAACTAATGGCGGATACCGGACGCACGTCTAACACCAACATAAGTGTCAAGGCCTCAGTTTTCCGCTTTCCAACAGGATGACTGCTGTCATATTTCATCTTCCTCACAAAGGACTGTTGGACAGTCAATTGCTTACTGGAAGTAGCACAAATGGTCTTCCAACTTCCCCTCTGGGATGATGATCGACTCCTAGCAGCAACAACAGCAGCGGCAGCAACAGCAGGCATACCACTCAAGGATCCTCCGGAGGAATCCCAGTTAGGAGAGGACTCCTCAGTCTTGACAGTGACATGGCCTGCAGTACTACTGACGTTCTTGACTGAGGAGGAAGTTGACGTTGAGGGAGTTGGTGGTGTGGCTTGCAGGAGCTTGGGTGCAAGAGGAAGAAGGGATTTAGGTGTCAGTGGACTGCTTATGCTCTTACCCAAAGTTTCACAACTTGACACTGACTTCTGATGAATGCGCAGCAGGTGACGAATAAGGGAGGATGTTCCTAGGTGGTTAATATCCTTACCCCTACTTATTACAGATTGACAGAGGCAACAGATGGCTTGACACCTGTTGTTTGGATTTGTGGAGAAATAATTCCACCCCTGCAGAGCACACAGACAACAGGTGTCTACCACGGTGCCTGACTTAAACAAACCACATCACCATCAGAATCCTCAGCACCAGCAACACCCATATCCTCATCCTGGTGTACTTCAACAGTGACATCTTCAATTTGAATATCAGGAATTGGGCTGTGGGTGCTCCTTCCAGCACTTGCAGTAGGCGTGCAAATGGAGGAAGGAGCCACCTCTTCCCATCCAGTGTTGGGAAGGTCAGGCATCGCAACCGCCAACACACTTGTACTCTCCTTGGGGATTTGTGATACCATCTCAGAACGCACAGTTCTTTTCTGTGCTCTTTCCAGCTTAACTCTTTTAATTTTTCTAGCGGGAGGATGAGGGCTTCCATAGTCAATTGAAGTTGAACCACTAGTCATGAACATAGGCCAGGGCCTCAGCCACTCCGTGTCGTAAATGGCATATTGGCAAGTTTATGTTTCTCCTCAGACCATTTCAATTTCTTTTTTTTGGGTCTTTTTACTGAACTTTTGCTTTTTGGATTTTACATGCCCTCTACTATCACAATGGGCATCGGCCTTGGCAGACGACGTTGATGGCATTTCATCGTCTATGTCATGGCTAGTGGAAGCAGCTTCAGCACTAGGAGGAAGTGGTTCTTGATCTTTCCCTATTTTATCCTCCAAATGTTTGTTCTCCGTTATTTTTCTGGAGTTATATAACACAATATGCGGCACAACAGAGCGTACCCCTACACCTCACAGGGCAAACTCTGTAAAAATTCTTTGGATT
Source organism: Pseudophryne corroboree (assembly GCF_028390025.1). Classification (NCBI taxonomy): domain Eukaryota; kingdom Metazoa; phylum Chordata; class Amphibia; order Anura; family Myobatrachidae; genus Pseudophryne; species Pseudophryne corroboree. The sequence goes on along the minus strand of NC_086452.1, from coordinate 197,833,236 downwards.
AAATATTAATAACCCCTTCATTTGGAGTAAATAATATACAGCACAGGACAGCACCACTGAATTTATATGGCAGCACCACTGGACTGGATTTATATGGAAATATATGGATTTATATGGAATTACACGGCAGGATAACTGGAATTATACAGCCGTATTCCAAGAATTATATGGCAATGTCATAGGAATTATACGCCAGTATTCCAAGAATTATACGGCATCGTCACAGGAATTATACAGCAATATCATAGGAATTATACGCCAGTATTCCGAGAATTATATGGCAATATCACAGTAATTATACGCCAGTATCACGGGAATTATATGGCAGTTTCACAGGAATTATACGCCAGTATTCCGAGAATTATATGGCAATATCACAGGAATTATACGGCAATGTCAGAGGAATTATACGCCAGTACCAAGGGAATTATATGGCAGTATCACATTAATTATACACCAGAATTTCGAGAATTATATGGCAATATCACAGGAATTATACGCAATGTCACAGCAATTATATGCCAGTATTCCGGGAATTATATGGCAGTATCACAGGAATTATACGCCAGTATTCCGAGAATTATATGGCAATGTCACAGGAATTATACGCCAGTATTCCGAGAATTATATGGCAATATCACAGGAATTATACGGCAATGTCACAGGAATTATACGCCAGTATCACGTGAATTATATGGCAGTATCACAGGAATTATACGTCAGTATTACGAGAATTATACGGAAATGTCACAGGAATTATACGCCATTATTCCGAGAATTATATGGCAATATCACAGGAATTATACAGCAATGTCACAGGAATTATATGCCAGTATTCCAAGAACTATATGGCAATATCATATATATCATCACGGAGCCAGCTGCTGAAGTGCTAGCCGCACACACCATCCAAAACCCGAGGAGGCTCTGGTTAACCATCTCCTCATACCGCAAACGGATCCTGGACAATAGGGGTTAGAGTGAGTAAGCAGGCTTAGCAACGGGACAAACTATTCATTTGAATCATATGTGCATCAATTTACTTTTCTAATTTCTAATTTAAATCCTTTCTGGAGAAGTTTTATTCCCATTAACAGTGGCCTATATGTACCTCAACACTCAGTGATTTAAATATCACCTTGAACTTCATATGACTATTTCGAGTATGACAGCTATTTAACAGGGGTGATACAAAGTTTACATTGAACTTGAATCACAACTTATTTGGTTACATAGAAATTATGACTGCTGCTATTTTTATATGTATCTAATATCCTGTTAGAATTATTGTCTAGTATCAGCAATCTGTGATATATATATATATTTTTAAGTGGAAAATAAATCTGTTTTAATTAGAAATACCGGCATCTTTTGATCTTTCAATTTTATTGATTCTTTAGCGCGGCCCTTCTCCATAATCCTATAGGCAATATCATAGGAATTATACGCCAGTATTCTGAGAATTATACAGCAATATCATAGGAATTATACGGCAATGTCACAGGAATTATATGCCAGTATTCCAAGAACTATATGGCAATATCATATATATCATCACGGAGCCAGCTGCTGAAGTGCTAGCCGCACACACCATCCAAAACCCGAGGACGCTCTGGTTAACCATCTCCTCATACCGCAAACGGATCCTGGACAATAGGGGTTAGAGTGAGTAAGCAGGCTCAGCAACGGGACAAACTATTCATTTGAATCATATGTGCATCAATTTACTTTTCTAATTTCTAATTTAAATCCTTTCTGGAGAAGTTTTATTCCCATTAACAGTGGCCTATATGTACCTCAACACTCAGTGATTTAAATATCACCTTGAACTTCATATGACTATTTCGAGTATGACAGCTATTTAACAGGGGTGTTACAAAGTTTACATTGAACTTGAATCACAATTTATTTGGTTACATAGAAATTATGACTGCTGCTATTTTTATATGTATCTAATATCCTGTTAGAATTATTGTCTAGTATCAGCAATCTGTGATATATATATTTTTTTAAGTGGAAAATAAATCTGTTTTAATTAGAAATACCGGCATCTTTTGATCTTTCAATTTTATTGATTCTTTAGCGCGGCCCTTCTCCATAATCTTATAGGCAATATCATAGGAATTATACGCCAGTATTCTGAGAATTATACAGCAGTATCATAGGAATTATACGCCAGTATTACGAGAATTATACGGCAATGTCACAGGAATTATACGCCAGTATTCCGAGAATTATACGGCAATATCACAGAAATTATACGGCAATATCATAAGAAATATATGCCAGTATTCCGAGAATTATACAGCAATATCATAGGAATTATACACCAGTATTACGAGAATTATACAGCAATGTCAGAGGAATTATATGCCAGTATTCCGAGAATTATACGGCAATGTCACAGGAATTATATGCCAGTATTCTGAGAATTATACAGAAATGTCACAGGAATTATACGCCAGTATTCCGAGAATTATATGGCAATATCACATGAATTATACGGCAATATCATAGGAAATATATGCCAGTATTCCGAGAATTATACGGCAATGTCACAGAAATTATACACCAGTATCACGGGAATTATATGGCAGTATCACAGGAATTATACGACAGTATTCCAAGAATTATATGGCAATATCACAGGAATTATACAGCAATGTCACAGGAATTATACGACAGTATCACAGGAATTATATGCCAGTATTCCGAGAATTATACGGCAATATCACAGGAATTATATGCCAGTATTCAGAGAATTATATGGCAATATCACAGGAATTATACGGCAATATCATAGGAATTATATGCCAGTATTCCAAGAATTATACGGCAATGTCACAGAAATTATACGTCAGTATCACGGGAATTATATGGCAGTATCACAGGAATTATACGCCAGTATTCCGAGAATTATATGGCAATATCACAGGAATTATACAGCAATGTCACAGGAATTATACGACAGTATCACAGGAATTATATGGCAGTATCACAGGAATTATACGCCAGTATCACGGGAATTATATGGCAGTATCACAGGAATTATACGGCAATGTCACAGGAATTATATGCCAGTATTCCGAGAATTATATGGCAATATCACAGGAATTAAACTGCAATGTCACAGGAATTATACGCCAGCATCACGAAAAATTATATGGCAGTATCACAGGAATTATACGCCAGTATTCTGAGAATTATACGACAATGTCACAGGAATTATACGCCAGTATTCTGAGAATTATATGGCAATATCACAGGAATTATATGGCAATGTCACAGGAATTATACGCCAGTATCACAGGAATTATATGGCAGTATCACAGGAATTATACGCCAGAATTCCGAGAATTATATGGCATTGTCACAGGAATTATATGCCAGTATTCCGAGAATTATATGGCAATATCACAGGAATTAAACGGCAATGTCACAGGAATTATACGCCAGTATTCCGAGAATTATACGGCAATATCATAGGAATTATATGACAGTATTCCGAGAATTATACGGCAAAATCATAGGAATTATATGCAGTATTCCGATAATTATACAGCAATGTCACAGGTATTATACGCCAGTATTCCGAGAATTATATGGCAATGTCACAGGAATTATACGCCAGCATCACGAAAAATTATATGGCAGTATCACAGGAATTATACGCCAGTATTCCGAGAATTATACGGCAATGTCACAGGAATTATACGCCAGTATTCCGAGAATTATATGGCAATGTCACAGGAATTATACGCCAGTATCACAGGAATTATACGCCAGAATTCCGAGAATTATACGGCATTGTCACAGGAATTATATGCCAGTATTCCGAGAATTATATGGCAATATCACAGGAATTAAACTTCAATGTCACAGGAATTATACGCCAGTATTCCGAGAATTATACGGCAATATAATAGGAATTATACGCCAGTATTCCGAGAATTATACGGCAAAATCATAGGAATTATATGCAGTATTCCGAGAATTATACAGCAATGTCACAGGAATTATACGCCAGTATTCCGAGAATTATATGGCAATGTCACAGGAATTATACGTCAGTATTCCGAGAATTATATGGCAATGTCACAGGAATTATACGTCAGTATTCCGAGAATTATATTGCAGTATCACAGGAATTATACGGCAAAATCATAGGAATTATATGCAGTATTCCGAGAATTATACAGCAATGTCACAGGAATTATACGCCAGTATTCCGAGAATTATATGGCATTGTCACAGGAATTATACGTCAGTATTCCGAGAATTATATGGCAATGTCACAGGAATTATACGTCAGTATTCCGAGAATTATATTGCAATATCACAGGAATTATACGGCAATATCATAGGAATTATATGACAGTATTCCGAAAATTATACGTCAATGTCACAGGAATTATACGTCAGTATCATGGGAATTATATGGCAATATCACAGGAATTATACGGCAATGTCACAGGAATTATACAACAGTATCACAGGAATTATATGGCAGTATCACAGGAATTATATGACAGTATTCCGAGAATTATACGGCAATGTCACAGGAATTATACGGCAGTATTCCGAGAATGATATGGCAATATCACAGGAATTATATGGCAATGTCACAGGAATTATACGCAGTATCACGGGAATTATATGGCAGTATCCCAGGAATTATAAGACAGTATTCCGAGAATTATATAGCAATATCACAGGAATTATACAGCAATATCATAGGAATTTTATGCCAGTATTCCGAGAATTCTACGGCAATGTCACAGGAATTATACGCCAGTATCACGGGAATTATATTGCAATATCACGGGAATTATACACCAGTAACACTGGATATATGGCAGCAGAGGACACCACCACTGTGACTGGTCACTGGACTGATGCTGCACAAGACACTACCCCTGGTCTAATGCAGGACAACACAGCACCACTGAAAGGGACTTTTACAGCTACACTGGATATATGGCAGCAGAGGACACCACCACTGTGATTGGTCACTGGACTGATGCTGCATAAGACACTTCCCCTGGTTTAATGCAGGACAACACGACACCACTTAAAGGGACTTATACAGCTACACTGGATATATGGCAGCAGAGGACACCACCACTGTGACTGGTCACTGGACTGATGCTGCACAAGACACTACCCCTGGTCTGATGCAAGACAACACAGCAAAAATGCAAGGGACCTATAGAGCAGCCAGCAGCACTGGTGACATATAGCAGCAGAGGACACCAACACTGTGACTGGCTGAAAAGGTTATTTGAAGGATTGCCGCGCCCTAGAGAGCCGCAGTGGTGATATCTACAGGGAGTCACTCAACACCCTAGGACATGAATACACACAAAAAATAGAGAGATCACGTCTGCGCTCGTCAGAATAAACTACTTAGGGGGATGAAGTTGGGTATGCACAATATTTGAAAGATAATTGGTAAAGTAATAAAATGTGTTACGTGGTATTGTTGCAACATGTGCGGCCGTTTCTTTCTGTCTGTGTCTTGATTTCTAGTTCTCCGAGTTAATACTGGAATAGGCAAATGTTCTTGATCACGTCCACTGTGGAGTAAAATTCTCCTAAGGGGTGTCCCAAGAAGTGGTTCTCCGAGTTTTCTCCTGTGTTCGCGTCCGGGGTATCGGGATAATTCTTATCCTCAATAATAGGAGACACAAAGACAGGGAAAAAGGCCGCTGATAGTGTAGTAGACGTGTAAGAAGTGATGGAAAATGTCTTTAAGTGAAGTTTTAACGAGATGGTAGCTGCTGAGTGCGTACCAGTACTCACGTGGAAACGTGATGTCTCCCTCGCGTAAAGGTATCTTTTAGTGTTCTGATGGTTTTCTCCTCCTTCTCTAGACAGGATCCCTTATGGTACTTGTCCTCGGGAGTGAGAGAGGAACAGTTGATAGTGTAGTATGTTTAGTTTAAAGTGGAGTGTATGAAAGCTGCAAGGCAATTCACTCCTAAAAATTCACGATTTACAGTAGGGGGTGCGTACCGTACTCACATCCATAAAGGGGTGTGGAAAACATATAAAGGTATCTTTCGTTTGATATGTTGTCGTACACGGTCACACTCATGCAAGTCAGGTGTGGAGAAGGGACTTCAGTCGAAACGCGTTCGTGTGAGGGCCAGGACCACCAGGGACTGTTTTGGGACGGTACTTACTAAGAGAGGAACGGGCCTTAGAATAAGGAGCACCTAGAATCTGTGGGACCACCTTAAAGATACCTCTACACACAAGTTCCTCCATTGTGCAGTGTGAGTTGGGTACGCCCATTCTTTCCCTTCTCCACACCTGACTTGCATGAGTGTGACCGTGTACGACAACATATCAAACGAAAGATACCTTTATATGTTTTCCACACCCCTTTATGGATGTGAGTACGGTACGCACCCCCTACTGTAAATCGTGAATTTTTAGGAGTGAATTGCCTTGCAGCTTTCATACACTCCACTTTAAACTAAACATACTACACTATCAACTGTTCCTCTCTCACTCCCGAGGACAAGTACCATAAGGGATCCTGTCTAGAGAAGGAGGAGAAAACCATCAGAACACTAAAAGATACCTTTACGCGAGGGAGACATCACGTTTCCACGTGAGTACTGGTACGCACTCAGCAGCTACCATCTCGTTAAAACTTCACTTAAAGACATTTTCCATCACTTCTTACACGTCTACTACACTATCAGCGGCCTTTTTCCCTGTCTTTGTGTCTCCTATTATTGAGGATAAGAATTATCCCGATACCCCGGACGCGAACACAGGAGAAAACTCGGAGAACCACTTCTTGGGACACCCCTTAGGAGAATTTTACTCCACAGTGGACGTGATCAAGAACATTTGCCTATTCCAGTATTAACTCGGAGAACTAGAAATCAAGACACAGACAGAAAGAAACGGCCGCACATGTTGTAACAATACCACGTAACACATTTTATTACTGTGACTGGCTGGACTGATGCAGCATAATACACTGACTACACTGGACTGGACTGAGCAACACAACACAGCACAAGACTCGCCACCCCACTTTCCCACCCCCACACAGAGACTGAGGATGGAGACACGTCCTCTCACTACACTCTCCGAGACTGCAGTGCAAATGGCTGCGACGCGCGGCTCCTTATATGGAATCCAAATCCCGCGAGAATCCGACAGCGGGATGATGACGTTTTGCCTCGTTCGGGTTTCCGAATCAGGCGGGAAAACCCAAGCCGGGCTCGGAACCGGACTCGAATGGTGAAGTACGGTTCGGTTCTCTGAGAGCCGAACCCGCTCATCTCTAATATATACACATTCATATACATATCTATATTGATAAATAAGTAACCCTTTGTGAAACCTAAATGATTCCTGGATGAGACATTAGTCAGCAGTAGGACCCCTCGGGTCTGAGTCGCCTGACTGGCGGTCTGTAGATGACTGGAGAGGGGGGGGAGGGGGACAGGCGGAATAAAGCCCCTTGGGGCCTCGGACACCCACAAGTGGGAATAGTCCATGTTGGTCGGCATGCCGACCGTCGGGATTGGGAGGGGGTGGGATGTAGGTGCCGGGATTGTGACCAACAGTCTCCTGACCACTGGTCGCATAACTACATCAAACATTTGCACAGTCCCAGTTTAAATAGGGTTTAGTATGATATAACCACAATCAAAATACCAACAGTCAAAATACCAACAACAATTGACCGAAGGTCAAAATACCGACAAGGTCAAAATAACGATGAGGTCACAATCCTGACATTTAATATACTGACATTTAAAATGTCAACAGGTCAAAAAGTTGACACAAGTTTTTCATTTTTATTTTGTGTGTAGTTCGACATGGACACAGTATAAGGGTACCGCGTAGTGCGCTCTGCACACTATTATATTCCCCCTCCAGGTCCACTGGGATGGTAAAGTATGAACAAGTCGGTTTCAATTAAAAAATCAAGAAAAACTCATGTCAACTTTTTGACCCGACAACATTTTGTCGGTATTTTGACCTTGTCTGTATTTTGACCATGTTGGGATTTTGACCTTGTCTGTATTTTCACCATTGGGCAATGGATGTCTGTATTTTCACTGTTGGGATTTTGATTGTAGGTACTGTAAATTGACCGCATCCCATTTAAATGATCTGGCTAAATTCTATGTCTAATGAGTAGCCATATATCTGAGCTGTAATAAAACTGTTGTTATACTAAACGTAGTGTTCAGAATTATTTTGGTAGAAATATTGTTTTATTTTCTGTTTTTCCCTTGTTGCGCTGTAGATTTTTTCGCTATGGGTATTATTTCTACATTGGTATATTTTTAGTCCTTGAACTTTCCTTTACTCTGAATGAAGATGGTATTTCCCAACACGTCATAACTTATTGTTTGAGAATTGCAAGAATGCTTTCACTTTTCTAATGACTACATACAATATACCAGGCTTTGTTATTCAGGATGTTGAGCTAATCTCCAAAGAAACACTATCAAACTTTTTAATAAGAAAAAATATATATATATTTCAGTATGTAAACCTAATTAAAAATGATGCACAGGTATCGGCACAACTTAATGGCTTATTGTAGGCATATGCCCAGACACTTTAGGCTCTGCCCTTGCTGCACCCCATCTCACCCTCCAATCCGTCTGGTCCTGCCTCCACTCCACTGTTCTGAACCCCCACCCGTTACTCTGTCTCTCCACTTCCAAACGCGCACACACACTCCTCCGCCTCATCTTCCTGGCTCCCATTATACGTACTGTATACCACATTTCCAGCAGGCAATCCTCTTCTGCTATGTCCTTCCTGTATCCTTCACAGTGTTAGCCATTGTGGCATGAATGCAGGCTTCCACTGCGCACACATTGAGTGAATGGGACAGATCATGCACAATAATTTTTTTAATACGCAAAATGTTAAACCAGTTTCTTGAACAATTTTATCTTTTATAATTAATAAAGGTGAGGAAAAGGCCTGAACTGATCTGTACACATTATAGCAGGAAAATACCAAAATTAGCAGCAGTTTTTGATGCCTCTTCAATACATTGTGTGCCAGCAACAGGGGTGCACTGTATTGAAGGGGTTTTATTAGTAAGAAAGAGCGATGGACAGCCAACATCTTCAAAAGAGCTGGACACCCCCTGGGGGAAGTAACATGACCAATATAACCTGGTACACCCCTTTCACATATGTTTGCTGCCACAATGCGGCAGTGCCGGTACTCTGGCCTGATAACAAAGTCATATATGTTAAAAAATAGTGAGGAATCTATTAGCCCTTTCTATGTGGCTGTTTTGTGACACTTTAGCGCTTAGTATGCTGGATATTGAGTCCGTTGCTACTTTATATAAAAAAAATCAACAATATTTATATATTTTTAATTTTTTATTATTTGTAAGGTAAAGATGGTCTTGCCTAAATGGGTCACAATTGATACAAAATAGCAGGATAACAGTTGCATCTGGTTGGGGGAAGTCTAACTTAAATCTAAATTTTACGTAAGTAAATGTATCTTTCTTTCATTATTAATGACATAGTATCTCCCATAAAGTTAATATGTGCTCAATTAATAGGCCTCTGTTAGTGATCTATTTGTCAACTAGGCCCAAAAAGACCAAATTAATCTTTTTTCAAAACACACCAAAAATAAAATTACTAAAGTAACTTAGCGGTGCTCTTTTCCCAGGTTACTGTAAGCATAGACGTATTAATCACCGGCAAGTAAGGGTCTCTTCTATACAGGTGCTTGCACTTAAAATTACTGATTTAGTGAGAAATAATATTGCATTTGTAAATAATTGACAAATTACAGTTTAAATATATATAATTGTAAGGATTTACAAGTGTTTTGGTATTCTGTGTTGTCACAAAACCGTAGTGGGGTACTGGTATTACCAAGGATTTTGGACTTAGCTGCAGTATTCCCAAAAGTCATGGTTGCCATGGGTGAAACAAGCAGATGACAGCTCGGAGGATGACACAATGCACAAGCCACTAATAATTAAGTGAGCAGGAAAAAACAATGGAGGCAATGAGAAAGAGAATTCCCAGAGGACTTCTAAAACCAGTGCAGTAAACCCTGGAAGCACATGATGGCAGGTACCACTGGAGGGCAGGAGAATATAAAGCAGATTATCTTCAAGAGACATTGGAAAGCAGGAGACTATCCAGCAAAGTATTCTCAAGAAACGCTGGAAGCAGGATAATATCCAGCAGAGTATTCTCAGGAGACAATGAAAAGCAGGAGAATATCCAGCAGAGTATCCACAATAGACACAGGAAAGCAGAATATCCAACAGAGTTTCCTCAAGAGACAGTGGAAAGAAGGAAAATATCCAGTAGCATATCCCCAGAAGACAGTGAAAAGAAGGAATAGGCTGCAGAGTATCCTCAAGTGCCATTGAGAAGTCAGGAGAATATCCAGCAGAGTATCCTCAAGAGACACTGAAAAGCAGGAGAATTCCAGCAGAGTATCATCAGGAGACACTGAAAAGCAGGAGAATATCCAGCACAGTATCCTCAACAGACAGTGAGAAGGCAGGACAATATGCAGCATGGTATCCTCATGAGACATGGGAAAGCAGGAGAATATCCAGCAGAGTATCCTCAAGAAACATGGGAAAGCTGGAGAATATCCAGCAGAGTATCCTTAATGAGACACTGGAAAGCAGGAGAATCCAGCAGAGTATCCTCAAGACACACTGAAAAAAAGGAGAATATCCAGTAGAGTATCCACAAGAGACACTGGAAAGCAGGACAGTATCCAGCAGAGTATCCTCAAGAGACAGTGAGAAGGCTGGACAATATGCAGAGAATATCCATCAGAGCATCCATATGTGACAATGGAAAGCAGTAGAATATCCAGCAGAGTATCGATAAGAGCCCTTGAGAAGGAAGGAAAATATCCAGCAAGTATCCTCAAGAGACACTGAAAAAAGGGAGACTATCCAATAGAGTATGCATCAGAGACACTGGAAAGCAGGAGAATATCCAGGAGAGTATCCTCAAGAGACAGTGAGAAGGCAGGACAATATCCAGCACAGTATCCTCAGGAGACACCAGAAAAAAGGAGAATATCCAGCAGAGCATCCTCAAGAGACACTGAAAAGCAGGAGAACATCCAGCAGAACATACTCAGAAGATACTGGAAAGCAGGAGAATATCAAGCAGAGTATCGTCAGTAGAGACTGGAAGCAGGAGAATAATCAACTGAGTATCCTTAAGAAAGCTTGAGAATATGCAGCAGGGTATCATCAGTAGACACTGCAAAGCAGGAGAGATTCCAGCAGAGTATCCTCAAGAGACAGTGAGAAGGCTGGACAATATGCAGCAAAGGTTCCACAGGAGACACTGAAAAGCAGGAGAATATCCATCAGAGAGTACTCAAGGGACACTGAAAAGCCAGAGAATATCCAGCAGAGCATTCTTATGAGACACTGGAAAGCAGGATAATATCCAGCAGAGTATCGATAAGAGCCATTGAGAAGGCAGAAACATATCCATCAGAGCATCCTCAAAATACACTGGAAAGCAGGAGAATATCAAGCAGAGTATCCTCTGGAGAGACTGGAAGCAGGAGAATAATCAACAGAGTATCCTTAAGAAAGATTAAGAATATGCAGCAGGATATCTTCAGTAGACACTGGAAAGCAGGAGAGATTCCAGCAGAGTATCATTAGTTGACACCAGATAGCAGGAGAGATTGCAGCATAGTATCCTTAGGAGACACTGGAAAGCAGGAGAATATCCAGCAGAGCATCCTCAAGAGAGAGTGAGAAGGCAGGAAAATATCCAGCAGAGTATCCTCAAGAGACCGCAAGAAGGCAGAAGAATATCCATTAGCGAATCTTCAAGAGACAGTGAGAAGGCAGGAGAATAGCTAGCAGAGGATCATCAAGAGACACTGGAAAGCAGGAGAATATCCAACAGAGTATCCTCATGAGACACTTAAAAGGTGGAGAATATCTATCAGAGAATCCTCAAGAAACACTTAAAAGTCAGAGAATATCCAGCAGCGTATCCTCAAGAGACACTGGAAAGCAGGAAAATATCCAGCACAGTATACACAAAAGACAGTGAGAAGGCAGGACAGTATGTGGCACAGTATCCTCAGGAGACACTGTAAAGCAGGAGAATATCCATCAGAGAGTCCTCAAGAGACACTGGAAAGCCAGATAATATCTTGCAGATTATCCTTATGAGACACTGGAAAGCTGGATAATATCCAGCAGAGTAATCTCAAATAACACTGAAAAAAGGGAGAATATCCAATAGAGTATCCTCAAGAGACACTGGAAAGCAGGAGAATATCCAGCAGAGTATCCTCAAGAGACACTGAATAGAAGGAGACTATCCAGCAGAGATTCTCATGAGACACTGGAAAGTAGGAGAATATCCAACAGAGAATCCTCAAGAGACAATGTGAATGCAGGACAATTTCCAGCAGTATCCTCAGGAGACACTGAAAAGCAGGAGAATATCTAGCAGAGTATCCTCAGAAATACTGGAAAGCAGGAGAATATCCAAAAGAGAATTCTCATAAGACACTGGAAAGCCAGAGTATATCCAGCAGAGTATACTTATGAGACACTGGAAAGCAAGAGAATATCCAGCAGACTATCCTCAGGAGCCATTGACAAGGCAGGAGAATATCAAGCAAAGTATACTCAAGAGACACTAGAAAGCAGGAGACAATCCAGCAGAGTACCTCAAGAGACACTGGAAAGCAGGAGAATATCCAGCACAGCATCCTCAAGAGAAAGTAAGAAGGCAGGAGAATATACAGAAGACATCCTCAGGAGACACTGGAAAGCAGGAGAATATGCGGCAGAATATCCTCAAGAACCACTGGAAAGCAGGAAAATATCTAGCAGAGTATCCTCAAGAGACACTGGAAAACTGCAGACTATCCAACAGAATATCCTCAGGAGACACTGGAAAGCAGTAGAATATCCAGCAGAGCATCCTCAAGAGAAAGTTGTAAGGCAGGAGAATATCCAGAAGACAATCCTCAGGAGCCACTGGAAAGCAGGAGAATATACAGCAGAGTATCCTCAAGAAACACTGGAAAGCAGGAGAATATCCAGCAGAGTATCCTCGAGACACTGGAAAGCAGGAGAATATCCCACAGAGTATCCTCAAGAGACAGTGAGAAAGCAGGAGAATATCAAGCAGAGCATCCTCAAGAGAAAGTTGGAAGGCAGGAGAATATCCAGAAGACAATCCTCAGGAGCCACTGGAAAGCAGGAGAATATACAGCAGAGTATCCTCAAGAAACGCTGGAAAGCAGGAGAATATCCAGCAGAGTATCCTCGAGACACTGGAAAGCAGGAGAATATCCCACAGAGTATCCTCAAGAGACAGTGAGAAAGCAGGAGAATATCTAGCAGAGTATCCTCAAGAGACACTGGAAAACAGCAGACTATCCAACAGAATATCCTCAGGAGACACTGGAAAGCAGTAGAATATCCAGCAGAGCATCCTCAAGAGAAAGTTGGAAGGCAGGAGAATATCCAGAAGACAATCCTCAGGAGCCACTGGAAAGCAGGAGAATATACAGCAGAGTATCCTCAAGAAACACTGGAAAGCAGGAGAATATCCAGCAGAGTATCCTCAAGAGACAGTGAGAAAGCAGGAGAATATCAAGCAGAGCATCCTCAGGAGAGACTGGAAGCAGGAGAATAAACAGCAGAGTATCCTCAAGAGAGCTGGAGAATTTGCAGCAGAGTATCTACAGGAGACACTGGAAAGCGCAATAGAATCCAGCAGTATCCACATGAGGTGGTACAGAAATGATACAAGAGCGATTTCATATACCTGTCATACCATAAACCCCATGATGGGGTTTGGGCCTATTACAATTAACATCAACATCAAACAGTATTTTAACTGTAATACAAGTGGATTAATTTACTGTCTGACATGCACATGTGGGCGTAAGTATGTCGGTATGACAACACGTGCTTTCAAGCGCAGAATCCTTGAACACACTGGGAACATCCGTAATGCAACCTCTGATCTTATTAAAATGAAAAAAACTCACCCCAGTTGCTCGTCATTTTCATACATACCATCAGGATTCCACAGAGGATATGAAAATTTTCGGTGTAGAACAGGTAAATCTGGGTATTAGAATAGGTGACTTAACACACAAATCACTCAAAAAAGAAAGTAACTGGACTTTTTGACTTGGGGGACTAAGACCAACAGGTCTCAATGAGTTGATCAATTTCAATGTTTTTATTTTAACATATAACACGCCAGTGGCGCACCCAGGGGGGGTTTCCGAGCACCCAGAACCCCCCCTCCACCAAAAAAAAATATATATTATTTTTTTTTGCTGCATGAGTATTATTAATGGCTGTCTAGCATCCTCTGCAGCCTGCTGTCTTCCTGGTGGCACTTGTAAGTGCTCAATAAAATTTTACTTTCTTTTAATTATAGTACATATATATCCATGTGCATGCATATATACACATGTATATACATACATATACACACACACACACACACACACACACACACACACACACACACGTGGTATATATACATGTGTGTGTGTATATATATATATATATATATATATATACATATATGTATGCATGTTTAATATGCTAGGTATATATATGTGTAGATATGTATATACATATATATGGTGAAGAATAAGGGTGGCACTCACGCAGACTGGTGCAGGTGTAGAAAAGGTCAGTTTATTGTTCCGACATGTTTCGGGGACTAGCCCCGTCCTCAGGGCCTTAACGTTAAGGCCCTGAGGACGGGGCTAGTCCCCGAAACATGTCGGAACAATAAACTGACCTTTTCTACACCTGCACCAGTCTGCGTGAGTGCCACCCTTATTCTTCACCATATTCATTGAGGAGCAATACCTCTGGGAGGGCACCGCAGCATCTTTTACACCTTTATAAGAAGAGTGCCGGGATTATCTGCATGTATATACATATATATATATATATATATATATATATACACACACACACACACACACACAGACACACTAGTTTTACGTACCCAGCATATACTGGGTCACCTCAGTCCCCACCCCCGTGATTGGCTCCATCCAGTTCTGGAAAAAAAACCATGCAAATCCTGCGTTTGCCACTGCACGCTTCGCAAATATCCTTTAGACATAAAAATATTTTACAGCAGTCACTTTACCTTTCACTTCCACTTTTTATCTTTTTTCATTTATTATTTTTCCCATGAGATCCCCATTTACAACACCCACTTGTCTTACACATACGATTCACTGTCCATATATAGATATTTTGCTATTATTCTGTACAATAGGTTACATGCTTTTTCACTTTACACACTAGATATGTGATCACAATCCCTTTTTCTTCACCTTCACAGATTGCAGTGATATTTTGTGACACTTGTTTTTCTCCTCTACTTTTTTTCGTTCACCATACAAAGCCTGCTCTATTTGAGACCTCTAACCCCAACACCCATTATATCATGCCACCATCTCATAGTATCGTTCTGGTGAGCAAATAACCATTAGATTTCCCCCAGTGTTATCATTCACAAACATTTTATACCAGTATATAATTATGGGGTTTTCATACTATCGCCCACAAAATGTGTGCCTATGTAGACATTGACTTCCAGTCCATGGTTCATGGGAGTATCTTCGATTTTTTTCATTCATTTATTTGGGCAACGAGTATAAGAGGGGTGATTTCACACCCCTCTGTTTGCCCTCAGCATAGAATCTAATTGCTTGTTCCTTCCCTTCCCAAAAAAATCATATATATATATATATATATATATATATATATACACAGTATATATATATATATATATATATATATAATAAGATTTTAAACCTACCGGTAAATCTGTTTCTCCTAGTCCGTAGAGGATGCTGGGGACTCCGTAAGGACCATGGGGTATAGACGGGCTCCGCAGGAGATAGGGCACCTAAAAAGAACTTTGACTATGGGTGTGCACTGGCTCCTCCCTCTATGCCCCTCCTCCAGACCTCAGTTAGAGAACTGTGCCCAGAGGAGATGGACAATACAAGGCAGGATTTAGCAATCCAAGGGCAAGATTCATACCAGCCCACACCAATCATTCCATGTAACCTGGAACATACATAACCAGTTAACAGTATGAACAAACTACAGTAACTGTCCAAGACCAATGTCAACTGTAACATAACCCTTATGTAAGCAACAACTATATACAAGTCTTGCAGAGTTTCCGCACTGGGACAGGCCCGCCCAGCATCCTCTACGGACTAGGAGAAATAGATTTACCGGTAGGTTTAAAATCTTATTTTCTCTTATGTCCTAGAGGATGCTGGGGACTCCGTAAGGACCATGGGGTTTATACCAAAGCATCCAATCGGGCGGGAGAGTGCGTATGACTCTGCAGCACCGACTGAGCAAACGCTAGGTCCTCATCAGCCAGGGTATCAAACTTGTAGAATTTAGCAAAAGTGTTTGACCCCGACCAAGTCGCCGCTTGGCAAAGTTGTAAAGCCGAGACGCCTCGGGCAGCCGCCCAAGAAGAGCCCACCTTCCTAGTGGAATGGGCCTTAACCGAATTTGGTACCGGCAATCCAGCCGTAGAGTGAGCCTGCTGAATCGTATTACAGATCCAGCGAGCAATAGTCTGCTTCGAAGCAGGAGCGCCAATCTTATTGGCCGCATACAGGATAAACAGAGCCTCTGTTTTCCTAATTCTAGCCGTCCTGGCTACATAAATTTTTAAGGCCCTGACTACGTCCAGGGATCTGGAATCCTCCAGGTCACTTGTAGCCACAGGCACCACAATAGGTTGATTCATATGGAACGAAGAAACCACTTTAGGCAAAAATTGCGGACGTGTCCTCAATTCAGCACGATCCACATGAAAAATCAAGTAGGGGCTCTTGTGTGACAAAGCTGGCAATTCTGACACTCGCCTTGCTGATGCTAAGGCCAACAACATGACCACCTTCCAGGTAAGAAATTTCAACTCAACCTTGTTAAGCGGTTCAAACCAGTGTGATTTTAGGAACTGCAACACCACGTTCAGGTCCCATGGTGCCACTGGAGGCACAAAAGGGGGCTGGATGTGCAGCACTCCCTTTACAAACGTCTGGACTTCTGGAAGAGAAGCCAATTCCTTCTGAAAGAAAATCGAGAGGGCCGAAATCTGTACCTTAACAGAGCCTAATTTCAGGCCCATATCCACTCCTGTCTGTAGGAAGTGGAGAAGACGACCCAGATGAAAATCTTCCGTAGGTGCATTCTTGGTCTCACACCAAGACACATACTTTCGCCAGATACGGTGATAATGTTTTATCTTCACCTCCTTCCTAGCCTTTATTAACGTAGGGATGACCTCTTCCGGAATCCCCTTTTTCGCTAGGATTCGGCGTTCAACCGCCATGCCGTCAAACGTAACCGCGGTAAGTCTTGAAATACACAGGGCCCCTGCTGCAACAGGTCTTCCCTCAGAGGAAGAGGCCAGGGATCTCCTGTGAGCATCTCTTGTAGATCCGAGTACCAGGCCCTTCGAGGCCAGTCTGGGACAACAAGTATCGTTCGTACTCTTCTTCGTCTTATGATCCTCAACACTTTTGTGATGAGAGGAAGAGGAGGAAACACGTAGACCGATTTGAACACCCACGGTGTTACCAGAGCGTCCACTGCTATTGCCTGAGGGTCCCGAGACCTGGCGCAGTACCTCTGAAGATTTTTGTTAAGGCGTGACGCCATCATGTCTATTTGAGTAGTTCCCCAAAGGCGTGTTACGTCTGCAAAGACTTCTTGATGAAGTCCCCACTCTCCTGGATGGAGATCGTGTCTGCTGAGGAAGTCTGCTTCCCAGTTGTCCACTCCAGGAATGAAGACAGCTGACAGAGCGCTTACATGATTTTCCGCCCAGCGAAGGATCCTTGTGGCTTCCGCCATCGCGACTCTGCTTTTTGTCCCGCCTTGGCGGTTCACATGAGCCACTGCTGTGACATTGTCTGATTAAATCAGAACCGGTAGGTTTCGAAGAAAACTCTCCGCTTGTCGAAGGCCGTTGTAAATGGCCCTGAGTTCCAACACATTGATGTGTAGACAGGACTCCTGGTCTGACCAAAGACCCTGAAAATGTTTTCCCTGTGCGACCGCTCCCCATCCTCGGAGGCTCGCGTCCGTGGTAACCAGGATCCAATCCTGAATTCCGAACCTGCGAGCCTCCAGGAGGTGAGCACTTTGCAACCACCACAGGAGGGACACTCTGGTCCCTGGGGACAGAGTTATTTTCCGATGTAAGTGCAGATGGGCCCCGGACCACTTGTCCAGAAGGTCCCATTGAAAAGTCCGTGCATGGAACCTGCCGAAGGGAATGGCCTCGTAGGCCGCCACCATTTTCCCCAGAACTCGAGTGCATTGGTGAACTGACACCCTTTTCGGTTTTAGCAGGTCTCTGACCATGTTCTGTATGTCTTGGGCTTTCTCTATTGGGAGGAAGACCTTCATTTGTTCCCTATCCAGTATCATACCTAGGAACGGTAGTCGAGTTGTCGGAATCAACTGTGACTTCGGTAGATTTAGAATCCAACCGTGTTGCTGGAGCACTCTCAACGAGAGCGCCACACTGTTCAGCAATTTCTCCCTTGATCTCGCTTTTATCAGGAGATCGTCCAAGTATGGGATAATTGTGACTCCATGCTTGCGCAGGACCACCATAATTTCCGCCATTATCTTGGTGAAAATCCTCGGGGCCGTGGAGAGTCCAAACGGCAACGTCTGAAATTGGTAATGACAATCCTGTACAGCGAATCTCAGGTATTCCTGATGGGGGGGCATATATGGGGACATGAAGGTACGCATCCTTTATGTCCAGAGACACCATAAACTCCCCCTCCTCCATGTTGGCTATTATCGCTCTGAGAGATTCCATTTTGAATTTGAATCTTCTTATGTACAGGTTTAGGGATTTCAGATTCAAAATAGGTCTGAATGAACCGTCCGGTTTCGGGACCACAAATAGGGTTGAATAGTAACCTCTTCCCTGCTGGTGCAGGGGAACCTTGATTATCACTTGCTGTATACACAGCGCTTGAATTGCAGCTAACACTACATCCCTTTCCGATGTGGAAGCTGGTGGGGCTGATTTGAAAAATCGGCGCGGGGGCACCTCCTCGAATTCCAATTTGTAACCCTGGGAAACTATTTCCAACACCCAGGGATTCATGTCCGAACTGACCCAGGCCTGACTGAAAAGTCGAAGACGTGCCCCCACCGGTGCGGACTCCCTCATGGGAGCCCCAGCGTCATGTTGTGGGTTTTGGAGCAGCCGGGGAGGACTTTGGTTCCTGGGCACCTGCCGAAGCAGGTGCTCTCTTGCCTTACCTCTGGCAAGGAAAGAGGATCCCCGACCACTTTTGGACTTGTGCGACCGAAAGGACTGCATCTGATAGGGTGTTACTTTCTTTTGCTGTTGGGGAATATATGGTAAAAAATTTGATTTACCTGCTGTGGCTGTGGAAACCAGGTCCATCAGCCCATCCCCAAATATTACATCACCCTTGTAGGGTAGTACTTCCATATGTTTCTTGGAATCCGCATCACCCGTCCATTGGCGAGTCCATAAGGATCTTCTCGCTGAGACAGACATGGCATTGGCCCTAGAAGCTAGCAATCCAATGTCCCTTTGAGCATCCCTCATAAATAAGACTGCGTCTTTAATATGGGCTAGAGTTAGGAATATAGTATCCTTATCCATATTATCAAATTGATCTGTCAGCTCATCTGTCCAAGCTGCAATTGCGCTACACACCCATGCCGACGCAATTGTCGGTCTTAGCACAGCACCCGTATGAGAATAAATACACTTTAAGGTAGTTTCTTGCCTGCGATCTGCAGGGTCCTTAAGGGCTGCTGTGTCAGGAGACGGTAGCGCCACTTTCTTGGACAAGCGCGTCAGGGCTTTGTCCACAGTGGGGGGTGATTCCCAAATCTCCCTGTTCTGCTTAGGGAAAAGGTATGCCATATAAATTCTTTTGGGGATCTGCGGTCTCTTATCCGGAGTCTCCCAAGCTTTTCCAAAGAATTCATTTAATTCATGAGATGTGGGAAAGTTAATAATCTGTTTCTTTTCCTTAAACATGTATACCCTTGTGTCGGGGACAGAGGGTTCATCCACAATATGCAACACATCCCTTATTGCCACAATCATACACTGAAAGGTTTTAGTCACCCTATGGTGCAATTTTATTTCGTCATAGTCGACACTGGAATCAGAATCCGTGTCGGTAGTAGTGTCTTGTGTTAAGGGACGCTTTTGAGACCCCGACGGGCCCTGTGAGTCGGTCCAATCTGAGGATTGACCCCCTGATGTCCCCCCTAAATCAGCCTTATCAAGCTTTTTATGTAAAGATGCCACACTTGCATTCAACATATGCCACATGTCCATCCAATCTGGAGTCGGCACAACCGACGGGGACACACCACTCATTTGCTCCACCTCCTCCTTGGAAAAGCCTTCCGCTTCAGACATGTCGACACCACGTACCGACACCCCACGCACACAGGGATTAACCTATAATGGGACAAAACCCCAACCAGGCCCTTAGGAGAGACAGAGAGAGAGTATGCCAGCACACACCCAGCGCTTAATAACACTGGAAAAATATGACCAGATAGCGCTTTTATATATATATAAAATGACCAGATTCCCACTCACTGCGCTCAAAATGCCCCCCTCCTCTTTTTTCAAGCCTGAATGTTCAGCAGGGGAGAGACCAGGGAGCCAGCGTTTCCCTCATGCAGCTTCTGTGGAGAAAATGGCGCTGGTTAGTGCTGAGGATCAAGCCCCGCCCACCCGACGGCGGGCTTCGGTCCCGGTGATTTTTTTTATAGAAAATGGCGGGGATCGTAGAATTACTGCCCAGCAGCCTAATCTACCTTGTCAGTGCCCAAATGTGAGGTTTATTGCTGCCCAGGGCGCCCCCCCTGCGCCCTGCACCCTTCAGTGCTGCTCTGTGTGTGTGAATGGGAGCAATGGCGCGCAGCCAGGGCCGTCTTTTCGTATGGGCTCAATGGGCTCTTGCCCAAGGGCCCCAGGAGTAAAAGGGCCCTAGGCCAATAGCTGAGGGTCCCCTCTTTCCAGGGGTACCAGATTTTTGAAAATTGGCCCTGGGGAACCGGAGATATCCGACTTCAAAGCAGTGGTCCCCATCCAAGACTGTTAATTGTTCTTCCCAGCCAGGTATCTTGGGTTCTGTCTGACTTAGAGTTTTTCTGAAGGTATGCTCCAAAAGCTGGGACTCTCCCCTTTGGGTGAACACTGGCAGCTTGTCTCTACTATGCCCAAAACCAGAGATATCAGCCTTCCAGCAGCTGGTCCCTGCTCCAGCTCCACACGCCTGATATGCAGTTTTATATTATCATCGGTGGATTACTCTGGTCCCAGAACGCTGACACCCTAGTCCCCAGTACCTCCTGAAAGGTGGAACTCTCTAGTTTGTTTTATCCCATTAAAGCTAAGAAATCTATTTCCAGGAACTGGAGATATCTGCAGTAAAGCAAGCTGCCCTCCCACCAGAAAATTATGAATATTAAGCCCACTCCACTATCGACCCCTCCCCTAAGTATTAAACACCCCCTACCACCCTGGAAGTCATGTACCGTTCCCCTTCATTCAGCCCAATGTCCCCTTCTACAGTTTACTGTTCTCCTTTCTGCCCCATCTGTGCAGTAAAGGAGTATTTAGCAGAAATTATTTCTCCAGGTCCTACATGCTGAGCGAAAGACAGAACCCCCCTACTGACCGCGGAACATCAAACTGCCGGTGACAGCACCCCCCACCCCTACCGCTGGAGGATGGGTAGGGGCCCCAGTGCATTGCTGTGCCCAGGGGCCTACACTGCTGTTAAGACAGCTCTGCGCGCAGCTTACCGCTGCGCGCCTTACCTCATGAAGATCTGATGTCTTCTGCCGCCTATGATGTCTTCTGCATTCTCATAGTCACCCGGCTTCTATCTTCGGCATCTGTGAGGAGGACGGCGGCACGGCTCCGTGACGAACCCCAGGTGAGACCTGTGTTCCGACTCCCTCTGGAGCTAATGGTGTCCAGTAGCCTTAGAAACAGAGCCCAACTTGACAAGCCAGCTCTGCTTCTCTCTCCTCAGTCCCACGATGCAGGGAGCCTGTTGCCAACAGGACTCCCTGAAAATAAAAAACCTAACAAAATTATTTTTCCACAGAAAACTCTGGAGAGTTCTCTGCAGTGCACCCATTCTCCTCTGGGCACAAGATCCAACTGAGGTCTGGAGGAGGGGCATAGAGGGAGGAGCCAGTGCACACCCATAGTCAAAGTTCTTTTTAGGTGCCCTATCTCCTGCGGAGCCCGTCTATACCCCATGGTCCTTACGGAGTCCCCAGCATCCTCTAGGACGTAAGAGAAATATATATATATATATATATATATATATACAGTATATATGTATGTGTGTGTATATATATATATATATATATATATATATATACATATATATACACATATGGGAAGCATGAACACTTATATATAAAAGCTTCGTGAATTTATAACCTACACTCTCCATTTAGCAATATCAGTAACCCATTTAGGTCATCATAACAATCCTGTTTAGATCTCCTTTTTTTCTTTCCAAGGGTTATATTTATTGCATCTTTATTATATCTTGACTAGTTCGAGTATTTATCCTACAAACAAGTACAATTTATTATGCGGATCAATTTTAATTTAGCACTCACTGCTTATCTATAGTCCATCTTAATTTGCGCCTAGTACATGCCTAATAATAATATCAGTAATAAAATTATCTGGTTGACAATCACCACGTTTTAAGAAATCATAGAATAATCCATTTATAGCATTTCTCCTTCGGTGCCCCTCCTTTTTCTCCATATAGTTTAATTTACAAATACAGATGTGTCCTCAAACATTGTTGCTCATAGCGCACTATTTAGGGTCCTGAGTCGCGAGTTGTAAATAACGTTATGGCATGCATTGTGTCCCACGCCATGTAATACACAGTTTAACTGCTGGGTGGCGAATGCTCCATGTTAAGACTACATGGCTGAATACAATGCTGCGGCAGTAGGCAGTGATCTGTGAGAGGCTGGCCAATCACATTCTTCCCTTTATAAAAAAAAAAGTCCCCTTCTACAAAATACAATGCCATGCTGCCGCCCTGTTCACAAATTCATTTTGTTGTTACATTAGTTGCTATCAAACGGCGAGAAATATGTAATGCCCTGTGCCACTGGGTCCGTATCTCATTAATATGACTTCCAGATGGTCTCCATTGCTGTGCCGCCACGCTTGGCGGGTTCAATCCAACATTTTTTTTTTATGCAAATCAGACAAAACACATCACATATACACCAGGGGTGCTTACTCTAACCATGGTTGGCTGTGGCCTAACGAATACAGTGTCCGCACACAATGTGTGCACCCCTGGGTTTGATATCCAGCGGTGCACGCAATTATTATTATTATTTTTTTATGTATTTATTATTTTTAAAATTCAATAAAGTTATTTGGTGTGTTGCTACTTCCCTTTACATCTGAAATAAACAAAATTCTCTTCTACAGTATTCTATGCCATGGTATGATGAGGCGCTATTTACACTGTGTTGTTCACAGTCTAGGCAGCTCCCTACACTACAGTATGCAACTCAATGCAGGCTTCTGCTCCTTCCCCATTGATCACTCATTAGTATTAATTCCCGCTGACGTCACTGTATGCCTGTACCAAAGCACCGCCCCCAGCCATGCTGCCACTCATTCACACTAGCTATTCATTTTGTCATTACATTGTGTACTAAATCCTGGATTTTACCCTGGATTTTTACCCAGCGTGCGCAATTATTATTATTATTTTTAATGTATTTATTTATTATTTTTTAATGCAATAAAGTTATTTGGTGTGTCACTTCTTCCCTTTACATCTGAAATAAACAAAATTCTCTTCTACAGTATTCTATGCCACGGTATGATGAGGCGCTATTTACACTGTATTGTTCACAGTCTAGGCAGCTCCCTACACTACAGTATGCAACTCAATGCAGGCTTCTACACCTACCCCCAATTGATCACTCATTAGTATTCATTCCCGCTGTGATCATTGTATGCCTGTACCAAAGTACCTCCCCCAGCCACGCTGCCACCCGTTCATGCTAGCTCTTCATTTTGTCGATACATTGTGTACTAAATCCTGGATTTCATTAGCATAAACAGCATTATTATCTCAGAAAGATTTTCTGGTTTCTTTGCTATCAAATGGACAGAAATATGTAATGCACTGTGAAATGTTGTGACACTTGTGTTTTTTTAAAGACCAATGTTGCATACTGTTTTACCTTTTAAGCAAACCTTTTTCTTTTCCACAGGTTTCTCCTGGATGGTCTTCTGAACCCAGAACCCCATTGTAAAGTGGTGCTGACACTCCCCTTTTCTACCATGACTGCCTACTTGCTATGCGGAGTACCCTTCAGGTGAGACGCTGCAGCCCAAACTTGAAATGTTGTGACACTTGTGGGTTTTTTTTAAAGACCAATGTTGCGTACTGTTTCACCATTAAATCAAGCCTTCTCCTTTTCTGCAGGTTTCCCCTGGATGGTCTTCTGAACCCGGAACCCCATTGAGAAGTGGCAATGACACCCCCCTTTTCTACCATGCTGGCCTACTTGCTATGTGGACCCCCCTGCGGTGTGACCAGGACAACCTTTCAGGTGAGATGCTGCACCCCGAGTGTGAAATGTTGTGACACTTGAGTTTTTTTTTTTAACAAATGTCATGTACCTGAGGCCCCACTTTTGCTGTTGGATGGAAAACACACTGCAATACCTTTTTATTAAATACACTTTTCTCTTCCACAGGTTTCTCTGGAATGTTCTTGAAGACCTGAACACATCTCCAGCTGAATGTTGCGCTGATTGTGTCCCCCCCCCTTCTAACCTGATGGCACACTGAAGATGTAGCCCCCCCTCACTGCGGTGTGACCAGGAGTACCCTTCAGGTGAGATGCTGCACCTTAACCCACCATTGTTGTGACACTTGTGTTTTTTAAATTTACCAATGCTGCATTCCTGGTCCCCTCTTTGGAAAGTGGAATGAAACACACTGTTATATCTTGTCATTAAACATTTTTCTCTTCCGTAGGTTTCCCCTGGACGTTCTTAAAGACCCTGAACCCCTCTACAGTGGAAAGTGGCGCTGACACCCCCCTTCTACCATGACGGCTTACTAGCAATGTGCCCCCTCCCCCGTGTAGTGCTGTGTTGCCCACTATTGTGTCCTAACCCTACTTGTAACACTGTCCACCCCAAAATCAATTTAGTTTTACAATAAAGAACACACCATTTAAAAAAAAAAAATCAAGTTTATTATTGATTATAGAAAGTTTAACAATCTATTTTGAATTTAAGAATAAAACTTGAATCTGTTGGTACGGTGGAAGTGAAACTTACTGCGTTTGCAGATGATGTTTTAATATATATATCCAATCCCAAACAATCCCTTGAACCGTTGCTGGAACTACTTGATAGGGTGGGATCTCTATCTGGCTTTTTTATAAATTTTGAAAAATCTAGTGCACTCTATTTAAAACACGGATTTTATAGACCCTTATGGGCGGCGCAATTACCTCTGAACTGGGCAAAAAAGAAACTCCCGTATTTGGGTGTTCTTCTCCCCAAATATATTGCAAACCTCTATGACATTAATATCAAGAAAACGCTTACTAAACTTATGTGGGACCTTGGGGAGATGGCCCATTTACAACTTTCCTTCTTAGGTAGGATAAATATAATCAAAATAATATATTCTCCGAAACTCCTTTATCCATTGCAAGTTCTCCCTCTTTTGCTTTCTAGACAAGATCTCTTACAGATTACATCAGCCTTTAGGAAATTTATTTGGAATAATAAACGCGTGAGAATTGTCCTATTTAAATTATGTCAGCCTAAAACTAATGGGGGTGTTAACTTTCCAGATATTTTGACATATAGCTATGCTTCCCACATCCGATACATCAAGGACTGGTTGTCTTGTACACACACTTACACTGACTCACTTCTTGAACAAAATTAAATTCCTCATATATCCCTGACAGCCTTTCTACACTTAAATGATGCAGAGGTCCCTACGGACTTAACTAATAATCCCCTCTTAATGACCACAAGGAAAGTTTGGCTGTCCCTGAGACATAAATACAAATTGCACAAACACTTGTCTATCCACTTGCCTTTCTTACAGAATCCAGGTTTTCAAAACGGTGGGGCAGCCTTTCCCTTTATTGAATGGAAATCACTAGGACTTTGCAGTATAGGACAGCTAATTAATTTTGACTCCCATAAACCCTTATCCTATGCGGAGGCCCTATCTAAATACCCATATATTGGCCCCCAGAACTTTGCTTTCTTCCAAGCCCAACATTATGTTAATACGGTTTCTAGATTATTGACCACGACTGATTGGGATAACAATCTGGATCGCATGCTATTAAGACCGGAACAATCCAAAGGCGCTATTTCCTTTTACTATAAACAACTTCATACTATAATAGAACATTCAACATTTGGAACTGGGATAGCCCAATGGCTAGAACATTTTCCTAACTTGGATGTTGATGGGTTACTACGCATGCTGCATCTCTCAATGGCTATGTTCCCTGCGGCTAAGTACACTGAAATGTATCTTAATATTTTTCATAGATCTTATATTTCTCCTCATAGAGGATTTTTAATAGGTCTTCTAAATGACCCTTGTTGTCCTAAATGCGGTCACCAAAGGGCAGACCTCTACCATTGCCTATGGGCTTGCCCACTTTTAAGAAGGTTCTGGTTAGCAGTGTGGCGCTTTGCCTCCCAACATTTAGTAAACTATGTCCCCTTCACACCGGAATGGGCATTATTTAGTATGATACCTCCTGGCACTAGAGCTCCCAAGGCCGTTCAAAAATTACTCTTAGCAATCTCATCTGCGGCTAGAAAAGCTCTTTTGCACATGTGGATCAATAGTTCTGCTCCAACTCTAGAAATGTTTAAGGACAAATTATTTTTTCTTTGCCATATGGATTGGCTGGAGGCCTCTCTTCAAAAAGAGTCTCGTACCGAATCCTTTTTCGCAACATGGGAAAGTTTTATTGAAACGCTACCCATTCATACTAGAGAGGCCATTAGCCAATGCTTTTGCAACACACTTTGGTATGAAACCAGGAATTTTCTTAGAGACCCACCCATTGCCCTTGATAACGCTGATTCGCGGGCATAGCGTGTCCCTGTCTCTCCGATGGTCGAGGATCACCTTGTGAATGTTATTTGTTATCTCACAATGTTATGTGAATTACCGGTTTTATAATCTTCCCTACACTTTGCACTATGTCATATATAAATTGTACTATGTTTTCTTTGTTATTTTTCACAATGATTCTATGAATATTGTCACTTTCTCTATGGAAATGCTTCAATAAAGAAAGAAATGTTAAATAAAAAAGAATAAAACTTGAAAACTTAATTATTTTGGTGTGTACTTGATAGGCAATTGTTTGTAATTTTGTAGAATACCTGAAACAAATAGAAAAAATAACATAAGTTCCTTGAATGTTAAGGTCACGGTTCACAAAACATTTTACTCTAGCTGTTGTGGAACTACACAGCCCAGCACTCCCTAACACCTGATGCCAGAGAATGCTAGAAAGTGAAGTCCTACAAGAGCCTCGAGCAGGGATGGGGATCCTAAGGCCCTCTAGCTGTTATGGAACTACACAGCCCAGCACTCCCTGGCACCTGGTGGCAGAGAATGCTGGAAGGTGAAGTCCTACAAGAGCCTCAAGCAGGGATGGGAAACCTAAGGCCCTCTAGCTGTTATGGAACTACACAGCCCTCATGCCTTTGCAACGGTTTTGCCTCCTGAACGTGGTAAAACTGTTGCTGGGATTGCTGGTATGTGTAATTCCACAACAGCTAGCGGGCTGAGGGTTCCCCTTTCCTAAACTATGCCATGGGACTGTTACCTGCGTCTCTCCTGCTGCTATGGAACTGCACATCCCAGCATGCCCTGCCAGTTTTGATATTAAGACACGCTAAAACTGAGGAAGGGCGTGCTAGGATGTGTAGTTCCACAGCAGCAGGAGAGCCACAGGTAGCAGTCCCATGGCCTAGTGCAGTGGTTCCTCACCTCGGTCCACAAGTACCCCCAACAGTTCATGTTTTCTAGGTCTCCTCACAAGTTTGCAAGTAATATAATTTGTTCTACTCTTGGGTGTTTTCCAATGCAGCAGTGCTTAAAGTTCAGACCTGTCCAACTGTTGGGAACCACTGGCCTAATGGGACTAGGTTTGTGTGGTTGGGTGTTGTATGAGACACGTTACACACCATTGTTACCTCTCCACGGTTGTTGATTTCCTGAAGCTGAATTTTGGACCATCCCTACTGGAAAACACAACAGGTGAATAATCCTCTAACACATCATGGGACAAACTCTAATCATTTTTTTTTTAAAAAGAAAAAGAAATGTGGGATCAGAATTTGCTCTCTTTGGCTCATTTGAATAAACCGTAGCCAAAATATAAATGAGCTGTCATTCTTTCACCACATTTATACACGCACACGCATGTATAACTAGGATCGTACACCCAACTCCTTTGTAATTTAAAACCTACTCAGGTGAAAATTACAAGTTAAAACATTGCAAAGAAAAAAATAAACTAATGGGAGGGAGAAAAGGGGGACACAAAAATATACATACTGTATAAAAGAATGAAATTATACAACCATGTTTTTAGTCTCCAGTATCCTCTTCTTCATCCGGATCCAGAATTGGTGATGTATTTGGTGGTGGTGGCCATCTTATTGGAGGCCTTGTTGGTGCAGCTGCTCGCGTCTGCCTGTAGACGGGGTACATCCCTTGATACCCTTGGTATTGTTGGGATTGTCCATACCAGGGTGCTGGTGAAGCAAGGGCATACGATGGGGGTCTCTGTGCAGCTGGTGGTGGTTGTAGTGGTCTTGGCATTGGTTGCGGTGTTCCAGGAAGTTTTTCTGAGATGAGCTGCAACGAAGTTGCGATGAGGCTGAGACTTGCTGCAGATTGCTGGTAGCTGGCTGCCATGCTGTCTGATGCTGCGCTTTGACATGCCGAGTTTTCCACCAATTTGCAGACAGCTGTTGTGAGAATCCGGTGACTGTCCATGATGGTGTGTCGATCCTGTTGCTGTGTCTTCTGAATTTCATAGAGAGTGTTGACCATACTCTCCATTGTCCTCCTCATGCCCTCCATTTGGGTGCTGACTGTGTCTCTGAAGGAGTCCGGATGCTAATGCATCTCCGCAGCCAGGGTGTTGACTCTCCACTTGTGAAGGTGGTTTTCATCGTTGAAGATCCACCACCAATGGAATAGCTGAATCTGAAATTTAAAAACAAAAAATTAGTTACAGCGCATATTAGACGTGTAAGGGATTTAGCACAACTTTTTAATGCTAAAAACATTATACATATCTACAGTATATACTAATTACTCACCAACAGGCGTGGAAACAGGTGGCTGTGGATCCACATCCTCCTCTTCTGATTCTTCCTGTAGTAAGTCCGGCCTGAAGTATGGTCCAATTCCTGAGGCCAATCTGGAGCTGGTTTGTGGCATGTCTTCTGTTCGAAAAATAGACAAGAAAAATATACCAAAAATTAAAGTACCTTCAAGTTCAGCATTACCCAAAGCAAACTCATTTCTACCTTCTTGGATCCGAGGTCCCTCCAGTCCTGGGACATCCCTGACTCGACCCATGTCTTCTCTTAACTCTTCTGCTTGAGACTGAAGAAGGTTCCTAGTGGCTGCCTTCGAATCCGGCAAAAGTGTCCTCCGAAACTCCTGTGGACTCAAACACGCTGGGGATTGTTGGCGTGTCGAGTGGCACAGATTCGTCCAGTTCTGTGGCAGGAGGTTCTTCGGAAACATGCTGTTCCCTATTGGTGTCCGTGGTTTGTGGAGCTTTCCTCCGTTCTCCTGCTGTCTTCTTAGATCTGCTTTGCGGTTGTTCCTCCTCCTCAGCATGAACTCGGCTGCTTCGTGAGGAATCCACATTTCCAGATGTACCTTGAACCATGATGGGGTTAATTCGTCATCGGGTGGTATTCTCCGAGGATGTCCATTGGAGGTTCAATTCGGGTCCACCTCCGGTTCCCATCTCATGGCGTCACTGCATTCCCATCTTCTTCTTCGCTTGTCTTCTGCAGTCGCTGTATCTCTTCATGCAGTTCCTGAAGTCCCAACGGATTCCTGAAACTGCAGTGACTTTGTCGGCAATGTTGTTCCAAATCTTCCTTTTAAGTTTTTGTGCCGTGCTCTGTGCCCTTGGTCCGTACAGCATGTCATAGGATCTGTCCACAGCTTCGACCAAGACACTTCTCTCTAATTTGCTGTAATGTGGGTTCTTCTGAGTCTTCCTTCCAGGTTCCTCTGGTGGGATGTTGTCATCGCAAGGCTCTTCTTGCCGACTTGTAGTCTTCTAGGACAAGAAAAATAAAATAAAATTGTATTTCACAACTGACGTTTGGGTGTGCCTACCGGTATGCAAGTCTACCTGGCAGTTCTCAAACTGACCTGTGGGCAGTGGCGGATCCAGGGGGGGGCACTCGGGCCCGTCCCCATCCCCCCCCGCTTGTGTCACTGAGACTCGCTGCCGTTCAGTGCAGCGGCAGCGTCTCAGCTGTCAGGAGGAGAGCGCGGCTATCTGGCGACGTGTTGCGGACTTCAAACCAGCCGCCGGTTCGTGAGCCAATCAGAGCTCACGGACCCACAGCCAATCAGGAGCCGCCGGTCCGCGAGCTCTGATTGGCTCACAAACTGGCGGCTAGTTTGAAGTCCTACACGCCGCCAGACATAGCCGCGCTCTCCTCCTGACGCCCTCAGAGCCGGCAGAGAAACAGCAGCCGCAGCAGCAGTGGTAAGCAGCTGCAGAACTGCTGTGGGGGCATTTGTATAGTATACCTGCTGTGGGGGCATTTGTATACCTGGCACTGTGAGGGCAATTGTATACCTGGCACTGTGGGGGCAATTGTTTACCTGGCACTGTGAGGGCAATTGTTTACCTGGCACTGTGGGGGCATTTGTATACCTGACACTGTGGGGGCATTTTTGGATCTGGCACTGTAGGGGCATTTTTGGATCTGGCAATGTAGGGGCATTTGTGGATCTGGCACTGTGGGGGCATTTGTGGATCTGGCACTGTGGGGGCATTTGTGGATCTGGCACTGTGGGGGCAATTGTGGCTCTGGCACTGTGGGGGCAATTGTGGCTCTGGCACTGTGGGGGCAATTGTGGCTCTGGCACTGTGGGTGCAATTGTGGATTTGGCACTGCACTATTGGGGGCATATGTCTGTGTATCACGTCTCATTTTAATTGGCCACACTCACTAAATGACTGCGGGCATTACTACAGGCAACATTACTACTGGGGGCAATACGGGCATTGCATAAGGGGCACCACTACTATGGGGTCTATATAATGGGCACCAGCAGTACAGTGGACATTGCATAATGAGCGCTACAACTGTGGGCATTGTATAAGAAGCGCCACCTCACATGCACCGAAGCCGCACGCAAATGTACTTCCCCTTCCATGGTGCCCCCCCTATCATTTTCTTCTGGATCCGCCCCTGCCTGTGGGTGTGCCTACCGGTATGCAAGTGTACCTGACAGTGCACAAACTGAACTGAGGGTGTGCCTACCAGTATGTGAGTCTACCTGGCAGTGTGCAAACTGACCTGTGGGTGTTGCAAAGTGAAAGTTAGTGTAGCTGGCTGCAAGTGTGGATTGTGACTTTTTTAGTACCTGGCTTGGCCTTGTCCTTGCTTGTTTAGGACGTGGTCGACGTTCTTTGGTTGGTCACTGTTGAGTCTCCGTATCTTCTTCCTGGGTTGGGTCCCACTCCTCTCTGCTGGTCAGGGATTCTTCTGAGGTGTGGGGGGAAGGGGGAGCATGTGGTCATTTGTCTCTGGATATTTCTGTTACAAAAAAATAAATAAATAAATAAAAACTTTATAAAATATTTTTAAAAAACACATACAAAAATTACAACACAAACACCAATCTCACATTAATCAACACTGCATCCATTTTGTATGAAAACCCCGCCCCAAATTTCAAAGTACCCCAAGGACATCCATACACCCCACCATTGCATGATGCAATAAGGCAAACAGCATAAAATTTAAAATAAAAAACATCCAAAAGCCCTTCAGCTCTTATGGCACTACACAGCCCAGCATGCACAAACAAACACTTTAAACATGTTACAACCAGCAGAAAATCCATTTAAAAAAACAACACATCAGCAGCCATTATAAATTAACACAAATGACCCCGCCCAAACAGTATCAAGGTACCCCAAAATCCACCAAACACCCCAACTTTACATGAAGCAAGACACCAAACCTGGAAAATAAAATAAAAATAAAAAAAACACTTTATGTGCTGTGGTACTACACAGCCCAGCATGCACAAACAGTTTAAACATGTTACAAGCAGGAGAGAATGCATTTAAAAAAAACGACACATCAGCAGCCATTATAAATTAACACAAATGACCCTGCCCAAACAGTATCAAAGTACCCCAAAATTCACCAAACACCCCAACTTTACATGAAGCAAGACACCAAACCAGGAGAAAAAAAAACACTTTATGTGCTGTGGCACTACACAGCCCAGCATGCACAAACACTAGAAACATGCTACAACCAGCAGAGAATCCATTTAAAGAAACATCAGCAGTAATTTTAAATCAACACAAATGACCCTGCGCAAACAGCATCAAAGTACCCCAAAATCCACCAAACACTCCAAAATTTCATGATGCAATCCCCCCAAACAACATAAAACATTTTAAAAGCAGCATTGCACACATTTTAAACATAACCAAACCCCACCCAAACAGTCCCAATGTACCCCATATACAGCTCTACAGCCCAACATTACATTACACCCCAACATTACATTACACCAAACACTCCAAAATTTCATGATGGAATCCCCCCAAACAACATAAAACATTTTAAAAGCAGCCCTGCACACATTTTAAACATAACCAAACCCCACCCATACAGTCCCAAAGTACCCATATACAGCCCTACACCCATACTTACCAACATTGTATTTCTCCTCTCCGGGAGAAGCCCGGAGAGGAGACGCCGCAGGTGTCTTCGGGGGGCGGGGCCAGACTGTGACATCACTAAGCCCCACCCCCACACTGGGAAATGCTGCAATTCGCGGGTCCGCGGGAAGGGGCCGGGGCTAAAATTATGCGATTTGCGTCATTTTAACCACTTCTCCACCCGACGGACCCGCAAATGCCTCCCGCAGCTTCCGGGAGAGTAGGTAAGTATGCCTACACCCCAACATTACATGATGCAATACTTCCAAACCGCATAATACCCTCCATTTGTCTTCATCCCTCAGCAACATGTTCACAGACTGTTAGATAATATTGAGGATAATTCCTCGGAGAAGGAAATTGTATTTAAAAGAAAAAAATGTTTTGTCCCTGTCAGCTCTGAAGAGAACAGGGACAACTCAGAGACTGAGAGAGCGCCCCCCAGTGACCAGTTGCACTCTCCTTCTGCATTTCCTTACAATAAGGTAAGGAAAAATACAACCAAAAAGATAAATTTGAACAATGTTTCTCTTATAGGCCCTACACACTGGCCGACATCACTCCAAGATATGAACGATCTCGTTCATTAATGAACGAGATACCGTTCATATCTTTGAGTGTGGAGGCACCAGCGCTGAACAATGTGCGGCCCCGCGCTCATTCATCTCTGGTGCCCCGTCAGCTGTGCATGCAGGCCAATGTGGACGATCTCGTCCATATTTGCCTGCACTGCTACGGAGCTCCTGTAACTTCACTCCCCCGTCACTGCCCCCGCCGCCGGGTCGCCCGTCGGCCGTATCCGCCGTCGGGCAGCTCGGCGGCGGATCGCTTAATGTGTAGGGCCCTTTAGAGATGCTGCCTGCTCGGAGAAAAAACATCAAATTTCTTGGTATTGCCTGTAGCCGAATACCTCCATGGTGCATAGCAAACCACCATCTCCTGCCCATGGCCTACACAAATATTCTGCCTCTGACCGGCAGCACTCACCGACCTACTCCCACAGCATACAATGTACTATATCTCACTCACAAGTACAGCGAATCTGATTTTTCCTCTGTGGATGGGGAATCTGAGAAGGTCACTAAGATGTCCACATCCTCTAAAATAGGCGAATATAGTGACACCACCAAATAAATTATACACCTCTCATTGGGCACTAGATGAATGCACAGTGGTTTGCCAGTTTGCCCAATTAACATTTAGCATCCTCATAAAAGAGGATGAGATGGTTCTACTTAATCATACCAGATATCCCTGCCCTCTTTGACCCGGAGTTTGATCTGTTACTTAGTTCACTTGTCGGGCATAGGACCCAGAGTGACACTACAGATAAGCTTTTCAGAAAGATACCGTGCAAGAAAAAAAGGAATTGGTTTCCCCAGCACCCTGAATGATAACAGTAACCAGATATAAATCCCACATGATAATAGAATTCAGAGATCTTCGTTACACATATTTGCGCAAATGTGTGGTTAAGCCCCAAAGCCGCATCAAGGCCTCTCTGTATATTTGGGGTCCCTAGCGCTATATCTAGGTGCAGGGTGTGGCACCCCAAAACACCAGAATGAGCCAGAAAGCCCAGAGTGGCATACCAGTGTAAAAAACTATAGTGTTAATAAATTAGTATTTAGGAAGCCGAAGCTATAGAGAGGGTGATACAAACATGAAATGTAATTAAAATAGAGAAATAGTGTTAGAAAATTAATAAGTGAAAAGTGTTAATAGAATGTAAAGGTATGCCACACTAAAGCCATCCAGCTCAGCCAGTCCAGAGGCACCACACCTCACACCTCCATTACCCCAATCTGGGTCTAATATTAACCAGCAAGGAGCCACATGATAATGGCTCCTTATCCTTACTAAAATATGTCTAAGCTAAGAGCTACCTACCTTGGAGCAACCCCATAATGCTCCATGTGGCATGTCAGGGCCTGCACCTCCTCCTAATGCAGGAACCTCTCTGCCTCTCACAACAGACATATAGATTGGTAAATGCTCAATTAGCTTAGTGATATCATTCAGGTGCTCGAAAGGAAGGGGTATTTCTGAGCAAGAAAAAAAGCAATTGGTTTCCCCAGCACCCTGAATGATAACAGTAACCAGATATAAATCCCACATGATAATAGAATTCAGAGATCTTCGTTACACATATTTGCGGAAATGTGTGGTTAAGCCCCAAAGCCGCATCAAGGCCTCTCTGTATATTTGGGGTCCCTAGCGCTATATCTAGGTGCAGGGTGTGGCACCCCAAAACACCAGAATGAGCAAGAAAGCCCAGCGTGGCATACCAGTGTAATTTTACACTGGTATACCACGCTGGGCTTTCTGGCTCATTCTGGTGTTTTGGGGTGCCACACCCTGCACCTAGATATAGCGCATGGGACCCCAAATATACAGAGAGGCCTTGATGCGGCTGTGGGGCTTAACCACGCAAATATGTGTAACGAAGATCTCTGAATTCTATTATCATGTGGGATTTATATCTGGTTACTGTTATCATTCAGGGTGCTGGGGAAACCAATTGCTTTTTTTCTTGCTCAGAAATACCCCTTTCTTTCGAGCACCTGAATGATATCACTAAGCTAATTGAGCATTTACCAATCTATATGTCAGAAAGATACCGTTTAAGGTTTCTGATGCAGCAGGCCCCCTCCTATTTATCCTACACAAGGTTTAAAAAGAAGGAGAGTTTAGTGGTTCCTTAGACTCTAGAGGCCTCCAAGAACGTTCTCCTTAAAGCCATAAGCAGAGCCACTTTAATGATCGGCCAAACATTTCATTTTATATCAAACACCCATAGACCCTGCTGGCTTGCAAGAGCAGGTTTAACTAACCTAGCCCCTAGGCCTGTAGAAAGGGCAGGCCAGAATGCTATGCTGGCTATGCAGCCATGTAGAGCACCAAATGTGGATGGAGCTGTCACTGCATTCTCCATCCCGACTGCCACCCACTGCCACCTCCTGAGATGTTGTCGAAGTAAAAAATATTACATAGAGAGAACATACAGACTCCACACATTATAAGTCGCTATACTTGCGAATACGCACAGCGTGCACAGCAAATATGGTAACATACGCATTTACACAGATATGCCACAAAGATAGATTCGACACATATTTCATACAGCACATAAATTGAACATATCAAACGCCAGACATCATAATGTTTTAAATTATATAATGGAGTAACGTCATGCATGTGTATTATTGGAGCGGAGCAAGATGGACATGTCGTGCTTAGTGTCAAAGTAATCAGATTAATGTGTGTATCAATTTGATGCCTGTTATTAAGTTGTAGCACATTGCCATTAGTAGATATGATTGAATGTATCAATATAAAGCTACAATTCTGAAGAGAACAAAAGGGTTCCATTTAAAGCATGTGATAGCCAGGAAACTCAGGCCAGCCCTTTTGATGTCTTCAAGGCTTGCATATGAACTGAACAATGACTCATCCTGAATGAGAAAGTTCCCTCCCCTAGACTAATAACAAGAGACCTGTGCACGCCCCCAACTCTCAGTGTATTGCTGAACACACACACACGGCCCTTTTTGTCCCTGATGATGGTGAAGATGCTGACTGTCCAGTGGCTGCATGATTTTACACAGAGAGAGAGAGAGATATGGAGTGGAGACTGTATTTGAGCAAAATATGGTAATTGTATTGCTGTCCGTGTCTGTATTTGAATTAGTTTGTAATATCTGCTTACTGTGTAAATTGTAACCATGTAACTATATATATACTGTACATTGTGATATATTGAATACCTATCCTTTTAATAACAAATATATACATTAATGAGCTTTGGAACTCAGATAATGTGTGGGTGTATTGTTTTTCTCTTATGGGATGCAGTGTTTTGCGATGTATAGCGCACATTCATAGCACATGGTAATAAGATGCGCAGGGGTCCACAGTATATATTAGAGCTGGCATTTTAAATATTTGTTAGAAAATAATTTGAATTGCACAATGTGCTCACACCCCTGCTGCATTGCCCACAGAGAGAGCCCGGACCACGGGGTGAGGTGAGCGATTAGCTGGTGAGGTAAATCACTGGGACAGGGTTGCACGCTGTGGGTGCTATGTTTCTGCAAGCGCACTCACTATCTCCTTGTTACCCCTGCCTTAGTCACCCACTATCTCCCTGTCACCACTGCCTCACCATTTACCCATTTTCTCCCTGTCACCCCTACCTCACCAGTCCTCAACAATCTCCATCACCCCTGCCTCAGTCACTATATTTCTGTTACCCCTGCCTTAGTCACCCACTATCTCCCTGTCACCTTTGCCTCCCCAGTCACCCACTATCTTCCTGTCACCCCTGCCTCCCCATTCATCCACTATCTACCTGTCACCCCTGCCTCACCCTGTCACCCACTATCTAACCGTCACCCATATCTCAGTCACCCACCTGTCGCTCCTGCCTCCCCAGTCACCCTCTATCTTCTTGTCATCCCTGCCTTAGTCACCCACAATCTTCCTATCACCACTGTCTCACCAGTCACCCATTTTCTGTCATCCCTGCCTCAATCACCCACTATCTCCCTGTCGCCCCTGCCTCAATCATCCACTATCTCCCTGTCACCACTGCCTCACCAGTTACCCATTTTCTCCCTGTCACCCCTACCTCACCAGTCATCAACAATCTCCATCACCCCTGCCTCAGTTACGATATACCTGTCACCCCTGCCTTGGTCACCCACTATCTCCCTGTCACCTTTGCCTTCCCAGTCACCCACTATCTTCCTGTCACCCCTGCTTCCCCATTCATCCACCCATTTTCTGTCACCCCTGCCTCAATCACCCACTATCTCCCTGTCGCCCCTGCCTCAATCATCAACTATCTCCTTGTCACCCCTGCCTTCCCAGTCACCCACTAAGTATCTGTCACCCTGCCTCACCAACAGAGGCATAATGAGGGTAGGGCGAGCAGGGTGCATGCCCTTTGTGCCATGACAGGTCCAGAAGAGGGTGGTGCCGCCAGCAGCATTATTAGCACTACTGTCTCTGCCAGCAGTGATGAAGCTGCTATGGACCCAGGCCAGGCTGCTTCCAGGGCCAGCATTCCCTGCACCCAGTCAAACTAAACGTCGTCCCCCACACCACCTAAAAAAAAACATCCCTGCCCCCGGGACCATATAGGGGCAGGACTGGTGAGCTGGAAACCTACGCACCTGACCTCGCCACATTTAGGAGCCCAGCGATTCTCTGAAAATACAGATGATGATAGAGATCTGTGTCGCCCTCCCCCAGCAGCACCGGCGCCCTCCCTCCTCCAGCAGCCGCACCATGAAGAGGAAGTCTCCTGTGGCACAGTTCCCCATGGTGTCCACTCGGCGCTTCACCCAGCCTCACACTGCGGACATTACCAGCTGGGGCTGTGCCATGTGACTGCGTAGCAGCTTGAATAGCTCCGTGTCCTGCCTGGGCACCCCCCTGCCGCCGGTCTCACCTGTATCTAGTTCTGCGGGCCTTCCTCTGCCCCTGCAGCTCATTGTGGTGGATTGGAGCACAGAGCAGTGAGTGCCCGAGGATCCCTTTACTCAGTCTACGTGTATGTGTGTGTGTGTGTGTGTGTGTGTGTGTGTGTGTGTGTGTGTGACACCCTGTAACCCCCTACCCCTTTGTGTGTGTGTGTGACACCCTGTACCCCCCTACCCCTGAGTGTGACACCCTGTATCCCCTATCACTGTGTATGTGTGTGTGACACCCTGTACACCCCTATCCGTGTGTGTGTGTGACACCCTGTACCCCCTATCCCTGTGTGTGTGACACCCTGTACCCCCCTACCCCTGCATGTGTGTCACCCTGTACCCCCTACCCCTGTGTGCGTGACACTCTGTTCCCTACTATCCCTGTGTGTGACACTCTGTACCCCCCTACCTGTGTGTGTGACTTCCTGTGTGTGTGTGTGTGTGTGTGTGTGTGTGTGTGTGGGTGTGTGTGTGTGTCACTCTGTAACCCCTACCCCTGTGTGTGACACCCTGTACGTGTGTGTGTGTGTGTGTGTGTGTGTGTGTGTGTAACACAGTATCCCCCTATCTGTGTGTGTGTGTGTGTGTGTGTGTGACACCCTGTACACCCTACCCGTGTGTGACACCCTGCATCTGTGTGTGTGTTTGTGACACCCTGTGCCACCCTACCCTTGTGTGTGTGTGTGTGTGTGTGTGTGTGTGTGCGTGCGTGTGTGTGTGTGTGTGTGTGTGTGTGTGTGTGTGTGTGAGAAACCCTGTACCCCTCTACCCTTGTATGTGTGTGTGACACCCTATATCCCCCTACTCTTGTATGTGTGCGTGATTATCTATATCCCCCTACCCTTTTATGTGTGCATGACACCCTGTATCCTCCTATCCTTGTATGTGTGCGTGATACCCTGGTCCCCCTCTACCCTTGTATGTTTGCATGACACCCTGTACCCCTCTACCCTTCTATGTGTGCATGACACCCTTTACACCCTACCGTGTGTGTGTGTGTGTGTTTGTGTGACACCCCGTACCCCCTACCCCTGTGTGTGTAACACCCTGTCCCCTCCATCCCTGCATGTTTATGATACCCTGAATTTCCCTACCTCTGTGTGACACCCTATACCCCTCTAGCCTTCTGTGTGTGTTACACCTTGTGCCCCCCCTTCTCCAATGTATGGCAACCTGTATCCCCCTACCCTTGTGTGTATGACATCCTGAACACCCCTACCCCAAGTGTATGAAACACTGTACACCCCTTACCTCTGTGTATGTCCCCTTGTAGCTCTCTGCTTCTGATCTGGTGGACGCTGGTTGGAAGGCATAGCGCCCTTTACAAAGATGTCCACGAGCTATTCTGAGCCTCAGGAAGAGACACTGCACCAAAGCCACACGCAGCTGACTCGGCGGTGGATCTCCGCAACAGGTGCACATTCAATTGGCACCCTCCCGGTTATTAATATAAGAGAGAGACATCGCTTCCATACATTCAGCAACTCCGATCATGGTAACCCCACAGCTAATATGCTTTTGTATATATATATATATATTGCGTATATACTCATATTTTTTCATATTTTTTTCGATTCATCTGTGTGATTTATTAATAAATGTGATTTTTTTTATGACTCTTTTCCTCCTCTTCCCCCTCTCTCTTCTCCTCCTCTTCCTCCTCATCTTCTCTCTCTCCTTCTCTTCCTCTGCCTCTCTCTTCCGCTTCTCCTCCTCTCTTTTCTCTTCTTCTCCTCATCTCTCTTTCTTCTCCTATTCTCTCTCCCATCCCTCTTTCCTTATCTCTTTTTCTTCTCCTACTCCTTCCTTCCTCTCTTTCTTTTCTTTTCCTCTTCCTCTCCCCTCTCACTTCCTCCCCCTTCTCCCATCCTTTCCCCTTCTCTCCCCTCTCTCTTTCTCTCACCTCTCTCCCCCTCCTCTCTTTCTTCTCCTACTCTTCTCTAGTCCGCTCTCTCCCGCCCTCTTTCATCTTCTCCTCCTCCCTCTCTCTCTCCCCCTCCCTCTCCTTTCCTCTCCCTTCTTCTCCTACTCCATCCCTGTCTCTCCTTTCCTCCTCCCTCTCTTTGTATTTTTCTTCTTCTCCTCCCTCCTTCTCCTTCCCCTTCCTCCCTCTTTCTCCCTCTCTTTTGCTCCATATCTTCTTTGCCCTCCCTTTTTCCCTCTCTTCTTCTCCCTCCCTTTTTCCCTCACTTCTTCTTCTTCTCCTCCCCCTACCTCCCTCTCTCTCTCTTCTTCTTCTCCTCCTCCTCCCTCCCTCCTTCCCTATTTCTTCTTTTCCTCCTCCCTCACTCTTTCTCCTTCTCTCTTCTGCTACTCCTCCTCCCTCCATCTCTCCCACTCTCCTCTTCTTCTCCTCCTTGCCCCCCCCCCTCTCCCTCTTCTGCTCCTCTTCCCTCTCTTCCTTTCTCTTTCTCCTCCTCACTCTTTCTTGTCCTACTCCCCTCCCTCACTGTACTCTTCTCTCTTCTTTTCCTCCCTACCTCTCTCTCCTTCTTCTTCTTCTTCTTCTTCTTCTTCTTCTTCTTCTTCTTCTTCTTCTTCTTCTTTCCTCTCCTTCTCCTTCTTCTCCCTCTCTTCTCCTTCTTCTCCTTCTTCTCCTCCTCCTCCTCCTCCTCCCTCATTCCTCTCTTCTCCTTCTTCTTCTCCTCCTCCTCCTCCCTCATTCCTCTCTTCTCCTTCTTTTTCTCCTCCTCCTCCTCCCTCATTCCTCTCTTCTCCTTCTTCTTCTTCTTCTTCTTCTTCTCCTCCTCCCTCATTCCTCTCTTCTCCTTCTTCTTCTTCTTCTCCTCCTCCTCCTCCCTCATTCCTCTCTTCTACTTCTTCTTCTCCTCCTCCTCCTTCCTCATTCCTCTCTTCTCCTTCTTCTTCTTCTTCTCCTCCTCCCTCATTCCTCTCTTCTCCTTCTTCTTCTTCTTCTTCTTCTTCTTCTTCTCCTCCTCCTCCTCCCTCATTTCTCTCTTCTTCTCCTTCTTCTTCTTCTTCTTCTTCTTCTTCTTCTTCTTCTTCTTCTCCTCCTCCTCCTCCCTCATTCCTCTCTTCTCCTTCTTCTTCTTCTTCTTCTTCTTCTTCTTCTTCTTCTTCTTCTTCTTCTCCTCCTCCTCCCTCATTCCTCTCTTCTCCTTCTTCTCCTCCTCCTCCCTCATTCCTCTCTTCTCCTTCTTCTTCTTCTCCTCCTCCTCCCTCATTCCTCTCTTCTCCTTCTTCTCCTCCTCCTCCTCCCTCATTCCTCTCTTTTTCCCTCTCTTCTTCTCCTTCTCCATCCTCTCTCCCACTCTCTTCTTTTCATCCCCCCTCTTCTCCTTTCCCCTTTCTTCCTCTACTCCTCTCTTTCTGGTTCTCACTTCTCCCTCCCTCCCTGTTTTTCTCCCCCTCCTTCCATCCTTCTTTTTCTCCTCACTACTTCTCCTCCCTCCTTCCCTCTTTCTCCTTCTCTCTTTCTACTCCTCTCCAGCTCCCTCCCTCTTTCTTCTCTCTTATCCTCCAACATCCCTATTTCTCCTTCTTTCTTCTCCTCCTCCTCCTCCCTCCCTCCCTATTTTTCCTTTTCTTCTTCTCCTCCATCACTCTCTCTGCTCCTCTCCCCTCTTCCTCTCCTCTCTCTCTCTCCTTATCACTTCTTCTACTCCTCTCTCCCTTTTTCTTTCTCACTACTACTTCGCCTCCTCCCATCCTCTTTCTCCTACTCACTTATTTTCCTTCTCCTCCTCGTTCCCTCTCTTTGTTTCTTCTCTTCTCCTCCACCCCTCTCTCTTCTTCTTATCTTCCTCCTCTCTCTCTCTTCTCCTTGTCACGATCCAGGTAATTCCTTATCAGTATTTACCTTCCAAATGCCTCTTGAGACTGTCCCAGCGTTCCAAGCCTGGATTCCATCTGCACTGTCTGCATGCAGCACGCTGCATCTCATTGTCTCAAGTCTCTTCACTGTGATTCTGGCAGCTTCATGGTTAAAACTCACATTCAAGTTACAAACAGTCTTTCCCTCCAAGTTCAAACATGGGCGCAGCCATGTTTGTTTTCATCACATGTTACTTTTCAGCCTATCAGCTGCACTCTGGTTTCTGCCTAATTATCCAGCAGCTGCACTCTAGACTCTTCTTAATCAGCCAGCCAATCCCCATTTCCCAGCTGGTATAAATATCCTGTTCCTGGGCTGGAAAGTTGTCAGTGCTTCAGTTGTCATCCTAGTGAAACCAGTCTCTTCCAATTGTGGTTGTTCCTGCCTGCAAACTCCACTAGAGACTCACACCAGTTCCACTCTCCATGGTGCAGCCTGACTCTGCAGTGTCTCATCATTGCATCCTGTTACCGGCAGTTACCCAACACCGGCTTCCAGCTTCCAGCTTCCAGTGCTGCTCTGCCCTGCCAGTAACCATCGGTGTTCCGCCATCAATCTCCAGTCACCATCGGTGTTCCACCATCAATCTCCAGTCACCATCGGTAATCCGCCATCGATCTCCAGTCACCATCGGTGTTCCGCCATCAATCTCCAGTCACCATCGGTGTTCCGCCATCGATCGCTAGCTACATCGGTGTTCCGCCATCGATCTCCCATTGCACCCTGCGTCTAGCAGATTACTATAACAAAAGGCTTCCAGCATTCCAGCTTCCAGCAGTGCCCTGTTCCTGTATTCCGGTAATCTGCGCTCTCAAGCATCTCCTGTATATGCTCTCAAGCATCTCTTGTATATGCTCTCAAGCATCCCCTGTATATGCTCTCAAGCATCTTCTATATATGCTCTCAAGCATCTCCTGTATATGCTCTCAAGCATCTCCTGTATCTGCGCTCACAAGCATCTCCTGTATCTGCGCTCACAAGCATCTCCTGTATCTGCGCTCACAAGCATCTCCTGTATCTGCGCTCACAAGCATCATCTATACATCCCTCGCTCTCAAGCTACATTAGTGCGCTCCAGCACTATCTAGTCAGCTCTTCCATTGGACCACTCCCATCTGGTAAAACCCGGAAGTTCACAGTCACCAGCTTCTACTTCCAATCAGCTCCCTAGTGCATTGATGTTGGTAAGGACATACTATCTCCAGGTCCTTTAAGACTGTACCCAATTGTACCTAGAGACTTCCTATATGCACTTCCAAGAACTGTGACTTGTTATCATTCTGCTACTGCCAATATTCATTACTGAGCTGAGTTTCAATAAAACCTTTGAACATATCCTCTGTTGTCGTGGTCACGCCTTCGGGCTTTAGGTACTGCATGTTTACGCATGTCCAGCAGTCCTATCTGGACTCTCACATTTAAGTATACCTCAGCCCCTACAACTGAGGCTTCCAGTAGTGAGCACCAGCCCTCAGTTGTGACAGTAAGCACTGACCTAATGGATCCGGCCGGAGACCAGGTCCAAGCGACTAGCCCGATGCAAGAGCTTGCAGCCTGCCTAAACATCAGGAGGCTGCATAGGGCCATGTGATTCTCTGTCTCCAGGACCTCTCCTCTCGGCTGGATGGAATCCAAACAACCCTTTGTGGTTCAGGGGCGTCCAGTGTGCCGACAGCTGTACCTTTGGTGGTATCCCCACCCACCATTCCCGTTTCTGCT
Source organism: Pseudophryne corroboree (assembly GCF_028390025.1). Lineage (NCBI taxonomy): Eukaryota > Metazoa > Chordata > Amphibia > Anura > Myobatrachidae > Pseudophryne > Pseudophryne corroboree. The sequence continues at coordinate 197,789,061 of NC_086452.1, read as the reverse complement.
CCTCATCTCCATTTACCGACACCTGATACTCCTCTTCAGGTATCTGATTTAAGAGAACTCTCTGACATTTTTGTGAAAGACATTCCTGTTGAGGGAATGAGCTCCTCTGTTCATCATTCCCGATTCTCACTGTTCCCTGTCGCTTGTAAATTTGAATATTTAAGGATTCTCAATCAACTGTTGGGACAGTTACAAGACCTTCTCTCTAACATTGTTCTGATAATTTCAAAGTGTCTCAGTGATACTCCTAATATCTCTGCTCCCATCTCCATGAAAGCCTTCCCACAGTCTGCCGAGAACAAAGATGCGACAGCTGCCAATCTCTCTATGTCCAAGTCATTTCCCCTTGCACCAAGTAAAGATACGTTCCGGAGTAAGCCACGGTCTAGACTTTCTGAAGAGGAATGCAAGCGTCGCATGCAGTTTCAACTCTGTTTCTACTGTGGGGGTTCTGATCACTTTCTTAAAGACTGTTCACTCCGTAAGCCAAGGAAGTGTGTTAGACCTCCCAAACACAGCATTCATAGTTACAAACCTTCCTATGTGGAATCTTCAGCTCCTTCTGATCCGGTCAGGAACAATAAGAAGGTCTATCAAAGAGAAACCCAATTCTACAATTGGGGTCCTGTGACCAGGAGCCCCATTTCCAATTCTGGTAAACAAAAGAGATTAAATAAGACTTTCTTCAAAGGGAAGTCAAATTCTGCAGCCCAAGTAGGGGCGTTCGTTTCTGCGGCCCAAGAAGGGGCGTTCGTTACTGCAGCCCAAGGAGGGGCGTTCGTTTCTGCAGCCCAAGGAGGGCCGTTAGTTTCTGCAGCCCAAGGAGGGGTGTTAGTTTCTGCAGCCCAAGGAGGGGCATTTGTTTCTGCAACCCCAGGAGGGGTATCCAATGTTCAAGCTCTAGTAGGGGCATATGAGTCTTCTCAAAAATGAGTTTCTGATCTGTCAACCCCAGGAGGGGTGCTGGAGATAACAACCCTGAGAGAGCTGTCTGATTCGTCAACCCCAGGAGGGGTCACCAAAGTTTCAGCCCCAAGGGAAGTATCCAGAGCCAAGTTCCCAGATGGAAATTTTTGTGCTACAGATGCAGATATGAACTCCTGTTTGCCGTCTTCAGAGAGCACCACCCTGTTGGCATCCAGCATGGACCAGGTCCAGGATGGTCTAACAGAACACTTGGATACCACTCATTCCGGTTCTAACCGGATTCTGACTCCTTCAGTTCCAGCTGATTCAACTGTCTCCAGACTCAATCCGGTTCCATCCGTCTGTCTGAAGATTCCTTCGGTTCCAGCCGATTCCAATATCTCTGGACCCAATCCGGTTCCATCCGTATGTCCAAAGACTCCTTCAGTTCCAGCTGATTCAACTGCCAATCCGAAGACTCCTCCGGTCCCAGCCGGTTCAAGCTTTTCAGGACCCAATCCGGTCCCATCCGTCTGTCCGGTTCAGCCTCCTTTAGTTCCAGCCGATTCCAGCACCTTCGGATCTAATCCGGTCCTATCCGTCGGTCCAAAGTCTCCGCCGGTCTTAGCTGGTTTAAGTTTGTCTGGACTCAATCTGGTCTCATTCATAAGTCCGACACAGTCTCCTCTGGATTCAATCTGGATCCTTCCGTTTGTTCAGGTATAGAACTTATAAGAAGTGTCCTGGGGCCACTCCTAAAGGGGGGGGGGTGCTGTCACGATCCAGGTAATTCCTTATCAGCATTTACCTTCCAAATGCCTCTTGAGACTGTCCCAGCATTCCAAGCCTGGATTCCATCTGCACTGTCTGCATGCAGCACCCTGCATCTCATTGTCTCAAGTCTCTTCGCTGTGATTCTGGCAGCTTCATGGTTAAAACTCACATGCAAGTTACAAAAAGTCTTTCCCTCCAAGTTCAAACATGGGTGCAGCCATGTTTGTTTTCATCACATGTTACTTTTCAGCCTATCAGCTGCACTCTGGTTTCTGCCTAATTATCCAGCAGCTGCACTCTAGACTCTGCTTAATCAGCCAGCCAATCCCAGTTTCCCAGCTGGTATAAATATCCTGTTCCTGGGCTGGAAAGTTGTCAGTGCTTCAGTTATCATCCTAGTGAAACCAGTCTCTTCCTTTTTGTGGTCGTTCCTGCCTGCAAACTCCACTACAGACTCACACCAGTTCCACTCTCCATGGTGCAGCCTGACTCTGCAGTGTCTCATCATTGCATCCTGTGACCGGCAGTTACCCGACACCGGCTCCAAGCTTCCAGTGCTGCTCTGCCCTGCCAGTAACCATTGGTGTTCCGCCATTGATCTCCAGTCACCATCGGTGTTCTGCCATCGATCTCCAGTCACCATCGGTGTTCCACCATCGATCTCCAGTCACCATTGGTGTTCCGCCATCGATCTCCGGTCACCATCGGTGTTCCGCCATCGATCTCCCATTGCAGCCTGCGTCTAGCAGATTACTATAACACCGGCTTCCAGCATTCCAGCTTCCAGCAGTGCCCTGTTCCTGTATTCCGGTAATCTGCACTCTCAAGCTTCTCCTGTATATGCTCTCAAGCATCTCCTGTATATGCTCTCAAGCATCTCTTGTATATGCTCTCAAGCATCTCTTGTATATGCTCTCAAGCATCTCCTGTATATGCTCTCAAGCATCTCCTGTATCTGCGCTCACAAGCATCTCCTGTATCTGCGCTCACAAGCATCTCCTGTATCTGCGCTCACAAGCATCATCTATACATTCCTCGCTCTCAAGCTACATTAGTGCGCTCCAGCACTATCTAGTCAGCTCTTCCATTGGACCACTCCCATCTGGTAAAACCCGGCAGTTCACAGTCACCAGCTTCTACTTCCAATCAGCTCCCTAGTGCATTGGTGTTGGTAAGGACATACTATCTCCAGGTCCTTTAAGACTGTACCCAATTGTACCTAGAGACTTCCTATATGCACTTCCAAGAACTGTGACTTGTTATCATTCTGCTACTGCCAATATTCATTACTGAGCTGAGTTTCAATAAAACCTTTGAACATATCCTCTGTTGTCGTGGTCACGCCTTCGGGCTTTAGGTACTGCAGGTTCACGCATGTCCAGCAGTCCTATCTGGACTCTCACATTTAAGTATACCTCAGCCCCTACAACTGAGGCTTCCAGTAGTGAGCACCAGCCCTCAGTTGTGACACTCCTTCTCTCCCATGTCCTCTCTTTCTCCTTCTCTTTCTTCTCCGCCTCTTCCTTCCTTCCTTTCTTTCTCTTTCTCTCTTTCTCTCTTTCTTTCTTTCTTCCTTTCTTTCTTCCCTCCCTCCTTCTCTTTCTCCCTCCCCTCCTCTCCTCCCTTTGTTACATGTTTACAGGCACTACATCTGCCACCATTGCTTCTCACAGTTCTCCCACTCCTGTCCTCAGTTATATGTATACAGACTGAGACTGCCTTTACTTCCTGCCCATTTTGACCCGCACAGCCCCCCCCCCCCCTTATTTCTGTCCAATGCTTTGTGTTATATTTATAGTAGTACAGGCACTATCCTTTCCTCTTGCCCCTTTTGCCGCTCACAGTCCTCCCTCCCCTATCCTTCATATGTATTCCAAAGAGACTGCTTCTGCTTCCTGTTCCTATTGTCCAGCACAGCCCCCTCCTCTATTCCTGTCCTAGTTTATGTACCTATGTAAGATTTATTCTATATAAGCTTTTATAGATCTTTTGTTTTTTGGAGGGGGGACGCTGTTTTTCATTTTGCCCTGGGTGCCAAAAACCCTTGTTATGCCTCTGCTCACCAGTGACCCACTATTTACCTGTCACCCCTGCCTCCCCAGTCATCCACTATCTACTGTCACCCCTGCCTCACCATTCACCCACTATCTCCCTTTAACTCCCGCCTCCATCACCCACTATCTACCTGTCACCCTCACATACAGATTTAACATAGACAACAAAATAGCTGTTTCTTATCTAAACAGAATTGAAGGCACCAGGTCTCTCCTTCTCTTTTGACATGCAATTGAGATTTGGAATTGGGCTGTCCAGAGGAATAACCTCCTATCTGCCATTTACATACCGCAAGAGTTAAATGAGCTAGCAGACTCCTTATCTCGAAGACACCTCACTGTAGAGAAAGTAAGCCTCAGCTTAGAGGTTTTCAGACTATTGTGGGAACATTTGACCTTCCAGGTCTGGATGTGTTTGCAACCTCATCCAATGCTCAAGTTTCAACTTTCTTCTCCAGAGTTTGTATACAGGAAGCCTTTTGTATGGATGCCATGTCCTTCCCATGGACAGATCTTCCCCTTCCTTCCATATGCCTTTCCCACCCAGCCTTATTGTTGAAAGTCCTTCACAAGGTCAGACTAGACAGTGTTTCTCGCCTCATCCTAGTTTACCCTGGTTTGACCCTCCAGCATTTGGTTTCCCTTGATCAACCAATTATGCAAGGGGCCCACGATTCCTCTAGGCTTGTCCAAGGACTGAACAATATAACAAAGTAGTGTATACTCTGGTGCAATTACTGTCTGCCCAATCTAAAGCCTCAGACTATCTGCCCAAAATCAGACATTAGAAACAATAATAAAAGTACAATTTGAGACTAGATCAAGAGCGCCACAAAATCGAGGAGAAAGAACTTACAATTGACCAATATCCGATAATTTTAGAAGATACAAATACATTTATACATCACATGAGTTCATGTAGGATCCTCAGTTCTTTATGTCCATGAAAAGTCACAGGAGTTCTCCAATTTCACATAAAAAATATAAACTATGAAAAACAATGGGTAATATTGTTTATAAATATTTTTATAGTCCCGTGATGTAATAGGAAAGGAAATCCTGAAGTGATGTTCTCTTTGACAGAAATTAGGGATAGTTGCTCGCCACCACTTTGATAGAAGTTATAAACGTACCAAGACTCACACAATGAAAGAAAAAGACATGTACGTAGTGGTTTCTTTAACACTCCACCCGGTTATCACATATACTCAAAATTTTTCAATTAGCATAAATGCGTACCCCACTCACTTGGTCGTGGGGTGGAGTCCGCATGTAAAGGTTTCTTTTCCACACAATGTATTAGGTTAAAAAAAAAGTTTTATTTTTCAGCACAAAAAAGGATTTTTTTAAATTTATCGTATAAAAATATTTTACAAATGACAAACGAGCACAGTTCACTTTTTATGATCCAACAAACGGCATAACAAGAATAAAATATAGTCAGATGGATATGACATACACCAAATGGATTCCGGATTTCCACTTGTGTGTGATATACCTGTATACCGGTGAACCAATAGTGTGAAGGCGCAAAGTGTCATCCAGTATAGTATAAAAGCTCACTGTCTGACAGCACCAATGCCGTTTCGACCTTCTCTGGTCTTTTTCAACGTGTCATATAACCTGAAACATTCATTTTCTTTTTTATCTAGAAAAACAAAAACAAAGAAGAAAAGTAAAGAGAAATAGGAACACAAGAATAGATAGATAAATAGAAGAAAAAAGAGGGGGGAGAGGGGGGAGGGAGGATTTATCTCTAGTAAACATGTATCATTCAAGGTGTGGTCTCTTTCTTACATATATATCGGCACAGATCCTAAAACATGTCTCTGTATCACATAACCTTTCACGAAATATTCCTCAGCAATGACCAAGTAGTGGTCTCAAATACCTGCATAATAGCATCAGAGGTGGCTTTTGGGAGAAACTCCAAATACATTCCCCATTTGGAATAAAAATGAGAAACTCCTTTCTCTATATCAATAAAGGCTTTCCGCCTATCAAAGTATATTAATTGCAATATTTAAATCTTCAGTTCTTCTACAGTGGGCGCTTGTTTATCAAGCCAATGCCGTAAGATCAGAAGTCTCACCAAAGTGACTACAACAGCAAAAAATGGCAAGAGATCTTTCGGGAAAACAGAGGGGCACCAGATTACAAAATCCGCTAACAGGAGCGGATCCCACAAGAAGGGTAATAATACATTATTATTATTATAATATACTGTACTGTATATCCCCCTGGCTGCCCCCTCACTTTCCCCTGCATGAGCAAACTCGGCTGCAGCAGTTTACTTAAAGTTATTATAACTTACTGTCACTCAAACTGTCATCATTGATTTGAATTTGTCCCCCAGTCCTCCTCCTCTCCTCTAAGAGGAACACTGCGGACTGTGGCGTCAGTGTGGCATGGAATACAACGAGTGGAGAGAGAGGCGGGCGGGAGCGCAGCATGACATCATCATGTCACATCGCGCAGTTAGGCGGAGTCGGGAGGAGGATTTTGTCAGTGACGCTGCACCCATGCAAATAAACAATGAACCCATCTCAGGTGTCTAGACAGCTGGCGGCCAGACCGGATGGAGGGCGCAGCGGGTGGTGACACAAGAATGGTGCTATAGGGATCGCTAATCACTGCAGCAGCAGGCGAGAGTGCAGGAAGTGCCGGACATTAGAGGGTGCCTGTGCGCACCAGGCACCCAACCCCCCCTGTGCACGCCTATGACGGCAGCCATGCAAATAACTGAAAAAAATAGAGTGGCAACCATTTACCCAAGGCTTTATAAATGTGCAGTAGGGGAGTTGATGGTTAAATGCTGCTGCTCAATTTTACCCAAGTCCTGTGAATGCGCAGTAGTAGACTATAGCACCGCTCTAGAGTCATCATAGCGCTCGGTACCATCCCTCAGAGTGACACTGACTACCTGCTCGGCTGCCAGTAAGAGAGAGTGGAGGGGGCCCGGTTGGAGACTGTACACGGGCCCCCTCCTCTCTTAGGGCATAATTCAGATCTGATCGCAGCAGCAAACTTGTTAGCTAATTGACAAAACCATTTGCACTGCAGGGGAGGCAGATATAACGTGCAAAATGAGTTAGATTTGGGTGGGGTGTGTTCAAACTAGAGATGTGCGGCGGGCACTTTTTGTGTTTTGTGTTTTGGTTTTGGATCTGGATTCTCGTTCGTGTTTTGGATAGTGATGTGCACCGGAAATTTTTCGGGTTTTGTGTTTTGGTTTTGGATTCGGTTCCGCGGCCGTGTTTTGGATTCGGACGCGTTTTGGCAAAACCTCCCTGAAAAATTTTTGACGGATTCGGGTGTGTTTTGGATTCGGGTGTTTTTTTACAAAAAACCCTCAAAAACAGCTTAAATCATAGAATTTGGGGGTCATTTTGATCCCATAGTTTTATTAACCTCAATAAACATAATTTACACTCATTTCCAGTCTATTCTGAACACCTCACAACTCACAATATTATCTTTAGTCCTAAAATTTGCACCGAGGTCGCTGGATGACTAAGCTAAGCGACCCAAGTGGCCGACACAAACACCTGGCCATCTAGGAGTGGCACTGCAATGTCAGACAGGATGGCACTTAAAAAAATAGTCCCCAAACAGCACATGATGCAAAGAAAAAAAGAGGCGCAATGAGGTAGCTGTGTGACTAAGCTAAGCGACCCAAGTGGCCGACACAAACACCTGGCCCATATAGGAGTGGCACTGCAGTGTCAGACAGGATGGCACTTCAATAAAATAGTCCCCAAGCAGCACATGACGCAAAGAAAAAAAGAGGCGCAATGAGGTAGCTGTGTGACTAAGCTAAGCGACCCAAGTGGCCGACACAAACACCTGGCCCATCTAGGAGTGGCACTGCAGTGTCAGACAGGATGGCACTTCAAAAAAATAGTCCCCAAACAGCACATGATGCAAAGAAAAATAGAGGTGCAATGAGGTAGCTGTGTGACTAAGCTAAGCGACCCAAGAGGCCGACACAAACACCTGGCCCATCTAGGAGTGGCACTGCAGTGTCACACAGGATGGCACTTAAAAAAAATATTCCCCAAACAGCACATGATGCAAAGAAAAAAATTGGCGCAATGAGGTAGCTGTGTGACTAAGCTAAGTGACCCAAGTGGCCGACACAAACACCTGGCCCATCTAGGAGTGGCACTGCAGTGTCAGACAGGATGGCACTTAAAAAAAATAGTCCCCAAACAGCACATGATGCAAAGAAAAAAAGAGGCGCAATGAGGTAGCTGTGTGACTAAGCTAAGCGACCCAAGTGGCCGACACAAACACCTGGCCCATCTTGGAGTGGCACTGCAGTGTCAGACAGGATGGCACTTCAAAAAATAGTCCCCAAACAGCACATGATGCAAAGAAAAATGAAAGAAAAAAGAGGTGCAAGATGGAATTGTCCTTGGGCCCTCCCACCCACCCTTATGTTGTATAAACAGGACATGCACACTTTAACAAACCCATCATTTCAGCGACAGGGTCTTCCACACAACTGTGACTGAAATGACTGGTTGGTTTGGGCCCCCACCAAAAAAGAAGCAATCAACCTCTCCTTGCACAAACTGGCTCTACAGAGGCAAGATGTCCACCTCCTCCTCATCGTCCGATTCCTCACCCCTTTCACTGTGTACATCCCCCTCCTCACAGATTATTAATTCGTCCCCACTGGAATCCACCTTCTCAGGTCCCTGTGTACCTTCTGGAGGCAATTGCTGGTGAATGTCTCCACGGAGGAATTGATTATAATTCATTTTGATGAACATCATCTTCTCCACATTTTCTGGAAGTAACCTCGTACATCGATTGCTGACAAGGTGAGCGGCTGCACTAAACACTCTTTCGGAGTACACACTGGAGGGGGGGCAACTTAGGTAAAATAAAGCCAGTTTGTGCAAGGGCCTCCAAATTGCCTCTTTTTCCTGCCAGTATACGTACGGACTCTCTGACGTGCCTACTTGGATGCGGTCACTCATATAATCCTCCACCATTCTTTCAATGGTGACAGAATCATATGCAGTGACAGTAGACGACATGTCAGTAACCGTTGGCAGGTCCTTCAGGCCGGACCAGATGTCAGCACTCGCTCCAGACTGCCCTGCATCACCGCCAGCGGGTGGGCTCGGAATTCTTAGCCTTTTCCTCGCAGCCCCAGTTGCGGGAGAATGTGAAGGAGGAGCTGTTGATGGGTCACGTTCCGCTTGACTTGACAATTTTCTCACCAACAGGTCTTTGAACCTCTACAGACTTGTGTCTGCCGGAAAGAGAGATACAACGTATGTTTTAAATCTAGGATCGAGCACGGTGGCCAAAATGTAGTGCTCTGATTTCAACAGATTGACCACCCGTGAATCCTGTTTAAGCGAATTAAGGGCTCCATCCACAAGTCCCACATGCCTAGCGGAATCGCTCTGTTTTAGCTCCTCCTTCAATCTCTCCAGTTTCTTTTGCAAAAGCCTGATGAGGGGAATGACCTGACTCAGGCTGGCAGTGTCTTAACTGACTTCACGTGTGGCAAGTTCAAAGGGTTGCAGAACCTTGCACAACGTTGAAATCATTCTCCACTGCGCTTGAGTCAGGTGCATTCCCCCTCCTTTGCCTATATCGTAGGTAGCTGTATAGGCTTGAATGGCCTTTTGCTGCTCCTCCATCCTCTGAAGCATATAGAGGGTTGAATTCCACCTCGTTACCACCTCTTGCTTCAGATGATGGCAGGGCAGGTTCAGGACTGTTTGCTGGTGCTCCAGTCTTCGGCACGCGGCATGCATCTCTTGCACGCCCCTGTCGTTTTTTAAATAATTCTGCACCACCAAATTCAATGTATGTGCAAAACATGGGGCGTGCTGGAATTTGCCCAGATGTAATGCACGCACAATATTAGTGGCGTTGTCCGATGTCACAAATCCCCAGGAGAGTCCAATTGGGGTAAGCCATTCTGCGATGATGTTCCTCAGTTTCCGTAAGAGGTTGTCAGCTGTGTGACTTTTATGGAAAGCGGTGATACAAAGCGTAGCCTGCCTAGGAACGAGTTAGCGTTTGCGAGATGCTGCTACTGGTGCCGCCGCTGCTGTTCTTGCTGCGGGAGGCAATACATCTACCCAGTGGGCTGTCACAGTCATATAGACCTGAGTCTGCCCTGGTCTACTTGTGCACATGTCCGTGGTTAAGTGGACATTGGGTACAACTGCATTTTTTAGGACACTGGTGACTCTTTTTCTGACATCTGTGTACATTGTCGGTATCGCCTGCCTAGAGAAATGGAACCTAGATGGTATTTGGTACCGGGGACACAGTACCTCAATCAATTCTCTAGTTCCCTTTGAATTAACGGTGGATACCGGAAACACGTTTCTCACCACCCAGGCTGCCAAGGCCTGAGTTATCCGCTTTGCAGCAGGATGACTGCTGTGATATTTCCTCTTCCTCGCAAAGGACTGTTGGACAGTCAATTGCTTACTGGAAGTAGTACAAGTGGTCTTCCAACTTCCCCTCTGGGATGACGATCGACTCCCAGCAGCAACAACAGCAGCGCCAGCAGCAGTAGGCGTTACACTCAAGGATGCATCGGAGGAATCCCAGGCAGGAGAGGACTCATCAGACTTGACAGTGACATGGCCTGCAGGACTATTGGCTTTCCTGTCTAAGGAGGAAATTGACACTGAGGGAGTTGGTGGTGTGGTTTGCAGGAGCTTGGTTACAAGAGGAAGGGATTTAGTTGGCAGTGGACTGCTTCCGCTGTCACCCAAAGTTTTTGAACTTGTCAATGACTTCTGATGCATGCGCTCCAGGTGACGTATAAGGGAGGATGTTCCTAGGTGGTTAACGTCCTTACCCCTACTTATTACAGCTTGACAAAGGCAACACATGGCTTGACACCAGTTGTCCGCATTTCTGTTGAAATAATTCCACACCGAAGAGGTGATTTTTTTTGTATTTTGACCAGGCATGTCAATGGCCATATTCGTCCCATGGACAACAGGTGTCTCCCCGGGTGCCTGACTTAAACAAACCACCTCACCATCAGAATCCTCCTTGTCAATTTCCTCCCCAGCGCCAGCAACACCCATATCCTCATCCTGGTGTACTTCAACAGTGACATCTTCAATTTGACTATAAGGAACTGGACTGCGGGTGCACCTTCCAGCACTTGCAGGGGGCGTGCAAATGGTGGAAGGCGCCACCTCTTCCCATCCAGTGTTGGGAAGGTCAGGCATCGCAACCGACACAATTGGACTCTCCTTGGGGATTTGTGATTTAGAAGAACGCACAGTTCTTTGCTGTGCTTTTGCCATCTTAACTCTTTTAAGTTTTCTAGCAGGAGGATGAGTGCTTCCATCCTCATGTGAAGCTGAACCACTAGCCATGAACATAGGCCAGGCCCTCAGCCGTTCCTTGCCACTCCGTGTCGTAAATGGCACATTGGCAAGTTTATGCTTCTCCTCAGACGATTTTGATTAAGATTTTTGGGTCATTTTACTGAGTTTTATTTTTTTGGATTTTACATGCTCTCTACTATGACATTGGGCATCGGCCTTTGCAGACGATGTTGATAGCATTTCATCGTCTCGGCCATGACTAGTGGCAGCAGCTTCAGCACGAGGTGGAAGTGGATCTTGATCTTTCCCTATTTTACACTCCACATTTTTCTTCTCCATTTTTTAATGTGTGGAATTATATGCCAGTAATATATCAATAGCAGTGGCCTACTATTATATATACTGCGCACAACTGAAATGCACCACAGGTATGGATGGATAGTATACTTGACGACACAGAGGTAGGTAGAGCAGTGGCCTACTGTACCATACTGCTATATATTATATACTGGTGGTCAGCAAACTGTGCAAAACTGAAATGCACCACAGGTATGGATGGATAGTATACTTGACGACACAGAGGTAGGTAGAGCAGTGGCCTACTGTACCATACTGCTATATATTATATACTGGTGGTCAGCAAACTGTGCAAAACTGAAATGCACCACAGGTATGGATGGATAGTATACTTGACGACACAGAGGTAGGTAGAGCAGTGGCCTACTGTACCGTACTGCTATATATTATATACTGGTGGTCAGCAAACTGTGCAAAACTGAAATGCACCACAGGTATGGATGGATAGTATACTTGACGACACAGAGGTAGGTAGAGCAGTGGCCTTCTGTACCATACTGCTATATATTATATACTGGTGGTCAGAAAACTGTGCAAAACTGAAATGCACCACAGGTATGGATGGATAGTATACTTGACGACACAGAGGTAGGTAGAGCAGTGGCCTACTGTACCGTACTGCTATATATTATATACTGGTGGTCAGCAAACTATGCAAGACTGAAATGCACCACAGGTATGGATGGATAGTATACTTGACGACACAGAGGTAGGTAGAGCAGTGGCCTTCTGTACCGTACTGCTATATATTATATACTGGTGGTCAGCAAACTGTGCAAAACTGAAATGCACCACAGGTATGGATGGATAGTATACTTGACGACACAGAGGTAGGTAGAGCAGTGGCCTAGTGTACCGTACTGCTATATATTATATACTGGTGGTCAGCAAACTGTGCAAAACTGAAATGCACCACAGGTATGGATGGATAGTATACTTGACGACACAGAGGTAGGTGGAGCAGTGGCCTACTGTACCATACTGCTATATATTATATACTGGTGGTCAGCAAACTGTGCAAAACTAAAATGCACCACAGGTATGGATGGATAGTATACTTGACGACACAGAGGTAGGTAGAGCAGTGGCCTACTGTACCGTACTGCTATATATTATATACTGGTGGTCAGCAAACTGTGCAAAACTGAAATGCACCACAGGTATGGATGGATAGTATACTTGACGACACAGAGGTAGGTAGAGCAGTGGCCTACTGTACCGTACTGCTATATATTATATACTGGTGGTCAGCAAACTGTGCAAAACTGAAATGCACCACAGGTATGGATGGATAGTATACTTGACGACACAGAGGTAGGTAGAGCAGTGGCCTACTGTACCGTACTGCTATATATTATATACTGGTGGTCAGCAAACTGTGCAAAACTGAAATGCACCACAGGTATGGATGGATAGTATACTTGATGACACAGAGGTAGGTAGAGCAGTGGCCTTCTGTACCGTACTGCTATATATTATATACTGGTGGTCAGCAAACTGTGCAAAATTGAAATGCACCACAGGTATGGATGGATAGTATACTTGACGACACAGAGGTAGGTAGAGCAGTGGCCTACTGTACCGTACTGCTATATATTATATACTGGTGGTCAGCAAACTGTGCAAAACTGAAATGCACCACAGGTATGGATGGATAGTATACTTGACGACACAGAGGTAGGTAGAGCAGTGGCCTACTGTACCGTACTGCTATATATTATATACTGGTGGTCAGCAAACTGTGCAAAACTGAAATGCACCACAGGTATGGATGGATAGTATACTTGACGTCACAGAGGTAGGTAGAGCAGTGGCCTACTGTACCGTACTGCTATATATTATATACTGGTGGTCAGCAAACTGTGCAAAACTGAAATGCACCACAGGTATGGATGGATAGTATACTTGACGACACAGAGGTAAGTAGAGCAGTGGCCTGCTGTACAGTACTGCTTTATATTATATACTGGTGGTCAGCAAACTGTGCAAACTGAAATGCACCACAGGTATGGATGGATAGTATACTTGACGACACAGAGATAGGTAGAGCAGTGGCCTTCTGTACCGTACTGCTATATATTATATACTGGTGGTCAGCAAACTATGCAAAACTGAAATGCACCACAGGTATGAATGGGATAGTATACTTGACGACACAGAGGTAGAGCAGTGGACTACTGTACCGTACTGCTATATATATAGTTATACTGGTGGTCAGCAAATCTCTGCACTGTCCTCCTACTATATAATACTGCTGGTCCCCAGTCCCCACAATAAAGCAATTAGCACACTGAGCACAGATATTTGCAGCACACTGAGCCCAGATATGGAGCGTTTTTCAGGCAGAGAACGTAGATATTTGCACTTGCAGCACACTGAGCACAGATATTTGCAGCACACTGAGCACAGATATTTGCAGCCCACTGAACATAGAAACTGAGAGGACGCCAGCCACGTCCTCTCACGATCATCTCCAATGCACAAGTGAAAAATGGCGGCGACGCGCGGCTCCTTATATAGAATACGAATCTCGCGAGAATCCGACCGCGGGATGATGACGTTCGGGCGCGCTCGGGTTAACTGAGCAAGGCGGGAGGATCCGAGTTGCTCGGACCCTTGCAAAAAAAGGTGAAGTTCGGGCGGGTTCGGATCCCGAGGATCCGAACCCGCTCATCACTAGTTTTGGACCTGGATAGGTTTTGCCAAAACCACCCTTTCAGGTTTTGGTTTTGGATCTGGATGATTTTTGGGGGGAAAAACATAAAAATAGCTAAAATCACAGCATTTGGGGGTAATTTTGACCCTACTGTATTATTAACCTCAATAACATTCATCAGGGCCGTAACTACGTGTGTGCCAGCGGTGCCTGGCACACAGCGCAGTCGCCCTGAGGGCGCAAAGTCTGCAGCATTGTAATGAGTCTGACTGACTCATTACAAGCCGCTTCTGTGCTGCCTGACCCCCGTTGCCTGTCTCCAGCCCCCAAGCTTAGGCTGCTGGCTCCCGCCACCACACTTAGGCTGACGGCTCCCGCTTCCAGAACCCCACTGACCGGCTTCCGCTGCCAGTCCCCCGCTGCCCAGTTGACGCACCCACACTTAGGCTGCCAGCTCCCACTTCCAGACCCCTGCTGCCCGGCTTCCGCTACCAGACCACTGCTGCCCGGCTTCCGCTTCCAGACCCCTGCTGCCCGGCTTTTGTTTCCAGACCCCCGCTGCCCGGCTGCTGCATCCACACATTATACAATACAAGAATTTTAAGCCCTTTCTACACACTCAGCGCAACATAAAAATGTATATACGTCCCTTTGTTTTCTTCCTTGGACGTTGGTGACTCCTTCTTGCAGATCTTCTGACAGCTAATCTCTATTCCGTTAACTCCAAAATGTGAAAATAAGAACAGAAATAACAACCACCAATGTGTAGTATTTTCTTATTTGGAAATAGTCTCTATATCAATTGTCTCTATATCGAGGTTTAACTCCAGCGTACCAAGACTCACACAAAATAAAATTAATATGTGCTCATAAAGGTATCTTTGTCCTCTCCTTTTAATCATCCAGTGTTCAATTCACCAAAGAATGTGGAGGTGGTAGTGAAATATTTAGGTGAAGGATAGTCTGGTTGGGAGCGTACCCTCAGACTCACACAAAAGATGCAAGCTGTAAACACATCTAGGTTTCTTTGGGGTATAGCGCACTGCATACCCAAACTCACAATGCACGACGTAAGATGACTCCCATAAAGGTATCTTTCAGGAATTGTGATCCGTAAGTCCTTTCTCCACCCAGATGTCCAAAACTCACAGAAAGAATGTAGCTGGTAAGCACATCTAGGTATCTTTTGGGTAAATTATACAGCGTACCCGAACTCACATTGGAGGATGTATGGTGACATCTATAAAGGTTTCTTTCAAACACTGTTTACTCCCATCCATACGTCTCCGACCTTACGACTTTATAGGCTCAGAAACGGGGAAGAGGGGGAAAAATAGAACAGAATGTGTAGTAGGTTCTAGAATATGCTGGTAAACTTAACAACAATAATCGAATTGAAGCGTACCCCCTCTCACACAAATAGGGAATGGTGTACACATATCAAGGTATCTTTAGATGTTCTTATCCTAGCAGGTCGAAAAAACGAAATTCTGGCGCTGGTATAGTAGTCATCAGGAGCCAGGCCGCCGGCAACCTGAAGACCAAGTGTGCGGCACAAACACCTGGCCCATCTAGGAGTGGCACTGCAGTGGCAGACAGGATGGCACTTGAAAAAAAAAATAGTCTCCAAACAGCACATCATGCAAAGAAGTAAAAGAGGTGCAATGAGGTAGCTGTATGACTAAGCTAAGCGACACAAGTGTGCGGCACAAACACTTGGCCCATCTAGGGTTGGCACTGCAGTCCCACTGCACTAATGGCGGATACCGGATGCACGTCTAACACCAACATAGCTGTCAAGGCCTCAGTTATCCGCTTTGCAACAGGATGACTGCTGTCATATTTCATCTTCCTCACAAAGGACTGTTGGACAGTCAATTGCTTAGTTGAAGTAGTACAAGTGGTCTTCCGACTTCCCCTCTGGGATGACGATCGACTCCCAACAGCATCAACAGCAGCGGCAGCAGCAGCAGTAGGAGGAAGTGGTTCTTGATCTTTCCCTATTTTAGAAAACAAAAGGAAAAGTGTATACTCCGCGCTATATGTACACTGTATCAAGTTAAACTATAGTGTGCAGTCTGTCATGTAGAATAATTGACTCAGTAGAACTGTAAAGATACGTATAAATAAATTTATATCCAATAATCTTTAAAAATGACACATTTCAAACGAACAAGCAGCATATACTTAGCAACAAATAGTTAATGAGTATTAATAATAATTGATATGGCATACAATATGATAGGATTTCTTTGTTATAATACTGTATAAAATTGATATACACTGGCGTCCCAGTGTTTAATAAAATGTCCCGCAAGGAATAATCACAGCCTTGTAATGAAGAACTTCTATATATATATTGGTGTATAATTACCCATGTGCTGGTTCCTGAGAAATTAAATGAACAGGGTCCGTTTGGATATCTGTGCACATATACGGGTATATACTTAATTAAACTGATTGCAGCTGATTTGAAAACTGCCGTATAGTTACCACGGCTATTCTCCGGGCAAATAATGATTTTTGATAACCTGTACGTAGGACTCCAAAGAACTCACTCCTCGTCACGGGTGTTAGACCTCACTGCGGAGGCCAGCAGCAGTCACTCAGTGCGGGTGAACGGAGTCCTGGACGTCTACAACACAGCACAGGGATCAAAAGCAGTGCTCCAGCTGAAAGCCGCCGGCTGAAGCGCCCGGCGTTTACCAGGTCGTGATGGATTGTAGCTGTGAGAATCCGTCTTGAGGAAGTCTCCGGTTGCCAAGGAGACGAAACGCGTTGACGCCTACTTTCTATGTCCAGTTGTTCGGCAATACCCGCTTATTGATCCCGCACACGGCTTCTCACAGCTACAATCCATCACGACCTGGTAAACGCCGGGCGCTTCAGCCGGCGGCTTTCAGCTGGAGCACTGCTTTCGATCCCTGTGCTGTGTTGTAGACGTCCAGGACTCCGTTCACCCACACTGAGTGACTGCTGCTGGCCTCCGCAGTGAGGTCTAACACCCGTGACGAGGAGTGAGTTCTTTGGAGTCCTACGTACAGGTTATCAAAAATCATTATTTGCCCTGAGCATAGCCGTGGTAACTATACGGCAGTTTTCAAATCAGCTGCAATCAGTTTAATTAAGTATATACCCGTATATGTGCACAGATATCCAAACGGACCCTGTTCATTTAATTTCTCAGGAACCAGCACATGGGTAATTATACACCAATATATATAGAAGTTCTTCATTACAAGGCTGTGATTATTCCTTGCGGGGCATTTTATTAAACACTGGGACGCCAGTGTATATCAATTTTATACAGTATTATAACAAAGAAATCCTATCATATTGTATGCCATATCAATTATTATTAATACTCATTAACTATTTGTTGCTAAGTATATGCTGCTTGTTCGTTTGAAATGTGTCATTTTTAAAGATTATTGGATATAAATTTATTTATACGTATCTTTACAGTTCTACTGAGTCAATTATTCTACATGACAGACTGCACACTATAGTTTAACTTGATACAGTGTACATATAGCGCGGAGTATACACTTTTCCTTTTGTTTTCTATACAGTTGGCAACCTAGCTAGTTGTTTTACTCAGCTGCTTTTGATACACTATTAATTAACTACTAATTGATACCAGCGCCGGAAGAATAACAGCTAGGGACAATTGTCCTGTTCTGTTTATTCCTACAAATTTCTTTCCCTATTTTAGCCTCCAAATTTTTGTTCTCCATTATTTTTCTGGAGTTATACAGTATAACAAAATGCAGCACAGGAGAGCGTACCTCTACATCACACAGGGCAAACCCTGTAAAAATTATTTGGATTAAATATTAATAACCCCTTTATTTGGAGTAAATAATACACAGCACCACTGAATTTATATGGCAGTACCACTGGACTGGATTTATATGGCAGTACCACTGGACATATATGGCAGTATCACTGGACATATACGGCAGTATCACTGGACTGGATTTATATGGCAGTACCACTGGATTTATACGGCAGTACCACTGGACATATATATGGCAGTACCACTGGACATATATACGGCAGTACTACTGGACTGTATTTATACGGCAGTATCACTGGACATATAAGGCAGTATCACTGGACTGGATTTATACGGCAGTACCACTGGATTTATACCGCAGTACCACTGGACATATACGGCAGTATCACTGGAATTATATGGCAGTACCACTGGACTTATATGGCAGTAGCACTGGATTATACGGCAGTACCACTGAACATATATGGCATTATCACTGGAATTATATGGCAGTATCGCTGGACTTATACGGCAGTACCACTGGACTGGATTTATATGGCAGTACCACTGGACATATATGGCAGTATCACTGGACTGGATTTATACAGCAGTACCACTTGACATATATGTCAGTACCACTGGACATATACGGCAGTATCACTAGACTTATACGGCATTACCACTGGACATATACGGCAGTACCACTGTACTTATATGGCAGTACCACTGGACTGATGAAGAACAACACAGCACCACTGCAATGGAATGGAGTTATACAGCAGCACTGGACATATGGCAGCAGAGGACACCACCACTGTGACTGGACTGATGCAGCACAAGACACCACAATTGGACTGATGCAGGACAACACAGCACAGCACCAATAGAAAATAAAAAAACATTGCAAAGGAGAGTAAAACAAACCCCAAAAAGTTATTTCAGTATATAAACAGTAAAAGGTTAAAAAAGGAGAATATTGGGCCTTTAATAGGAGAGTTGTATGTTTTAATTAATGACGATAGGGAAAAAGCAGATTTATTTAATAAATTCTTTGCATCGGTATTCACAAGAGAGGACAGGTTGACAAGAGTAGAGCACAACATAAGCTATAATAATGACCTGTTGCTAGGTACTGGGAGAGAGTAAAATTAAGATAAATAAATCTCCTGGCCTGGATGGACTTCACCCCATGGTTCTTATGGAACTTAACACAGAGATATCGAGACCCCTGTATCTGATTTTCAGAGAGTCAATCACATCAGGAATGATAACGAAGGACTGGCATATAGCAGAGGTAGTCCCAATATTTAAAAAGGGTACTCATCCTGGTAACTATAGACTGGTAAGTTTGACATCTATAGTGGGGAAAAACTAGAAGGTATATAAAGGGACACCATACTAGAGTACTTGGATACCTCCAAGGTTATTACAATGAATCAGCATGGTTTTGTGAAGGACAGGTCATGTCAAACTAACTTAATAAGCTTCTACGAGAAAGTGAGCAGTAATATTGATCAGGATAAAGCAGTGCATGTGGTCTTTCTGGACTTCATTAAGGCCTTTGACAAAGTCCCACATAAGAGACTAATTCTCAAATTAAGAGAGCTTGGGGTAGGAAACACTATTTGCACTTGGGTGAGTAATTGGCTGTACAACAGGGAACAGCGAGTGGGGATTAATGGGATGTTCTCTGAATGGGCCTCCAGTACTCAGTGGAATACCACAGGGATCAGTACTTGGGCCATTGCTGTTTAAAATATTCAGTAATGACCTAGGAGAGGGACTAGAAAGCACAGTGTCAATTTTTGCAGACGATACTAAACTATGTAGAGTAATTAATTCAGACAAGGATGTTGAATCTACAGAATGACTTATCTAGACATGAGGTCTGGGCGGATAAATGGAGAATGAAGTTCAATATAGACAAATGTAAAGTTATGCACTTTAGGACTAAAAACAATCAGGCAACATATAAACTAAATGGGGAAAATGTAGGGATAAGGGTAGTTGAAAAAGATATGGGGGTGCTCATCGATAATAAACTTAGTAGCAGACCGCAATGTCAAAATGCAGCAACAAAAGCAAATAAGGTGTTAGCATGCATAAAACGGGGAATGAGAGTATAATCCTGCAACTGTTTAAATTATTGGTACGGCCACACCTGGAATATTGTGTACAGTTCTGGGCACCTCACTATAAAAAAAGATATCTTGGAAATCGAAAAGGTTCAGAGGCGAGCCACCAAACTGGTTAAGGGGTTAGAGGCATTGAATTATGAGGAAAGACTTAAAAGGTTAGATATGTTTACACTGGAAAAGAGGCGATTGAGACGGGACATTATCAATATTTATAAATACATAAAGGGACAATACAAGGATTTATCAAATTATTTGTTTAACAAAATACGCTACATAGGACACCACCTGAAGTTAGAAGAAAAACAAATTCATACACAACGGCGAAAAGGCTTCTTCACAGTAAGAGCTGTAAGGATTAGGAATTCTCTGCCAGAGATGGTAGTATTTGTGGATTCAATCAATAAGTTTAAAAATGGATTAGATAGATTCCTAGCTGAAAAAAATATCGAAGGATACAGCATTTAATTATTATAAAATTATAATACAGGTTGAACTCGATGGACATTTGTCTTTTTTCAACCTCAACAACTATGTTACTATGTCACTGGACTGGACTTATACAGCAGCACTGGACATATGGCAGCAGAGGACACCACCACTGTGACTGGACTGATGCAGCACAAGACACCACCACTGGACTGATGCAGCACAACACAGCACTGCAATGACACACATAAGACAGAGCAGGTCGCCACACCACTTTCCCGCACAGACAGACACTGATAGACACTGAGGAGAGAGACCCGTACTCTCGCTACACTCTCCAGGACTGTAGTGAAAATGGTGGTGACGCGTGGCTCTTTATATGGAATCCAAAACCCGCAAGAATTCAACAGCGGGATGATGACGTTTTGGCTCGTTCTGGTTTCCAAGTCTGGCATGAAGTCCCGAGCCGGACTCGGCTCCGATCTCCTGATGTGAAGTTTGTGTGTGTGGGTAGGGGTAGGGGGGTTCGGTTCTCAGGGAACCGAAACCACTCTTCTCTAGTTCAAATTGAAATATAAATTGCAGTGACAAATAAAGCAGCCAGTATTTACCCTGCACAGAAACAATATAACCCACCCAAATCTAACTCTCTTTGTAAATATTATCTCTGCCCCACCTACAGTGCACATGGTTTAGCACACTAGCTAACAAATTTGCTTCTGCAATCAGATCTTAATTACCCCATTAATACGCCTCTGGACAGATCTTTATAACTGCACACTGAACTGAGATAGTGACCAGCCACAGAGAGGGATAAGGCCAGTACTCACGGCCCGATGCTGGAGAGATGTGTGCTGAGCGAACCGCTCAGCACACATCTCTCCCGGCGCTCAGCACAGCGCGATCTGTGCTACGCGTGCGGGGGGAGACGGGGGGGGGGGGGGGGGCGCTCACTTCACCCAGCGGGTGAAGTGAGCGACCTGCTAGATTGGCCTGCATGCAGGCCAATCTAGCACCAGCGATAGCGATGCGCGGGGCTGCACATCGCTATCGCTGTTAGGGCTACACACGGAGCGATCTTGCTGAAAATCTAAGCAATCTAGTCAGATTGCTTAGATTATCGCTCCGTGTGTACCCCCCTATAGAGAGAAAAAACAGACCATTAGCATCTAGTATATATTAGTTCAATAGCTAAAAACACAAAAGATTGGACAATAGATTGGATTGATATAATAGCCCTCATTCAGCTGCAGTACAGTGACGTGCAGTGGGGCGAGGCAGAGCCTTTCCTGTCATACTTACGTTTAAACCAGAGTTTTGATTGAATAAAGTATATGAAAAATACTAATAAATTGTTTGAAATATCTTCTTTGCATTATTCTAATACATTTTATAGCCAAAACTCTGGAGTAAAAAGTCTATGGCAGGTGAGGCAGTGCCTCACCTGCTTATCTTTTCAGCACATCTCTGATCAAAACTCATCAAATTCCGAAGAGTTTATACTGCTGTACCTGTGTATAATGCCTAGATGTACCCTTTGGCTTATATATTGCATGGAAATCTGGCTCTGGGGTTAGCCAGTTCCTCCTGAGCCATTTAGCTCACCGCACGTCCCTGCTGCAGTAGCAGTTTTGCTATAAAAGCAAAACTGTTACTAATAAAATTGCTTGCTGCAGGCTACCCAGCACAGGGCAACACCACGTAGCATGTGAAGTACCGCCCACCAATTGCGATCACAACACAGAAATTTGCAAATAGTGGTACCCCCTGCATATGCAGCCAGACTGCCATGTTTCCCAGCGCCGTAACTAGGTGTGTGCAGAAGGGGCATTGCCCACATCGCACACCTAGTTAGAGCGCATATTCCCCCTGTGCCGGCCTGCCCCATATGCCGACTATGCGGCTGAGTGAGGCGCCACAGTTAGGAGGGCGTCGGGTAGTCACGGAGACAACAGCGCCAGTGGACTTTCAAATGTGGCGCTTGCCGCATCAGATGCAGGTGTCCCATGGTCTACGGCTCCCAACTGAGTCTCTCCCTGAGCCATGCCCAGTCTCTGCCCCCCCTCTAGTGTCTCCTCCCATGACGTCTCCATGGCTGTTGTCTCTTCCTCTGAAGCCGCCCGAACGCCCACCCATCCGTGTCCAGCTTAAGCCGCCACTGCTGCTGAGGTTCCGGCAGCGCTGCGGCTGATCTCTGCTGCCTGTGAAGTGGACAGGAGGAGTCAGGAGCTGGCAACAGCACGTAAGTGCCTACACAGACACTACACTACACTATACTACACTACACTACACTTTACTTCACTACACTATATTACACTACACTTCGCTACAGTACACTACACTACACTACAGTATATTACACTACACTTCACTTCAGTACACTACACTACACTACACTACACCACAGTACACTTCACTACACTACACTACACTCTAAGGGTAGGGGGAGTAGGGGGGTGTAAGTGGGACTCTGCCTGCCATAATGTGTAAAAGGGGGACCTATCCTGCCGTAACGTGTAAAAGGGGACTCTGCCTGCCATAATGTGTAAAAGGGGGACCTATCCTGCCATAACGTGTAAAAGGGGGACTCTGCCTGCCATAATGTGTAAAAGGGGGACCTATCCTGCCGCAATGTGTAAAAGGGGGACTCTGCCTGCCATAATGTGTAAAAGGGGGGACCTATACTGCCGTAATGTGTAAAAGGTGGACTCTGCCTGCCGTAACGTGTAAAACGGGGAGGCTGTCTGCCGTAATGTGTAAAAAGGGGACGCTGTCTGCCGTAATGTGTAAAAAAGGGGGCGCAGTCTGCCATAATGTGTAAAAAGGAGGCGCTGTCTGCCGTAATGTGTAAAAAGAGGACGCTGTCTGCCGTAATGTGTTAAAAGGGGCTCTACCTGGTGTCGTGGCGCTACTGTGCGGTGTAATTTGAACAATGGAGACTACTATGCACCATTATGAATTTATATAATTTTGTGGCCACACCCCTTTCACGTGAAGCCACGCCCCTATATATTTTTGCACGCGCCTACGGCGCACACTGCCGCCGGTATACGTTAAGGGGGGGGCGCCGATGCCGTTTCTTGCACACAGCGCTAAAATGTCTAGTTATGGCACTGATGTTTCCTATCACACTGTGAATGTCTGTGCACGCGCGCTACAGATTCTGCGCATGCGCAGAGTGCCGTGTTTTGGTATTTAACAACTGATACTGAATTAGACCAAATGACCACAATATGGCTGGTTGTGTAAATGCAATTGCTAGATATACAGAGCTTTCCAGGGAGTGCCACTGATGTACGTGACAATTCAGATTGGACTGTACTTTGTTTTTATCGTCCTGATGATTTTACTTCTTATACATAACACAAATTAAATTCTCCAGCCTCTAGATGGCGCTGTTCTGAAGATTTGCAACCTCTGACAGATTGTATTCTTGTATTTAGTGGCACAAGTGGAGACTACTAACTTTTCCTCAGGCCTTTCTTATAGAAACAAGGGGGTTTATTTACTAAAGTTCCGATTTTGTCCGTTTTTTGTTTTTTTTTCTAAGTGCACCATGGGAATTTACTAAGCACAAATCTCGGCAGTGTTTCGGCTATTCGTAATGGTTTTGACGGCAAAGTTCAGAAATACGAATGAATAGACCATCGGTCAAACATGGCTGTTTGTTCATACAACACAGGAATTTACTATTCATTCATATTTGGGTGTTAGTCTCTGAATGCTCAATTGCGGGTGTATTTTTTTGCGATTCGTTAAAAAAAGCAGCAAAAAAATAGACCTGCTTTTTCCTGGCGAGTTTGGATAGTCATGCATGGATCAGTGAGATCTGTGCTTGGTTATCTATGGGAAAGGGTCTGTTTAGTGTCAAAATGTAAAAAAAAAATTGCGTGGGGTCCCCCCTCCTAAGCATAACCAGCCTCGGGCTCTTTGAGCCGGTCCTGGTTGTAAAAATACAGGGTAAAAACTGACTGTGGTTCCCCCATATTTAAACAACCAGCACCGGGCTCTGCGCCTGGTCCTGGTGCCAAAAGTATTGGGGAACAAAAGACGTAGGGGTACCCCGTATTTTTACCACCAGCACCAGGCTCCACTAGTCAGAGAGATAATGCCACAGCCGGGGGACACTTTCATATTGGTCCCTGTGGCCCTGGCATTAAATCCCCAACTAGTCACCCTGTCACGGTGTCTGTTTTGTTTTTATTTGGGTATTTTTTTGTAGTACAACTACATGTACCAGCGGGCCGTTATTCCCCCGCATGCTGGTACTTGTGGTTTTCCAAGTACCAGCTTGCGGGGGAGGCTTTCTGGGACTTGCAGTTCTGCTACAAAAAACAATATTCTTTTTTTTACACAAAAGGCTATCAGCCTCCCATCCACCACCCACGGATGGGGGGACAGCCTCGGGCTTCACCCCTGGTCCTTGGGTGGCTGGAGGGGGGGACCCCTTGATTTAAGGGGTCTTCACTGAAAACTCGGCAGCTTAGTAAATTACCGTATCAGGAGTCAAAAAGTTGCAGGAAAATGCACCCGATACCATTCGAGATCAAACTCCCTTAAAAACGGCACAAACACGAATATTAGTAAATAAACCCAGAGGGTGCAAAATGATACACGTTAAATCAAGTATGCCTGCAGAGACGGATTAAGGAGGGGGGGGGGGGGGGTAAGTACTTCATCGTAATTTGCACACTGTGACAGAGAGGCAAGCGTAAAACTCCCCTTTCTTGAGCAGACACAGAATGACCTGCAGCAGGTACAACACAATTTTATTGTAACACACCAAAAGCAATAACAATAATAAAGGTGACATTGACAAAGTATGTAAAAATTATGTGAAGACTCTGGCGGTCATTCCCACCTGATTGCAAGCTGCCATTTTTCGCAGCGCAGCAATCAGGTCACTACTGCGCTTGAGTATGCACCGCAATGCGCAGGCGCGTCATACGGGTACAAAGCGGATCGTTGCTGTGCAATGGATTTAACGAAAAATCCATTTGCACAGCCGATCGCAAGGAGATTGACAGTAACAGGGCATTTATGGGTGTCAAATGACCGTTCTGGGAGTGTTTGGAAAAACACAGGCATGTCCAAGCGTTTGCAGGGCGGGTGTCTGACGTCAATTCCGGGACCGGACAGGCTGAAGTGATCGCAGCAGCTGAGAAAGTTCTGGGCTACTCAGAAACTGCACATGCGATCACACCCTTACACAGCAAATATACACTCCCCAGTGGGCGGCGACTATGCGTTCGCACGGCTGCAAAAAGTAGCAAGCGAGCGTTCAACTCGGAATGACCCCCTCTGTGCTGGCACAGGGGTCCTCTTCTTTTTTTCAGATGGTGGCGGGTGCTCCTCTCCTGGTTGGCTCTCTTTCTCCTGTCTCCACTGTCCTCTCCCGAGCCGCCCGGGGTTCTCAGCGCAGGTCCTCTCTACAGGGTCATCCAATGCAGTGCCTGTTGTCCCGTATTCATCCGTGGTTGTTCCCTTAAACTCTGACCAAGATGGGGATGTCTATATCGATCCTCCTTTTCTCCAAACGGCTCCGTCCTCTGGGCAGCTCCCAGCACTGCAAACTCCGTACCCGATCCTCCCAACAGTGGTGAAGTCAGCTCTTCACTCCTGGGGTCCTTGACGGGGCTTGCTAGCGCTACCCAGCATCGCCGCACTCGTTCTCCAGCCTCAGCTTCTCCATTCCACAGGACTCGGCTCTCCCTCCCTCCATCCAGGTGTTCAGGTGGGTGGTCCCACTCCACGCAGTCAGAGATTCACAGGTCAGTGGTCTCTCTTCTCTCCACAGGGCTCCCTCCAGGTCAGCAATCCAGTCACCAGAACCCCCTTTCCCGCTCTGGGGACCCGCTTATATGGGTCTCTATCACTTTTGACCTCCCCTGCTCCGGGTCCTAACTGGTTCCCTAGCCCCAGCAACAGACTGCCCCAGGTCCCTTCTGCCCTAGGGGGCCCAATCACCAGGGGACAATCATCCCAGGCTTGGCTGTTGCTAGCCAGGGGGGGAACATCTCCACTTTAGTGGCGCCAATTCTCCCTGTCCAGGGCCGACAGGGTCACCTAGAGTGCAGCCTATATTATGCTATGGGCTCTATTTTACCCCATATGTGAGGGGACAATTAAACCCAGGGGGAACCCTGTATAAAAAAAAATGCACAGACATATGTGGGGGTATTATTTATATATATATATATATATATATATATATATATATATATACACACACACACATATATATATATATATATATATATATATTTGTGATGTGCACAGGACATTTTTCGGGTTTTGTGTTTTGGTTTTGGATTTGGTTCCGCGGCCGTGTATTTGATTCGGACGCGTTTTGGCAAAACCTCCCTGAAAATTTTTTGTCGGACTCGGGTGTGTTTTGGATTCGAGTGTTTTTTTTACAAAAAACCCTCAAAAACAACTTAAATCATAGAATTTGGGGGTCATTTTGATCCCATAGTATTATTAACCTCAATAACCATAATTTCCACTCATTTCCATTCTATTCTGAACACCTCACACCTCACAATATTATTTTTAGTCCTAAACTTTGCACCGAGGTCGCTGGATGACTAAGCTAAGCGACCCAAGTGGCCGACACAAACACCTGGCCCATCTAGGAGTGGCACTGCAGTGCCAGACAGGATGGCACTTCAAAAAAATAGTCCCCAAACAGCACATGATGCAAAGAAAAAAAGAGGCCCAATGAGGTAGCTGTGTGACTAAGCTAAGCGACCCAAGTGGCCGACACAAACACCTGGCCCATCTAGGAGTGGCACTGCAGTGTCAGACAGGATGGCAGATTAAAAAAATAGTCCCCAAACAGCACATGATGCAAAGAAAAAAAGAGGCGCAATGAGGTAGCTGTGTGACTAAGCTAAGCGACCCAAGTGGCCGACACAAACACCTGGCCCATCTAGGAGTGGCACTGCAGTGTCAGACAGGATGGCAGATAAAAAAAATAGTCCCCAAATAGCACATGATGCAAAGAAAAAAAGAGGCGCAATGAGGTAGCTGTGTGACTAAGCTAAGCGACCCAAGTGGCCGACACAAACACCTGGCCCATCTAGGAGTGGCACTGCAGTGTCAGACAGGATGGCAGATTAAAAAAATTGTCCCCAAACAGCACATGATGCAAAGAGAAAAAGAGGCGCAATGAGGTAGCTGTGTGACTAAGCTAAGCGACCCAAGTGGCCGACACAAACACCTGGCCCATCTAGGAGTGGCACTGCAGTGTCAGACAGGATGGCACTTCGAAAAATAGTCCCCAAACAGCACATGATGCAAAGAAAAATGAAAGAAAAAAGAGGTGCAAGATAGAATTGTCCTTGGGCCCTACCACCCACCCTTATGTTGTATAAACAGGACATGTACACTTTAACAAACCCATCATTTCAGCGAAAGGGTCTGCCACATGACTGTGACTGAAATGACTGGTTGGTTTGGGCCCCCACCAAAAATGAAGCAATCAATCTCTCCTTGCACAAACTGGCTCTACAGAGGCAAGATGTCCACCTCCTCCTCATCGTCCGATTCCTCACCCCTTTCACTGTGTACATCCCCCTCCTCACAGATTATTAATTCGTTCCCACTGGAATCCACCATCTCAGGTCCCTGTGTACTTTCTGGAGGCAATTGCTAGTGAATGTCTCCACGGAGGAATTGATTATAATTCATTTTGATGAACATCATCTTCTCCACATTTTCTGGAAGTAACCTCGTACGCTGATTGCTGACAAGGTGAGCGGCTACACTAAACACTCTTTCGGAGTACACACTGGAGGGGGGGCAACTTAGGTAAAATAAAGCCAGTTTCTGTAAGGGCCACCAAATTGCCTCTTTTTCCTGCCAGTATACGTACGGACTGTCTGACGTGCCTACTTGGATGCGGTCACTCATATAATCCTCCACCATTCTTTCAATGGTGACAGTATCATATGCAGTGACAGTAGACGACATGTCAGTAATCGTTGGCATGTCCTTCAGTCCGGACCAGATGTCAGCACTCACTCCAGACTGCCCTGCATCACCGCCAGCGGGTGGGCTCGGAGTTCTTAGCCTTTTCCTCGCAGCCCCAGTTGCGGGAGAATGTGAAGGAGGAGCTGTTGACGGTTCACGTTCCGCTTGACTTGACAATTTTCTCACCAGCAGGTCTTTGAACCTCTGCAGACTTGTGTCTGCCGGAAAGAGAGATACAACGTAGGTTTTAAATCTAAGATCGAGCACAGTGTCCAAAATGTAGTGCTCTGATTTCAACAGATTGACCACCCGTGAATCCTGGTTAAGTGAATTAAGGGCTCCATCCACAAGTCCCACATGCCTAGCAGAATCACTCTGTTTTAGCTCCTCCTTCAATCTCTCCAGCTTCTTCTGCAAAAGCCTGATGAGGGGAATGACCTGACTCAGGCTGGCAGTGCCTGTACTGACTTCACGTGTGGCAAGTTCAAAGGGTTGCAGAACCTTGCACAACGTTGAAATCATTCTCCACTGCGCTTGAGTCAGGTGCATTCCCCCTCCTTTGCCTATATCGTAGGTAGCTGTATAGGCTTGAATGGCCTTTTGCTGCTCCTCCATCCTCTGAAGCATATAGAGGGTTGAATTCCACTTCGTTACCACCTCTTGCTTCAGATGATGGCAGGGCAGGTTCAGGACTGTTTGCTGGTGCTCCAGTCTTCGGCACGTGGTGGCTGAATGCCGAAAGTGGCCCGCAATTCTTCGGGCCACCGACAGCATCTCTTGCATGCCCCTGTCGTTTTTTAAATAATTCTGCACCACCAAATTCAATGTAGGTGCAAAACATGGGACGTGCTGGAATTTGCCCACATGTAATGCACGCACAATATTGGTGGCGTTGTCCGATGTCACAAATCCCCAGGAGAGTCCAATTGGGGTAAGCCATTCTGCGATGATGTTCCTCAGTTTCCATAAGAGGTTGTCAGCTTTGTGCCTCTTATGGAAAGCGGTGATACAAAGCATAGCCTGCCTAGGAACGAGTTGGCGTTTGCGAGATGCTGCTACTGGTGCCGCCGCTGCTGTTCTTGCTGCTGGAGGCAATACATCTACCCAGTGGGCTGTCACAGTCATATAGTCCTGAGTCTGCCCTGCTCCACTTGTCCACATGTCCGTGGTTAAGTGGACATTGGGTACAACTGCATTTTTTAGGACACTGGTGACTCTTTTTCTGACGTCTGTGTACATTTTCGGTATCGCCTGCCTAGAGAAATGGAACCTAGATGGTATTTGGTACCGGGGACACAGTACCTCAGTCAATTCTCTAGTTGCCAGTGAATTAACGGTGGATACTGGAAACACGTTTTTCACCACCCAGGCTGCCAAGGCCTGAGTTATCCACTTTGCAGCAGGATGACTGCTGTGATATTTCATCTTCCTCGCAAAGGACTGTTGGACAGTCAATTGCTTACTGGAAGTAGTACAAGTAGTCTTCCGACTTCCTCTCTGGAATGACGATCGACTCCCAGCAGCAACAACAGCAGCGCCAGCAGCAGTAGGCGTTACACTCAAGGATGCATCGGAGGAATCCCAGGCAGGAGAGGACTCGTCAGACTTGACAGTGACATGGCCTGCAGGACTATTGGCTTTCCTGTCTAAGGAGGAAATTGACACTGAGTTGGTGGTGTGGTCTGCAGGAGCTTGGTGACAAGAGGAAGGGATTTAGTTGGCAGTGGACTGCTTCCGCTGTCACCCAAAGTTTTTGAACTTGTCAATGACTTCTGATGAATGCGCTCCAGGTGACGTATAAGGGAGGATGTTCCTAGGTGGTTAACGTCCTTACCCCTACTTATTACAGCTTGACAAAGGCAACACACGGCTTGACACCAGTTGTCTACATTTCTGTTGAAATAATTCCACACCGAAGTGGTGATTTTTTTTGTAATTTGACCAGGCATGTCAATGGCCATATTCGTCCCACGGACAACAGGTGTCTCCCCGGGTGCCTGACTTAAACAAACCACCTCACCATCAGAATCCTCCTTGTCAATTTCCTCCCCAGCACCAGCAAAACCCATATCCTCATCCTGGTGTACTTCAACAGTGACATCTTCAATTTGACTATCAGGAACTGGACTGCGGGTGCTCCTTCCAGAACTTGCAGGGGGCGTGCAAATGGTGGAAGGCACCACCTCTTCCCGTCCAGTGTTGGGAAGGTCAGGCATCGCAACCGACACAATTGGACTCTCCTTGGGGATTTGTGATTTAGAAGAACGCACAGTTCTTTGCTGTGCTTTTGCCATCTTAACTCTTTTAAGTTTTCTAGCAGGAGGATGAGTGCTTCCATCCTCATGTGAAGCTGAACCACTAGCCATGAACATAGGCCAGGGCTTCAGCCGTTCCTTGCCACTCCGTGTCGTAAATGGCATATTGGCAAGTTTACGCTTCTCCTCAGACGCTTTTAATTTAGATTTTTGGGTCATTTTACTGAACTTTTGTTTTTTGGATTTTACATGCTCTCTACTATGACATTGGGCATAGGCCTTGGCAGACGTGCTTCAGCACGAGGTGGAAGTGGATCTTGAGCTTTCCCTATTTTACCCTCCACATTTTTGTTCTCCATTTTTTAATGTGTGGAATTATATGCCAGTAATATATCAATAGCAATGGCCTACTACTATATATACTGCGCACAAAAACTTAAATGCACCACAGGTATGGATGGATAGTATACTTGACGACACAGAGGTAGGTAGAGCAGTGTCCTACTGTACCGTACTGCTATATATTATATACTGGTGGTCAGCAAAATGATGCACTGTCCTACTACTCAGAGGCGGAACTTGCGCCAGTGCAAGCGGTGCAGTGCACTGGGGCCCAGCGCTGTGAAGGGGCCCATAGCCGGCAGCAGTATAATGAGTCAGACTGACTCATTACACGCTGCCACCGCTGAGCTGCTGCTGCTGAGGAAGCCTGTACGCGGTCCCCGGCACCAGTGATGTGAGAAGGGTGATCTCATCACCCTTCATCTCGGCTGCAGCTCTCAGCTTCCTGGACTGACTGGAGTCACTCCATACTGGACAGGGGGGGAGAGGGAGGGAGAGGGGAGTCACGGCAGCAGTGTGTCTATACAGAAGAGTGAGGACTGAGGAGACGTCACGTCAGTGCACTCAGCCCCCGCACAGTGAGGAGCCTTGCCGGAGCCAGAGCTAGCCTGGGAGGTGGAAAGTGTGCAACTTGTGGAAAATGAAAACATATGTAAAGTAAAGAGTGTGTGTTTTGCTGGCAATGTGTGTGTTTAGCTATGGGTGTGTGTGTGTTTCAGTGTATAGTACTCTATATGTATTTTCCTATGTCTGTTTTGCTGTGTCCGTGTGTGTTTCTGTATATACTGTATATGTATTTTGCTGTGTGTGTGTGTGTGTGTGTGTGTGTGTGTGTGTGTGTGTGTGCGTGTGTGCGTGTCTGTATATACTGTGTATTTTGCTATGTCTGTTTAGCTGTGTGTGTGTGTGTGTGTGTGTGTGTGTGTGTGTGTGTGTTTAGCTATGGGTGTGTGTGTTTCTGTGTATATACTGTATATGTATTTTGCTATGTGTGTTTAGCTGTATTTATGTGTTGTGTGTGTGTGTGTTTTCTGTGGATATGTCTGTGTATATGTGTCTTGCTTTGCGTATGTTTTACTGTGTGTGTGTGTGTGTGTGTGTGTGTGTGTGTGTGTGTGTGTGTGTGTGTATCCATATCTATAGATGTAGCCACACTCATCCAACCCGCAATGAGTTCACATCACGGCATGGATGGCGCGACTAGTGTGCCCATGTCTATGAAGTGCGTGTGTGTGTACGCATGCAAGCCATAGACTTCTATGGAGTGAACGGAGGCAGCGACTAGCCACAGCACGGCGTTCACTGCAGCTTGCTGTGATGCGTACGCCAGTTCCAACACATCGCGCCAACGATAAGGCTGTCTTCATCTGTATCTGTCTCACATTCCTGGTTGTAAATGTTGACGTGTGCGTCGCTCTACTATGTGGCGTACCATGTATAAGGCTCTCTACTGTGTGGCGTACCATGTATAAGGCTCTCTACTGTGTGGCGTACCGTGTATAAGCCTCTCTACTGTGTGGCGTACCGTGTATAAGGCTCTCTACTGTGTGGCGTACCGTGTATAAACCTCTCTACTGTGTGGCGTACCGTGTATAAGCCTCTCTACTGTGTGGCGCAACGTGTATAAGCCTCTCTACTGTGTGGCGTACCATGTATAAGCCTCTCTACTGTGTGGCGCAACGTGTATAAGCCTCTCTACTGTGTGGCGTAACGTGTATAAGCCTCTCTGCTGTGTGGCGTACCGTGTATAAGCCTCTCTACTGTGTGGCGTACCGTGTATAAGCTTCTCTACTGTGTGGCGCAAGGTGTATAAGCCTCTCTACTGTGTGGCGTAATGTGTATAAGCCTCTCTACTGTGTGGCGTAATGTGTATAAGCCTCTCTACTGTGTGGCGTAACGTGTATAAGCTTCTCTATTATGTGGGGTATTCAATTTCGGCTAGCCGAAAAAACTGTATAATTCGACCATGGGTATTTAATTGCGGGCGTTTTCGCCCATTTTTTAATCCCTTTTCGCCCATGACTTTTCACTTTTTTTGTCGAATTGGCATGGGAGAAAACAGACCCAAAAAATGGGTGAAAATGCCTGCAAATTCGTCAAAACACATGGCTCACCAGGAAATTCACAGATCCACGTGGTTTTCGTTAGTGCTGGATTTTTTGACCAGTTGAAAAATCCTGCACAGGCATTGAATAGGGGGAATGTCATTCGCCCTAAAAATGACCAATAATTGACGATTTTTAGACTGGATGAAAAATCTGGCAATAATTGAATACCCCCCTATGTGTTGTAACATGTATAAGCTTCTCTACTGTGTGGCGCACCCTGTATAAGGATCTCTACTGTGTGGCGCACCCTGTGTAAGGCTCTCTACTGTGTGGCGTACCCTGTATAAGGCTCTCTACTGTGTTGCGTACCCTGTATAAGGCTCTGTACTGTGTTGCGTACCCTGTATAAGGCTCTCTACTGTGTGGCGTACCCTGTATAAGGCTCTCTACTATGTGGTGCAACGTGTATAAGGCTCTTTACTGTGTGGCGAACCCTGTATAAGGCTCTCTACTGTGTGATGTACCGTGTATAAGCTTCTCTACTGTGTGGCGCAACGTGTATAAGGCGCTCTACTGTGTGGCGCAACGTGTATAAGGCTCTTTTCTGTGTGGTGTACTGTGTATAAGCTTCTCTACTGTGTGGCGTACTGTGTATAAGGCTCTCTACTGTGAATTGGGAGTACTACTGTGTGGCAACACCCCTTGTTAGTGAGATAAAACACCGTATTATCGGGGGACGCCATTTCCCTGTTTTTAATATGGGAGGGGGCCCAATGCATATTGTTGCACCTGGGCCCACCATTCTCTAGTTCCGCCACTGCTACTACTATATATATACTGCGCACAAAAACTTAAATGCACCACATGTATGGATGGATAGTATACTTGACGACACAGAGGTAGGTAGAGCAGTGGCCTACTGTACCGTACTGCTATATATTATATACTGGTGATCAGCAAAATTATGCACTGTCCTACTACTATATATATACTGCGCACAAAAACTTAAATGCACCACAGGTATGGATGGATAGTATACTTGACGACACAGAGGTAGGTAGAGCAGTGGCCTACTGTACCGTACTGCTATATATTATATACTGGTGGTCAGCAAAATTATGCACTGTCCTACTACTATATATATACTGCCTATATATGCTGCGCACAAAAACTTAAATGCACCACAGGTATGGATGGATAGTATACTTGACGACACAGAGGTAGGTAGAGCAGTGGCCTACTCTACCGTACTGCTATATATTATATACTGGTGGTCAGCAAAATTATACACTATCCTACTACTATATATATACTGCGCACAAAAACTTAAATGCACCACAAGTATGGATGGATAGTATACTTGACGACACAGAGGTAGGTAGAGCAGTGGACTACTGTACCGTACTGATATAATTCTGGTGGTCACTGGTCAGCAAAATTCTGCACTGTCCTCCTACTATATACTACAATGCAGCACAGATATGGAGCGTTTTTCAGGCAGAGAACGTATAATACTGGTGGTCACTGGTCAGCAAAACTCTGCACTGTCCTCCTATTATATAATACTGGTGGTCCCCAGTCCCCACAATAAAGCACACTGAGCACAGATATTTGCAGCACACTGAGCACAGATATGGAGCGTTTTTCAGGCAGAGAACGTAGATATTTGCAGCACACTGAGCACAGATACTTGCAGCACACTGAGCACAGAAACTGAGAGAACGCCAGCCACGTCCTCTCACTATCATCTCCAATGCAAGAGTGAAAAATGGCGGCTACACGCGGCTCCTTATATAGAATATGAATCCCGCGAGAATCCGACAGCGGGATGATGACGTTCGGGTGCGCTCGGGTCAACCGAGCAAGGCGGGAAGATTTGAGTCTGCCTCGGAACCGTGTAAAATGGGTGAAGTTCGGGGGGGTTCGGATTCCGAGGAACCGAACCCGCTCATCACTAATATATATATATAAACACACACACACATATATATACACACACATATATATATATATATATATATATACACACATATTATACTGGATGCGGGCAGCACAGCCATTAACTAGAAGTAAAGTCCTGGTGCCCTCCATAGGCACTCACACTGATGAGCCCATATACAGCACCCATGGACGGCGGCACTTCAGTAAAAAATCCACAATGACAATGTAATGAAAACATTGAACCGTTGCAGTGTTCTGCAGTTTGTGGATTTATTACAGAAGTGCCGCTGTCAGGTTCTGTTTAGTTTGTGTCCCCGGAGGGGGCGCTAGTGGGTCAGTGGAGGTAGGATGGAAGAAGTGAGGAGGCCGGATTGGATTCCTGCGCATGTGCGCAATGTTGTTTATTAAACAATAGGCTTTAAACAATATGGCAGCAGGAATACTTGATAACAACAGAAACAAATGCAATTGTGAATATGCAGCGTGGAAGCTGAGAGTCTATGGCAAAGTCTGTATGGTAAGTTCAATCGATCAGGGGATCGATGTGTCGGTATGGGAACCGATAGTTGTTGGACCGTGGAGCCAGCAGAGATGTTGGTGGGAATAGCAAACCTGGTAGCAATTGCAGGAGACAAGTGTTAAAGTTCTCAGTGCAGTTTGAATAACACTGGCAGCTTGCAGGCTGATGAACAGGTGTAGATGACGAGATGCACCTGGAGGAGAGTCTCTACTGCAGAGGGCTGGAGAACACTGTAGCTGGTAAAGGTGTGAAGCTAGAACTCAAGTGCAAGAGTTGCTGGTGCTTGTGGTTCCACGGTAGTACAGGAACAAACCGGAAGGCAAAGCAGGAAAACGGAGGAACTGGAGAATGGAGCCAGAGACACAGGTCATAGGAGTGACACGAAGTCCAGGACAAGGACTGACTCACCCTGCTGCTCCTGATATACCCCCCGGTGTGCAGGCATTGGCTGGAAGGGAAACGAGGAGGTGCGGCCAAGCTCCGGATTGGCTGATGCGGCAGTCTGAGGAAAGCTGTCATGGCGGCGCCCATGCCGCGGCCCGGCGGGAACGCGGCGTGCATGCACGCCCGCTGACAACAGGAGCGTTCCTAGGCCAAGGATGGCATCCGGCGACAGGGAGACCAGCGACAGCGAGACGTAGGAACCCCAGACGGAGTCCGCACCGACGGACAGATGCAGCTGTGGTAAGTCGATTCCTGACAGTACCCCCTCCTTTACGGGTGGGCACCGAACACCCACGTGGCTTGGAAGGATGAGTTCTGTGGAAAACATGGACCAACCTTGGAGCATGGACATCTGTAGCATTTACCCAACTCCTCTCCTCAGGACCATAACCGGACCAGTCGATGAGATATTGCAGACGACCGTACCGGCAACGGGAATCCAGAACCTTCTCTATTTCGAACTCAATGCCCCGCTGGGTTCGTATTTTGGGACCAACTGGAAGAGCTCTTCGGAAACGATTCAGGATCAAAGGTCTGAGGAGAGAGACATGAAAGGAATTAGGTATTCGTAAAGAAGGAGGCAATTTGAGCTTGTAGGCCACAGGACTGATGACTTTGTCAATGGGAAAAGGACCAATGAAGCGTGGTGCAAACTTCATCAACGGCACTCTGAGACGAAGATTCCGAGTGGAAAGCCAAACCTTATCTTTGGGTTTTAGGCTGGGAACTGCACGTCTTTTGCGGTCGGCAAAGAACTTGTATCGACTTGAAGCCTTTTTAAGGGAAACATGAATTTTCTTCCAAGTTGATGAAAACTGACTTAGAACAGAAGTGGCTGCAGGAACATCGATGTTAGGAAGGTCTTGGAAATCTGGGACATGAGGATGTTGTCCATATACAGCAAAGAACGGAGTGGTTTCCGTGGCAGTATGATAGCGAAAGTTATGAGCGAATTCAGCCCACGGAAGCAGGTCTACCCAGTCATCTTGGGAAGATGAAACATAAAGTCTCAAGAAGGTCTCCAAATCTTGATTCACCCTTTCCGTCTGTCCATTCGTCTGAGGGTGGTAGGCTGACGAAAACTTAAGGTTGACTTGCAGGGCAGAACAAAGGGCTCTCCAAAATCTTGCCACGAACTGAACTCCACGGTCAGATATAATTTCAGTAGGCAGTCTATGTAAACGAAAGATCTCCCGTAGGAAGACTTAAGCAAGTTTCGGAGCAGAAGGAAGACCTTGGAGTGGAACAAAATGGGCCATTTTGGTAAACCTGTCGACAACTACCCAGATGGTATTGAATCCTTGAGAGGAGGGAAGATCAGAGATAAAGTCCATGGACAGGTGTGACCAGGGACGGCTGGGTACTGATAACGGCTGTAACTGACCTGCGGAGACTGACGGGGAGTCTTGTGTTGAACACACTTGGGGCAGGACGCCACGAAGTCCTTGATGTCAACCTTCATTTTCGGCCACCAGTAAGTTTCAGACAGGAACTTGAAAGTCTTTAGGACATCAGGATGCCCAGTGAACTTAGACTGATGAGCCCAAGACAGTAACTTGGAACGAAGCTCAGGAGAAACAAATATCTTGCCAGGAGGCGGAACAGGAGTAACTTGAGATGAAGCAAACACAACTGGATTCAGAATGGAATGTGGAACTGGATCGGAAATCTCCTCTTCGGATTCCATAGAACGAGACAGAGCATCAGCTTTGGTATTCTGAGAACCTGGACGGAAATGAAGCTTAAAGTTGAAACGAGAGAAGAACATTGCCCACCGGGACTGGCGAGGATTAAGACACTGGGCTGCCTTTAGGTAGAGGAGGTTCTTGTGATCCATATAGATGTTAAATGGGAACTTTGCTCCTTCCAGGAGATACCTCCACTCCTCAAGAGCCAGCTTGATCGCCAGTAGTTCTTGGTCACCGATGGAGTAATTAACTTCCGCAGGAAGGAATTTGCGAGAGAATAACCCACAAGGGTGAATCTTTCCATCAACCCCCACTTGGGAGAGAACAGCTCCGACTCCCACTGTAGAAGCATCTACCTCCAACTCGAATGGCTTGTTAACGTCTGGTTGTGACAGAACTGGGGCGGTCATGAAAGCCTGCTTGATTTTCTGAAACGCAGCCAAGGCATCTTCTGACCAGTTGGAATGATCTGCCCCCTTTCGAGTTAGGATGGTAATAGGAGCAATGAGAGTTGAGAATCCTCTGATGAACTTCCTATAATAATTAGCGAATCCCAGGAATCGCTGAATGGACTTGAGAGTACTCGGAATAGACCAATTGGCAATAGCTTCTAATTTTGTCGGGTCTATCTGGAGATCCGATCCAGAAATTATATACCCTAGGAAGGGTATGGAAGAAACTTCGAAGGTACATTTAGACAACTTGCCGTAGAGACGGTTCTCACGAAGACGTCGGAGGACCTTACGAACTTGTAGGCGATGTGAGGAGAGATCTTGAGAGAAGATAAGGATATCATCCAGGTAGACTACGAGATATTTGTACAGAACATCACAGAAGATTTCGTTAACAAAGTGCTGGAACACTGCTGGGGCATTGCTCAACCCGAATGGCATTACTAGGTACTCGTAATGACCATCCCGAGTATTAAAGGCAGTTTTCCATTCATCACCACTTCGGATCCTGCTGAGATTGTAGGCACCGCGGAGATCTAACTTGGTGAAGATGCGGGCTCCCTTGACTCTGTCAAATAATTCAGTGATGAGAGGTAATGGATAGCTGTTTTTGACGGTAATATCGTTGAGCCCCCGGTAATCGATGCATGGACGTAATCCTCCATCTTTCTTTTTAACGAAGAAAAAACCCGCTCCAGCGGGTGAAGACGAAGGGCGGATGAATCCTTTCTGTAAATTCTCCCTGATGTACTCACTCATTGCCTCGGTTTCAGGTACGGATAACGGATAAGTACGCCCTCTAGGTGGCTTCTTGCCGGGAATGAGATCGATAGGGCAATCCCACTCTCTATGGGGCGGCAGAACATCGGCGGCCTTTTCGCTGAAGACGTCAGAGAAATCTTGGTAGGCCACAGGAAGACTTGACTGAACTTTAACTTCTGAAGACCTCACAGGACGAACTTGGGCTAGGCAGGACTGATGGCAGTGTGAACCCCAAGAAGTCAGTTGTAACGTGGACCAGTCAATCTGCGGATTATGTAGCTGGAGCCAGGGCATACCAAAAACGACCTCCTGGGTTGCCTGAGGGATGACTAGGAACTCAATTAATTCAGAATGCTGGAACCTGACTCCCAGCACCACTGGCTTGGTTTGATGAGAGATGTTACCCTTGGAAATTCGGCTACCATCCACTGCAGTGATGTAGGCTGGATATGTGACTTCGCAGACAGGCAGATGGAACTTATCAACTGCAGCTTGAGTAATGAAGTTTCCAGCAGCTCCACAGTCCACTAATGCAGTTACAGACTGGAGTCCAGCCCTAGTCTCTAAAGTCACAGGAAGGATAAGGTCTTGGTTTGAAGGAGCTTGTCTAGAAGATCCCAACTTGACTCATCCTTTACAAGTCAGGATATGGCGTTTCCCGAACGCGCTGTACAAGAATTAATTTGGTGACCTGTAGCCGCACAATAAAGATACAGTCTCTCTCGAAGTCTTCTTGACCGCTCCTCAGGGGTTAAGCAGGACCTATTAATTTGCATAGGCTCGTCAGAAGGTGGAGGCTGAAATTGTGTCGGAGGTACCATTCTTGGCTTGCGAGACTCACTACGAGCACGCTCACTGTTGCGTTCGCGAATGCGAGAGTCCAACTTGATACACAAAGAAATTAACTCTGATAATTGCTCAGGAATGTCACGGGTGGCTAGTTCATCTTTAATCCGATCAGAGAGTCCATGCCAGAAGGCTGCTACCAGTGCTTGGTTATTCCATTGAATCTCTGCGGCTAACGTCTGGAACTGGATGACGTATTGACCCATGCTACGGGTACCTTGACGAAGTTGGATAAGATCTGCAGGAGCTGATGTTGCGCGACCTGGTTCATCAAAGATGCGTCTGAAGGTTGACACAAATTCGGTATAGTTATTCATAAGAGGGTCAGCACGTTCCCACAGAGGAGACACCCAACTCAAAGCTGATCCAGAGAGCAGTGATATGATGTAGGCAACCTTGGATCTTGGCGTGGGGAAATTGTGTGATAACAACTCAAACTGGATTTCACATTGATTAAGAAACCCGCGACATAGCTTAGGGCTGCCATCATATTTGCTGGGCAGGTGCAAGCGTGACACTGGAGTTGATGCAGCCGGTGAAGGAGAACCTGCTGCACTTGCAGGGGTGACTGGAACTGAAGAAACAAGAGCACTGGGCAGAGATTGTTGTAGTGTATCGAGACGGGAGGACATTCCTTGCAGGAACTGGAACATCTGCTGCTGCGCAGCCTCTTGACCATCCAAGCGGGAGACCAGATTTTGTAAGGCCCCTAACCCCACATTCTGACCACCATCCGAGTCCATCGGTCCTGGACTTACTGTCAGGTTCTGTTTAGTTTGTGTCCCCGGAGGGGGCGCTAGTGGGTCAGTGGAGGTAGGATGGAAGAAGTGAGGAGGCCGGATTGGATTCCTGCGCATGTGCGCAATGTTGTTTATTAAACAATAGGCTTTAAACAATATGGCAGCAGGAATACTTGATAACAACAGAAACAAATGCAATTGTGAATATGCAGCGTGGAAGCTGAGAGTCTATGGCAAAGTCTGTATGGTAAGTTCAATCGATCAGGGGATCGATGTGTCGGTATGGGAACCGATAGTTGTTGGACCGTGGAGCCAGCAGAGATGTTGGTGGGAATAGCAAACCTGGTTGCAATTGCAGGAGACAAGTGTTAAAGTTCTCAGTGCAGTTTGAATAACACTGGCAGCTTACAGGCTGATGAACAGGTGTAGATGACGAGATGCACCTGAAGGAGAGTCTCTACTGCAGAGGGCTGGAGCACACTGTAGCTGGTAAAGGTGTGAAGCTAGAACTCAAGTGCAAGGGTTGCTGGTGCTTGTGGTTCCACGGTAGTACAGGAACAAACTGGAAGGCAAAGCAGGTAAACGGAGGAACTGGAGAACGGAGCCAGAGACACAGGTCATAGGAGTGACACGAAGTCCAGGACAAGGACTGACTCACCCTGCTGCTCCTGATATACCCCCTGGTCTGCAGGCATTGGCTGGAAGGGAAACGAGGAGGTGCGGCCAAGCTCCGGATTGGCTGATGCGGCAGTCTGAGGAAAGCTGTCATGGCGGCACCCATGCCGCGGCCCGGCGGGAACGCGGCGTGCATGCACGCCCGCTGACAACAGGAGCGTTCCTAGGCCCAGGATGGCATCCGGCGAAACAGGGAGACCAGCGACAGCGAGACGTAGGAACCCCGGACGGAGTCCGCACCGACGGACAGATGCAGCTGTGGTAAGTCGATTCCTGACAGCCGCTGTCCATGGGTGAATATATATAAATAATTCAGCTGCTTCCTTGTTAGAGGCCATGCTATTTGAAGTGCCCCATGCTGGAATGGGTGTGGCCACATGACCAGAGAAGAATCGCCAGCAATTATAGGTCCCACCTAGCATAGTATATGAAGAAAAGAGCTCTACCTCACTGCCCACTTCAAGCTGTTGTGTATGTGCCTGGGTTACACCTGGAGAGAACAGTAGTATATTGCCTGGGTTACACCTGGAGAAAACAGTAGTATACGCGCCTGGGTTACACCAGAGGGAGCAGTAGTTCATGTGCCTGGATTACACTGGGAGAGAACAGTAGTATACGAGCCTAGGTTACATCGAGAGAGAACAGTGGTATATGCGACTGGGTTATACCGGGAGAGAACAGTAGTATACGCATCTGAGTTACACCGGGAGAGAACAGTAGTATACGTGCCTAGGTTACATCGGGAGAGAACAGTAGTATACGCGCCTGGGTTATACCGGGTGAGAACAGTAGTGTACACGCCTGGGTTACACCGGGAGAGAACAGTAGATACAAATAATGACCCCCAGTAGTGCCAGATACACAGATGCCCCCAGTAGTGCAGTGCCAGATGCACAGATGCCCCCAGTAGTTCAGTGCCAGATACACAGATGCCTCCAGCAGTGCCAGATACACAGATGCCCCCAGTAGTGCAGTGCCAGATACACGATCCTCCTTAGCAGTGCCAGATACACAGATGCCCCCAGTAGTGCAGTGCCAGATACACGATCCTCCTTAGCAGTGCCAGACACATAGATGCCCCCAGTAGTGCAGTGCCAGATACACGGATGCCCCCAGCAGTGCCAGATACATGGATGCCCCCAGTAGTACCAGATACACGGATGCCCCCAGTAGTGCCATGCCAGATACACAGATGCCCCCAGTAGTGCCATGCCAGATACATAGATGCCCCCAGTAGTGCTGTGCCAGATGCATGGATGCCCCCACCAGTGCCAGATACACGGATGCCCCAGCAGTGTCACATACACAGATACCCCCAGTAGTGCCAGATACACAGATGGCCCCAGTAGTGCTGTGTCAGTTATACAGATGCCCCCACCAGTGCCAGATACACTGATGCCCCCAGCAGTGCCAGATATACGGATGTCCCAGTAGTGCTAGATACACAGATGCCCCCAGTAGTGCAGTGCCAGATACACGATCCTCCTTAGCAGTGCCAGATACACAGATGCCCCCAGTAGTGCAGTGCCAGATACACGGAAGCCCCCAGCAGTGCCAGATACATGGATGCCCCCAGTAGTACCAGATACACGGATGTCCCCAGTAGTGCCATGCCAGATACACAGATGCCCCCAGTAGTGCCATGCCCGATACACAGATGCCCCCAGTAGTGTGTGCCATATACATGGATGCCCCCAGCAGTGACAGATACACGGATGCCCCCAGCAGTGACAGATATACGGATGCCCCCAGTAGTGCCAGATACACAGATGCCCTCAGTAGTGCTGTGCCAGTTATACAGATGCCCCCACCAGTGCCAGATACACGGATGCCCCCAGCAATGCCAGATATACGGATGTCCC
This sequence comes from Pseudophryne corroboree, assembly GCF_028390025.1. Classification (NCBI taxonomy): domain Eukaryota; kingdom Metazoa; phylum Chordata; class Amphibia; order Anura; family Myobatrachidae; genus Pseudophryne; species Pseudophryne corroboree. The sequence continues at coordinate 197,746,095 of NC_086452.1, read as the reverse complement.
CAGTAGTGCCAAATACACAGATTCCCCCAGTAGTGCAGTGCCAGATACACGATACCCCTTAGCAGTGCCAGATACACAGATGCCCCCAGTAGTGCAGTGCCATATACACGGATGCCCCCAGCAGTGCCAGATACACGGATGCCCCCAGTAGTGCCAGATACACAGATGCCCCCAGTAGTGCCATGCCAGATACACAGATGCCCACCAGTAGTGCTGTGCCAGGTACACGGGTGCCCCCACCAGTGCCAGATACACGGATGCCCCAGCAGTGTTACATACACAGATGCCTCTAGCAGTGCCCTGCCAGATACATGGATGCCCCCAGCAGTGCCAGATACACAGATGCCCACAGTAATGCCAAATACACATATGGTAAAACAAACCACCAATGAGTGCGCTTTCAATAGCAGCTGGTATGGGGGTTGGTTAACTCCCCTACTGATACAAATACAAAAGAATAATAATATTATATACCAGCGCTGGCTGTTTAAAATCATACATGTTAGGATAAAAAAATATATATATTATTCATATGACGGTAGGTATGAAATTGAACAATAAATTTATTATACAGAATATAATAAAAGGCAATTAAAATATTGTCACAATACAAGTTAGCCTAGTAAATTATTAGGAGGATAACACATGCATTTGACTCCTTTGTAAGGCAATATCATACCCTGGTTAGGACATTCTCTGGAGTTCTGTCCACATAAAATGATCAGTGGTGCTGATGTATCACCGGCTGAGACCAAATACAGTCCCCAATTGAATCCAGTAATGTGCAGTAGCTTGGTTTAGGGGATGGCTCCGGTTATTCTGAAGATGCTTGATCAGTCCAAAGAATATTACTGTCCAAAAAACACCAGGGTTGGAAGATGATGGGAGTCCAAAAGAAATGGCTCTGTCCTCCAAGCTCAACGCGTTTCACTGGTACTAACAACCCAGCTTCCTCAGGAGCATGTGGTGGAGTATAGCTCTGGGCTTATATTTATACCCCACTATAATGGTATGAGTTCATACACCTGTGAGTTACATACAGTTAATTAACCACACCGTCATAAGAATCAAAGAAAAAATTAATACAATAGCATCCTTAATAGATCCCATATAACAACGCACCTGATATAATTTAAAATTCATTCAGGAGATAAAGATATTTCATATATAATCACAATGTTTATTTCTAATTTCTCTTACGTCCTAGAGGATGCTGGGGTCCACATTAGTACCATGGGGTATAGACAGGTCCACCAAGAGCCATTGGCACTTTAAGAGTTTAAGAGTGTGGGCTGGCTCCTCCCTCTATGCCCCTCCTACCAGACTCAGTTTAGAAAATGGAGCCGGTCACAGCTAGGGGAGCTCTCCTGAGCTTTCTTAGAAAAAGGTTTATTTAGAGCAGGGGTGTCCAACCTTTCACCTTCCCTGGGCCACATTAGAAGATGAAAATTTGGTTTGGGCCGCACATAAAATAAAATAACAGTAACGATACCTGATCATCCCAAAAAACCATAGAAAACATAGTTAACATATTAAACTTACTTGGAAATGAAGTTAGTGAGATGTTTGACATTGTTTCTCAGCCACCAATGCATTCCCCCCCCCCCCCCCACACGCACACTGTAGTCCTCTTCCTCTCCTCCTCCTCTCCCTCCCCCCCCCCTCCACACTGTGCTTCTTCAAGGGCCCACAAATTTCTCCCGCTGGGCTGAGCTCCGTGCTGCTGTCACGTGTGCCACTATGCAGTAGAGGAGGGCTACACTGTGACTGACAGCGGACCCCAAACCCCCCCCCCCCCCCTCCTCCCGGACACATTGTACTGCAGTGGCACCTGACTTCATCCTCGTTACCCCCTCCCCCCGAACCAATCTGTACTGTGGAGTTTAGACACCGCCGGCCTCATTTTACTGCTGCAGCGCTGGACATCAAGTCCATCCCAGCTCCCAAGAAACCCCTCGGACACTGTATTGCGGCGTGGCGCTGGACTTCAGACCAGACCCTCCCTTCCCCCGACACTGTACAGCGGTTCAGACCTCCTCTCCCCCCCCCCCCTCCGGGACACTGTACTTCAGATCCCTATTCCCCCCCCTCCCCGGATACTGTACAGCGGCGCGGCCACGGACTTCAGACCCCCCCCCCTCCCCCCGGCTCACTTACGAGTTCTTGTAGAACCAATTTCTCTGCTGGGCTCCTCTACTCTCGTGCTGCTCAGTCACGTGTGCCGCTATGCAGCGGAGGAGGGCTACACTGTGACTGACAGCGGAGAGGGCGTGAGCTGGTGCTGGTCCCAGCGGCAGAAATCCAATCAGGATGTGCTGACAGCCTGCTGGGGCCGGCTCAGCTTCACATGTGGTGTCCGTACTCTGCAAAAAAAAAAAATGGATGGGGCGGGTGAAGCGCGCTGGCGTCACCGTTGTGACGTGCCCCGGCCGCATTCCTGCCGCAAGCGCCGGCAGTGTAACTTGAAACTTTAGTTTAGAATTTCTTAAAAAATAAAAAATTGCACTGGGCCGCATTACTAGCCGACCTGGGCCGCATGCGGCCCGCGGGCCGCGGGTTGGACAAGCCTGATTTAGAGTTTATTATTTTACAGGAAAGCTGCTGGCAACAGCCTCCCTGCAGCGTGGGACTAAGGGGGGGAGCAGTGTCCACCCTGCGGGTCTGAGCCACTGACTCCGCTGACTGGACACTGAGCTCCAGAGGGGTCTGATCGGTCTCCGCCACAGGGGCACCGCTTGCCCCAGCAGCATGCCGCCGACACCTTACAGAGCTGAAGTAAAGTGGTGAGTTAGTCACCGACCCCCCTAGCAAGCGGGGGGCCGGTGTGAAGATGGCAGCTGAGCAAACGGGGATTGAGCGCGGAATTAACTGCGCTCCTGGACGGTACCAGAGGCACACTGTGCGGGACGCCCTGGGCCAGCAAGCCTGCCGGGGTCCAGGGATCTCAGCCAGCAAAACTCCTCCGGCCAGTCTAATCATCAGAAGAGCGGGAAGACAGCACCATTAAGGGGGCGGAGCGTCTCCTCAGAGCGGACCCTGCAGCGTTCCAGCGCTATTTTCCTACATGCAGAAGCTGAAATGAAGATACTGGTACCTCCACAGCAGCTCCAGCTTACTGTATAACGGTACCAGGGGGTTGTAGAAGGGAGGGGAGGCCGTAATTGAACTGTGTGTCCTATTAAGGAGCACTAGTCAGCGCTGATAAGGGGTTTCTCCTTACTAAAAGCGCTGGCGTGGGTTGGCTCCAATCTGTCTCTCTCTTGCCATTCTTAGGGGGGGAAACTCTGCCTGTCTGTGTGTGTGCGTGCGTGTATGTTTGTGTGTGTGTTTCTGTGCTGTGTTTGGTGGTCACCTGTAGCAATGTCCAGGGATACAGGGTCATGTGCTGCAGAGGATTTATACTCCCAGGATGATCCCATTCCATGTAATCAGGTTAGCACTGGTTTCGAAAGTAGTTGCTTGGTTGGGCGCACTTATGAAATTTGTATAGATTTTAATTATTTAAAACTTAGCTTTTATTGCTTCACCTTCTAATATGCCCCCTTTATATGGGGATTACACAGCAAAACATAGAGGTTAAAATCATTACATACAAACATATAAGTGAAAAAAAGGAAATATAAGTGTAAGAAGATTTAAAAAGCGGTACTTCCACTAGTACTCCTGCAGGTGTGGGAGTGAAATTATTAATGGAGCCCCTGAGAGTCTAACTTATATTAGGCTGCCTCGTTAAAGTTATACAGCGAAACGTGCACGTCGGCGTTTCAGCTGGTCTTCCACACTCTTAATTTAAGCAAATGGTGCAGATTCTAATTTAGAAAGATAGTTTAAATAGACCTCCACCGACACCCCTATGAAATGTGATTACTAGAAATGAGGGCAAGTGTCAGTGTTGGTCATTAGGGAGCTAGGAGACTATATGTAATTCACCCAGAGAGCATTGTGATTAATTGACCAATATGTGCTGTTGTTGATAGCAACAACACTGTGTGGTTACGTATGGTACCTGTCAATGTGTAACACTCAGAACGCAATCTGTCAATAGAATTAAATGCCATAGCAGCACTGCCAGGCTGATTTGTCCAACAAGCACTTATGTATGAATGTTACAATCTGACCATTCGTTTATCAGTAATTAAGTGCATATTTACCAGCCCTTAAATATTAATGAGTGATACGTAAAGGAAGGGAACTGGTTAATGTGCCCTGATACATTCTATCTGAAGTATTGATATAGCCTAAGATAGATTAACAAAGTAGCCAAATACCAATCCTGTGTTACAAGAGAGTAAACACAGGTGGCTACAGTATCTTAGTGAGACAGATCAGATACGTGTAATAGGAAGGAATTAGCCTGTACATCCTGATACAATATATCCAACTATAGATGCAGACTGAGAAAAGAATACTTATCTAGTGAATCTCATGTCTGCGGGAAATACAGGCTGCCACAATACTTTAGTGAGAACATCAGTGTGTTTTATACAATGGCAACTGCATATCTGATTGGTTTGCTATTCGTATATACATGCAGGGTTATAGGACAAATGTATGACTCATTGTTTGATTAACAATTTCCCATACTAGGGACATTTACCCCTGCTTTCACCTAATAAATATTAGTGATACAGTATATGAGACTAATGTGTATAAAACATCAAAGTAAAGAACGTTATAAATATATAGAGCAAAAGTGAATACACAGTAAATAAAAACACACCATATCTACAGCAATAATTTATTGTGACAAATGGGTTCTCACATTTGAATGGGTTAATTCATGGATTCCACAAATACAATAAATATTTCAAACCTATAAAACTGGTACATACGATATATGAAATTCTTTGAATTGTAATTACTGGCCCTTTGTATAATCAAAGTTGTATCACATTGTGAGAATTTGTTAATTAATATAAGTTAGACTCTCAGGGGCTCCATTAATAATTTCACTCCCACACCTGCAGGAGTACTAGTGGAAGTACCGCTTTTTAAATCTTCTTACACTTATATTTCCTTTTTTTCACTTATATGTTTGTATGTATTGATTTTAACCTCTATGTTTTGCTGTGTAATCCCCATATAAAGGGGGCATATTAGAAGGTGAAGCAATAAAAGCTAAGTTTTAAATAATTAAAATCTATACAAATTTCATTAGTGCGCCCAACCAAGCAACTACTTTTGGTTTCTCTTTTTTGTTTTTCATTAAATTTGAGTTGCATATAGGCTGCACCCCCACATTATCATTTCTATTATCAGAGTGATACATTCCAATGGGGTTCTACTGGTTGATATAATCCAATTAGTTTACTGATTGTAAAGTGTGCAGATACATCTCTTTTCTGTTCAGAATTAGCACTGGTTTCGCACAGATTCCAGCAAGGGAACCAGAGTGGTTTTCCGCTATCAAGACTTGGATTTCTCAAATTTCTGACAGGGTTGCCAGCACTGAATCTGCAACCCAGATATTGCAGTCCTCTATGGCTGTATGGCCCTTGTCTGGTACTTTGGGTCACCCCACTACATACCCCCACAAACGTGCGCTTGTGCAGGTAACACAAGATGACACGGATACCGATTCTGACACTACAGATGGTGATGGGGATGTGTTGCGGGGGTCCGCATCTCTTGCAAGGGGGGTGCAATTGTTGATAGAGGCTATCAGGGATGTGTTAAATGTTAATGATACCACACCTGAGCAGGTTGAGGAGGCTTTTTTCACTGAAAACTAGAAAGCCTCGCTAACCTTCCCTGCGTCAAAGGAGCTGAATGCTATATTTGAAAAGGCCTGGGTGAACCCTGAAAAGAAGTTTCAGATCCCTAAGAGGATTCTGGTAGATTTTCCTTTCCCTGAGGAGGATAGGAAAAAGTGTGAAAACCCGCAGATTGTTGACACATCTGTATCCAGACTCTCAAAAAAGGTGGTTTTACCCCTACCGGGATCTACCGCCTTAAAGGAGCCGATAGATAGGAAAGTTGATAATACGCTGAAATCAATGTACACTGCTTCAGGGGCCATATTACGTCCCACTATTGCTAATGCATGGATTGCAAAGGCTATAGTGAAGTGGTCGGCTGCTTTAATGGAGGATTTGGATACGATGGATAGGGATGACGTTGCATTGTATTTATGCAACATTCATGATTCTGCAGGCTTTATGGTAGAATCCATGAAAGACCTGGGTTCCATGGCTGCGGGAATTTCTTCCATGTCTGTTTCAGCTCGTCGGGGACTGTGGCTCTGCCAGTGGTCGGCCGACGCGGAATCCAGAAGAAGTGTGGAGTCGCTACCCTATACAGGTCAGGCTCTCTTTGGGGAAGCTCTAGATGCGTGGATATCTACCGCTATAGCGGGTAAGTCTCAGTATCTTCCCTCAGCAACACCTGCTCCGAAGAAATCCTTCTCCTCAACTGCGCAGCAGAGCTTTCGGCCGAACAAGACCAGAAAGGCCAAATCATCCAATACCTTCTTTAGGCGAGGTAGCGTTAAATCCAAGAAACCTGCCGCTGCAGGTTCCCAGAAACAAAAGCCTGCTTCAGATACCCCAAAGTCCTCCACATGAAGGTGGACGGGTCTACCCGGAAGGGCCGGTGGGAGCGAGACTCAGACAGTTCTGTCATGTCTGGGTATAATCCGGCCTGTATCCCTGGGTGGTAGATATTGTGTCTCAGGGATACAGGCTGGAATTTCAAAGTCTCCATCCTCATCGGTTTTTTCAAGTCGGGCTTACCGACTCTGTTGGAGGACAGTACAGTGCTTCAAGACGCTGTCCAAAGGCTGGTGGAGGCACAAGTCATTGTGTCGGTACCACAACACATGTTGACAAAGGGTTACTATTCAAACCTTTTCGTGGTACCGAAACCGGATGGTTCGGTCAGGCCCATTCTGAACCTAAAATCTTTGAACCCCTTTCTAAAGGAGTTCAGGTTCAAGATGGAGTCTCTCAGGGCGGTGATATCAGGTCTGGAAGTAGGAGAATTCCTGGTATCACTGGATATCAAGGATGCGTACCTTCACATTCCGATTTGGCTGCCGCATCAAACTTATCTTCGCTTCGCATTACTGGACTGTCATTTTCAGTTCCAGGCACTGCCATTCGGCCTCTCCACAGCAATGATGATACTACTCCGCAACCAGGATGTAAACATCATTCCTTATCTGGACGATCTCCTGATAAAGGCATCGTCCAGGGAAAAGCTACTGCAGTCCATTGTTCTCACAACGCGGCTGCTCCAGAGTCACAGGTGGATTCTGAATTTTCCAAATTCACATTTGGAACCAACCCAGAGATTGTCATTTCTGGGAATGATCCTGGATAAGGAAGTGCAGCGGGTGTTTCTTCCGCGGGACAAGGCGTTGGTGATCCAATCCATGGTCCAGGATGTCTTTAAGCCACCCCGGGTGTTGGTTCATAAATGCATTCGCCTATTGGGAAAGATGGTGGCCTCCTACGAGGCTCTCCAGTACGGGAGGTTCCATGCTCGGCCCTTCCAACTGGATCTCCTGGACAAGTGGTCGGGATCTCACCTCCACATGCATCAGAAAATTTGTCTGTCGCCAAGGGCAAGGATTTCTCTCCTCTGGTGGCTCCAATGGCCTCACCTCCTAGAAGGCTGCAGGTTCGGGATTTAGGACTGGGTCCTGCTAACAACGGATGCGAGCCTCCGGGGCTGGGGAGCAGTCACTCAAGGAGTGGCCTTCCAAGGATGGTGGTCAAGCCTGGAAGCCAGCCTGCCCATCAACATCCTTGAACTAAGAGCCATCTACAATGGTCTTCTTCAAGCGGCCCCTCTTCTGAGAAATTGGGCCACCCAAGTGCAGTCGGACAACGTAACAACAGTGGCTTACATAAACCGACAGGACGGAACAAAGAGCAGAGCGGCAATGTCAGAGGTGACAAGAATACTCCTCTGGACAGAAAAACATGCGTTGGCACTGTCAGCCATCTTCATTCTGGGAGTAGACAACTGGGAAGCAGACTTCCTTAGCAGACACGATCTTCATCCAGGAGGATGGGGACTCCATCCGGAGGTTTTCAAGGAAATAACAGATGGCCTCTCGTCTCAACAAGAAGCTTCGGCGTTATTGTTCCAGGTCGAGGGACCCACAGGCAGTGGCAGTGGATGCCCTGGTATCTCCGTGGGTGTTCCGGTCAGTGTACGTGTTTACACCACTCCCAATCATCCCAAGAATCCTAAAGCTCATAAGGAGAACAGGGGTTCAATCGATCCCCATGCCCTAGATTGGCCAAGAAGGGCTTGGTACGTGGACCTTCTGAATCTACTACAAGAGCCGAGGCCTCTTCCTCTTCGGGAGGACCTGCTGCAGCAGGGGCCGTTCGCCTATCAACACTTACCACGGCTGCCTGCTATACTATGGGAAGCACATAAAGCTACACTGCGAGGCCTTCTCATTAACCTTACTTCAGCCCAGAGAAAGATCGAAGCTAAACGGATTGCTGACCTGGAAGCTGAATTAGCCTCTTTAACTCTTCTTCAACAACGCTTTCCCAAACGCAAGCTCTATCTAAAGATTCTCTCTTTGAAAGGACAATTGTCACAAATCCTTACTAAGAAAACGATTAAATCACTCTTGTAGATTCATCAGAAATTTTACGAACAATCAGATAAAGTGGATGCTTTACTGGCCCTTCGGTTCCATGCAAAACGAGCGCTCAATCGTATACTGGCCTTGAAATGCCCTGATGGGTCCACAACTTGTGACCCTAAATTGATGGCCTCCCACTTCCTAGACTACTATAACTCCCTTTATAATCTTGTTTCTACTGCTCCACATCATATTTCTGCTATTCCTAGATATGTGCACCGGAAATTTTTCGGGTTTTGTGTTTTGGTTTTGGATTCGGTTCCGCGTCCGTGTTTTGGATTCGGACGCGTTTTGCCAAAACCTCCCTGAAATTTTTTTGTCAGATTCGGGTGTGGTTTGGATTCGGGTGTTTTTTTACAGGAAACCCTCAAAAACAGCTTAAATCATAGAATTTGTGGATCATTTTGATCCCATAGTATTATTAAACTCAATAACCATAATTTACACTCATTTTCAGTCTATTCTGAACACCTCACACCTCACAATATTATTTTTAGTCCTAAAATTTGCACAGAGGTCACTGGATGGCTAAGCTAAGCAACACAAGTGGCCGACACAAACACCTGGCCCATCTAGGAGTGGCACTGCAGTGTCAGGCAGGATGGCACTTCAAAAAAATAGTCCCCAAAAAGCACATGATGCAAAGAAAAAAAGAGGCGCACCAAGGTCGCTGTGTGACTAAGCTAAGCGACACAAGTGGCCGACACAAACATCTGGCCCATCTAGGAGTGGCACTGCAGTGTCAGACAGGATGGCACGTCAAAAAAATTGTCCCCAAACAGCACATGATGCAAAGAAGAAAAGAGACGCACCAAGGTCGCTGTGTGACTAAGCTAAGCGACCCAAGTGGCCGACACAAACACCTGGCCCATCTAGGAGTGGCACTGCAGTTTTCTAGCGAGAGAATGAGTGCTTCCATCCTCATGTGAATCTGAACCACTAGCCATGAACATAGGCCAAGGCCTCAGCCGTTCCTTGCCACTTCGTGTCGTAAATGGCATATTGGCAAGTTTACGCTTCTCCTCAGACGCTTTTAATTTTGATTTTTGGGTCATTTAACTGAACTTTTGTTTTTTGGATTTTACATGCTCTCTACTATGACATTGGGCATCGGCCTTGGCATACGACGTTGATGGCATTTCATCGTCTCGGCCATGACTAGTGGCAGCAGCTTCAGCACGAGGTGGAAGTGGATCTTGATCTTTCCCTATTTTAACCTCCACATTTTTGTTCTCCATTTTTTAATGTGTGGAATTATATGCCAGTATCAGTAGCAAAGGCCTACTACTATATATACTGCGCACAACTGAAATGCACCACAGGTATGGATGGATAGTATACTTGACGACACAGAGGTAGGTAGAGCAGTGGCCTTCCGTACCGTACTGCTATATATACTGGTGGTCACTGTCAGCAAACTGCAAAACTAAAATGCACCACAGGTATAGAATCTAGATGGATAGTATACTTGACGACACAGAGGTAGGTAGAGCAGTGGCCTTCCATACCGTACTGCTATAATATACTGGTGGTCACTGTCAGCAAACTGCAAAACTAAAATGCACCACAGGTATAGAATCTAGATGGATAGTATACTTGACGACACAGAGGTAGGTAGAGCAGTGGCCTTCCGTACCGTACTGCTATATATACTGGTGGTCACTGTCAGCAAACTGCAAAACTAAAATGCACCACAGGTATAGAATCTAGATGGATAGTATACTTGACGACACAGAGGTAGGCAGAGCAGTGGCCTTCCGTACCTAACTGCTATATATACTGGTGGTCACTGTCAGAAAACTGCAAAACTAAAATGCACCATAGGTATAGAATCTAGATGGATAGTATACTTGACGACACAGAGGTAGGTAGAGCAGTGGCCTTCCGTACTGTACTGCTATAATATACTGGTGGTCACTGTCAGCAAACTGCAAAACTAAAATGCACCACAGGTATAGAATCTAAATGGATAGTATACTTGACAACACAGAGGTAGGTAGAGCAGTGGCCTTCCGTACCGTACTGCTATATATACTGGTGGTCACTGTCAGCAAACTGCAAAACTAAAATGCACCACAGGTATAGAATCTAGATGGATAGTATACTTGACGACACAGAGGTAGGTAGAGCAGTGGCCTTCCATACCGTACTGCTATATATACTGGTGGTCACTGTCAGCAAACTGCAAAACTAAAATGCACCACAGGTATAGAATCTAGATGGATAGTATACTTGACGACACAGAGGTAGGTAGAGCAGCGGCCTTCCGTACCGTGCTGCTATATATACTGGTGGTCACTGTCAGCAAACTGCAAAACTAAAATGCACCACAGGTATAGAATCTAGATGGATAGTATACTTGATGACACAGAGGTAGGTAGAGCAGTGGCCTTCCGTACCGTACTGCTATATATACTGGTGGTCACTGTCAGCAAACTGCAAAACTAAAATGCACCACAGGTATAGAATCTAGATGAATAGTATACTTGACGACACAGAGGTAGGTAGAGCAGTGGCCTTCCGTACCGTACTGCTATAATATACTGGTGGTCACTGTCAGCAAACTGCAAAACTAAAATGCACCACAGGTATAGAATCTAGATGGATAGTATACTTGACAACAGAGAGGTAGGTAGAGCAGTGGCCTTCCGTACCGTACTGCTATATATACTGGTGGTCACTGTCAGCAAACTGCAAAACTAAAATGCACCACAGGTATAGAATCTAGATGGATAGTATACTTGACAACAGAGAGGTAGATAGAGCAGTGGCCTTCCGTACCGTACTGCTATATATACTGGTGGTCACTGTCAGCAAACTGCAAAACTAAAATGCACCACAGGTATAGCATCTAGATGGATAGTATACTTGACGACACAGAGGTAGGTAGAGCAGTGGCCTTCCGTACCGTACTGCTATATATACTGGTGGTCACTGTCAGCAAACTGCAAAACTAAAATGCACCACAGGTATAGAATCTAGATGGATAGTATACTTGACGACACAGAGGTAGGTAGAGCAGTGGCCTACCGTACCATACTGCTATATATACTGGTGGTCACTGTCAGCAAACTGCAAAACTAAAATGCACCACAGGTATAGAATCTAGATGGATAGTATACTTGACGACACAGAGGTAGGTAGAGCAGTGGCCTTCCGTACCGTGCTGCTATATATACTGGTGGTCACTCTCAGCAAACTGCAAAACTAAAATGCACCACAGGTATAGAATCTAGATGGATAGTATACTTGACGACACAGAGGTAGGTAGAGCAGTGGCCTTCCGTACTGTACTGCTATAATATACTGGTGGTCACTGTCAGCAAACTGCAAAACTAAAATGCACCACAGGTATAGAATCTAGATGGATAGTATACTTGACGACACAGAGGTAGGTAGAGCAGTGGCCTTCCGTACCGTGCTGCTATATATACTGGTGGTCACTGTCAGCAAACTGCAAAACTAAAATGCACCACAGGTATAGAATCTAGATGGATAGTATACTTGACGACACAGAGGTAGGTAGAGCAGTGGCCTTCCATACCGTACTGCTATATATACTGGTGGTCACTGTCACCAAACTGCAAAACTAAAATGCACCACAGGTATAGAATCTAGATGGATAGTATACTTGACGACACAGAGGTAGGTAGAGCAGTGGCCTTCCGTACCGTACTGCTGTAATATACTGGTGGTCACTGTCAGCAAACTGCAAAACTAAAATGCACCACAGGTATAGAATCTAGATGGATAGTATACTTGACGACACAGAGGTAGGTAGAGCAGTGGCCTTCCGTACCATACTGCTATATATACTGGTGGTCACTGTCAGCAAACTGCAAAACTAAAATGCACCACAGGTATAGAATCTAGATGGATAGTATACTTGACAACAGAGAGGTAGGTAGAGCAGTGGCCTTCCGTACCGTACTGCTATATATACTGGTGGTCACTGTCAGCAAACTGCAAAACTAAAATGCACCACAGGTATAGAATCTAGATGGATAGTATACTTGACGACACAGAGGTAGGTAGAGCAGTGGCCTACCGTACCATACTGCTATATATACTGGTGGTCACTATCAGCAAACTGCAAAACTAAAATGCACCACAGGTATAGAATCTAGATGGATAGTATACTTGACGACACAGAGATAGGTAGAGCAGTGGCCTACCGTACCATACTGCTATATATACTGGTGGTCACTGTCAGCAAACTGCAAAACTAAAATGCACCACAGCTATAGAATCTAGATGGATAGTATACTTGATGACACAGAGGTAGGTAGAGCAGTGGCCTTCCGTACCATACTGCTATATATACTGGTGGTCACTGGTCAGCAAAACTCTGCACTGTACTCCTCCTATATAATATACTGGTGGTCCCCAGTACCCACAATAAAGCAGTGTGAGCACAGATATATGCAGCACACTGAGCACAGATATGGGCTGTTTTTAAGGCAGACAACGTATACTGGTGGTCACTGGTCAGCAAAACTCTGCACTGTACTCCTCCTATATAATACTGCTGGTCCCCAGTCCCCACAACAAAGCAGTGTGAGCACAGATATATGCAGCACACTGATCACAGATATGGAGCGTTTTTCAGGCAGAAAACGGATAAAACTGGTGGTCACTGATCAGCAAAACTCTGCACTGTACTCCTCCTGTATAATACAGCTGCTCCCCAGTCCCCACAATTAAGCAATAAGCACAAACGGAGTGGACGCCAGCCACGTCCTCTCCCTAACATTTCCAATGCACGAGTGAAAATGGCGGCGACGCGTGGCTCCTTATATAGAATCCGAATCTCGCGAGAATCCGACAGCGGGATGATAAAGTTCGGGTGCGCTCGGATTAAACGAGCCATACGGGAGAATCCGAGTATGCCTCGGACCCGTGTAAAATGGGTGAAGTTCGGGGGGGTTCGGTTTCCGAGGAACCGAACCCGCTCATTACTATATTCAACAGTATCTATCCTCATGTCACTTGCCGACACTCTCTACGGTAGACCTTGAGACACTCAACGCTCCTATCACTCACGAAGAAATTCTTGCTACGATTAAACAACTCCGCCGCTCTTCCGCCCCGGGCCCAGATGGTTACACCGCTATCTATTCTAAAAAATTCTCCCAAACCATTCTTCCTATACTACATTCTCTCTTTAATTCGCTAATGGAGGAGGGCTCCCTCTATGCAGCCACCACCAGAGCCAATATAATAGTTATCCCCAAACCCGACCGGGATCCACTGGAAATGAAAAATGATAGGCCCATTTCACTACTGAATACGGATCTAAAGTTATTCGCTAAAATCCTTGCAAATCGGCTTGCTCCTTATCTCCCAGCATTAATACACCCGGACCAAGTTGGTTTTATTCCCAATCGACAAGCTGCAGACAATACTCAACGTCTTATTGATCTTATTCACCTCTCACATAGGGAATCCCTCCCGACTCTGGTGGTGGCTATCGATGCAGAAAAAGCCTTTGATAGGGTAGCCTGGCCCTTTATACAACAAGCACTGCAGAATATAGGATTACATGGTGCATTTTATAATGCCATCACCTCGCTCTATCGGAATCCTTCGACTTCTATTTTGGTCAATGGTCTATCCTCCCCGCCTCTACCTATTAGAAATGGCACCCGTCCACTTTCTCCCCTACTCTTTGCCCTGGTGATGGAACCATTAGCAGCAAAAATTCGACTACACCCCAACATGTCGGGCATTTTGGTAGGCAATTATGAGTATAAAATAGCATTATATGCGGATGATGTCATTTTAACTCTAACCGACCCGTGCATCTCCCTACAACATCTATTTGAGGAGATTCGGAAATACAGCTCCTTCTGTAATTATAAACTCAATACTGACAAAACAGAGATCCTGGACTAACACGTATCTCCGCAAGATCTTCGCCTTTTACACTCCTTTTAAATGGCAATGCACTAAGCTCAAATATTTAGGTATTTACTTAACCAAATCTTACTCAACGTTATATGCAGCTAACTTTCCACGATTACTTTCTTCGATAAAATCTGATCTGGTCACTTGGAACAATTATTTATCTCTTGTTTCGGCAGCATCGCGGCAGTTAAGATGAACCTGCTGCCACGATTATTATATTTATGGTAAACCCTCCCAATACACATCCCCATTAAGATACTGAAAAATCTTCAACGGGACCTATGTAACTTTATTTGGGCTGGGAAAAAACCTAGAGTCAAAATGCGACTACTCCAACAACACCCTATAGAGGGCGGTCTCGGCATGCCAGATCTTGTTAGATACTATCGGGCTACGCATTTGGCGGCCTGTGTTCTTTGGCACTCACCACCCGCACAGAGAACATGGACTGTTCATACACTCACTGCACATGTACTCACCTTCAACCTTACTATGGCGTCCGCTCTGCTCCCACCCGAACTCTACTCTTACCAGCGATACGTTTCTCTCTGTCGATATGGGATCTCTGCACTCGCTTCTATCAACTCCGTTCTCACAACCCTTATTTATCCCCTTTATGGTACAATGCACAATTCCCCCCGGGGCAATAATCACCTTGCATTCCAACATTGGGCTACACACAACATTCTCTTTTTGCAGGATATAGCCCCTCTTTCCTCATTTCCATCCTTTGCGGATTTACAATCCCGTTTTTCGCTCCCCATTCAGTTTTCTATCAGTTCTTACAAATACGACACTTCTATAATACTTTCTCTAAAATCACCCACCCTATCATAGCAACTCCTCTTAAAACATGGTGTCGTGGCCCCCATTCTATTGTCGCACAATGACCCCCCTAAAGAGAATCACGAATTGGCTTGGGAGAGAGATGTGGGAGAAACTTTAACCGTTGAGGAATGGGATGATATTAGACAAGAAATTACCAAGAGTTCTATATCTGTTCATATTGCTGAAAATTCTTATAAATTATATTACGATGGTACTTGGTACCTGCTAGACTGCAAACTATCTACCCCACTTGCTCTGTTGAATGCTGGAGACTGTGTGGGCACCGGGGAGCCCTTCTGCATGTTTGGTAGTCCTGTTCATTGATCTGCCAATATTGGCGGCAAATCCATAAATTGGTTTTGGATGTCACGAATATAGCCATCCCCGACTCACCCCTATATTCATTACTCTCCCGTCCCATTCCCGACACCTCGCGCCAACAACGCAACCTAATTAAGCACATTTTGAACACAGCTAAATGCCAAATTGCGACAAATTGGAAATCCACAGATCCTCCCGCTTTATCTGCCACTATTAACGCCATATGGTTCACATATAAACTAGAACGCATTACAGCCACACTCCATGACTCACCGGAATCTTTTATTAAAACGTGGACACCTTGGATGCTACACTTTAATGCGGAACTGCCACTGACGACTATTTAGTCTGTTCCTTCATTATACTTTAGATTGGCACTATGGACAACCTTGACTGGCCGACGCCTCCCTCCCTCACTTTTTATTGTTTCTTCCCACCCTTACCCCTGCTCACTCTTCTTTATTTCTATCTATTTTTGTTTTCTGATGTTTGTAATTGTTAATTATGATTATTTGTTGAAAGGGTTGTTATGTATCTTGTAGCTGATATGCCTGCCTAGCACCCACTTTCCCATTTATCTCTTATATGCTTCTTATTGTCTTTTACTGTTTATTTGTTCATATACTTGTAAAAACCAATAAAACGATAAAAAAAAAAAAGACTTACCACGGCTACGTTTGACGGCATGGAAGTTGAGCGCCTGATTCTTGCTCGGAAAGGGATTCCGAAGACAGTTATTCCTACCCTCATACAGGCTAGGAAGGGGGTAACGTCAAAACATTACCATTGTATTTGGAAGAAATATGTTTCTTGGTGTCCAAGAAGTTTCCTGCGGTGGAATTTCAACTGGGACGTTTCCTCCTTTTCCTGCAAGCAGGATTGGATATGGTTCTTATAGTCTGTCTGAACATCAAATCCTTCTAATATAGCCTTATATGCACCATTTTTACATTACATATCTTTATTTTATAAACGGATATTATGAAATACCTCATTATATTTCTTGTTTGGAATAGTCTTCTTATCCCTGCTTTTTGTTTTTTTGAGGTCAAAACAAACTATGTGTGTGAGCGGACTGTGTGGTAAATTAAAGGAACATCACCACATTAAATAAGAAGAAAACAATGAACTTTATTTGCGTGTACCGGCAAGGAATGTAAACTGGGACACTGGTAATATTTATGGCTGGAAACTCTATAATAAAAGCAAGAAAGAATAACAAAGGAACTACGATATGGATACCAGCGGAGACTATGAATGTCCGTGGTAACCATGGGAGCGGTTACCATGGAGAGAATCAACACCGTAAGGAGAGGAGGAAGCGTAATGACGTAGCGCACCGCCTGGAAGATCGAGGCGGCGTGGGTCCCGATTGTTGCGAGGATGACGATCACCGTGGAAACCGTCAACAGGAAGAAGTCATCATATGGGGAGTGGACTTCAGGGGCGTCCAGGACGACGGTTCCCATGGGACTGTCAACAGGAAGTGATCACTACGGTGGCCGCTGATGTATAACAGCAATAGAAAGGTTGAAAGCTGGAAGTTACCATGGAGACGGGAAGACGAATCCTAATCACGTGGGGGGAAAATACACCAATGATTGGATGACCGGACCGCACAGCTGAGCAGAGACATTAGTCGTTAGAGATGCATGTGATTGGACGAAAGGACTTTAAATAGTTGGGGGAAGTTTAGTACACTCATTACCTTGAAAAAGACCCGGGTACGGGTTGAAACACTTCGGTAGGAGGGCAGCAGTGGCACTGAGAGTCTTCTTAATATTACCAGAAGGGAGCAGAGGTCCAGGGAGCAATTCCGGAACACCGACTGGTGGAACATCTTTCTCATACTCCTAGAAATATATGCTTACCAACCTACTACTTCTGGTTATTGATTGAATTCTATCATAACTTCTATTGCCCGATGAGTGTCATTTTTAATAGGAGGACTTGGGTTTTACATTTTATGCATTGCAAATCGCCATCTGGTAATTGCTTTGGGCTTTATTGTTAAGGATTCCAGAGGGAATCAGGTGCTGGGTTTTAACTTTGGTGTGAAAAATAAAAAAACGTATTATGCTATGCGATTTCTTTGTTTTCCCTCTATAAAACATGCGACACACCTGAGATGTACTCCTTCTGAAGAAAATAGTCTGATGATCATTGTGAGGAGGAGAGATTTATGCTGATTAAATTTGAGATTCCGGTAATTGATTGAATCTTACTATCACCGGTGTTGCACGAATGTTATTCTAAAAGAAGGTTGTGGCTATAGCAATACACTCATTTCATTGCTATCTGGTAATGGTTTTGGACTTACCCTTTAGGATTCCAGAGGGAATCGTTTATTACTTTGAATTTTTGCCATAATTGGAACATATTACGCTATGTGATATTTCTATTTTTGCATGATTCATAAATATACTGGAGACATATCACGTTAAGGAATATTGTGGGACATCTGTGACGAGAAGGAGAAAGGAGAATGACGCGGCTATACACTGCCCTGATCCATAAAGCTAAGGAACGTGTTCATCCTTTGACCCACATATTGGCGCCTGTGTAGAGATTGCTTATCTTTTACGTACATATACATATATCTAGGAGTTTGGGGGAATTCTCCTACTAGCAATTTTTTACGGGCTGCCAGTAATTGCGCACATCAAGGACATACCGACACTTTTACACATATAGGAGTGGATATGGGTCTGAGGTTGGGATCTGTGAAGGTCCAGATTTCAGCCCTATCTATTTTCTTTCAGAAGCAATTGGCTGCCCTCCCTGAGGTTCAGACCTTTTTGAAGGGAGTTCTGCATATCCAACCTCCCTTTGTACTGCCTACGGCACCTTGGGACCTTAACGTGGTGTTGCAGTTCCTCCAGTCGGATTGGTTTGAGCCTCTACAGGAGGTGGAGCTTAAATTT
This sequence comes from Pseudophryne corroboree, assembly GCF_028390025.1. NCBI lineage: Eukaryota > Metazoa > Chordata > Amphibia > Anura > Myobatrachidae > Pseudophryne > Pseudophryne corroboree. The sequence goes on along the minus strand of NC_086452.1, from coordinate 197,727,507 downwards.
CTTACGTGGAAGGCGGTCACTTTGTTGGCCTTAGCTTCTGCTAGGCGTGTCTCCGAGCTGGGGGCTTTATCCTGTAAAAGCCCTTACTTGATCTTCCACAAAAATAGAGCTGAGCTCCAGACTCTTCAGCAGTTTCTTCCAAAGGTTGTGTCAGCATTTCATATCAACCAACCTATTTTGGTGCCAGTGGCTACTGCCTCCTCTATTACGTCAAAGTCCTTGGATGTCGTAAGGGCTTTGAAGATCTATGTGAAGAGAACTTCTCGTCACAGAAAGTCGGACTCTCTGTTTGTCCTATATGATCCCAAGAAAATTGGATGTCCTGCTTCTAAGCAGTCGATATCTCGCTGGATCAGGTTCACTATCCAGCATGCTTATTCTACGGCAGGATTGCCGTGTCCAAAATCTGTCAAGGCCAATTCTACTCATAAGGTGGGGTCTTCCTGGGCGGCTGCCCGGGTTGTCTCGTCATTACAACTTTGCCGAGCTGCAACTTGGTCGGGGTCGAACACGTTTGCAAAGTTCTACAAGTTCAATACTTTGGCCTCTGATGATCTGAAGTTCAGTCAATCAGTTCTGCAGGAGCCTCTGTGCTCTCCCTCCCGTTCTGGGAGCTTTGGTACATCCCCATGGTACTAATGTCGACCCCAGCATCCTCTAGGACGAAAGAGAAAATAGGATTTTGGTACCTACCGGTAAATCCTTTTCTCGTAGTCCGTAGAGGATGCTGAGCGCCCGCCCAGCGCTTCATTTTCCTGCAATTGTTAATGGGTTTAGTACAACTTCGTTTAATTGAGTACTGCATTGTTACTTGGTAAGTAATATTTCAGCCGTTGCTGAATAGTTCAAGCGAGTTCTCTTGACCTGGTGAGCTGGTATGAATCTCACCACTATCTGTGTTAAGTCCTTCTCTCAAAGTATGTCGTCTCCTCGGGCACAGTTTCTAGACTAAGTCTGGTAGGAGGGGCATAGAGGGAGGAGCCAGCCCACACTCTTAAAGTGCCAATGCTCCTGGTGGACCCGTCTATACCCCATGGTACTAATGTGGACCCCAGCATCCTCTACGGACTACGAGAAAAGGATTTACTGGTAGGTACCAAAATCCTATTTTATCCGGTCACGTGATCGGGGTTAGCCGGGATTAGGGCTTCCTTATTGGATAATAGTAATCATCTGATCTGATGTCATATCAGCGTCAAAGGGAGTTCCAGATTGCGGCCAACATGTCTCGTCCTCTAGCTCCAGTCACATGACTCGACTGCATAGAGGACGGGAAGCGGTATCCTAGCAATGAAATTTCGATGGACTAGAGAGTTTCCTTCTCTCACTCCGGTCATGTGACACATATATAACCAATCTAACAGAATGTATCCTAGCAATAGGACATTGCCAGATGATATTTCCTAATTAGGTGTGCTCTCTGTTATCACGTATTTAGTATATCACGTATTTTAGTTTATATTTACCCGTTGTTATTGTAACCAAGTGTAAAGAAGAAATATGAAAAAGGGGGCCATATTGCCATTTTCCTCTAATAATTGACACAAAACATTGAGAACAACTCCATAGTAGTTTCAAATTGTAAACAATAAACAAACACAATATTATAAAGATACATCCAAATTTCAAAAGGGGAGATGTATACAATTAATGTCTCTAGCTTTAGATATACTGGTAATAGATTTCTAGTCCTGGTCACATTTACATATAAAACAGCCTATAGGGACACATGTGTGAATATATATAACGTACAAATGTACATATATGTATAAATGTGAGCTCAAGGGTATCCGATCTATTAAGAGAGGGGACTATGATATATTATATACAGAGTTCCAATTAATTCACTACAATACACTTCTCATATAAAGAGCTCTTGAATATATAGAACAGAGCCTTTTCCAAGTAAGAATGTATCCCTCCTCATTTAATCCAGAGTCACTTTTATCCTTAATACACAATATGATGGGGATCATGAAAGAGTGCTACATCAGTAATAGGGACCTAGAATCTAATGTTTACACTATATGATCAATAAATTATATTCTTTAAAATGGGTAGAACAGTTATATTTCTGAATTGAGTTCAATTGTTTCATTCAGGCCATTGGGGTATAAGGAATTACATTTGAGCATCCAGTATACCTCTCTGCTGCAGTCTGTTGAATCTGGCACCGCCACAAGCCGTGGGTGCTAGGATTGTTTTTAATTATCTATTTTTCTTGTAAATTATTTGTGGATTATTGGGTAAAAACTTGCATAATACTTTATCTTGTTTAAGTACTTTGTAATTACGAAGAATGATACTTTTAATTTCTTTTGAACACCTATTATAATTACTGATGAATGCAAATTGTCTATCTCCTGCCTCCTTCTTGGGTTCTTTAATGGATTTATATTTTTCAGATTTTGTTAAAAGGTCTTGTCTTTCCATCTTAGAAACTTCTTTTAATGCTTGTTGTAAAATGTCCTCAGGGTATTCTCTCTGTCTAAAAGACTCTGGCAAATCATTGGCTTGTAAATGAAAGGTCTTGAGTTCAGTACAATTTTGCCTAAGGTGCATCAGTTGGCCTTTGGGTATATTATGTTTCCAGGGAGCATAGTGTGCACTTTTGAAATGTAAATATGCATTTGTATTCACTGGTTTTACATAATTGGAAGTAATGATTTTCTCATCCTGGATACTGAGGGTCACATCCAGGAAGTCAACATGATCCCTGCTAAATGTGGAAGTGAAAAATAAATTATACTGATAGGAATTAAGTGAAGTGAGAAAAGAAGTAGCAGATCCCCATCCCAAATGATAAAAACATCATCAATGTAACGGCCATAGAAGACCAGATTCACACCCCACATGCCTCCCCACACATGATGATCCTCAGTCACCCATGTATAGGTTGGCATAACTAGGCGCAAATCTGGTCCCCATGGTCATCCCAATTACCTGTAAATAATAAGTGTTAGCAAAAAGAAAATAATCATGATGAAGAATGAACGATATACAGTCTAAAATAAAGGTTCTATGATCCACACTGAGGTCTACATGTGAGGCCAAATGCATACAGACAGAGACAATACCATTGGTATGAGGAATATGAGTATATAATGCCAGAACATCTAACGTTAAAAATGCATATGTGGGTTTCCAATGAATATTTTGAATCTTGCTAAGAAAATCTGTCGTGTTCCTCAGATGGGACCTCAATTGCTTAATTGCTTTTTATTATACTCTGTATATTAAATTTATTGTTCAATTTCATACCTACTGTCATATGAATATTTTTTCTTATTATCCAAATGTGTATGATTTTAAACAGCCAGCGTTGGTATATAATATTATTATTCCCAAATACACAGATGCCCACAGTAGGGCCATGCCAGATACACAGATGCCCCCAGCAGTGCCAGATACACAGATGCCCCCAGTGCCAGATACACAGGTACTGCCCCCACAGTGCCAGATACACAGATAATGCCCCACAGTGCTGCTTACCGCCGCTGATCCTGTGTCTGAGGACTCTGACTCTGCCTCACACAGTCACCGCTGCCACCCGGGCTCTGCTGCTTACTGCTTTATCTGAGGATTGTGGAGAAGAACGCAGCACATGCTTCTCCTCCCCTCAGTGCGATCCTGTGTCGTCACCACCACCCGGGATCACCTGCCCCCATAGTTGGGGAGGAAAGCGCAGTGCGCAGCGCACCTCTCCTCCCCTCAAAGTCCGTCCGACTCTTGTAAGTCTTGCCCTCACACAAAAGAGGGCATGGCTAATACTCGGCAGGGCCTACTGGTGAGTTCACCGGCTCCCCGGTGACCCAGTCCATGCCTTTCAGAGGGGATGGTGTAAATCATATTTTGGTGATGGCCCAGGGCACTAAATCATTATAATGCGTAATTATGTCTGTGAAAGTTTCTAGGTATAGTTTTTAGTTTTAACAGTTTAGCCTCAGTGTCATGATAAATGTCTCTTTATCAGGGGGCTGAGTATGTTGTAGACTAGAGATGATCCTGTCCCCTCTGTCTTGACCAGGGCTGTAGCAGGGTCAAAATACACCTGTTCAAGCCACCCTTAGTAATGGCCCTGATCTTGATTCTTACCTGGTAGGGCGAGGAAATTAAGAGAAACTAAGGATTGAACATGGGCCCTCATTCCGAGTCGTTCGCTCGGTATTTTTCATCGCATCGCAGTGAAATTCCGCTTAGTACGCATGCGCAATATTCGCACTGCGACTGCGCCAAGTAATTTTACAATGGAGATAGTATTTTTACTCACGGCTTTTTCATCGCTCCGGCGATCGTAGTGTGATTGACAGGAAATGGGTGTTACTGGGCGGAAACACGGCGTTTTCGGGGCGTGTGGATAAAAACGCTACCGTTTCCGGAAAAACCGCAGGAGTGGCCGGAGAAACGGGGGAGTGTCTGGGAGAACGCTGGGTGTGTTTATGACGTCAAACCAGGAACGACAAGCACTGAACTGATCGCAGATGCCGAGTAAGTCTGAAGCTACTCTGAAACTGCTAAGTAGTTTGTAATCGCAATATTGCGAATACATCGGTCGCAATTTTAAGAAGCTAAGATACACTCCCAGTAGGCGTAGGCTTAGCCTGAGCAACTCTGCTAAATTCGCCTTGCGAGCGATCAACTCGGAATGAGGGCCATTATCTGTACTGCATGCTGTATTACATGGCATGCTATATTACATGGCTCCAGAGTATATGTCCATAGTAATTATGTATTCTGCATACCCTCCAACTGTATAAAGGTGAAAAGAAAGAAAAGGATCTGTCTTCGGTGCACAAAGATTTAAAATATAACTTTTAATTTCTCCGTTAAAAACGAATAATACGTTATGTTATAGCATATGTTGCTGGTTAGCTAGTATGTGAAATATTAAAACCACAAATAACAAATGTGTGAAAGTATGACAACACTGTGAATTATAGAATAGAAAAAAAATATTAAATAAACATAAATTTGTTAAAAAAAACTGAGCGTCTGTTTGATGTCTGTTCTATTAAATCACTGTCTTAACTTGTGTCCGTATTAGTTTGTGATTAATTCATACTTGTATTCTACATTGACACAGTTGTATTTAAATTGTTACTTTAGTGCTTAGAGAAATGTCTTTGGCTCAGTACCCAGACTCTCTATAACTTGAATGTGTCATTTGGCCGGTACAGTATCATTTTTTTATGGTCTGTACCGGCCAAAAAGGGCTTTGTACCAATTTGTTCCTCACTAAATCTCCATAGAAAGTATAGGAAAGGGGGCATGACCACACCCCTTTTACCAGTGACACACCCCTTTCCCTACTTTGTACCGATTTTCAAGTGTTCAATGGCCCTCATTCCTGTTGATCGCTCGCTAGCAAACGGATAGTCGCCGCCCACAAGGGAGTATATTTTCGCTCCTCGATCACTTCAGACTTTTTGGTCGGAATTGGCGTCAGACACCCGGCCTGCAAACGCTTGGACACGCCTGCGTTTTTCCAAACACTCCCAGAAAACAGTCAGTTGACACCCACAAATGCCCTCTTCCTGTCAATCTCCTTGCAATCGGCTGTGCGAATGGATTTTTCATTAAATCCATCGCCCAGCAACGATCCGCTTTGTACCCGTATGACGCGCGTGCCCATTGCGGTGCATACGCATGCGCAGTAGTAACCTGTAAACAGCTGCGATAAACGGCAGCGAGCGATCAACTCGGAATGATCTCCTATGTTGGAGGGTATGTATTCTGCCTTCTAGACATTGCTGTGCGGGACCAGAGTTAGTGATACCCCTTTTCCACTAGCTCAAAAAATAAGAATTTACTCACCGGTAATTCTATTTCTCGTAGTCCGTAGTGGATGCTGGGGACTCCGTAAGGACCATGGGGAATAGACGGCTACGCAGGAGACTGGGCAGATCTAAGAAAGATTTAGGACTATCTGGTGTGCACTGGCTCCTCCCCCTATGACCCTCCTCCAAGCCTCAGTTAGGAACTGTGCCCGGAAGAGCTGACACAATAAGGAAGGATTTTTGAATCCCGGGTAAGACTCATACCAGCCACACCAATCACACCATATAACACGTGATAGGAACCCCGGTTAACAGTATGATAACAAATGGAGCCTCTGAAGAGATGGCTCACAACAAAACCCGATTTTTGTAACAATAACTATGTACAGGTATTGCAGACAATCCGCACTTGGGATGGGCGCCCAGCATCCACTACGGACTACGAGAAATAGAATTACCGGTGAGTAAATTCTTATTTTCTCTGACGTCCTAAGGACCATGGGGATTATACCAAAGCTCCCAAACGGACGGGAGAGTGCGGATGACTCTGCAGCACCGAATGAGAGAATTCCAGGTCCTCCTCAGCCAGGGTATCAAATTTGTAGAATTTTGCAAACGTGTTTGCCCCCGACCAAGTAGCTGCTCGGCAAAGTTGTAAAGCCGAGACCCCTCGGGCAGCCGCCCAAGATGAGCCCACCTTCCGTGTGGAATGGGCTTTTACAGATTAAGGCTGCGGTAAGCCTACCGCAGAATGCGCCAGCTGAATAGTGCTACAAATCCAGCGCGCAATAGACTGCTTAGAAGCAGGAGCACCCAGCTTGGTGGGTGCATACAGGATAAACAGCGAGTCAGTCTTTCTGACTCCAGCCGTCCTGGAAATATAAATTTTTAGGGCCCTGACTACGTCCAGCAACTTGGAATCCTCCAAGTCCCTAGTAGCCGCAGGCACCACAATAGGTTGGTTCAAGTGAAAAGCTGAGACCACCTTTGGGAGAAACTGAGGACGAGTCCTCAATTCTGCCCTATCCATATGGAAAATCAGATAAGGGCTTTTACAAGACAAAGCCGCCAATTCTGAAACCCGCCTGGCCGACGCCAAGGCCAACAGCATGACCACTTTCCACGTGAGATATTTTAAATCCACAGTCTTAAGTGGTTCGAACCAATGTGATTTCAGGAATGCCAAAACCACATTGAGATCCCAAGGTGCCACTGGGGGCACAAAAGGAGGCTGAATATGCAGTACTCCTTTGACAAAAGTCTGAACTTCGGGTAGTGAAGCCAGTTCTTTTTGGAAGAAAATCAACAGAGCCGAAATCTGGACCTTTATGGACCCCAATTTGAGGCCCAACGTCACCCCTGCTTGCAGGAAGTGCAGGAATCGACCCAGTTGAAATTCCTCCGTCGGGGCCTTCATGGCCTCACACCAAGCAACATATTTTCGCCAAATGCGGTGATAATGTCTTGCGGTGACATCCTTCCTGGCTTTGATCAGGGTAGGGATGAATTCCTCCGGAATACCCTTTTCCTTCAGGATCCGGTGTTCAACCGCCATGCCGTCAAACGCAGCCGCGGTAAGTCTTGGAACAGACAGGGTCCCTGCTGCAGCAGGTCTTGTCTGAGAGGCAGAGCCCAAGGGTCCTCTGCAAGCATCTCTTGAAGTTCCGGGTACCAAGCTCTTCTTGGCCAATCCGGAACCACGAGTATGGTTTTCACTCCTCGCCTTCTTATTATTCTCAGTACCTTGGGTATGAGAGGTAGAGGAGGAAACACATAAACCGACTGGTACACCCATGGTGTCACTAGAGCGTCCCCCGCTATCGCCTGAGGGTCTCTTGACCGGGCGCAATATCTTTTCAACTTCTTGTTGAGGCGGGACTCCATCATGTCTACCTGTGGTTTTTCCCACCGGTTGACCAGCATTTGGAAGACTTCTGGATGAAGTCCCCATTCTCCCGGGTGGAGGTAGTGCCTGCTGAGGAAGTCTGCTTCCCAGTTGTCCACTCCCGGAATGAACACTGCCGTCAGTGCTAACACATGATTCTCTGCCCATCTGAGAATCCTTGTGGCTTCTGCCATCGCCATCCTGCTTCTCGTGCCGCCCTGTCTGTTTACATGGGCGACCGCCGTGATGTCTGACTGGATCAGTACCGGCTGGTTTTGAAGCAGGGGTCTTGCCTGGCTTAGGGCATTGTACATGGTCCTTAGCTCCAGGATATTTATGTGAAGAGAAATCTCCTGATTTGACCACAGTCCTTGGAAATTTCTTCCCTTTGTGACTGCCCCCCAGCCCCGAAGGCTGGCATCCGTGGTCACCAGGACCCAGTCCTGTATTCCGAATCTGCAGCCCTCTAGTAGATGAGCCCTCTGCAGCCACCACAGCAGCGACACCCTGGTTCTGGCCGATAGGGTTATCCGCTGTTGCATCTGGAGATGGGACCCGGACCATTTGTCCAACAGGTCCCACTGGAACGTCCTTGCATGGAACCTTCCGAATGGAATTGCTTCGTACGAAGCTACCATTTTTCCCAAGACTCGTGTGCATTGATGTACCGACACTTTTCCTGGTTTTAGGATGTCTCTGACCAGAGATGACAATTCCTCGGCTTTTCCAGTGGAAGAAACACTCTTTTCTGGTCTGTGTCCAGAATCATTCCCAGGAACAGAAGACGTGTCGTCGGGACCAGCTGTGACTTTGGAATGTTTAGAATCCAGCCGTGCTGTTGTAGCACTTCCTGAGAAAGTGCCACCCCCACTATCAACTGTTCTTTGGACCTCGCCTTTATCAGGAGATCGTCCAAGTACGGGATAATTAAAACTCCCTTCTTGCGAAGGAGTATCATCATAGCGGCCATTACCTTGGTAAAGACCCTCGGTGCCGTGAATAACCCGAACGGCAGCGTCTGGAACTGATAGTGACAGTCCTGTACCACAAATCTGAGGTACTCCTGGTGCGGAGGGTAAATGGGGACATGCAGGTACGCATCCTTGATGTCCAGGGATACCATGTAATCCCCCTCCTCCAGCTTCGCAATAACCGCCCTGAGCGATTCCATCTTGAACTTGAACCTTTTGATATAAGTGTTCAAGGTTTTTAAATTTAAGATGGGTCTCACCGAACCGTCCGGTTTCGGTACCACAAACATTGTGGAGTAGTAACCCTTTCCTTGCTGAAGGAGGGGTACCTTGACTATCACTTTCTGTGAATACAGTTTTTGAATAGCCACCAACACTGCCTCCCTGGCTGAGGGAGTTGCCGGCAAGGCAGATTTTAGGAAACGGCGGGGGGGGGGAGACGTCTCGAATTCCAGCCTGTACCCCTGAGATACTACTTGAAGGACCCAGGGATCCACTTGTGAGAGAGCCCACTGTGCGCTGAAAAACCTGAGACGTGCCCCCACCGTTCCCGATTCCGCCTGAGCAGCCCCAGCGTCATGCTGTGGACTTACCGGACGCAGGGGAGGACTTCTGCTCCTGGGAACTAGCTGTGTGCTGCAGCTTTTTCCCCCTTCCTCTGCCCCTCGGCAGAAAGGATGAGCCTCTAGCCCGCTTATTTTTCTGGGGCCGAAAGGACTGTACCTGATAATACGGTGCTTTCTTTTGCTGTGGGGTAGCCTGTGGCAAAAAGTCGATTTCCCAGCAGTAGCTGTGGAAACGAGGTCTGAAAGACCTTCCCCAAAAAGTTCCACCCCTTTATAGGGTAAAACTTCCATGTGCCGCTTGGAGTCGGCATCACCTGACCATTGCCTAGTCCATAACCCCCGTCTGGCGGCAATGGACATAGCGCTTATTTTTGATGCCAGCCGGCAAATATCCCTCTGTGCATCACGCATGTATAAGACCGCGTCTTTTAAATGGTCAATCGTAAGCAAAATATTGTCCCTATCCATGGTATCAATGTTTTCCGACAGGGAGTCTGACCACGCAGCAGCAGCACTGCACATCCAAGCTGATGCAATAGCGGGTCTCAATATAATGCCAGTGTGTGTGTATATAGCTTTTAGGGTACTTTCCAGCTTTCTATCAGCAGGTTCCTTTAGGGCGGCCGTATCCGGAGACGGTAGTGCCACCTTCTTTGATAAGCGTGTCAATGCTTTATCTACCCTAGGGGGTGTTTCCCAGCGTGACCTATCCTCTGGCGGGAAAGGGTACGCAGCCATTAACCGTTTAGAAATGATCAATTTCTTATCTGGGGAAGTCCACGCTTCCTCACACACCTCATTTAATTCGTCAGATGCAGGTAAAACTACTGGTAGTTTTTTCTCACCAAACATAATACCCTTTTTTGTGGTACCTGGGGTATCATCAGAAATGTGTAAAACATTTTTCATAGCCTCAATCATATAACGGGTGGATCTATTGGAGGGTACACTCGTCTCATCATCGTCGACACTGGAGTCGGTATCCGTGTCGACATCTGTATCTGTCATCTGAGGTAGCGGGCGTTTTATAGCCCCTGATGACATCTGAGACGCTTGGACAGGCACAAGCTGAGTAGCCGGCTGTCCTATGTCGTCAAACCTTTTATGTAAGGAGCTGACACTGTCACGTAATTCCTTCCATAAGTCCATCCACACTGGTGTCGACCCCGCAGGGGGTGACATCACATTCACAGGCATTTGCTCCGCCTCCACATCATTATCCTCATCATACATGTCGACACAGCAGTACCGACACACAGCAGACACACAGGGAATGCTCTTACAGAGGACAGGACCCCACAAAGCCCTTTGGGGAGACAGAGGGAGAGTATGCCAGCACACACCAGGGCGCTATATAACACAGGGATATCACTATACAGAGTGTTTTCCCCTATAGCTGCCTATAATATATATATACTGCGCCTAAATTGTGCCCCCCCCTCTCTTTTTTACCCTTTCTGTAGTGCAGGACTGCAGGGGAGAGCCAGGGAGCTTCCTTCCAGCGAAGTTGTGAGGGAATAATGGCGCCAGTGTGCTGAGGGAGTTGGCTCCGCCCCTTTTTCGGCGGGCTTTCTCCCGCTATTTTATCGTTTCTGGCAGGGGTTAATATACACCTATATAGCCTCTGGGGCTATATATGGTGTTAATTTTGCCAGCCAAGGTGTTATTATTGCTGCTCAGGGTGCCCCCCCCCCCCCAGCGCCCTGCCCCCATCAGTGACCGCAGTGTGTGGTGTGCATGAGGAGCAATGGCGCACAGCTGCAGTGCTGTGCGCTACCTTGGAGAAGACAGAAGTCTTCAGCCGCCGATTTTCCGGACCACCTTCTTGTTTCTGGCTCTGTAAGGGGGACGGCGGCGCGGCTCCGGGAACGGACGACGAGGTCGGGTCCTGTGTTCGATCCCTCTGGAGCTAATGGTGTCCAGTAGCCTAAGAAGCCCAAGCTACCACCACTTAGGTAGGTTCGCTTCTTCTCCCCTTAGTCCCTCGTTGCAGTGAGCCTGTTGCCAGCAGGTCTCACTGAAAATAAAAAACCTAAACTATACTTTCTTCTAGGAGCTCAGGAGAGCCCCTAGTGTGCATCCAGCTCAGCCGGGCACAGAAATCTAACTGAGGCTTGGAGGAGGGTCATAGGGGGAGGAGCCAGTGCACACCAGATAGTCCTAAATCTTTCTTAGATGTGCCCAGTCTCCTGCGGAGCCGTCTATTCCCCATGGTCCTTACGGAGTCCCCAGCATCCACAAGGACGTCAGAGAAAACACGGGTAAATGCACGGGGGCGCGCATTTACCCGTGTTTTCTGCAAGTGGAAAAGGGTAAACCCGGATCAAGTGACCCGTGAATTAGAGATGAGCGGGTTCGGTTTCTCTGAATCCGAACCCGCCCGAACTTCATGGTTTTTTTCACGGGTCCGAGCAGACTCGGATCCTCCCGCCTTGCTCGGTTAACCCGAGCGCGCCCGAACGTCATCATGACGCTGTCGGATTCTCGCGAGACTCGGATTCTATATAAGGAGCCGCGCGTCGCCGCCATTTTCACACGTGCATTGAGATTGATAGTGAGAGGACGTGGCTGGCGTCCTCTCCATTTAGATTATAAGAGAGAGAGATTTACTGGAGCTTAGGACTAGGAGGAGTACTGTAGAAGTGTAGAGAGTGCAGAGAGTTTACTAGTGAGTGACCACCAGACAGTGCAGTTTATTTAATATATCCGTTCTCTGCCTGAAAAAAGCGATACACACAGTGACTCAGTCACATACCATATCTGTGTGCACTGCTCAGGCTCAGCCCAGTGTGCTGCATCATCTATATATATTATATATCTGTCTGACTGCTCAGCTCACACAGCTTATAATTGTGGGGGAGACTGGGGAGCACTGCAGTGCCAGTTATAGGTTATAGCAGGAGCCAGGAGTACATAATATTATATAGTGAGTGACCACCAGACAGTGCAGTTTATTTAATATATCCGTTCTCTGCCTGAAAAAAGCGATACACACAGTGACTCAGTCACATACCATATCTGTGTGCACTGCTCAGGCTCAGCCCAGTGTGCTGCATCATCTATATATATTATATATCTGTCTGACTGCTCAGCTCACACAGCTTATAATTGTGGGGGAGACTGGGGAGCACTGCAGTGCCAGTTATAGGTTATAGCAGGAGCCAGGAGTACATAATATTATATTAAAATTAAACAGTGCACACTTTTGCTGCAGGAGTGCCACTGCCAGTGTGACTGACCAGTGACCTGACCACACTGACCACCAGTATAGTTAGTAGTATACTTATATTGTGATTGCCTGAAAAAGTTAAACACTCGTCGTGTGACTTCACTTGTGTGTTGTTGTTTTTTTTATTCTATAAAAATAAAACTCATTCTGCTGACAGACAGTGTCCAGCAGGTCCGTCATTATATAATATATAATATATACCTGTCCGGCTGCAGTAGTGATATATATATATTTTTTATATCATTTATCATCCAGTCGCAGCAGACACAGTACGGTAGTTCACGGCTGTGGCTACCTCTGTGTCTGCACTCGGCAGGCAGTCCGTCCATAATTGTATACCACCTAACCGTGGTTTTTTTTTCTTCTTTATACATACATACTACTACGACATCTCTTTATCAACCAGTCTATATTAGCAGCAGACACAGTACAGTACGGTAGTTCACGGCTGTGGCTACCTCTGTGTCTGCACTCGGCAGGCAGTCCGTCCATAATTGTATACCACCTAACCTTTTTCTTTGCATCATGTGCTGATTGGGGAGGGTTTTTTGGAAGGGACATCCTGCGTGACACTGCGGTGCCACTCCTAAATGGGCCCGGTGTTTGTGTCGGCCACTAGGGTCGCTAATCTTACTCACACAGTCAGCTACCTCATTGCGCCTCTTTTTTTCTTTGCGTCATGTGCTGTTTGGGGAGGGTTTTTTGGAAGGGACATCCTGCGTGACACTGCAGTGCCACTCCTAGATGGGCCCGGTGTTTGTGTCGGCCACTAGGGTCGCTAATCTTACTCACACAGCTACCTCATTGCGCCTCTTTTTTTCTTTGCGTCATGTGCTGTTTGGGGAGGGTTTTTTGGAAGGGACATCCTGCGTGACACTGCAGTGCCACTCCTAGATGGGCCCGGTGTTTGTGTCGGCCACTAGGGTCGCTAATCTTACTCACACAGCTACCTCATTGCGCCTCTTTTTTTCTTTGCGTCATGTGCTGTTTGGGGAGGGTTTTTTGGAAGGGCCATCCTGCGTGACACTGCAGTGCCACTCCTAGATGGGCCCGGTGTTTGTGTCGGCCACCAGGGTCGCTAATCTTACTCACACAGCTACCTCATTGCGCCTCTTTTTTTCTTTGCGTCATGTGCTGTTTGGGGAGGGTTTTTTGGAAGGGACATCCTGCGTGACACTGCAGTGCCACTCCTAGATGGGCCCGGTGTTTGTGTCGGCCACTAGGGTCGCTTATCTTACTCACACAGCGACCTCGGTGCAAATTTTAGGACTAAAAATAATATTGTGAGGTGTGAGGTATTCAGAATAGACTGAAAATGAGTGTAAATTATGGTTTTTGAGGTTAATAATACTTTGGGATCAAAATGACCCCCAAATTCTATGATTTAAGCTGTTTTTTAGTGTTTTTTGAAAAAAACACCCGAATCCAAAACACACCCGAATCCGACAAAAAAAATTCGGTGAGGTTTTGCCAAAACGCGTTCGAACCCAAAACACGGCCGCGGAACCGAACCCAAAACCAAAACACAAAACCCGAAAAATTTCAGGCGCTCATCTCTACCGTGAATCCTACCCGGCTATTTACCTGGGTAGGACACGGGAATGATCCAGGTAGGGTTGTAGTGTAAACGGGAGCTGTGTCGATGCGACACGGCTCCCGTTTACACTGTATGGAAGGGCGGCGCTGGGAGATCATGTGATCTCCCTGCGCCGCCCCTGCCGCGTCACTAGAAGCGTCACCAGCCCGGCATATGCCGGGTTGTGACTGCTGATGGGAAAGGGGCCGAGCACGGGTCGCAGCAGGGGGCAGCTCCCGTGTCAGGCTCCCGGCTGCGACCCGTGCTCGTAAGTGGAAAAGGGGTATTATTTGCAAGCTGAAATCACATTGATAGAGACTGATTGTCTAGATTTGCCTGACCTGCCCCTGCACTATACTCCTAGAATGTCTCCAGTGTGGAACAGAACACTGTGTACATTGGCCCTCATTCCGAGTTGTTCGCTCGTTTTTTTTCATCGCATCGCAGTGAAATTCCGCTTAGTACGCATGCGCAATGTTCGCACTGCGACTGCGCCAAGTAACTTTACTATGAAGAAAGTATTTTTACTCACGGCTTTTTCTTCGCTCCGGCGATCGTAATGTGATTGACAGGAAATGGGTGTTACTGGGCGGAAACACGGCGTTTCAGGGGCGTGTGGCTGAAAACGCTACAGTTTCCGGAAAAAACGCAGGAGTGGCCGGAGAAACGGTGGGAGTGCCTGGGCGAACGCTGGGTGTGTTTGTGACGTCAACCAGGAACGACAAGCACTGAACTGATCGCACAGGCAGAGTAAGTCTGGAGCTACTCTAAAACTGCTAAGTAGTTAGTAATCGCAATATTGCGAATACATCGGTCGCAATTTTAAGAAGCTAAGATTCACTCCCAGTAGGCGGCGGCTTAGCGTGTGTAACTCTGCTAAATTCGCCTTGCGACCGATCAACTCGGAATGAGGGCCATAGGCTGATACAGTGTGACAGGGGGCTGCTGCTTCTCACACACTGTATTGTCAGACATTGTAACAACGCCTGCATTTACAGTACACAAACCTCCCTGTTTCCCTGCTGCATAACACATAATTTAAGCTATACTTTATGTACAGGAAATGTAGAAACCCTTCCAATCACTTGTGCTTTATTACTAACACTTTAGCTTCTCCTAAACAGTTGCAGATTTTTATTTTCTCATTAAAGATTGAAATACAAAGTTTGGACATAAAATAGAATACACTGTTCATGGTTATTCTGTTTATTATTACCATTTAATTTGCGGTTTACATTTTGTAATTTTATTTTTAACATGTTTCTATGAAATAAGAGCCTAACATAACTTAACTTCACATTACTTTAGGATAGTAGAGGGGAGAAAGAAGAGGAAGGGTTTCAGCAGACAGCGTCACATTAAAGGGGACTGGGTTACAGAGAAATGGTGACTGAGGAGACTGTAAATGGGGGATAGGATAGGATAGGTATTCGGATGATAGGTCAACAGTTAAGAGGATGACACCAAGTGGTCAACATGCATATGGTCGACATGGTCAAAAGGACGACATGACAATGGTCGACACAGCATATGGTCGCTATGAGATTTAAAAAAAAATGTTTTTACACTTTTTCATACTTGACCATCCATGTGGACTATGACTGGGAATAGTAACCTATTCCCAGTGCAGCGGTAGCGGAGTGAGGCACCTTACCCAAAGCATGGCGATCAAAGCAAGCCATGCGAGGTGACGTAGTACACTAATTGGGATTCCACATGCTGTAAAGGTAAAATTTGACACACAAAAAAATCTCATGTCAACATTTGCACGTGCCAACCATTTCCGTGTCAATCTTTTGACCATGTCAACCATTTTGTATCGACCTAGACGCTGTCAACCTATTAACACCTTATAACTGATAGGCTACTAGGGGAAAAAAATAGCAGAGACAAAAAGGAGGAGAGAGTGGAGAATCGCTCCCAGGAGATACTGTTAAGAGACTGGCCCAGATTTATCAAGCCTTAGAGAGTGATACATTGCATGGTGATAAAGTACCAACCAACCAGCTCCTAACTGCCATGTTACAGGCTGTGTTTGAAAAATGACAGTTAGTAGCTGATTGGCTGGTACTTTATCACCGTGCAATTTATCACTGTCCAAGGCTTGATAAATCATGGACAGTTTTAGGGCTATATTTTCTAAATGGCAGGTTTTTGAAAACCACCACTTTTCCTAGTGTGGAACTTCCTTCCTCCTGGTAACACTCTCTATACAACAGTTGAGATACAGCAAAACCAAAGAGCACAGGCGCTTTAAGAGAGGAGGAGCCTCCTCTGTTCGGGCCCCCTCCTCTCTGCCGGCAGCGCTGAGAGTCTGAGCACTAGAGCGCTCAGACTCTACTTTGCATGCGCAGATCTCCGGGAAAAGGGCGCGGCGCCCATTTTCCCTGAGATTTCTCTACTGTGCATGCGCAGATCTCCGTGAAAATGGCCGCTGGGCCATTTTCACAAAGTTTTAACACCACCGTGGACGTCACCGCGGTACTCCAGAGTGGTGAATATTCAGAAAATGGGTGCAGAGTATGCGGTGGGGGCCCCCTCTGGACTCAGGGGCCCGTGTGCACCGCACACACTGCACCCATTATAGAAACGCCAGTGCCAAAGAGGCCAATAAACCTACATTACCGTTTAAATCCACCGCTGCCTCCTCCATTAACAAATCCCAGTGAGTACATTCAAAACAACCCTGAATAAAGCCCCCTCAGGCCAAACCATAACCTTCCTAGTAACAGGACTTTTTCTCTTCATCACCGGAAGATGCTTAGAAACCAAAAATAGTGAACAATGATCGGTACCTCTACATTCTGCACAAACTTAGGGAAGACTAATTTAAAATTTGCCTGATTAAAGTCTTCAGCAACAATGAAGGCACAATTGGGGTGGGAAATAAGCAGTTTTGAAAAGGAAATAAACAAGAAATCTAGTGTTGTGTTGACATTGGCTTGGGGAGGGATATAAACTGCAGCTACAAAGACCACAGAGAATTCCCTAGGCAGTAAAAATAGCCTACTGTACATCTTAATGGCATAAATTCCAAGTCCACAGAGCAGCAGTAGTTCTCAATTAAGTCCACATCTCATACACAGCACTGAGAGGCTCCGGAGCCGGCGGCATGTCTTGCTACAGCCTGAGCTGTCTGCTTACCCAGTGCTGATAGCCTCCGGAGCTGGCATTGTGCCTGCATCCCCTGGATCCTGCGAAGCCCAAAGCGGAGGCTACAGTCACTTGCTGCCGGTCAGTGCTGGGTTTTTTGTGAGAACACTTTATTAGTACCCGATATGAGGAAAAGACACGAAAACAGAGAAATAATGCAGCGGTAAGCATTAGTACATCCCTCCCTCTATCTCTCCCCGCTGTCTTTCTCCCTCTAACTCCTCTCTATCTCCCTTTTTCTCTCTGACACACTCTCTCCCTCTCTCTTGCCCCCGCCTCTCTGTCTTACTACCTACCTACCTGACTGACTCCCTCTCTCGCTCCCCCTTGCTCTCTCACTTGCTCCCCTCTCCATCTTTCCCTCCCTGTCATGCTCTCTCTCTCTCCTTGACACCCTCTCTCTTTTACACTCGTTCTCTCTCCTACTCTCCCTGACACCCTTTACTTCTCTCCCGCTCATTCCCCCTCCTATCCCTCTCTTCCTGACACATTGTCTCTCTCTCTCTCTCGCTCCCCTCTTTCTCTCCCCCTCTCTCTCCTTGACACCTTAACTCTCTCTTCCCTCTTTCTTTATCACCCTCTCTCTTACTTCATCATCCTCTCTCGCTCTCTCTTTATTGCTCCTCTCTCTCTCCCCCTATTTCCTGCTCTGACACTCTCTCTCACTCCCCCCTCTCTCACTCTCTCCCTGACACCCACTGTCTCTCTCACGTTCACTCCCCCTCCCTTTTCCTCTCTCCCTGACACCCTGTCTCTCTCCCTCTCCTGCTCCCCTCTTTCTCTCCTCCTCTCTCTCCCTGACACCCTCTCTCTCACTCTCTCTCCCCTCTCTCTCTTCATCACCCTCTCTCTATTGCTGCTCTTTGTGTCTCTGTCTCTCTCCTCTCTTTCCTTCTTTCTCTGACACCCACTCTCTCTTGCTCTCCTCTCTCTCTCCCTGACACCATCTCCCTCTCTTGCTCCCCATCTCTTTCCCTGACACCCTCTGTCTCTATCCTGATCACTAATACCCCTTTCCTCTCTCCCTGACACCCTGCTTCTCTCCCTATCTTGCTACCCTCTTTCTCTCCCCCCCTCTCCCTGACACCCTCACTCTCTCTCTTCCCTCTCATCCCGCACTCTCTTTCTTCATCATCCTCTGTTTCTCTATTGCTACTCTCTGTCTCTCTCTCTCTCTCTCTCTCTCTCTCTCTCTCTCTCTCTCTCTCTCCTTGACACCTTCCCTCACCTCTTTCTCTCATTATCTTTCACCCTCTCTCTCTAGCTGCAACAACCTCTCTCTTTAAGCCTGACCCCCCTCTCTCTCTCCCTGACACCCCCTCTCTCTTCCTGACACCCCCTCTCTCTCCCTGACACCCTCCTCTCTTGCTCTCTCTTTCTTGCTCCTCTCTCCCTCCGATATCTTTTCTCAAATGCCTGCTTTCTACATTTATTTTGCTCCTTCTCTTTCTCCCTGATACCATGTCTCTCTCTCTCGCTCTCCCCTCTCTTGCTCCCTTGCTTCCCCTCTTTCTCTCTCTCTCTCACTGACACCCTCTTTGTCACTCTCTCTCACTCCCCTCTCTCTCCTGTGCCCCTAAAGGGTAAAGTAGTGACAGTAGTGGGGTGCAGAGTAAATTTTATTGTTGGGGGCACATTTGTTACCCTGGGGCCCCAGCTAGCCTTAATCTGGCCCTAACCCCACATACATGCTGATTTGTGTTGGGACTTGTATTTTTCAGGTGACTGTTTCGGAATCAGAGTGGGGTGAAAGGCAGATTTTGGTGGGGATGCAGTGGTGGGGGGCAGGCTGGGAGGGGATTTAGTGCTCCCCCAACAGCTGCCCTCTGTCTGTGTCATGTGAGTACACACTGCCAATAAAGAAGGAGACAGAGAGAGAAAAGATGGAGAACAGGAAAAAAGCAATACGATAAGAAAATAGGGGAAACAGCAAGAGGGATAATGGGGGGAAAAACAGGGAAAGAGGTTTACAGACTGAGAAAGTGGGATGGAGAGACACAAATAGGGAGATGAGGAGAGATATGAGGGAAGTATGGGGAGATGGCCACAGAGAAGAAGGGGAGAGATATGACAAAGGGGGAAGAAAGAAAAAAATGCATGCAGTCACATATATGCCATACTTGCCTACTCTCCCTGAATGGCCGGGAGGCTCCGAAAATCGAGTGACCCTCCCGGGCCCCCGGAAGAACAGGCAAGTCTCCCGATTCTTTTTCTGGTCTCCCCTGCACGGCCTCCCACTTAGTGAATAAAGTGGGCCGTGCGGGCAGTCGATGACGCGATTCTTGTTGAATTGCGTCATCATAGCCATGCCCCCTGCAGTATAATGCTAGTAATATCAGCCTTACAGAGAGAGGGGCATGGCTTAAATGATGTGTCACTGTAACCCCGCCCCTGTTCCACATCTGCCCCACCCCCTATGCTCACCCCCCGCCCCCTCTGCTTTTTATTTTGCTCTGCCTTGCGCCTATGCTGAGCCGACCTGGCTGCTCTCTTCTGGAGAGAGCAGTCTGGAAGTAGGTGAGTATGATATATGCATTTAGGGTTCAGCAATGCAAAGCACAAAAGCCAGTTACCTTACAAGTGACATGTCCAAAACATTAGTATATACAGTAGAGATATACAGTATTATATATACAGTTTTAATTAGCATATAATATTGCGGTCACCAATGAGTGTCAAGACAAACAAAAAGCACAAACTCATCCTGGAACACATTCAAAAGAAACAATCTAGCACAAGTGGTGTCCCACTCTCCAAATAAATGATAAAGCTGAAAGGAGGCTTATATATTATGCCATTATATTATATTATGACACGCAGTATGCTTAGCTGGCTATATACAAATACAGCGAACAGGATACTTTATATATTAATATTATACCAGCTGCATTTTCTTAAAATCAATAATTCCTGCAAAATCTGCCTCTCCCCTTAATCCCCCTTTCATCAATCATCCAAAAAAGAAGCATATTTTAATGTACTATGTCAGATGCTGAATGGCGTTATGTTTTTCGAACATGTTTTGGAATGTCTAAATGTATATCTCATATAGAGGAACACTTTAAGCTTATACATAGATTGTACATGACACCTGCCCTGCTCCATAAGATGAAGCCAGATGTTTCAGGTGCATGTTGGCGTAACTGTAATGGTGTAGGGTCAATTTATCATATATTCTGGACGTGTCCTATGATAACTGAATTGTGGAAACACATATTCCAGCTGATCTCTATCATTTTGCATGTCGACATTCAACCACACCCAAAGATAGCGCTTCTGCTCATACTCCCAGAAAATATTTCTGCACCCGATACCTATGTTATATGTCACATTCTGTCCACCACTAAATGATGCTTAGCACGCAATTGGCGTACCGCCTCAATCCCCCACTGGACCTATGTGGTGAAGATAATTCAATCCAATTGCGAATTCGAAATAGCTGAAGCGCTCTTAGGCCCATTCCCCAGATCTCTTATTATTAAAAAATGGGCCCCATGGCTTGCGTATAGAACCTCCCTTTGAATAGCATGACGACCCCCATGGTATCCCAGAGCTAATATGTTTTTTCTCTCTGACCCTCCCTCCTATCCTTTTAGTATCTATCTGGATTTTACTGATGTATGAGGTGGCATGGTACTGGAGGGATTGGACTGATTTTTTTTAGGACGAAGGGATACTTAGTCAGCCATTTTTGTATTTATTTATTCTTCTCTTCGAGACCCTGTATATTACATTGTCGGCTACCTCGCTAATATCTGTGTACTTTCAAACTGTATCCTTTTGTATACCCTTTCCTGTATTACCTTCCCCCCCTCTTTTTTTTTGTACCCCCTCCCCCATTACTGTTTCTGCTTGTTAAAAATCAATAAAAATCTATTTTGAAAAAAAAAGAGGAAGCATATTTTAAATTTTACTCATTTTGTTCAAATTGTTTGTTATTGTTACTTTATCAAACTGTTACTACTACTGTGGACATTATGTGTGTAAGCAGCATTGCTGCTGTGGGCTTTATGTGTAAGGGGAACTACTAATGTGGACATTATGGTAGTAATTCACCGCAATATCCCTGTTCCCAGTGCCAGTGCGTATGCGCAGGTCCCGTTCTTTTGCTGCGAACGCATGTACCTGGTTGACAGGTAGAGGCATTCGCGGGGTGGGCGGGGGCGTCGACGGACCATTACAGGTGCAGTGCATGAAAAATGGGGCGGGCGGCTGCGTTTTCAGGGCAGCTGCGTGATATCACATGCAGCTGCTCCTTTGGAAAAAATGTCAACGGACAGCTTGCATACGCAGCCTGGCTGCAGATGCAGGGGGTCATCCACAATTGCTCGCAATCGGATTGCAATCACAGCCGTGTGGCGGGAGGTAGCATGCTGGATGGCCTTGTCCTGTGATGGGCAGCCCCCAGGATGCTACAAAAGGAATTTCAGATTCTGCTAAAATCTGCAATACGTGCTGAATAGGGTTCTATGTGTGTAAGCAGCATTGCTATGGTGGGCTTTATGTGTAAAGGGCACTACTGCTGTGGGCATTATGTGTGTAAGCAGCATTACTACTGTGGGCTTTATGTGTAAGGAGCACTACTACTGTGGGCATTGTGTATAAGGGGCACCACTGTGCGGTGTAATGTGTATAAGAAGTACTATTGTGTAGTGTAACGTGAATAAGTGGCACTACTGTCTATCGTAACATGAATAAGGGGTAATACTGTGTGTCATAACGTGAATAAGGGACACTACTAAGTGGTGTAATATGACGCGGACGCTATGCGCCGTATAATGTGAATAAGATTGTGCGACTGTTTGGCATAATTTGCATTGGAGGTAATATTCTTTGTGAGAACACAGCCTTTTTTGCAGCAAAGTCGTGTGCTGTGGCAGCTATAGAGGAGTCAGTTAAAATACTAATACTTTTTTGTAAACAGGGGGAGGCACAACATTTATCTTGCCTCTGAATCAGAATCAGAATCAGCTTTATTGGCCAGGTGTACTCACGTACACTAGGAATTCTTTGTGGTACAATGCATCGCCAAGCAGCAACATGGAGGAAAAACGTAGCATACATTACAAACATTACACATATGAGTTCATACTGCACATATGCAACTGTACAGTAGACATATTATACATTTAAGACTAAAAACTAAGGCTGCTTGGCAGAGCAGCACCGAGGCAGCCATCCGCGGCGCCAACTAGAACTCACACAATGCACATAATACAGAAGATTTAAGTATTACATCAAAAGATAAACCACACAGACAAAGACACAGAAAGAATAATGCATGATTGGTGGGCAACTGGGATGAAGTTACGCCACTGTCACTGCTGGAGTGGCGACCGACTCTGTTGTCTCTGGTATTTCCGCCACTGCTGATATATAATGCAGTCACTCTAATGGATGTAATAAATATCATAAGGCATGGTTTGGGTGCACAGGCACCCATCCCTTATAATATTATTAACCCAATTTCATTAATATACAGTATATCAGTGCTCCCTCCTCACTGATTAAAGCAGCTTGGCATGTCCCCCATCCATTATAATACTCATTATTACACCAACACCCCTACCTCACAGATACAGAAGTACAGTACCACGGTTATTGAGAATTTGCCTTTAACAAGTATGAGTATAAAGCTGTCTCTATAGCTGCCACTGCATCAGCTATTATCTACAAAAACTCACTACCTACAACTCAAGTACAGGTCCCATCCTCCCAGGGTCGGCCTTAGGCATAGGCAAACTAGGCAATTGCCTAGGGCATCTGGTATGCCTAGGGGCACAAGCAGCTTCCGCTGATTAAAATGATATGCGGCATGCCTATATTCTGTGTGTAGCATTTCGTATGCGGATACAGCAACAGTCGCACACAGTATATAGGCCTGCTGCATATCATTTTAATCAGCAGAAGCTGCTTGTGCATCCTAGCCACATAGCAATGCAAATAAGATGCATTTTCATAAAAAATAGGCACCCGACGTTAGCAGAGCTGCCAGTTGACTCACGCCAGGAACTATATGTATCATTATTTGTATATGGGCATTAATAATGTGTAACATATGTGTAAGGGGCACTATGTGTGTCATGTATATAAGGGCACTAATAATGTGTGGCATATGTGTAAGGGACATTATGTGTGTCATGTGTATAAGGGCATTAACAATGTGCGGCATATGTGTAAGGGAAATTATGTGTATAAGGGCATTAATAAGGGTTGGCATAATGTGTAAGGCGCATTATGTTTATAAGGACATTAATAATGTGTGTCATATGTGTAAGGGGCATTACTGTGTGGTATTATGTGTATAAATGCATTACCAATGTGTGGCATTATGTGTATAAGGTGCTCTACTGTGTGGCATAACGTATAGAAAGGGCACTACTGTGTGGTCTAATGTGAATAAAGAGCAATATGGTGTGGTGTAATGTGAATAAGGAGCAATATGGTGTGGTGTAATGTAAATAAGGAGCAATTCAGTATGATGTTATGTGAATGAGGGGCACTACTGTGAGAAGTAACGTATATAAGGTAAATTGGTACTACTGTGTGATGTAATTTGAATAAGGGACACTATCATATGATAAATTGTGAATAAAGTTGCACTACTGTGAGGCATAATTTGAATTGGGGGTACTATTGTGTGGGCTGTGCGCCGAATGTGCACACTGTTCTTATTTAAATTACAGTGGGTAGGAAAAAAAAAAAAGGACTGCTATGGGTGGGGGGTGATGGTGCTGGAAAAGGGGTGCAAGGTCAGAGGTGGAACTAGAGGTGGTGCTAGGGGGCACCAGCCAAAATCTTGCCTAGGGCATCATATTGGTTAGGGCCGGCTCTGCATCCTCCCAGTGACATTACCTTAACTCACAGCTGTTCTTTCTTGCCACCCCCAAAAGGTGCTGCCAAACTACAAACAGCTGTGCCTACTGTGTGGTTGTCCATGGCATCAGGACTGTGACATTAATACCGCTCACAGCCGTATCCTACTGCCGCCTTCTATGAGTGCTGTTAGTAGAGGCATATATTGTATAATCACCAGTAACACTACTTTATGTTACTATAGTGAGCTTTTGTAAGCACAGGAGACCTGTGGGTAGTCTGTCCCATGGTGGTACAGCCCGGGAATAGCATGGGGGGGGTGTGCTGTAAAGTGTAACCCTCCTTTCTGTCTCACCGGCCATGTGCCGTAGTAGATGCTGCATCTCCCAGTGGTGTGCAGTCGGTCCATGCCGGTAACGGGGTGGGTATGTCCAACCCTTGCGCTGGAGCTGGCATCCCTCAGCTCTCTAATCACTGGCAGTATCTTCTGGAAATGCCCGACATACAGCCTTGTCAGTGGGCCCCCTAAGCTGCCGTCAATGTTGACTAGTGGGTAAATCCGCTACTGCCTTCCTATGTGTAATAAGGGGATGCGGTTATGTTACTGGCAGTCGGGATCGCAGTGGTCAAGATCCCTATGCCGGAATCCTGACTGCTTAACCTGTGGACACGTGGGATACCGATGTACAGGCTCTATTCCCACTCGTGGGTTTCCACGACACCCACAGAGTGGGAATAAAACCTGTGTCAAGCACAGCGAGCCACCGTGCCTGGAACGTGGCAAGCGTAGCAAGCCTTGCAAGGGGCCCCCTTGCACTGTCCACCCTGGCAAAACTACACAGCATACAGCATTAAATGAAGATTTTTTTTTAAAAAATTTGACACAAGATGTTGTGTACTGTTTGTTATTGTCTTGTGATCAACAGACAGTAATTACTAAGGGGGCACATCTTTTGAAAGAGGAAACTCAAACATCGTCATCGTATTGGTTTGGTGAAACATAGAAATAGAATTTGATGGCAGATAAGAGCCACTTGGCTCATCTAGTCTGCCCATTTTTTAACCTTTAGGTAACTTCAACTCTATTTGATCCTTAGTTCTTTGGAATGTGGATTATTAGATCTACAAGGAAAAGGTCTACAGCAGGCATTCCCAACCGCGGTCCTCACGGCACACCAACAGTGCAGGTTTAGTGATATCCAGGCTTCAGCACAGATGGTTAAATCAAAATAACTGAGCTACTAAATAAGTCACCTGTGCTGAAGCCTGGATATCACTAAAACCAGAACTGTTAGTGTGCCTTGAGGACTGAGGTTGGGAAACACTGGTCTACAGTCATTAGGTTAACTAATAATAATCAACATGCATTAGGCCGACAGGGTCATTAGGTCAACATAAAAAAGGTAGACAGTAGTAAAAGTCAACAAGGTCAAAAAGTCAACACACGAAGAAGGTCTACATGACATAAGGTCAACACACATTTTTACCTTTTTTGGTGTCGTTTTCACCATCAAAGCACATGGTACCACAATTAGTGTACTGCGTCCCCTCATATGATTCGCTTCGATCACCATGCTTCGGGCAAGGTGCCTCACACTGCTGCCACTGCACTCGGCACAGGTTACTATAACCAATCTTGCTCCATGTGGATACTAACAGCAGCGTCCTCCCTCCCCCCAGTGAGCTACGGATCAGCATGGTCTTTCCACATCAAGCCGGTGAAAGAGCACGTGAGTAGTCGTACATAAGGGCAAAGCCACATATACTGTTGAGACACAGGGTGTGACAGTGGGGGAGGTGGAGCATAGTGCGGACTGTGCGCCATAGCCTGGGATATAATACAGCAAAGAATAATACTTATAAGCTTGTGTAAAGAACTGAGCATTCACGGATTTTCTTGCCATAGGTCTAAGCTAAAGCTCTTATACAGATTGCGTTCCAATGGTCCAAATAAATCAGTGGACTACCTGGGTTTAAAGCTACCAGTTTTAATAGCATCTATATACATACATAGTGGCTGTATCTGTGCCAGACATTGAAGGACTGTGCTGTACTGGGATGTGACAATTTGCTCTACTCTCTCTTTTCATTGCAGGTACAGTAATTACACCGGTCCCTTGCAATTTTGGTCTATTTAGAAAATTCATATTGCAGTGCAAATATATCATCATACCTTCCAACATGACCCTCTCCAGGAGGGACAGAATGCTCTGCTCCTGCTCTTCCCTCTTAATTTATGATTGCGATCACCTGTGCCGAAACACCTTTCTCATACGTCCTAGAGGATGCTGGGGTCCACTTCAGTACCATGGGGTATAGACGGTTCCGCAGGAGCCTTGGACACTTTAAGACTTTTTCAGAGTGTGAACTGGCTCCTCCCTCTATGCCCCTCAGTTTAGAAAATGTGCCCAGGCAGACTGGTCGCACTCTAGTGGAGCTCTACTGAGTTTCACTAAAAAGACTTATGTTAGGTTTTTTATTTTCAGGGAAGCTGCTGGCAACAGTCTCCCTGCTTCGTGGGACTTAGGGGGTAATTCTGAGTTGATCGCAGCAGCAAGTTTGTTAGCAATTGGGCAGAACCATGTGCACTGCAGGGGGGACAGATATAACATTTGCAGAGAGAGTTAGATTTGGGTGGGTTATTTCGTTTCTGTGCAGGGTAAATACTGGCTGCTTTATTTTTACACTGCATTTTAGATTTCAGTTTGAATACACCCCACTCAAACCTATCTATCTCTGCACATGTTATATCTGTCCCCCCTGCAGTGCACATGGTTTTGCCCAACTGCTAACAAATTTGCTGCTGCGGTCAACTCAGAATTAGGCCCTTAGGGGGAAGAAGTAGGAACCAACTTCCTGAATAGTTTCATGGCTCTGCTTCTTGCTGACAGGACACCATTAGCTCCTGAAGGGAACTGAACACTAGCTGCGGCTATGCGCTCACTCCCACAGCACGCAGTCACCCCCCTTACAGAGCCAGAAGTCAGAAGACAGGTGAGTGTACAGAAGAGAGGATCTTCAGTCATCGTGATGGCTAAAAGGTACTGCGCAGCGGGCGGGAACGCTGCACGCCATGCTACCCATTACACAGGCACAGCAGGGTGCAGGGCGCGGGGAAGGGGGGGCGCCCTGGGCAGCATGAAACCTAATCAAAACGGGCTAAAAGGGGACATAAGATGCTGAGGCACAGTCCTAGCCCCCGCCAGTATAAAAAATAGTGTTGAAATTGCTGAGGAGAAACGCGCCATTACGGGGGCGGGGCTTCCTCCTCAGTCAGCCAGCACACTGCTCAGCGCCATTTTCTCCACACAGGCTGCAGGAGAAGAAACGCTGGTCCTCCACTACTGCACCAAGTATCAGGGTGTATATAAGGGGGGGCACAGTGCTTTTGGTGCTGTATGGAATCATTTGACATTATAAAAGCGCTACAGGTCTCTGTGGACATCTTAGATTACACAGGGATTTTATATTGGCGCTGAGTTGTGAACTGGCAAACCCTTTCTGTGTCCTTCTAACAGATTTTACTGTGGGTCTGTCCCCTATAGGCCCCTGAGTGTCTGTGGTGTGTTTGTGCACGTCTGAGGCAGGGAGCTCTTCCCCTGAGGGAGCCATTTTAGGGACACAGAGTTGTAATGTGGTGGCGCTGCCGGCACACCACGAGCCTGAATGGATGAAAGAATTACTTGATAGTGTGAATCATATCAGTAAGAGATTGGATAAGTATGAGTCTCATGCAGAAACCTGGAGAAAATCAGTTGAAGATGTGATTTTTATTAGTTCTGCTTATTCATCCACAGGGGACCCCTCTGGGTCACATAAAAGACCATTTGCACAAATAGTACATACTGATACCGATACGGACTCTGATTCCTGTATCGACACTAGTGATTCCAGAGAAATAGATCCAAAATTAGCGAAGAACACATTCAGTACATGATTGTTGCTATAAAGGAGGTCTTAGAAGTTACAGAAGCCCCTCCTTTACCTCAGGAGAAGGGATCAGTACGTAATCCCCTTGGACGGGATCCCGGCGGTCGAAATACCAACGCCGGAATCCTGACCACACAATCCCGACAGGGGTGGCGAGCGCAACGCAGCCCCTTGCGGGCTCGCTTTGCTCGCCACGCTGCGGGCACGGTGCCTCGCTACGCTCGGCACACTATTATATTCTCCCTCTATGGGTGTCGTGGACACCCACGGAGGGAGAATATGTCGGGATTGTGCCGGTCGGGATTCCAGCGTCAGTATTTCGACCGCCGGGATACCGTCCGGCGGGATGTTGACCGCATCCCCAGGAGAAGGCTTACTTTTATAAGGAAAAAAATTAACGTAACTTTTCCTCCATCTCATGAGCTAAACACTCTCTTTGAGGGAGTCTGGGTAAACCCTGAAAGTAAATTTCAGATTTCCAAAAGAATTCAGGTAGCTTATCCTTTCCCGGCAGAGGACAGGAAAAGGTGGGAGTCAACCCCTGTTTTAGACAGTGCCCTGTCACGTTTAAAAAAAAAGGTAATTCTCCCTGCGCCTGGGATGGCTTCCCTAAAGGAGCCGGCAGACCGCAAGTTGGAGTCTACGTTAAAATCTATTTATGTGGCCAATGGGACACTACTCAGACCTACCATTGCTTGTGCGTGGGTGAGTAGTGCTATTGAAAAATGGTCAGAAAACTTGTCATCTGAGATTGACACAATAGATAAAGACGAGATTCTCCTAACGTTGAGTCATATCAATGATGCTGCTGCATACATGCTAGAGGCCATGAAAGATATTGGGCTTTTGGGATCAAAAGCTGCTACCATGGCTATTTCAGCAAGGAGGGCGTTGTGGATTCGCCAATGGAATGCTGACGCAGATTCCAAAAGAAATATGGAGGCTCTCTCGTATAAAGGTGAGGCCTTATTTGGAGATGGGCTGGATGCTTTAGTCTCTGCGGCTACAGCAGGTAAGTCGACATTCTTGCCGTATGCTCCTGCGGCGGCAAAAAAGACACATCACTCTCAGATGCCGTCCTTTCGGCCCAATAAATACAAAAAGGGTAAAGGTTCCCCTTTCTTTGCGGGTAGAGGAAAGGGAAAAGGAAAAAAGTCTGCAGCGTCTTCGGGATCACAGGAGCAGAAATCAACCCCTGCTTCTGACAAATCTTCAGCATGACGCTGGGGCTCCCTTGCAGGAGTCCGCTCAGGTGGGGGCACGTCTGAAACTTTTCAGTCAGTTCTGGGTTCAATCTGTAGACCCGTGGATCTTACAAATTGTATCCCACGGGTACAAGCTATAGTTTCAAGACGTTCCCCCAGGCCGATTTTTCAAATCGGCCTTACCAGCTTCTCTTCCAGACAGGGAAGTAGTAGCAGCTGCAATACAAAAATTGTGCCAGGATCAAGTCATTGTCCTGGTTCCCTTGTCACAACAAGGAGAAGGGTTTTATTCAAGTCTATTTGTAGTTCCGAAGTCGGACGGCTCGGTCAGACCAATCCTAAACCTGAAAAATTTGAATCTCTACTTGCAAAGGTTCAAGTTCAAAATGGAATCTCTGAGGGCAGTGATTTCCAGTCTGGAGCAGGGGGAATTCATGGTGTCAGTGGACATAAAAGATGCCTCCTTACATGTTCCCATTTATCCTCCGCATCAAGCTTATCTGAGATTCGCAGTGCAGGATTGTCATTACCAATTTCAGACGTTGCCGTTTGGACTGTCCACGGCTCCGAGGGTGTTCACCAAGGTAATGGCGGAGATGATGGTCCTCCTTCGACAGAAAGGAGTCAATATAATTCCGTACCTGGACGAACTCCTGATAAAAGCCAGGTCCAGAGAAAAGCTTGTGCAAAATATTGCACTCTCCCTGACAATACTTCAACATCACGGTTGGATCATAAATTTTCCAAAGTCACGTTTGGAACCGACGACAAGATTGTCCTTTCTGGGGATGATACTGGACATGGAAGTACAGCGGATATTTCTTCCAGTAGAAAAGGCTCTGGAAATACAGAGAATGGTCAAACAAGTCCTGAAACCAACAAGAGTGTCGATTCATCAATGCATTTGGTTGTGGGAAAGATGGTAGCGGCCTACGAGGCCACACAGTTTGGCCGATTCCATGCCAGAGTTTTCCAGTGGGACCTGTTGGACAAATGGTCCGGATCCCATCTACACATGCATAAGAGGATAATCCTGTCATCCAAAGCCATAATTTCGCTCCTGTGGTGGCTACACAGTTCTCACCTACTAGAGGGATGCAGATTCGGGATTCAGGACTGGATCCTGGTGACCACGGATGCAAGTCTCCGAGGCTGGGGAGCTGTCACACAGGGGGAAAGCTTTCAAGGAAGATGGTCAAGTCAAGAGACTTGTCTTCACGTAAATGTTCTGGAGTTGAGAGCCATTTACAATGGCCTTCTACAAGCGGTGCATCTTCTTCAAGATCAACCCGTACAGATCCAGTCAGACAAAGTAACAGCAGTAGCGTACATAAACCGTCTGGGCGGAACGAAAAGTAGAGCGGCGATGGCAGAGGTGTCAAAGATCCTCCACTGGGCAGAAAGACATGCAAGATCTCTGTCAGCAATTTTCATTCCAGGTGTGGACAACTGGGAAGCAGGCTTCCTCAGCAGACACGATCTCCATCCAGGAGAATGGGGCCTCCACCAAGAAGTCTTCGCAGACTTGACAGGTCTTTGGGGAATTCCTCAAATAGACATGATGGCATCTTGTCGCAACAAGAAGCTTCAGAGATATTGTTCCAGGTCGAGAGACCGTCAAGCAACAGCAGTGGATGCACTGGTGGCCCAGTGGGTGTTTTGGTCAGTGTATGTCTTCCCTCCACTTCCACTGATACCAAAAGTTCTCAAAATAATAAGAAGAACAGGAGTTCGGGCAATCCTCATTGTCCCAGACTGGCCAAGGAGGGCTTGGTATCCAGATCTTCAGGAGTTGCTCTTAGAAGATCCTCGGCCTCTTCCTCTCTGCGAGGACCTGCTGCAGCAGGGGCCGTGCGTGTATCAAGACTTACCGCGGCTACGTTTGACAACATGGCTGTTGAGCGCTGGATCCTAGCCCGAAAGGGTATTCCCAAAGAAGTCATTCCCACTCTTATTCAGGCCAGGAAGGGAGTAACGTCTAAACATTACCACCGTATTTGGAGAAAATGTGTGTCTTGGTGTGAAACCAAGAAAGCTCCAACGGAAGAGTTTCAGTTAGGACGTTTTCTCCATTTTCTCCAGGCGGGTGTGGATGCAGGCCTTCGATTGGGTTCAATCAAGGTCCAGATTTCGGCTTTGTCCGTTTTCTTTCACAAACAATTTGCCTCCCTTCCACAATTTCAGACATTCGTGAAAGGGGTGCTACACATCCAACCTCCATTTGTGCCTCCTGTGGCACCATGGGATCTTAACGTGGTGTTACGATTCCTTCAATCGGATTGGTTTGAACCTCTCCAGGAGATAGAGCTAAATTTCTCACTTGGAAAGTGTTCATGCTGTTGGCCTTGGCATCCGCAAGACGGGTGTCTGAGTTAGGGGCCTTGTCTCACAAGAGTCCTTACTTGGTTTTCCATGAAGATAGGGCTGAGTTGCGAACTCGTCAGCAATTTCTTCCAAAGGTGGTTTCTTCTTTCCATATAAACCAACCTATTGTGGTGCCAGTGGCTACTGACACCTTCGCTGCTTCAAAGTCTTTGAAAATCTATATAGCCAGAACGGCTCAGATAAGAAAAATAGAGGCGCTGTTTGTCATGTATGCTCCCAACAAGATTGGGTGTCCTGCTTCTAAGCAGACTATTGCGCGCTGGATCAGAGGTACTATTCAGCACGCTCATTCCATGGCAGGATTGCCGGTACCGAATTCGGTGACTGCCCATTCTACTAGAAAGGTGGGCTCGTCCTGTGCGGCTGCCTGGGTGGTCTCGGCATTACAGCTTTGCTGAGCAGCTACTTGGTCAGGGGCAAACACGTTTGCTAAGTTTTACAAGTTTGACTCCTTGGCCGATGAGGACCTACAGGTTGGACAATCGGTGCTGCAGGGTCATCCGCACTCTCCCGCCTGTACTGGAGCTTTGGTATAACCCCATGGTACTGCAGTGGACCCCAGCATCCTCTAGGACAGAGGTTCTCAAACTCGGACCTCGGGGGCACACACAGTGCATGTTTTGCAGGTCTCCTCACAGAATCACAAGTGAAATAATTAGCTCCACCTGTGGACCTTTTAAAATGTGTCAGTGAGTAATTAATACACCTGTGCACCTGCTGGGTTACCTGCAAAACATGCACTGTGTGGGCCCACGAGGACCAAGTTTGAGAACCTCTGCTCTAGGACGTATGAGAAAACAGGATTTTAATACCTACCGGTAAATCCTTTTCTCCTAGTCCGTAGAGGATGCTGGGCACCCAACCCAGTGCGTACTTTGCCTGCAGTTGTAAATTTCTTAAAAATGTTTCAGCACGGTTGCTGTAATGTTCATGCCCGTTGGCATGTGTTGTGTTGAATGCCATGTGTGCGGCATGATTGAATTGTGAGCTGGTATGAATCTTACCATTAGCTAATAAAAGTAAATCCTTTCCTCTAAATGTCCGTCTCCCTGGGCACAGTTACTATACTGAGGTCTGGAGGAGGGGCATAGAGGGAGGAGCCAGTTCACACTCTGAAAGAGTCTTAAAGTGCCCAAGGCTCCTGCGGAACCATTTATACCCCATGGTACTGAAGTGGACCCCAGCATCCTCTACGGACTAGGAGAAAAGGATTTACCGGTAGGTATTAAAATCCTGTTTTCTCATCCATTAACCTGTTCAACACAGGTTCCAGCAATCATAGAGAAAGGGAAAAGTCCAGAAGCAGAGCATTGTGTCCCTCCTGGAGAGGGTCATGTTGGGAGGTATGTATCATATTGGGTAATTACACCAATAATATTTACATCAGCAGTTATTATTGTATACTAGGATGACCCTTTATTTCAACTTTCTATATTGTTGGTAATCTTCTATCACTGTTAATATTAGTGGACTTTTATTGTATCCTCTGTAACTGGGGGTGGGGTGTTAGGTCTTGATTTCAATTATTGGACACCCATGGATAGAATCCATTCTTAAGGAGAGGTGCTAGGCTGATCAGGGTTGTATTAGAAGTGCTGTTTAAAAGGGTTATGAAATATTATAAAAGGACTTGGGGGTCTATTTATTAAAATAATTTTTACTAAAATAATGTTAAAAGGGTGTGAATACACCCTTTTCACATTATTTTATTATCACCTGAATTATTCTAATTATTATTATAATTATTATTATATTATTATTAATAATAATTATATAATTATTATTATTATTATTATTATTATTATTATTATTAATTAGTATTCATGAAAAACTGCTCCAAACCCTTTAATTCACCTTTTTTTAGTAACCCACATCGCATTCCCCATACTTATAATGGGAAATGTGATGTGGCCGAATTTACTAAAAAAAAATGTGAAAAAATACCGCAGTGTGCCCTGTGATAAACTCGCCAGCTCAGAAAAGCACCATTTTGCCCATCTTTCTCTGCCCCTGGCAGAGAAAGCTGAGCGGGGACCCGGCAGAGTGATCAGCTATGTGTGTACGATGGACACACAAGCTGATCACAGTGTAAAAATAACAAAAAAAAAACAAAACATACCTGTCCAGGCAGCCGGTGTCCGCTGCTCCGGTGAGTACTGCCGTGCGCCGGGTCCCCCATGTGCTGCAAAGTGACCCTGGTGTAGTAAAGTGACGCTGCAAAGAGGCAGCGCACTTTACAGCACTGGGGGTCACCGCAGCGCACAGGATCTGGTGCCTGGCAGCCCAGCAGGAACAGCGCGGACCAGCTCCCTGGACTGGTGAGTATATTGATCTTCTGAGGGGGGTCTGCGGCACGCGGGGGTAGTCGCAACTGGGGGGGTTCGACCGGGTGGCGGCGGTAGCGGCGATGTCAGCGGGGGCGGCGCATGTGCAACAGGACATCGGGGTATTTTTTCCGAAAAATACCCCGATGATGCTGTGGAGTATCATCGCAGGGACAGAGCTTGACCGCAAGCTCTGTCCCTGCACGCGATAATTGATACATCCCTGCGATGTAGTCAATTATTGCAGTGCGAGTTGGGGTGATTTTATCACCTGTCATCCGCATCCTGGATGCAGATGGTGATAAATAGGCCCCTAAGTGAGGACTTCAACAGGATGGAAACAAACAACATTACAGCAAAGGAACAGACATAGGTGGTCATTCCGAATTTGTTCTCAGTGCAGCGATCAGGCTAAAAAATGTCTGTTCTGCGTATGCATATGCTGGGCAATGCGCACATGTGTCGTACAAGTACAATGAATGATGTAGTTTTGCACAGGGTCTTGCAAAGCATTTCAGTCGCACTGGTTGCCGCAGTGTGATTGACATGAAGGGGGCGTGTCTGGGTGTAAACTGACCGTTTTCTGGGAGTGTTTGGAAAAACGCAGGCGTGCCAGGAAAACCGCAGGCATGGCTGGGTAAAGCAGGGCGGGTTTGTGAAGTCAAAACAGGAAATGAACAGTCGGAAGTGATCGCAAGCGCTGAGTAGGTTTTGAGCTACTCTGAAACTGCACAAAAATACTTTGTAGCCGCTCTGCGATCCATTTGTTCACACTTCTGCTAAGCTAAAATATACTCCCAGTGGGCGGGAGTATATCCTCATGCAGTCTAAGAACAGTTATTATATCATGATTTGATTGCATACCTGGGTTTGCAATTTTTGCTTAGTTATTCATATTCAATGAAAGCATGCTGGCCTAGGGTTTGCATACTCACATAAAGTGTCAGTTTCACCTATAACCAACAAAACTTTTGCCACATGGGTAGCCTTTATTAATTTGCCAAGTATTCCTTTAGATGCAATCTAGGGTTATTTGTGCTGATCAATTTGCCCTCACATACGTAAATTATTCATAATACTAAGTGTTTGTAAATGAACAGCTGAACAGCACCAGTAAACTGGTATTTGAATGCTTCCATTTAAATATTGCAACTTTTTACACTCCAAGCCAAAAGAACTGTACTTTTATCTCAAACGAACCATGTACCACAAATTAATTTTCTTCATTGTACTCCATAGTTTTTTCTCTAACACAAAAACATCCTGCATTCTCCCTGCTACTCACTCCTCTGTACGCATTGCTGCCTCAATTATTCACTCCCCTCTAATTAACACTCATGAGATTTTTAATTATCTCTCTACTTTGACAATAACATCCGCAACCGGTCACCATAAAAACATTCACAAACCTCCAACTTTATTTATCCCTCTCTCCTGCTTCTTTTAGCTGGTGACATTTCCCCAAATCCAGGACCCAATCACTTGCCCCACTCACACCCACCTGATTCACAGCAATATAGAAATCCAGCCAACCTCATAAACAGGAAAGTTTTTTTAACCAAGGTTAAAAAAATCGGGCGCAAGGTGGGCTGGTGTTCTAATTATAGCAGCTGCTAAAAAACAGGTCTAGTCAGTCCTGAAAACACTATACACAATAAACAACAAACAAAGTAGCAGCGCTATGAGGTGTAAATATAAACATAAATTCAAATCATTCAAAAATAATGGTGGAGATAAACACACGTGGAGCTGTATGAACTGAAGGTGAAAAAATTGGGTTAATTTATTAAAATATCTCATACAATATATCAATAAAATTGGTATAGGATTGTAAATAAAAAAGTAAAATACAATAAGCAGGATCACTGTGGGGCTGCCTTAGTTAGACTGTCCGTTTTCTTAATTAGTGTGGACTAAATGACGGTATTTTGAGTTAGGTGACAACTGGACTTTTTAACACAGTTCTGATGGCATCAGTGCCACATGATTTACCGCTGGAGGAGGGGGTTCTCTGGATAGCGTCCCTTATAGCAGGTGGAACCAATAACAGTCTTGTATCCTCACCAGTATGCGGAGTCCTCAGTGCTGAGTGGCAAAGGCTGTGTTGCCAGTTGACAGGTTATTCACCTTTTTCTCTGTGCGTGGTTCGTCAAAGTCCACTAAAGATCCGGATGTCATGCGTGCAGCTCTCAATTGAAGATGGTGATCCTGAAGCATAAACACCTGACGCGTTTCGCTGCAGTGCCTGCAGCTTTCTCAAAGGTGATCTCATCAGTGTCAGGGCTTCTATATTTATACCCTAAGATGGCCACTGATTGGCCCCACCTGTTCAGTTCACACAGCTCCAAACGGTCAATCTCCTCCGCAAAACATATATAAACAATACATAAAAATAAAGTGCATAGCAGACTCAATCTTAATTCATAATTTAATTCAATATATATCTAGCAAATCAATGAATTTAAAAATAAAATTTCTCCATCGATACTTATTGCTTCCAGATTACTATTGATCTTATACTCCCCCTTGTTTTGGTATCTCAGACTACTTCCGGGTCAGACAGTGCTGTTGCTTAGCAACCTCCCTTCTTTTGTTCTAAGGTAGATACTGTGTCCAAATCATCTGAAGTTTATTTAGCTGATGTTGGTCTAGTTATATGTTCCCCACCTATTGGATGCTTTCATATAGATTCTAGAGCCGATCGCCACTCTACTGTCGCGGCGCGTCCGTGTCTGTGTCAGATAAACAGACCTTCGGCACGGATCGCGTCACTTCCGTTCACGGACTCAATCCCCGGTCTGTTGCTTAGTGACCATATCAACAATTGGTCACCTGACCTCTAAGTTATACTGTCAGTTTGGTTATTTGACATGTAAGTGCCGTGTTAAGGGACATTGTGTATAATAGTTTAACTGGGAATTATTAGTAAACATAAGCCCGGAGTTTATTTTTATGTACATATGATTTTTATACGTGATTTCATTTTATTATTCTGGTTCTGGCAATATTTATGTTGTTACCGTCGCCTGGTAACCAGATATACAATTGGTCACCTGACTTCTAGATTACAATGTCAGTGTGCTAAAAAGAGACATTGTGGATTACAGTTTATATGGACAGTTCATTACAAACATAATGTCCCAGTTTTATCCTCAGATACAAATGATTTTTAAGATGGCTCTATTCTCCTGACATTATTTGGCAATGAGTGATTCACATTAATACACAAAAAAATGAGTTTTGAAAAACTTGATTTTTTCTTTTTTATATGTTCAAAAATTCTGACACATCATATATTTATCTGTTTCTTTTACGTTATATATAGTTTTCGTTGAGATCTGTGAGTGTATTTCTGAATGGTCTAACATTTTAGTGGCACATATCATGGTGCTAATGTTCTCACAGTATCTATAAGGATATATATATAGATGCAATCTAGGGTTATTTGTGCTGATCAATTTGCCCTCACATACGTAAATTATTCATAATACTAAGTGTTTGTAAATGAACAGCTGAACAGCACCAGTAAACTGGTATTTGAATGCTTCCATTTAAATATTGCAACTTTTTACACTCCAAGCCAAAAGAACTGTACTTTTATCTCAAACGAACCATGTACCACAAATTAATTTTCTTCATTGTACTCCATAGTTTTTTCTCTAACACAAAAACATCCTGCATTCTCCCTGCTACTCACTCCTCTGTACGCATTGCTGCCTCAATTATTCACTCCCCTCTAATTAACACTCATGAGATTTTTAATTATCTCTCTACTTTGACAATAACATCCGCAACCGGTCACCATAAAAACATTCACAAACCTCCAACTTTATTTATCCCTCTCTCCTGCTTCTTTTAGCTGGTGACATTTCCCCAAATCCAGGACCCAATCACTTGCCCCACTCACACCCACCTGATTCACAGCAATATAGAAATCCAGCCAACCTCATAAACATCACATGTCTCCCTGCACCCTCCAAATCACTAAAATGTGCCTTATGGAATGCACGCTCTGCTTTTATCAAATTAACATCCATGCATGACCTCTTCATATCTAACAACTTCAATATGCTTGCTATAACAGACACATGGCTCACACAATCAGACACATCCTCCCCTGCAGCACTGTCACATGGTTGTCTCCTCTTCACACTAGAGATGAGCGGGTTCGGTTCGTCGAGATCCGAACCCATCCGAACTTCACGTGGTTTACACGGGTCCAAGGCAGCCTCGGATCTTCCCGCCTTACACGCAAAACCCGAACGAGGGAAAACGTCAACATCCCGCTGTCGGATTCTCGCGAGATTCTGATTCCATATAAAGAGCCGCACGTCGCCACCATTTTCACTTGTGCATTCTCGAGATAGAGAGAGGACGTGGCTACGTTCTCTGCCCGAATAGCCCAATATCAGCAAATCTCAGCTCAATATCTGTGCTCAGTATCAGTGCTGCATTGTGGAGGGAGACCAGTATATGGTATTACAGTACAGTAGTCCAGTGCAGTTCTATTATCCTAAATAGTGTTCAGTATCTGTGCTTATTATATTATCGTTGCTGCATTGTGGTGATCACTGACCAGTATATGGTAGTACAGTAGTCCAGCGCTGTTCTCGCTGCCCAGTGTCACTCAGTTCTATTATCCTGAATAGTGCACAGTGTATCTATGCTCATTATTATCATTGCTGCATTCTGTTGACCACTGACCAGTATATGGTAGTACAGTACAGTAGTCCAGTGCTGTTCTCGCTGCCCAGTCTCACTCAGATCTATTATCCTGAACAGTGCACAGTGTATCTGTGCTCATTATTATCAGTGCTGCATTGTGGTGACTAAAAGTCCAGTGTCTTGTGCTGCATCTTGCTGCTGTAGGGTGCTGTGGTAGTTCCCTGTCACTGTGCATAGGTCATCGTCATTCCAGTCACAGTGGTATCTGGTATCTATCTAGTGGTATCTAATTCCAGACATTACTGCCATCTAATTCCAGATATATTACTGGCATATAATTCCACACATTAAATAATGGAGAACAAAAATGTGGAGGGTAAAATAGGGAAAGATCAAGATCCACTTCCACCTAGTGCTGAAGCTGCTGCCACTAGTCATGGCAGAGATGATGAAATGCCATCAACGTCGTCTGCCAAGGCCGATGCCCAATGTCATAGTAGAGAGCATGTAAAATCCCAAAAAACAAAAGTTCAGTAAAATTACCAAAAAATCTAAATTAAAAGCGTCTGAGGAGAAGCGTAAACTTGCCAATATGCCATTTACGACACGGAGTGGCAAGGAATGGCTGAGGCCCTGGCCTATGTACATGGCTAGTGGTTCAGCTTCACATGAGGATGGAAGCACTCATCCTCCCGCTAGAAAAATGAAAAGAGTTAAGCTGGCAAAAGCACAGCAAAGAACTGTGCGTTCTTCTAAACCACAAATCCCCAAGGAGAGTCCAATTGTGTCGGTTGCGATGCCTGACCTTCCCAACACTGGATGGTGAGAGGTGGCTCCTTCCACCATTTGCACGCCCCCTGCAAGTGCTGGAAGCAACACTCACAGTCCAGTTCCTGATATTCAAATTGAAGATGTCACTGTTGAAGTACACCAGGATGAGGATATGGGTGTTGCTGGCGCTGAGGAGGAAATTGACCAGGAGGATTCTGATGGTGAGGTGGTTTGTTTAAGTCAGGCACACGGGGAGACACCTGTTGTCCGTGGGATGAATAAGGCCACTGACATGCCTGGTCAAAATACCAAAAAAATCACCTCTTCGGTGTGGAATTATTTCAACAGAAAAGCGGACAACTGGTGTCAAGCCGTGTGTTGCCTTTGTCAAGCTGTAATAAGTAGGGGTAAGGACATTAACCACCTAAGAACATCCTCCCTTATACGTCACCTGGAGCGCATTCATCAGAAGTCATTGACAAGTTCAAAAACTTTGGGTGACAGCGGAAGCAGTCCATTGACAGTGACAACTAAATCCCTTCTTCCTCTTGTACCCAAGCTCCTGCAAACCACACCACCAACTCCCTCAGTGTCAATTTCCTCCTTAGACAGGAACGCCAATAGTCCTGCAGGCCATGTCACTGGCAAGTCTGACAAGTCCTCTCCTAACTGGGATTCCTCCATTGGATCCTTGAGTGTAACGCCTACTGCTGTTGGTGCTGCTGTTGTTGCTGCTGGGAGTCGATCGTCATCCCAGAGGGGAAGTCGGAAGACCACTTGTACTACTTCCAGTAAGCAATTGACTGTCCAACAGTCCTTTGCGAGGAAGATGAAATATCACAACAGTCATCCTGTTGCAAAGCGGATAACTCAGGCCTTGACAACTATGTTGGTGTTATACCTGCGTCCGGTATCTTCCGTTAGTTCACAGGGACTTAGAGAATTGCTTGAGGTAGTGTGTCCCCGGTACCAAATACCATCTAGGTTCCACTTCTCTAGGCAGGCGATACCGAAAATGTACACAGACGTCAGAAAAAGAGTCACCAGTGTCCTAAAAAATGCAGTTGTACCCAATTTCC
The DNA here is from genome assembly GCF_028390025.1 of Pseudophryne corroboree. NCBI lineage: Eukaryota > Metazoa > Chordata > Amphibia > Anura > Myobatrachidae > Pseudophryne > Pseudophryne corroboree. The sequence continues at coordinate 197,687,175 of NC_086452.1, read as the reverse complement.
ACTTAACCACGGACATGTCGACAAGTGGAGCAGGGCAAACTAAGTACTATATGACTGTGACAGCCACTGGGTAGATGTATTGCCTCCTGTAGCAACAACAGCAGCGGCGGCTCCAGTAGCAGCATCTTGCAAACGCCAACTCATTCCTAGGCAGGCAACGCTTTGTATCACCGCTTTCCATAAGAGGCACACAGCTGACAACCTCTTACGGAAACTGAGGAACATCATCGCAGATTGGCTTACCCCAATTGGACTCTCCTGGGGATTTGTGACATCGGACAACGCCACCAATATTGTGTGTGCATTACATGTGGGCAAATTCCAGCAGGTCCCATGTTTTACATACAATGAATTTGGTGGTGCAGAATTTTAAAAAAAACGACGTGCAAGAGATGCTGTCGGTGGCCCGAAGAATTGCGGGCCACTTTCGGCATTTAGCCACCGCGTGCCGAAGACTGGAGCACCAGCAAACACTCCTGAACATGCCCTGCCATCAGCTGAAGCAAGAGGTGGTAACGAGGTGGATTTCAACCCTCTATATGCTTCAGAGGATGGAGGAGCAGCAAAAGGCCATTCAAGCCTATACATCTGCCTACAATATAGGCAAAGGAGGGGGAATGCACCAGACTCAAGCGCAGTGTAGAATGATTTCAACGTTGTGCAAGGTTCTGCAACCCTTTGAACTTGCCACACGTGAAGTCAGTTCAGACACTGCCAGCCTGAGTCAGGTCATTCCCCTCATCAGGCTTTTGCGGAAGCAGCTGGAGAGATTGAAGGAGGAGCTAAAACTGAGCGATTCCGCTAGGCATGTGGGACTTGTGGATGGAGCCCTTCATTCGCTTAATCAGGATTCACGGGTGGTCAATCTGTTGAAATCAGAGCACTACATTTTGGCCACCGTGCTCGATCCTAGGTTTAAAGCCTACGTTGTATCTCTCTTTCCGGCAGACACAAGTCTGCAGATGTTCAAAGACCTGCTGGTGAGACAATTGTCAAGTCAAGCGGAACGTGACCTGCCATCAGCTCCTCCTTCATTTTCTCCCGCCACTGGTGCTGCCAAGAAAAGGATAAAATTTCCAAAACCACCCGCTGGCAGTGATGCAGGGCAGTCAGGAGCGATAGCTGACATCTGGTCCGGACTTAAGGACCTGCCAACGATTACTGACATGTCGTCTACTGTCACTGCATATGATTCTCTCACCATTGAAAGAATGGTGGAGGATTATATGAGTGACCGCATCCAAGTAGGCATGTCAGACAGTCCGTACGTATACTGGCAGGAAAAAGAGGCAATTTGGAGGCCCTTGCACAAACTGGCTTTATTTTACCTAAGTTGCCTCCCCTCCAGTGTGTACTCCAAAAGAGTGTTTAGTGCAGCCGGTAACCTTGTCAGAGATCGGCGTAGGAGGTTACTTCCAGAAAATGTGGAGAAGATGATGTTCATCAAAATAAATTATAATCAGTTCCTCCCTGGAGACATTTACCAGCAATTGCCTCCACAAAGTACACAGGGACCTGTGATGGTGGATTCCAGTGGGGACGAATTAATACTCTGTGAGGAAGGGGATGTACACAGTGAAAGGGGTGAGGAATCAGACGATGAGGAGGAGGTGGACATCTTGCCTCTGTAGAGCCAGTTTGTGCAAGGAGAGATTGATTGCATCTTTTTTGGTGGGGGCCCAAACCAACCAGTCATTTCAGACCCTGTCGCTGAAATGATGGGTTTGTTAAAGTGTTTAACAGTGTCCTGTTTATACAACATAAGGGTGGGTGGGAGGACCCAAGGACCATTCCATCTTGCACCTCTTTTTTTTTTTTTATCTTTGCATCATGTGATGTTTGGGGCCAATTTTTTTAAGTGCCATCCTGTCTGACACTGCAGTGCCACTTCTAGATGGGCCAGGTGTTTGTGCCGGCCACTTGGGTCGCTTAGCTTAGTCATCCAGCGACCTTGGTGCAAATTTTAGGACTAAAAATAATATTGTGAGGTGTGAGGTGTTCAGAATAGACTGGAAATGAGTGTAAATTATGGTTATTGAGGTTAATAATACTATGGGATCAAAATTACCCCCAAATTCTATGATTTAAGCTGTTTTTGAGGGGGTTTTGGAAAAAAACACCCGAATCCGACAAAAATTTTTAAGGGAGATTTTGGCAAAATGCGTCCGAATCTCTACTTCACACACACCTCTAGGGCTGGTAACAGTAAAGGTAACAGTAAAGGAGGTGGGGTTGGATTACTACTTTCCCAATCTTTTGCATACACAGTTCTACCACCAGTACCATCACTCACATTCACATCATTTGAAGTACATTCCATCAGGATTTACACTCCTTTCTCTCTGCGTGTTGCAGCTATCTATCACCCACCTGGGTAACCCAAACAATTTCTGGAAGATTTTTCTGCCTGGCTCCCTCACTTCCTATCCTCTGGCATCTCCACCATCATAATGGGTGATTTCAATATTACTATTGATTGATAGGCCAAAATCTGCTGCTCATGCCTCCAAACTACTCTCTCTAACCTCCTCTCTCGGCCTCTCCCAATGGACTGACTCCTCTGCTCATCAGGAGGGCCACTGCCTTGATCTAGTATTCACCAGACTATGCTCAGTTTCTGAATTCACCAACACCCATTTCCCTCTCTCAGATCACAACCTTATCACCTGCATGCTCTCCACCATTACTTCAAACTCAGAGTCATTTAAGTCCTCTAATCCTCCTCAACCCCGCAGAAATATTAACACAATTAATATTCAAGAACTGTCCACCTCTCTGCAACAACTGCTTTCACCTATTTCTGCATTTACTTCTCCTGAGACTGCTATATCACACCTGAACCAAACTCTTGAAATAGCCCTTGACCAAGTGGCTCCAGCTACCCATCACACCCCACGTAGGTCTAGATGTTGATAATGCTGATTATCTTACAGGAATGAAAGCTATACCTTAAACACACCTTAAATACACTTTACCATGGAGCCGCTGCGGCCGCTATACTTAATACACACTCTACGTACTTTGTCCGCTATTAGTGTACAAAGTCCCGTACATAGGCGTGCGCAGCTAATTTTATTAGGGGGTGCACTGCCTTAGGGACATGTCTAGCACCGCATTTTGGGAATGTCTATCACTGTCTATTGGCAGTGTCTAGCACTATTTTACACTCTCTCAGTAAAATCACATGGCTTAATATAATTTCTCCCTAGGTCCTAATAATAAAGTAGATATAATACACCCCAGAGAAATAAAAAGAAACATAATGGTGTGACCACCGGCCGGTACTGACTGTCCGCTACGGCATTACCCTGAGTCCTAGCTGCCGCTGCACCCTATCTCTGCTTACACTTCCCCAACCTATCCCTGACCCAGTGGCAGAACTAGAGAGTGGTGGGCCTAGGTGCATATGAATTCCCCTCCCCCACCACACATACACCCCACCCCTTGCACCCCCAGTACCTACACAGTAGCGGATCTTGCCACGGGCAAGCAGGACTTTTGCCCGGGGCGCCGCCTTCCGGAGTGCGCTGGCGCCATCCGGAGGGCGCCGCACCATGACAAGATCCGCCACTGCTGCCCGCTGTGTCCCCCGTCCGCTGTGTCCCCCGTCCGCCTCCGCTGCCCGCTGTGTCCCTGTGAAGGGAACTAGACGCGTAGCGTCTAGTTTCCCTTCGTGGAGAGTACCTTTGCTGAGCGGAGCGCGATGACGTCATCGCGCACCACTCAGCAAGGTCCTCTCCACGAAGGGAACTAGACGCTACGCGTCTAGTTTCCCTTCGTGGAGAGGACCTTTTGCTGTGCGGTGCGCGATGACGTCATCGCGCACCGCTCAGCATACAAGCGGCGCTACTAATGTACAGGGGGCGTAACTGACCACGCCCCCTGTATTAAGCCACGCCCCGTTTCCTGCCCGGGGCGCAGAGCGGGCTTGAACCGGCCCTGTACCTACACACTGATTTTGAATGGGCCACACTGCAAAAAAATGGGAGATTTTGGGGGCCGAACATTTGAGTTTTAATATAACACAAGTAAAGTTTAAAATTTACACATGTGCCATCAGAGCCACATTGACCTCTTTCTTTGTCATCAGACCCCCTCCTCCGCAGGGCACCATCATTTGTCACACGTCACCATGCTCACCAGCTACTGACAGTAGTGCCCCTTATAGACGTTACACCACACAGTATGAGCCGCAATTAACGTTATGCCACACAGTATGAGCCAAATTCACATTACGCCACACAGTATGAGCCGAAATTCACGTTACGCCACACAGTATGAGTCGAAATTCACGTTACGCCACACAGTATGAGCCAAATTCACATTATGCCACACAGTATGTGGCATAATCCTTTGAGGTTTGGCACTCCCACCAATAACTATGAAATGCTCTGATGCCACTCCTTTGGATAATATAAACAATAGAAACAGTTAGATGGCACTCAGAGAATGCACAGCATACCCAATCAAGGAGACAGAGCTGCGTGTCAAACACATTGCCGCCACCCAGAAAAAAATTCAAACACATTGCCGTCACATGGAAAAAATGTCACATTGCCGCCACACAGGAAAAATGTCACATTGCCGCCACACAGGAAAAATGTCACATTGCCCCCACATGGGAAATTTTTATATACATATATATTTATATATACTCTATACAGACGATAAAAGAGAGGCGGCACTCGGAGACTTTAAAGTGTAAGTATTGTATTCCACAAATGAACCAAAGTTTCGGGGTCAGATGTACCCCTTTGTCAAGGTGAATATACTCTATACTTTATTGTATACACAGCGTCCCATAAGGTGATGGTCAACATCAGGACGAAAATGATTGTATCATTGAAACGTTGACCGTTCTAGGAGACTGTGTCCTGTTTTAATCAAGCGTGCCGCTACCACATGAAAGTATATATATATATATATATATAAACCTTGAAAGGTACCTTGAATACAAGTTGATTTGCATACATCAGCCTCCAGTGCCGTTTCTTTGGGATTTATCTGCTGTTTGATATCCAGGCACGGGGCGAAGCTGCTACATTTGAATGGAAGTGCCGGCTGCTATAGAATATATATATATATATATATATATACTGTATAGAGAGAGAGAGAGAGAGAGAGAGAGAGAGAGAGAGAAACAAAACCCCCGCCTCTCCGGTCTTACGTATAGCTGGCTCAGGTGCCTTTCTCCTAGGTATTTAGCCCCGCAGAGCGTGCTATTTGTCTGAGGAAGGAGATTGTTACCCCGAAACGTCACAAAATAAATACCACGCCTTGCGGGGCTTTATGCACTAAACCAATGTTCTATGAGTCTCTGCGTGCCGCCTACATTTTGGAGGAGTTATATATATATATACTGTATAATAGCCCTGTGATTCTGTGCCTGGCCCTCTAACGCTGGGCGTGGCTAGGAGCTCTCATTGGGTTAGCAGCAGGTCTATCACACCCAGTCCACAGCTGATTGGCCGAGAAACGCCCTCCCACACAGGTTACATCCAATGGGAGGCTCTGCCCTTTGGCTGCTGTGTTTTCACAGAGCAGGATTAGCAATGGGACTGATGGAGCTGCAGCTCCAGCCCCACACCCCAAAATAGGCCCACTGCATCTGCAGCATCACACCCTCCAACACTTTACACATAAACATTGATACAAATTCGAGAAGGGGGCGTGGCCACGGGTACAGCAGCGTGGCCACGTCCCTTTTCATATACTTTCAATGGAAGCTTGGAGAGTCAAAAATCGGTACAGACCATAAAAAAAGGGACTGTACCTGCCAAAAATGTGCAGCTGGAGGGTATGCCACTGCATCTGCAGCACGTCTCTGCACTGTAGATAGGGGGGGGGAAACAATCCTTTTACTGCAGCGTCCTATGGGGGTCATTCCAAGTTGATCGCTAGCTGCATTCGTTCGCTGTGCAGCGATCAGCCAAAAACTCAATACTTCTGCGCATGAGTATGCAGCGCAATGCGCACGTGCGGCGTACTATTACAACAAACAATGTAGTTTTACACAGGGTCTAGCGATGCTTTTCAGTCGCACAGGCAGCCGCAGAGTGATTGACAGGAAGAGGGCGTTTCTGGGTGTCAACTGACCGTTTTCAGGGAGTGTTTGGAAAAACGCAGGCGTGGCTGGCCGACCGCAGGGCGTGTTCATGACGTCAAATCAGGAATTGAATGGTCTGAAGTGATCGCAAGCGCCGAGTAGGTCTGAAGCTACTCTGAAACTGCACAAAATATTTTTGTACCCGCTCTCCGATCCCTTCGTTCGCACTTCTGCTAAGCTAAAATACACTCCCAGTGGGAGGCGGCATAGCGTTTGCATGGCTGCTAAAAACTGCAAGTGAGCGATCAACTCGGAATGACCACCAATGTCTTGCTGCCAGTCCACCTGCCCCCTCTGGCATCAACAATCCCCGCTCCCTAGCCGCGCCGCAGGTGGAACAAAAGCTGTTGCGGACACCGGCATAGATGTATATGAAAGCAGCGCAGCGGAAGGCTTTCATAGCCCTCCCTGCGCCGCATACTCTCTGAGCCCCGGAGCCTGCTCTGCGTGTGATGTCACAGAAGTGCCTCCCCGCCACAGCCGCACCCAGATTCCCAGAGGCCCTGACTCCGCAACACAGCACCTGGGCTGCCGGCTTGGAAGCCCCGAGATGGCTAATGTAACGGATAGAGTGGGTGATATCACGGAGGGTAATGTATGGACGCTGAATCAATGTAAAAGGTGACTGCTGTGCAGTGCAGTGGGTGTGCAGTCAGGGCCGTTGCTAGAGTGTTCGGCGCCCCCCTACAAACTATAAATTTGCACCCTCGCATACTTTTCAAAGGCACAGCGCACATAATGACCCCTGTAGTAGAGACACTTACACATGTAATGCCCCCTGAACCAGTGACGCTTACACAAGTCACGCCCCCCTGTACCAGTGACGCTTACACAAGTAACACCCCCTGTACCAGTGACGCTTACACACGTAATGCCCCCTCTACCAGTACCGCTTACACACTTAATGCACTCTGTACCAGTTCCACTTACACACGTAATGCCCCCTGTAGCAGTGCTGCTTACACACGTAACGCCCCCTGTACTAGGGAAGTAGACGCACTAAATAAACTACAGCTCCCAGCGGCCCTTAGCAAGGAAGCATTCCGGCCCTTAGGGCTGCTGGGAGCTGTAGTTTATTGAGTGCATCTTCTTCCCTGTAATGCGGAGCGTTGGGACACCGGCGCTAACAATAGTGACTGGCTGCTATTCGAGTCTTCGGGAGAGCCACAGCCAAAGGGAGGACAGCAGCTTAGCTGCTTCCAGGAGGAGAAGCATTACCCGTCCCTCCTCCACTCACAGTACCTCCGGGCCCCATCCGCGGCACCCCCACAACCCCCCTCCAGCACCCGCGATAGCTCCGGGCCCCCTCCCCCACCTGCAGCAACCCCGCACCCGCCCCTCCCGCCGCACCACCGCATCCGCCCCTGCCCCACCCGGGACACCCATGCAACTGCTCTTCCCCCACCCGCAGTGGCTCCGGACCACCACCCGTGGCACGCACGCACCCTCCCCCACCTGTGGCCACACCAGCTTCTCCCCCACCTGCAGCACCACCGCAACCGCCCCTCCCGGGTAATTCATCAGGCTCTGCGTGCACTGTTCACGCTGTTGCAAGAGGCTTCGACCCCTTAACCATTGCACGCCCTTGGTCTGTGCAATATTTAACCACTCACACAAGTATGATTGGATGTAATACTCCATATAATAAAAATATTGCACGCCACAAGGGTGTGCAAGGGTTAAGGGGGCGTAGCCCCTTACGACGGTGTGAAGAGCGCCCGTAGGGCGCGATGAATCACCTAGTATATATATATAAAACAAGCATGGAGGCGGCACTCAGACGAATGAGACAACAGACAGTTGTGTACTTCAATATATATATATATATATATATATATATAGATATAGATATACGGACTTTGCGTACAAACGCCGCGCTGACGGTACAAAGTACTCACAGCGCGTACACACCGAGAGATACACTTTAAACCATTTACAGCAATGCAATGCAATGATAATACACTTTAAACCTTAGCAGTGCAATGAAGACACGACACCAGATTGTAATTAAACCGCTGGGTTCCGACACCACAGCGTATTATTGCTGAAAGGGGGTTACAATACAAATAATACAATACAATATAACAGAGTAAATGGCTACATTCAACGGTCCTCCGTCATCTGATAGAAAACGTTGTGAGTCTTGTGCCAGACCAGGCCTGCAGCAGGCTCTCTTTATACAATTCTTCCAAAAATCAATACAATAGACACTGTAATCTCTTTGTCCATTGGACACAGGGATGCATATTTACAGTACAGGAGAGGTCATAGGTCGGTTTGAATAGGTAGGCGATGTCTGTTCCAACTGCTCTTGTGGGTGGTCTCCTCTGGATTCCCGCCGCATACATAATGTACAGTAAATACAGTATATATCTATATTCTACTCCTGCACATAACTATCCGCAGGAACATGCGATCTTCCTCAAACCAACACCGGAATGTTACCCTTAAAATACCCTACAGATGGATACCAAACACCACCTTATAACCTTGTTCTGTCCCCTCCTATTCTGTAAAGGTGAATCCCTTTGTTCTGAAACCATTTAAACTGCTGTTACTTTCTGATGTGGTGCAGGGAGGCTATGTGTACATTGTGCACTATTTGGATTAAATATGTAATGTGTTTTGATAGCTTTCCATGCGTTCACAAACTCTACCGTAAATACCCATACCACGCGCTAATGCGCAGGACCGCGGGAGCGACCATACGCAAATTGAGAATATGTGCACGCACGACAGAACAAGTACACACGCGGAGGCCATCTGTGTGTAGTTTGTACGTGATGTGTGTACTGCAATATTTTTCGACTTTGACAATGTCAACCGTGGCACTCTAAATTAACAAGACACCTACAAAAAACTTTCACTGAAAGTGGAACGTCAGTGGCATAAATATCGTATTCCAAGCGACTTTCTCACATATAACACTGTCTACCACTCTTATCGAAATACCCTGGACACTGCCAAACAAACATATTTCCAGTCTCATCTCTGCTCAAGCCTCTAATTCCAAACAAATTTTTAATACATTTAAATCACTTCTGAACCCTCCCTCACCCAACCCACCAGCCACTATCAAGGCGAAAGATCTTGCTTCCTACTTCAAGCACAAGATTGATAAGATCCAAGATGAAATGGTATGCTCTTCCTCAGCCAGTGACCTGCTCAATTCTTTACCTGAACCCTCTGGGACTCACTCCTCATTTGATCCCACAAATGAAGATGAAGTGTCAATACTCTTCTCATCCTGCTACGCTACTACCTCTCCGCTTGAGCCTATACCCTCACAAGTAAGTAAATCTCTGTCCCCTGTGCTCATCCCAACCTTAACTAACATCTGTAATCTCTCTCTCTCTACTGGTATCTTTCCTTCACTGTTCAAGCATGTAGTGAATTCTGAAAAAACGAAATTCTGACCCTAACTCTCTCTCAAACTACTGTCCCATCTCTCAGCTCCCATGCCTCTCCAAGCTATTTAAGAGACTTGCCTACACTCGCCTCACACACTTTCTTAAATCACACAATTTATTTGACCCACTTTAGTCAGGCTTTCGTTTCCAACACTCCACAGAGACAGCACTGACTAAAGTAGTGAATGATCTAGTCACTGCAAAGTCCAAAGGCCATCACTCACTTCTTATTCTTCTAGATCTCTCTGCTGCTTTTGACACTGTTGGCAATTCTCTTCTCATACAAACACTGCAATCCCTACAGTAGGTCTTCAAGACACAGTCCTCTCTTGGTTCCTATCCTACCTATCTAATCTCTCCTTCAGTGTTCGCTTCTCTGAATCCATCTCCTCTTCGCTACCTCTTTCAGGTGGAGTACCACAAGGCTCGGCCTTAGGTCCTCTGCTTTTCTCAATCTATACCTCATCTCTTCGTAAACTAATCAGCTCTTTTGGTTTTCAGTATCATCTATACGCAGATGATACTTAAATCTACCTATCCTCCCCAGATTTGTCACTATCTGTATTGGTCAGGGTCACTGAAAGCCTTTCTGCTGTTTCATCTTCGATGTCATCTTGCCACCTCAAACGTAATATTTCCAAAACAGAGTTACTGATATTTCCACCGGCCAATAGTAGTTTCCATCCTGATATCTCTATCACTGTTGAGAACTCAACAATCAATCTTACCCCACAAGCTTGCTGTCTAGGTGTCATACTTGATTCAGAATTGTCCTTTGCTCCCCACATTCAATCTGTCTCAAAATCATGTTACATGCATCTAAAAAACATATCTAAAATACGACAATACCTTACACAAGACACTGCAAAAACGCTAATCCATGCTCTAATTATCTCCCACATTGATTATTGCAATAGTCTTCTTACTGGTCTCTACCAAAAAGAGACTCTCACCACTACAATTCATTCTGAATGTAGCTGCGAGGCTAATCTACCTTGCTAATTCATCGTCTGCAGATCCGCTGTGTCAGTACCTGCATTGGTTACCTGTATTCTACCGTATTCAATTTAAAATACTTTTACTCACACATAAGACCATTAACCATACTACACCAATGTACATCTCTTCGCTCATCTCAAAATATCTCCCAACCCAACCTCTCCACTCTTCAGAAGATCTACGTCTCTCATCCACACTCATTACTTGCTCTCATGCACGATTGCAGGACTTTCTTCGGGCTGCCCCCACTCTGTGGAATGCCCTTCCATGCTCTCCCCTAGTCTCCAAACCTTCAAACGTTCCCTGAAAACTCACCTCTTCAGGCTAGCTTATCACATTCCAGAACCACTCACTCAACCTTCATAAGCTTTCCTATCCGATTATATCCCCAATGTACAGTCCGCACATATCCTCCACATATTTTCTCTTTCTTCACCTTCCCTTCTTTCTGACCATGGTTCATCATTGCTGTGATGTGATATCATGCAACCCACCTAAAACCTTTGCAATCCAGTGGACAAATATGCAATAGTGCCTTTCCTTGTGTATCAATGCCTATTTCCCTATAGATTGTAAGCTTGCAAGCAGGACCTTCCTACCTCTATGACTGTTTGTTTATTACCCAGTTTTGTTTATTGTGTCCAATTGTAACGCGCATCGAAATTTGCTGCGCTATAAAAGAAACTGTTAATACTATATGCATGTAATTTTAATACAGTATGTGTTGTTTTATTAAATACAAACATGTTTGCGCTCTCTATCTAACAGTTTTAGATTATTTGTTTGAGTATTATTGTAAAACTATTAACCAAGTAATTTATGGGAACTACATTCCTTCTGAAATCTGAATTTTATGCTTAATTCAATAGAGTTCTTTCTGATTATGAATCACACACAGCACCCCAATTTGTATGCTGCTTGCTGTGAGCCTGTGATCATCGGCGGCGGCGGGCGGGCGGACGGTGGGCCGACGGTGATAGCTGCAGTGCTCACTGACCTGACCGACAGTGCAGGGCAGGCTGAGGCTCAGCAGAAGGGGAGCGGCGGGCGGCGGGCAGTGGCAGTGGGTGGCTCAGCAGAATGACAGCTAAGGGCAGTGCGCAGTGTAACAATGAGCTGGAAGTGGCGGCCAGTCGCGGTTACCACCGGGAATATCGACGGATGGCTGTTTGAGCAGCCTGGGCCCTCCAGGGTATAGGGTATATTTTAGGGTATATTTTATACAGGATCATATGTATATATTATACATGAATAGTGCATTATGATCTATTATGTACTCATTTTTATATATTTAGTATGTGGAAATACATCTGCTGCATTCGCCCACCAATGACTATGCACATAGTATGTAGTCAAAAACATAATAATAACCCACATACTAAAATAGTAATAAACACCGGAACCACAATAGGCTGATTCACGTGAAAAGCTGACACCACCTTAGGCAAAAATTGAGGTCGGGTTGAATTCAGCCCTGTCCTCATGAAAAATCAAGTACGGGCTCTTACAGTATAATGCCCCCAATTCAGAGACACACCGTGCACACCCCAATGCAGGCAACATGTCAGCCTTCCAAGTGAGTGGCTTCAATTCCACCTTTTGTAAAGGTTCAAACCAATCTGATTGAAGAAAGGAGAAAACCACATTGAGATCCCAAGGAGCCATGGGAGGGATGAAAAGTAGTGATGAGCGAGGTTCGGTTTTACTCGGTTTTACTCGGTTTTACTCGGTTCTCAAAACGGCATCTTATTGGCTATCCAAAACACGTGACATCCGTGAGCCAATAAGATGCCGTTTTGAGAACCGAGTAAAACCGAGTAAAACCGAGTAAAACCGAATCCGCTCATCACTAATGAAAAGCGGTTGTATATGAAGAACCCCTTTCAGGAAAGTCTGCACCTCCGGCAACAACGCAAGTTGTTTCTGAAAGAAAATTGAGAGCACCGAAATCTATACTTTGATGGAGCCCAATCGTAGGCCCATATCCACACCTGCTTGCAGGAAAAGCAGATAACGATCAATTCTAAATTCCACGAGAGAAACCTTACCACCCTCACACCAAAAAACATATTTCTTCCAGATACGGTGGTAGTGTTTTGACGTAACAGTCTTCCGGGCCTGTACCATAGTGAAAATAACCTTGGAGGGAAGGCCCTTTCTGGCTAGAATTTCCCTCTCAATTTCCAAGCCGTCAAACGTAGCCGTTGTAAGTCTGGATATACGAACGGTCCTTGCTGAAGAAGATTCTTTTGAAGCGGCAGAGGCCAGGGTTCCCCTAGAGCAGGCATTCCCAACCACGGTCCTCAAGGCACACCAACAGTGCAGGTTTTAGTGATATCCAGGCTGCAGCACAGATGGTTAAATCAAAATAACTGAGTTACTAATTAAGTCACCTGTGCTGAAGCCTGGGCTGTTAGTGTGCCTTGAGGACCGTGGTTGGGAATGCCTGCTCTAGAGACATGGTCAGGAGGTCTGCGTACTGGGCCCGTCAAGACCAATCTGGGGCAATTAGAATTGCCTGAACGCTTTCCCTTTTGAGTCTTTTTAGAACCCTTGGAATGAGCGGAATTGAAGGAAACAGGTAAACCAACTGGTAATCCCAAGGAGACGTCACAGCGTCCACTGCTACCGCCTGCGGATCCCTTTTTCTGGAACAGTAATGGCGTAGCTTTTGTTTAGGTGAGAAGCCATTAAATCTATCTATGGACACCCCCACTGGCGAATCAATTGAGGATGAAACACCTGAGGATGAAGGCCCCATTTCCTCGGATGGAGGTCGTGCCTGCTGAGGAAGTCCACCTCCCAGTTGTCCACTACTGGAATGAATATGGCTGAGATGGCCCCTGTGTTGACTTCTGCCCAGAGGAGTATTTTTGATACCTCTTGCATTGCTGCCTTGCTTCTTGTTCCCCCTTGTTGGATTATATATGCCACCGCTATGGCGTTGTCCAACTGAACTTAAATAAAGGAGATAGGAGGCCTGAAGAAGGGCACTGTAAATTGCCCTGAGTTCCAGGACGTTTATCAGTAGTGTCGATTCCTGACTCGACCATCTCCCCTGGAACTGGGCCCACTAAGTCACAGCCCCCCAACCCCAGAGGCTTGTATCCGTCGTCAGCAGAGTCCACGAGTGAGTACCAAAATCTCCGACCTACCACCAGGTGAGGAACTTGTAACAGCGAAATCCGTGCCTTCAGAGATAAGGTCACAATCCGATGCATGTGCAGATGAGACCACGACCATTTGTTCAGCAAATCCAGTTGAAAAGGCCGGGCATGAAACCTGCCATATTGGACTACTTCATAAGTGGCCACCATCTTGCCCAGCAAGCGTATGCAAAGATGTATTGAGACCTTGCGGGGTTGGAGCACTTAGCGCACCATAGCTTGGAGTGCTAATGCCTTGTCCAAAGGAAGGAACACCTTCTGAGACACCGTATCCAGTATCATTCCCAGGAACTGGAGATGTTGGGACTGTTCCAAGTGAGATTTCCGAAAATTAAGAATCCATCCATAATTCGTCAGCAGGCAAGTTGTCAGGTCGATGCTTTTCAGCAGATGGTCCCTGGACATTGATTTTATCAGGAGATCTTCCAAGTAAGGGACAATGTTGACACCCATTTTACGCAGTTGCAGCATCATCTCTGCCATGACCTTTGTGAAGATCCGTGGAGCCAAGGAGAGACCAAAGGGTGAGGCCTGAAACTGGAAGTGGCTGCCCAAGATGGCAAACCTGAGGTAAGACTGATGAGGAGGCCACATAGGGATGTGTAGGTAAGCATTCTTGACATCTAGGGACACCAGGAATTCCCCCTCCGCTAGACCGGACACCACTGCCCGCAGGGATTCCAACTTGAATTTGAAAACCCGAAGATAAGGGTTCAAAACCTTCAGATTTAAGATGGCAGGCACCGAACCGTCCGGTTTTGGCACAACAAAAAGACTGGAGTAAAACTCCAGAGGAGTGTAACAGAGGAGGTACTGGAATCATGACTCCCGTCTGTAAAAGTTTACGAATGGCTTCTTGCAAGGTAACTTTTGCTGCAGGTAATTGCTGGCAGGCTTGACCTGAAAAATCTGTGAGGAGAAAGTGTTTGAAATTCCATCTGGTATCCTTGAGAAATGAGGTCGCTCACCCAAGGATCCCGGCAGGACTTTTCCCACACGTGAGCGAAGTGTTGAAGGAAAGTCGCCCTGTTGTTGGGGCCAACCGTCACACAGAAGGCTTTGTGGTAGACGTTCCGGGTGTTTGGTCCAAGGAACCTGCAGCTGCATGACTTACCACGAGATCCTCTAGGAGCATTTGAGGCTCCTCGACCTCGACCTCTGGCTCTGAATCTTGCCACACAAAAGGACTGCAAGGAGGGTCCATAGAGCATCTAGCAGGAGGTGGAGCTGATGGCAGATAGGTGGACTTACCCGCCGTTGCCTGAGAGATCCATTTATCCAACTCGTCTCCAAACAAAGCATCACCTGTAAAGGGAAGCTTTTCCACACCCTTTTTGGACCATTGACGGGCCGAAACCGCCATAGCAGTAGTACAGCCATGTATCTGACACAATTCTTCAATGCTCCGCTCATAAAGTTTGTAGAATTCTGTATGTGTTGCAGCAGCGTAATAATCTTATCCTGGGACAATGAGTCAAAACCATTAATAATATTATCAGACCATTTGACCATTGCCCTGGAAATCCAACCCAAACTATTGTGGGACTTTGTATTACGCCTGCTGCTGTATATATTTCTTTGAGAGTGGTCTCAATTTTACGGCCAGCTCGGTCTCTCAGGGATATTGGCACCGGCAGTACCAATTTTCATGACAGTCTGGACACGGAAGTATCTACCGACAAGGGATTTTCCCATATCTTCCTGTCCTCAGCGGGGTGAGAGAAAAGGACGATAACAACCTCTGAGGAGTTTTGAATTTCTTGTCAGGGTTCACACATGCCTCCCTGGCCAGGGAGTTTAATTCCTTTGACACAGGAAATGTGGCTGGAGATTTTGGCTTTACATTAAAGTACAATACTTCATCAGGTTCTGCCAGCTGATCAGGTATATTAAGAACTTCCCTCACAGCATAAATGAGGGCCTCCACCCCTGGGGACAGAGAGCTGTCTTCATCCATATCATCTGTTTCATCTAAATCATGCAAATCAGAATCAGACTGGAGCATCTGTGGAAGTGAGCGTTTAAGAGAGCCCAACAGAGGAGGCTGAGAAGCATTTCTGTTATCAGCAGCTTTAGCAATACAATCCACAGACTGTCTCAACACCTGTCTTTCTCTCCTAGCTGCAGCCAGTTCTGAATTTACATTCTGAATTATGCTCTTAAAAGTATCCAACCAGTCAGGTGCTTGGGAGTTGTTTCCCCTAGGGGATAATGAACACTGTTCACAGATGAGGGACCCATCAGAAGAAGGAGTAGAA
Organism: Pseudophryne corroboree; assembly: GCF_028390025.1. Taxonomy (NCBI): domain Eukaryota; kingdom Metazoa; phylum Chordata; class Amphibia; order Anura; family Myobatrachidae; genus Pseudophryne; species Pseudophryne corroboree. The sequence continues at coordinate 197,671,235 of NC_086452.1, read as the reverse complement.
TTACAAGCAGTGCACATCAGTTTGTCAGCAGACATGATGTACACAATGACAATGCAGCGAAAACCCACTGAAACACTTCCACACAGACCCCAGAAAGCCCCTGGAGTGATATAGAGAAAAAGGAGACCAGCACACAAACACAGCTGTGCAGTGTATAGCTGAGTATGCGGATCACACTATCTTATGTGCAGCAATGCTACTGATGAGGTGCTCCACCCTTATTATGACCCCCTGGTACCAGTACAGAGTCTGTAACAGTCTGGGTCCGTGGAGGAGCAACGTGCATGTAGCCTTGTGATCTGCAGCAGCAGGAAATGGCACCTTCCCACCTCTGGTCCTTCTCTCCGGGAAGCCCCCCCCCCCCCCCCCCCGTAATGGCGCACGGTCCCTCTTAGATTATACTGGCTGAAACATGTATATACACCAAACATAATGTATACTGAGAGATGCTGAGCACCCTGTAGAGCATAGCTCTCTTCTAAGCCAGTGTAGTCAGCGGCGGGCACCGCAGCTCGTGGCCCGTGACTGCCACGTGACATGCCGCCAAACTGCACCGGGGACCCGCTAACTGGGACCCAAGTGTTAACACTCACTGCACCTGCGTCTCTTCGGCATCTGTTAGAGCAAGGGTGGGGAACCTCAAGCCTGCGGGCCGGATAAGGCCAGCAGAGCGACTTGATCTGGCCCGGCCAGGCTGACCTAACCAAGGGAGAAGCCGGGCGCCTGCTGAGATTTTGTTACTTGCAGGCGCCCAGCTTCTTTCCCTCAGCAGCAGCCGGATGCAGGAGCTCACTCCTGAGCTCCGGCATCCGGCTCTGGCAGTGTGGGTGTGGCTATGCGATGCTGTGGGAGAGATGTCATGATGTCTCTCCCATAGTTCTGAGGAGCAGGTGGCCAGGCGGAGGGCAACGGTCTGGAAGCAGGAGCGGGGCTGGTGAGTATTGTGGGTTTTTTTTTTCTTTTAATGTGTATTTGTAGGCGTCGCTACTAGGGGGCATATCTAATGGGGCATATTTAATGGGGCATAACAAGTGACTGGGGGCATATCTAGCATACAAGTGACTGGGGGCATATGTACTGGTGCATAACAACTGACTGGGGGTATATCTACTGGGGGCATAACTACTGACTTGGGGCATATCTACTGGGGGCAGGCTAATTTTTAAGTTCAGAATTTTTGTATGGCCCCCGAAGGATTTTATAAATATCCAAATGGCCCTTGGTAGAAAAAAGGTTCCCCACCCCTGTGTTAGGGGGTGGTGGCGTGCTGCTGGTGTGTGCACACACAGTGTAGTGTCTGAAACAGCACCTCAGGAGCTCAGTGTCCTGTCAGCAGGGATTACGAACCATTTACCCTCAGGAGGTTGGTTCGGTATCCCCTCTAAGTCCCACGAAGCAGGTAGACTGGTTGCCGACCAGTACTACCTGAAAAAATAAAAACTAAAATAAAAAAAATAAAGGAAACTCTCTGGAGCTCCAGAGGAATGCACCCGGCTACTTGGGCACATTTTTCTAAACCGAGTCTGGTAGGATGGGCATAGAGGGGAGGAGCCAGCACACACATACACACACACTAGAGGTTTTTAAAGTGCCAGGCTCCAGTGGACCCGATCTATACCCCACGGTACTAAAGTACGGTTCCCCAGTATCCACTGGGACATTAGAGAAAACATACATAGTGTAATCCAGTTTACATGTAAAAACACAGAAACATAAGTTAATACCCTTACATAATAAAAGAGAAAAGACAGCATACGGCTAGAATCACCCAACATGTTTCGTTAAGGAGGAGAGAACATGCAAACCCCACAGATAATGCCCTGGTTGGAATCAGTGTCAATCACTATGATACCATGCTGCTAATATTCATGTTTTTATTTTGCTTTCATTCTCTTTTGCCCACTTGATTTAACCAGTTTATGAATGAATTCTCTTAAATATAGATGCTGATCATTTTCAATCTAGTTTTTGTATAATACTATATTTTAAATAGTAGAGTTTACCAAAAATGTGTTTGTATATATGTACTGTACTGTAATGTACTGTATGTTGAATGCACAATACATTTACAAATATTTATAACTTAAGGTTACATGCTTTTACTAGAATTTGGGACATTCAGCCAGGGCCCTTTTTAGGGCCATGCGAGCCATGCATTCTTGTTGGACACCTGCAATGGATTATATACGAAATACCGGTGGATGGGATGCTTGCTGTCAATATCCCGACAGCTGCATCCCACCCGCCAGAATGCCAGCAGCGGGTTGAACGCTAAGAGTCCCCTTGCAGGCTGCGCTTGCCACAGGATCTATTCCCAATCTATTGGTGTCATGGACACCCACGAGTGGGAATAGCCCTGGTGCACCGGGATTCCAGTTGGTGGCATTGTCGGCTGTCAGGATTTCTGCGTCAGTATCCTGAACGCCAGGTACCCAACAGCTGGCATTTTAACTGCACCTCCTTCCAACCAGTGTCTGCACAGTATTCCGTGCTATCTGGCCGACCACACGGAATACAGTTGAGAATGTCACTCCCAAATAGGCAGCCGCCTCCAAGGAAACAGTTGTGAAGCATGCTAGAGGAGGAGGCGGCCATATTGGGTGGGACATTTACTAGAGGCTCAGGGAAAGGATGCAGGCACGAATAGTGGTCCCTGAAACCTCCAGCACCGCTAACTAGAGGCAGCAGCGGCATGAAATGGAAACCCAAGACAACTAGCAGTTAATGTGGCATAGTTTATAAGGGCATTACTATAAAAGGCATAATATGGTGTTAGGGGCGATAACTGTGGGTAATAGTATGATATCATGGGCATTACTATGTTGGGCATAATATGGTGCAAGGAGCATTACTGGGTGGTGCATAATATGGTGCAAGGGGCATTACTGTATGTAGCATAATATGGTGTAAGTGGCACTATTGTGTAGGGCATAATAAGGTGTAAGGTGCACTTAATGTTAAAAGGAGCATTACGTTGTGTTGCATAATGTGTAAGGGGCATTTTGGTGTGTGGCATAATGTGCAAACGGCATTACGGAGTGGTTCTTAATAACATTGTGGCATAATGTGTATAAGGCATTACTATAAGAAGGAAACATTACAAATAATGTAAGGGGTCTGTAACCTCTGGGTGCCAATGTCGAGGGGGTGCAGTGTCAAAAATTGGGGTGTAAGGTAATCTTTTCCTGCGAGGTCAAGCCCATTGCAGCCAGGCCACGTCCCCTTTTTTTGGGCACGTGAAAATGTTTCATTTTGTCTATGGAGAGGGGGCACATTTTTTACTGTTCGCACTGGGACCAAATTGTCTTAAAGCTGAATGATTCAGCTTTAAAACTATCAATGAATATGTTATATAGCTACATTATTACTATAAAACATCTTTAGCAATATGTGTATAATATAGTTATACACAGAAATGTATTCATCTGTCACCACTGCAGCACTTTACAGGATACGCTAGAGGAAATGATAAATAATACAAGGAAGTACATAGCACTTCACAGGGATCAATCCCTGGATTTATTTCTTCCTTGAAATGCACCTATATTTTCTGCATGCAAGAGGCAAGGGTTATTATTATTATTCTAAGGGCTTTAAAAGTTCATATTTACTGAAAAGCAGAGATAAAAATGCAAAAACTGTACAAGCTAATGACACACAGGACTTGATTCTGAGTCGCACGTACTACCGATGTTGGACGCAGTGGAGCGATTTGCGCAATGAGTCAGAGATGCAGAGGCACACTGTCTCAGATATTTGGGTGTTCCTGAATGATGACAAGGAGGTATCTTAGCAGATGCACAGAATCCTTCTTATGGGTCGTTCTATAGGAGAGTCATGGGGGTGTCGCTGAAAGAGATGCTCAACTGCACACAATGGAGCCGATATGGAGAAAGTGCCATGGGGTGCAATGTACATGGAAGGGTTTTGTAGCCACACGTGAATAAAATTGCAAATGTGCAACCACCAAATGACACAGACGCTGCTGCATCCAGGTAAGAATTAGTCCTGCAACTTGCTAAATACTACAAGGGTAAATGTAATAGTCTGCGAGATGCAGGCATTGGCCAGTTCCCAGTAAGTCGGCCTGATGTTTTAAAGGTCAATCATTCAAAAGGCAAAACCAACCTGGTGTCGACTTTTATATGATTGCCCTCTCCAAAACTCACCATTGCCTGCACCTTGTAGGCTGTTACATTTACCCCCAAGTCAGTAACAGAGTATCCTTGGAAAATTTTGGCTGCTTTGCAAGTGCTTTAACAGACTTCTAGGAAGGCAGGAGTGGTGGTGGCGGGATGCAATTGGGCACTAATCTTACACCACTCGTTCCCACCTACAGTCCGTCGAGGTGACTTGGACGGCACTGGAATGCGGTTAGGACATGGATGGCATTCACTGGGCTCAGTGAATGGTCATCATTGGCACTTGTGGCCTCAGACTGGGTACCCCCATTTTGATGCAGGGCACCAGGTGCGACCCTGAACAAAAACTCCCAAAAGGGGAAATGGGGAAAGAGGCAACATACACATACAGATTATGCACAAAACACGAATATGCTTACCGGATGTAACCTTGACCTCCTGCCAGACGAATGGCCCATCCCCTGTCTCCTACAATAAAACATAAAAATGCAGCCCACCAATGTGGCGCTGCTATGCTTCCCTTATGGTTCCTGTCTGACCAGAGGCAAGGACAATACAATGGGGAAATACCATGCAGACGTTACAACAGAATTTGATTATGCAGTTACCAACCTTAAGATGCTCACCAATGATACCTTCCGACAACCTACCTTTCGTGGGGGCCTGACTGCCCACCATAAACCTATGGTGCCTAGCACCTTACAACAGTGCCTGTGGCCTAGAGCCGGATCAAGAGATACCACAACCTAGTGCCGACTTACCGCTTCTGTGGCCTAGCACCCAATCAGAGACACTACATCCTAATGCCAACTTACCAAACCTGTTGACCGCACAATAGCTTTGAACTTGCTGCCAACTGTGCCCCGGCCTATTGTTGCCTGTCTGGGGGACTTGCTCGCCTACCTGGAACCATCCCAATGCCTTGGGCTTAGCCTGAATCTTCACAATGCCTTGGGCTTGTTACCCGCATAACAGAACCTTTACAATAGCTAGGGTCTAATGCCCACTGTGCCCCAGGCCTATTGTTGCCTAATGGATGTGGGGGCTCAATCTACTTACCATTTTGGATGGCCTAATGCCCCCTTATGTGCACACCCGTACCCAGGCTTAGAGCCCGCCTACTGCACCACAGGCATAGTGCCCAACATACCCACAAGCCTATTGCCAGAACCCTGGTGGCCTAGAGGAAGGGCGAGTGGGGGCACGTTGAATTTACCAATCCTGAGGGCTGTGACTTGATCCACACCTGGTGCAGCCACGCCCACTGCGTGGTCTTCCCCGGAGGCATGATAGTTCCCACCACTTCTGGGCTTTCTGGAGCCTTCACCTGGACAGCGGTGGCTGACAAATTGAGTTCCTGCACCCGGCGCTGGCTAATATCACCCAGTGTAAGGGGCGGGGCTATAATGTGGCGGGCCGGGATTGGCTCGCTACCCCCACTCCTGATGGGCCACCAATGAGTAAGCTGTGAGGTCCTCGTTGATGCCAGTATGCGGTTAAAATACCGCCTGTCAGGATCCTGGCGGTCGCAATACCAACGCCATAATGCCGTCAGGGAAATACCGCTGTGGTAGGTGATTCTCCCTCTGTGGGTGTCCACGACACCCATAGAGGCAGAATAGAATATGTGGCGAGCGAGGCAAGCCACCGTGCTTGCAGCGTGGCACCGGGGATGCCAATGTCGGTATAGTGACATTCAGCATCCCGTACGTCGGAATCCCATACCGATCCCTTGGTGCAACATTCAAAATGCTGCACTGTGATTGACGGATGCAGGTCCGCTGCCATTACACATGTGGAGTGGCGGTGGCGATTCACTGCCGCCTCCACGGCCGCTGCCAAACTCTGCTGCTATGGAGGCAGGTGGGAACTGAACCAGACAAGGTCCGAGTTCAAAGTGCTGCCTGATCCCATCTCCAGAACCCTCAGCATAGGATGGTGCCAGGATCTCTCTGGATCCGGGTCTGTCATCATGCACAGGGCCTCTCCAGCAAAGAAGGGAGATTGCACACAGTAGCAGGGCCAGTGACCGCGCTAGTACACTGGCCTTTGCTACTGACTATTGAACAGATATGGAAGACTGCCCTTCTTCATGTAGTTTACAGTCTAATCTGTTTATTGGAAACTAGATCAAGGCACAAGGAAGCCGATGCAGCTGAAGTTACAATCTTGCTATAAACGCCCTAGGCCCAAAGTCCCATCTAGGATACACAGCCAGCCGTACACCACTTCTCTGAAATGTATCTGTGATCATTGTATTACTGACAATGGGGGCTGTTTTTCCACTCTATACTGTATGAATAGCTGAGGACCAGGGTAACCTACATGATGTAGAAGGTTGGCAGCAAGTATTATTCTATTCTATAGCTTACAATGAGCGGGGTTTCTTCGCATTTTATGCCTAAAAATGGTAGGTACATCCGTACAGTATATAGTTGCAGGGTGTTTGGAACAGTGAATCTCCCCATTGTGGAGCTGTCCACCCAGAGACAGATTTAGACCTCATGCGGCCCTAGACAAGATACCGGTTCAGTCTCCCAGCTACCCCCCCCCCCCCCCTTTCTTTTTTTTAAAATACACTGTAGGATACATTTTTTTTTGTGGTAGGTGAGAAGTGGACAGGACTGCCTAACATTACTGATAACAAGAAAACACATTTGCTTTAATAGGAAAAAAATACAACACAATGGCCCCACATTACACTGCCAGGGGAGCACATAATATTATATTGGCTATGTATCTCTTCACATTACACCAGTAGTGGTGCCACTTGCAATATAGCAGTAAAGATGGTCATTATTTTACACCAAAATGGTTCCTAATAAAAACTATGCATAGAAGGATACTCATCATGTTATATCATGACATCACACAGTGGTTGCGTAGTGTTCCTCTGGGAACGTTTTGCAGAGGCACAGTAATGGAGCTCAGTGCCAGTATTAGTGAAATCAATAATGGTCTGGCCCTTTAATACATTCAGGTGATGTGGAAATAATGTGAAAAGGGTGTGAAAACACCCTTTTTCACATTATTTTAAGAGAAAAAAAGTTAATAAATCTGTACCTACAGTAAGTCATTTTGGACATCAAGAGCCTGCATACTGTACACTCTGAGTGCCAATGTCTGGTTATTCCTTTACAGCTCCTCTCCCTGAAATCAAATCGAGATAATAAATACCTCAGTTTCTTTCTAGGTCACTAACCCATACAACGCCACCCAAATTCATCCAGTAGTATTTGCTTGATGCCAGAACGAACAGACAGACAGACAAACACAAATTGCAGCTTTATATGTGGTGCTCAAATGCTGCCCTCATTGAGACTGCCTGCTCTGAGGATGTGGAATATTTATTGAATAAATGTAGGTACTTCTACCTGCAAAGAGAAAATTCAATAGTGATTGTGGCTGCTGTTTACATCCCCTGAGGCAAACCTGGAATGTGCTTTGGACATTTTATATAATGCTTTAGCAAAGCAACAGACCAAAGCGATGTGGAGGGAGCATTTACAGTGGGCATCAACCAGGGCTGTAATTACGTGTGTGCCCCACAGCGCTGTCACCCTGAGGGCGCAACTGCTCGCATCCAAGTCAGCAACATTGTAATGAGTCAAACTGACTCATTACAAGGTGTGTGTGTGTGTGTGTGTGTGTGTGTGTGTGTGTGTGTGTGTGTGTGTGTGTGTATATGCCAGAGAGGAGCAGCTCTGGGGGCAGGGGAGGAGGAGGAGGGAGAGGGACTCGGGAGCTGCAACAGAGCAGTGTAATTGGTGGTGGCGCCGCTGCAGCTGTCCCTCTCCTTCACATTGGCTGGCCACGATCGCTCCCTCCCTGTTCGTGGCATACTTCCGCCAGGAAGCAGGGATGGAGCGATTGCTGCTCCCGAGTCCCTCTCCCTCTCCCTCCTCCTCCTCCCCTGCCCAGGGAGCTGTTCTTCTCCAGTGGCAGCACACAGCTTGTGATGAGTTCCGCGATAAGCCACCAGATCCTCTCAGTCTCAGCGGCGGCGGTAAGCAAAACTGCTGGGGCTGGGGGCATATGTGTACCTAGCACTGGGGGTATATGTGTACCTGGTATTGGGGGCATATGCGTACCTGGCACTGGGGGCATATGCATACCTGGCACTGGGGGCATATGCATACCTGGCACTGGGGACATATGTGTATCTGACATTGGGGGCATATGTGTTTCTGGCACTGGGGGTAAATGTGTACCTGGAACTGGGGTTATATGTGTACCTGGCACTGGGGGCATATTTGTATCTGGCACTGGGGACATATGTGTACCTGGCACTGGGGTTATATGTGTATCTGGCACTGGGGGCATATGTGTACTTGGCACTGGGGTCATATGGGCATATGAATATCTGGCACTGGGTCATATGTGTACCTGGCACTGGGGGTATATGTGTATCTGGCACTGGGGCATATGTTTACCTGGCACTGGGGGCATATGTGTACCTGGCACTGGGGACATATGTGTATCTGACATTGGGGGCATATGTGTTTCTGGCACTGGGGGTATATGTGTACCTGGAACTGGGGTTATATGTGTACCTGGCACTGGGGCATATTTGTATCTGGCACTGGGGACATATGTGTACCTGGCACTGGGGTTATATGTGTATCTGGCACTGGGGGCATATGTGTACTTGGCACTGGTGTCATATGGACATATGTATATCTGGCACTGGGGCATATGTGTACCTGGCACTGGGGGAATATGTGTATCTGGCACTGGGGGCATATGTGTACCTGGCACTTGGGGCATATTGGCATATGTGTATCTGGCACTGAGGGCATATGTGTATCTGGCACTGGGTGGCATATGTGTAGCTGGCACTGGGGGCATATGCGCATATGTGTATCTGGTACTGAGTTCATATGTGTATCTGGCACTGGGGGCATATGTGTATCTAGCACTGGGGGCATATGTGTATCTGGTATTGGTGGCATATGTATATCTGGCACTGAGGGCATATGTGCACCTGGCACTGGGTATAGGTATGTGTACCTGGCGCTGGGGGCATATATGTACCTGGCACTGGGGGTATATGTATCTGGCACTGCACACAACGCATATGCCATTATGTGTAAAAGGGGACTCTGCCTCACGTAATGTGTAAAATGGGCTCTATCTGGTATAGTGGCGCTACTGTGCAGCGTAATTAGAATAATGGAGACTACTGTGCACTGTAATATGGATTGGTATTATTTTGTGGCCACACCCATTCCCCTTGAAGCCATGCCCCTATATTTCTGGCGCGCGCCTCCGTCGCGCACTGGCCCTATTTTAAATATGGGGGGGCGCCGATTACGTTTTTTGTACATAGCTCTAAAATGTCTTGTTACGGCACTGCCGTCAACAACAATCGAGGAGACTTATAATTAGTGCTGCCAAAACTTTATAGGAATGTCACGCTACGTCCCAAGGGAAAAATATACTGGACCAGACTGCCTTGCTTCTATGGTCCTAAGCAGAAGTGTAACTAAGGAGGGGTCGAGCAGGGCACATGCCTTGGGCATCGTGGCAGGCCCAGCCGAAGGGGGTGCCACCGGCCAGGGCATCGTACCTGCTCCGCCCGCTTCCGTCAATGTGCTGCTGATGTCGCCCTCCCGCGTTAGGGAAAAGCAGGGTGCCTGCTCTGTGACAATGAGCAGCAGCAGAGAGTAACCTGTGACAGTGGGGGTCAGAGGAGCATGTGCTAAGCCCAGATTGGTGGAGCCCAACACATGCTCATCTGCCCCGAGCAGGGGGCGGGGCTACAGCAGCATCTACATCTCTTCTCCTGGGTCCTGGCTGGCAACGTGGAAGAGGAGGGAGCAGCTATTGGAGGTGAGGGCACCACTGTGTTTGTGTGTGAACCTGACTGCATGTGTCTCCATGCCCCCTCCCCCCATCAGCAGTGTGTGTCTCCATGCCCCCTTCCCCACAATCAGCAGTGTGTGTTTCCATGTCCCCATCCCCACACCAGTGTGTTTCCATGACCCCCCTACCCCCCATCAGCAGTGTGTGTGTGTCCAAGTTCCCCTCCATCAGTGTGTCTCCATGCCCCTCCAGCAGTGTGTGAATCCATGCCCCCTTCCCCTCCAGTATGTGTCTCTATGCCCCATATCCCCCCCCCACCAGTGTGTCTATATGCACCCTCGCCCCACCAGCAATGTGTGTGTCTCCATGCCCAATTCACCCCCACCGTGTGTATCTCCATGCCCCCCTCCCCCCACCAGCAGTGTCTGTCTCCACGTCCCACTCCAGCAGTGTGCCTCCATGTCCCCCTCCCCCCACCAGTGTGTGTCTCCATGCCCCCCTCCCCCCACCAGCAGTGTGTGTCTCCATGTCCCCCTGCCATAGGCTGACCATACTATCCCTTTAACCTGGGACACTCATGAATTACACAGGTTCTGTGGCTGGCTGACTACAAGCCTGCATTTCATCTGGTTTTAAGCAGCCACAGAACCTGTGTAATTCATGAGTGTCCCAGGTTAAAGGGATAGTATGGTCAGCCTGCGTCTCCTGGTGTGTCTCCATGTCCCCTCCAGCCGTGTGTCTCTATGTCCCCCTCCCCCCACCAGCAGTAAGAGTATCTCCATTCAATATTACAGGGAGGCTCATCTACCATATTGCGATGCTAATCATATATGTTAGTACATATGCGATTAGCATCGCTACGGTAGGCGGCGAGGGGCGGCAATGTATTTTAATACATCCCGCCCTCTCTGTCAGAATGCCAGCACGCGGCGCTCAGGTGCGGTGCGGTCTCCCAGACAGCAGCAGCATGGGCTCCCAGTGCATGGGACACACACAGAGAAACAGAGTGCAATGGCGTGTGCTGAATGACGACGCAGGGGGAGGTGATGGGGTGCTGAATGATGACGCAGGGGGAGGTGATGGTGTGCTGAATGACAATGCAGGGGGAGGTGATGGTGTGCTGAATGAAGACGCAGGGGGAGGTGATGGTGTGCTGAATGATGACACAGGGGGAGGTGATGGTGTGCTGAATGATGACACAGGGGGAGGTGATGGTGTGCTGAATGACAATGCAGGGGGAGGTGATGGTGTGCTGAATGAAGATGCAGGGGGAGGTGATGGTGTGCTGATAGACGTCGCAGGAGGAGGTGATGGTGTGGCTGAGAGATGATGCAGGGAGTGGTGATGGTGTGACTGAGAGATGACACGACAGGGAGATGATGGTGTGGCTAAGAGATGCAGGGGGCAGGATGTGAGTCTTGTTGAAGCACTGTTACATGTTGCTGACCTTGTTAATATTCCTACACAAACAGGCATCTTCTGGACGATGGGATCTCCTACATGAATAGTGATTAACGACTGAAGACGTTGTCTGCCTCAGAGGATAAAGTTCTTTAGAGGTTCCATATTGTGAGAAACCATCATACAGGTAAGGTGCATGTTGAATTTGAAAGAATATTCCCAGTGTGACGTGAAACAGTTGGCGTGTCATGTTGTCACGGCCCATTTTCAGTGGCCACGCCCCTTCTGGTATGTTACCACGTCCATTTTCCCAGCGCACGCCTGCTGAGCGTGCACATAGTTTCTTTGTAAGGCTTTGGGGGTGGGGGGGGGGCACCATTCCTAATCTTGCCCTGGGCTCCAAAAACCCTAGTTACACCTCTGGTCCTAAGATATGACAGTTATTGTGTATACATTGTAATCATGAGGAAACTTTTTAGGGTGTTTCCCAGGAGTATATGCAGCACATATTAGTTGATAAGTAGACTCCTTAGTTCCCTACTGTATTCACTATTTACCCACAATTGCATGCCATCATCAAAATGTGTATAGATTCTTAGATTTGCTGATGACATTGCTATCGTTGGTCTGATAAGTAACGAGGATGAGGTGGCATATAGAAATAAGGTAAACAAGTTACCGGAATGGAGAAAAAGTAACCGTTTCATTTTAAACATTTCTAAGACATGAGAGCTGGTACTGTAGTTGATTTTAGGAAGAAAAGCAACCTGTCCAAGCAACCAGTAGTTTTAGATGGCATGACCATTGAGGAGGTAGAACACATTCAATTTATGAGGATCCAGATTTTCAATGACCTATCATGGTCTTTAAACATTAAGCGGTCCATGTACTAAAAATTCACTTTCCATGGAGATAATGCCGCTCCTGGTGTACTTGTTACCTGTGCGAAGCAGGAGGCAGCTACCACGATTTTTACTTAAAATAGCCAGCTGAGGTAAGTAAACGCTTAGTCACCCCCTCAGCAGTGACAGCAGAGACACATTCCGCCCTGACCACACTGTGCGTGGACTCTGCTCAGTCTCTCGTGCAGCTCAGCAGAGTCAAAACTTTATTGACAAACGGACAAATTGATCAAGAGCTCACACCTAGTTTTTTCACGTGAGGAGAGGCAGATAACAGCAGCTAGAGGTGAGGAAGCCTGCACTGGAGAAGAGGGGACAGTAAGTGACCTATGAGACTGCTGTATGCCTCCATATTGGGAAGTTGGACCATGTATCCTTGTTTATGATCCTGGCATATAAATACCTGGGTTAAATGTTCCAAGCCTAAAAGGCACTATGATGAGGATACAAGACAGCTTGGAATTTACAAACTGGAATATGTTAATAGAGGAAGCAAGGGTAGATAGAATTATAAATGTTGTCTATAGTACCTTGCTTCTATGCTTCCAGGATATATCAGTTATTCTACAGAAAGCGTAACCATGAGAAAATTCGTAACTATACAGTATATAATTATACGTCGCCGGTAGACCAGTGTTACAGAATTGTATACGATAATACATCCGAGTGATGTTACAATCTGTCCATAGTGTTAGTTCATTCTATAGCACTATGGGAAATATTTATCAAAGTATATTAGTGGGATAACTTGTGTATTCAGGGTGTATCTTACAAATATTGCAAAAGCAGCCCCCTTAGGTTTCTATGGAGGCTGCTTAAATGCAGAATTTACCAAATTCCGTAATGCAAAGAGCTTGGCCCTGGTACTGGTACTATCATTAGGCCATAGTCACCTATATGCTACAAATCACACATTTTACTGGGAGAGGGGTCTGTGGGATTCTTAAGCAGTGGCCACTTTTTGCACATGCGTGGTCTGACAACTGCGAATACGCAGTAGTGCGTCCAGACACTAAACCAAAAAGTAAAGTGAACACTTTTATCTCAGTGTGGATTAAATTTGTTTTATGTTAGCTACTGGGTAGTGCCATTTCTTGTTACCATGCCACTCTATTTTGTTTGCAACTTTTTTGGGTTTGGGGTTACCCTCTCTTGGTAATAAGGGCCAGCTGGTACCCAGAGAAGTCCTAAGGGTGCTTGTCACCAATCTTTTGAGCACAAGCAAAACTCACATGGGGACAGGTCTGGTGATCGAGGTGGCCAAGATGTCTTAAAGTATTGGCTGATGACCACCTTTCAGACGTCATGGCCACTCCGATCACTGGACTGGTTGTGGTCCTGAAAGACAGCAGTAGACGTCATGTAATGGCTATTCCATCTGACATGTTACATTTTGCTAAAGAGAATGCTGTTCTTCACATAGAAACTGCTGTTAACTACAGTGGAGGACACATTGAACAATTGTAATGCTAGCCAGGTGACTTGGGGAAGAGGTTTTGGCGTATAGCTGAGGTAGTGCCATTATTTAAAAAGGGATCTAAAAATGATCCTGTGAACTATAGACCAGTTAGTATAACCTCTATAGTGGGTAAAATATTGGAAGGAATTTTGAGGGATAGCATAGAGGATTATCTGCGGAACACTACGTTTTTAGCAAGCGTCAGCATGGGTTTCTGAGGGACAGATTGTGTCAAACTAACTTAATTAGCTTCTACAAGGAAGTGAGCGATAATCTTGACAAGGGCAAAGCAGTGGATGTGGTCTTTTTAGATTTTGCAAAAGCCTTCGACACAGTGCCTCATAGGACACTGACGATCAAATTAAGGGAACTTGTCCTAGGAAATACTATTTGTACATGGATAGGTAATTGGCTGGATAACAGGGTACAACGAGTAGTGGTCAATGGGATGTTCTCCAGCTGGGCACCAGTAGTCAGCGGAATTCCACAAGGGTCCGTACTTGGCCCGCTACTGTTCAATATATTTATTAATGATCTAGGGACAGGCCTGGGAAGCACAGTGTCAATCTTTGCAGATGATACTAAACTGTGTAAGGTAATTAATTCAGAAATCGATGTGGAGTCTCTACAGAATGACTTATCTAAACTTGAAACCTAGGCGTCTAAATGGGGAATGAGGTTCAATATTGAAAAATGCAAAGTTATGCACTTTGGGATTAAAAACAAACTTGCATCCTCTACACTTAATGGGGAAAATATTGGGGTAGCAGTAGAGGAAAAATATTTGGGGGTGCTCATAGATAATAGACTTAATAACAGTACACAATGTAAAAATGCAGCAAAGAAGGCAAGTAAAGTCCCTGCGTGCATAAAACGGGGTATTGAGACAAGGGACGAGGATGTAATCCTGCCTCTGTATAAATCATTGGTACGTATGCATCTGGAAAATTGGGGGTCATTTTCACTGCAGTTTATCGCAGCGCAGCGATCAGGTCGGAACTGCGGCACCGGCGCATGCTAGAAGGGCGTAGGCCGTCGTTGCCTAGCAATTGCCTCTGAGGCAGAGGCAGTCGCTGGGCGGGAGGGGGCTGGACGGCGGCGTTAAGCCACCGTTTAGGGGGCGCGGTCCGGCCAACAAAGGCGTGGCCGAACCGTTGGGGGGGCGGGCCGTGGTGGCTGCGTGATGTCACACGCAGCCACTGCGACATGGGGCAGCGAAGAGATTCTCCCGGCCAGCCGCAGGAGCTGCGCTGGCCGGGAGTAACTCCTGAGTTGCAAAAGCATCGCTTTTGCATTTCTGCGGGGGAGGGGGGGTGGCACTGACATGCGGGGCGGACTAGCCCTGTGCTGGGTGTCCTCCCGCATGTCTTAGTGCCTGATTGTAGCTGTGCTAAATTTAGCACAGCTACAATCAACTCGGAATGACCCCCATTATGTTACATTTTGGGCACCATATTATAAAAAAGATATCTGGGAGCTCGAAAGAGTTCAAAGGAGAGCTACTAAACTGATTAAAGGGTTAGAGACACTGGAGTATGAGGAAAGGCTTACTAGGTTAAATGTGTATTCCCTTGTAAAGAGGACATGAGAGATGACATTATTAATATCTTCAAATATGTAAAGGGTCAATACAAAGAGTTAGCAGGGGATTTGTTTATTAACAGAACTCTGTATAGGACATGTGGGCACTCGCTGAGGCTAGAGGAGAGAAAATTCCGTACAAAACATAGTAAAGGGTTCTTCACCATAAGGGCAATAAGGATTTGGAACTCCCTGCTGGAGGAGGTAATAATGGCAGACTCTGTAAATGCATTTTAAAATGGATTGGACAGTTTTCTAGCTGAAAAAAAGTATCCAAGGCTATAGCATTTAATATATTGACATTAAGTATATGGGAGTGATACGAAATATAGTTGTCAATTGGTACGAAACCATTACTTCAGCTGGTGCATTATAATGTGCACTCCTTATTACAGAATACAGGTTGAATCAGTTGGGCATTTTGCCTATTTTCAACCTCATTAAGTATGTTACTATGTTACTAATTATATTGCAATAGTGCCACCTTTCGCAACTAATATATATATTATATATATATATATATATATATATATATATATATACAGGTTGAGTATCCCTTATCCAAAATGCTTGGGACCAGAAGTATTTTGGATATGGGATTTTTCCGTATTTTGGAATAATTGCATATCATAATGAGATATCATGGTGATGGGACCTAAATCTAAGCACAGAATGCATCTATGTTTCATACACACCTTATACACACAGCCTGAAGGTAATTTTAGCCAATATTTTTTATAACTTTGTGCATTAAACAAAGTGTGTCTACATTCACACAATTCATTTATGTTTCATATACACCCTATACACACAGCCTGAAGGTCATTTAATACAATATTTTTAATAACTTTGTGTATTAAACAAAGTTTGTGTACATTGAGCCATCAAAAAACAAAGGTTTCACTATCTCACTCTCACTCAAAAAAGTCCGTATTTCGGAATATTCCGTATTTCGGAATATTTGGATATGGGATACTCAACCTGTATATATATATATATATATATATATATATAGTAGAGGACTCCAAAAGATTTGGAAGGTGCACTCGCACTCATAAAGGAATAGCAGATACTTCTTCTTAAAATCACCGCAGCTTTTATTGTCGACGTTTCGGTCTGATGACAGGCCTTTTTCAAGACAGGTGATGTATCATCCTCATCATTTCATCATCATAGACAACAAATACATAATCTGCAAATACACAGTAATACACAATCACAAGCAGTATGCCTCACCGGCCCCTATGGGCACCCGACAATGACAATAATGGACCCGTCACAAAAAAACACCCATTAGAAATGTGCCTAAAGGATATAACCATCCTAATCAGATTACCTGGGATACATAGAAGAATCCACACCGGGTATCTCCTATGCAGGACACTCAGACATAATCAAATACTAAAAATCATGCAGAGCTACTTCCATCTGTCAAATAGATACATAAACAGGTTTATCATAGATCTTTATACTCTCCACCAAAAATACCTCACATCCAAGGTGATGTCAGCGTATGGTCTCATACCTTATCGGAGTAGCCAGAGAGCTAATGCAGCAATGATGTAGGAGGCATAGGCTTAAAAAGATCCAACCTGCCAACACCAGAAAGAAACAATATCCTCACTGAATACTAATAGACATATCATCACAGAACCAATAGTGTGAAATGAAATCAGTAGTATAGAGTAAGACATTAGTACTCACATCAGCCCAGGGACACCACAGGCATTGCTGCATGCTGTCCCTACAAACAAATGGGCTATTTAAACCGTACTGGCTGGAAGTGACGTTCAACCCGGAAGTCCCCCTTACAAACCTAGTAAACTCATAAAAAGACACTTCCCGCTGTTCAATCATGCCCTAAAGCATGCTGTGAGCAAGGCGCCTCACCTGCGGACCCAGCCGCTTAGCCGCTGGAACCTCCGCGCTGGCTTCAGCCAGACGCCGTCATTCGAGTTACAACCCGCCGGAAACGCGTCATCATGCGTTCCAACGGTACTTCTGTGCGGTTCAGCAACCGGAAGTGTACATTCGAGTGTCCTAGCCGCAAATGCACAATACTGACACGTCCCAGCTCAGAATCAATGATGCCCAGTCACTGAATTTTATAGTAATCATACCTCCACACTACCCAGCAGCCGAGAGTGTACTAAAAGACCATTCAATCCCTGTTGCTAAGTAACCTGGGCACAACAAACCCGTGCACCAGTTCAGAACTACATGAACATCTTTTTTTTTTTTTTTTTTAATAATACAATTTTTATTATTTAAAAGTATACATGAAAGAACAGGAAAAGTTGATCGTCACATACATATAAAGCGGTGGATTTTTAATACAGAGATAATGATATGAGAGATTAATTCAAAATGCAGCTTGCTAACATGAACAAGAACCTCAACTAGAATACTGCAAAATGGAATGCAAGTTTAGAATTCTGTATGATTTGTCTACTTGGGACTATGACGAAAATATAATAGATAGGTAGTAAAAAGAAGAATACAAGAAGAGAATAATAGAAAAAGAGAGAGAAAAGAAAGACAAGAAAATAAAAAATCGTAAAAAATAAAAGACAAGGGGAGGGGATGGAAGGGGGAAGGGGAGGGGGGGGGATGAGATCATAGTTATTATGAAATAATGTAAAAGACAAGGGCCTCTTCTATGTGCAAAAATTTAGACGGAATAATCTTGAAAGCTAGTGTTGATCGGGATTAGGAGTTAGCGATGACCCGGAGATGATGCCAGTCTGTATTTTCAAACACTTTCATAATTTTGTCTTGTGTAGATGGGTCTAGAGAAACAATAAATGGGGACCATTTGGCATAAAACCGGTCTACGTGCCTATCCAAGTCTGGAAATGTATTATTCCTATCGAAATAAAGGATTTGTAGGAGTTTCAACTTTAATTCCTGTAAGGAAGGAGAGGAGGAGGAGATCCAATGGATAAGAATTATTTTCTTTGCAAGTGTCACAATGGTAACCAGTAGTGGGATATGAGATGAGAGTTCCTTGTTGGGGAGCCAATTTTTAAAGTTCGCACAAAGGTAGGCTAGAGGGTCAGGAGGAACATGAGTGGAGAATAAATAATTTATATATATACAGTTACCTTATTCCAAAAGCGTTTTATTTTCCTACATTCCCAGAAACAGTGGTAAAAGTTAGCGTGCAAACAGTGACATTTAGGACAAGATCCTGAGGTGTCTGGATTCATATGTTTTCTCTGAGCAGGAGATATGTAGGCCCTGTGTATAGTTCTCCAGTGTACTTCCTGAAGATATGAGGATTTTAGGAACTTTAAGATTTTAGGGCAATGTTCAGTGAGAGTCGAAGGGGAAGTAATGTCAGGGATATCATTTTGCCATGTAGATGTTAGTGTATGCCATGATTTCGTGTTAGCGATCGGTAATAGGATAGTATAAAGAAATTTTATACAATAAGGGACCGCATTTAATAGTCTCAATAGGGAATTAATGGGATCAGTCGAGTTTTGGTGTCTGGTTTTTGGATCCAGTGAAAAGGCAAAGTGTCGTGTTTGTAAATACATGAAAAAATTAGAGGTGTGAAGTGAAAATCGTGATTGGAGAGTAGAAAAAGCCAATATTTGTCCTCCAGGATCAAAGACCTGTGAGGTAAGTGAGAGACCTTTAACTTTCCACGTGTGGAAGATTGGATTAGTTATCGAGGGAGAAAAGGAAGGGTTGCCCCAGAGGGTATTGTATGGAGATGAAGTCGGATTTCTCTTCAGTTTTTTGTTTATGGAGATCCAAGCTAGGTAAGTGTCATGAAACATTATATGATGAAAAATATTTGAGGGGATGTCTGATTTTTTGGAATGAAGAAGGGCACCAGGAGAATAGGGATTAAATAGAGCGGTGTCAAGAGAATTAGAAGTGAATGTAGATTTAGAAAGAAGCCAGTCTGAGATATATCTGAAATGCGTAGCTAATGAGTATAATTTTAAATTTGGGAGGGAGAATCCTCCATGGGATTTATGAGTCTGAAGTTTATGGAAAGCAATTCGAGGGCGTTTATTTTGCCAGATGAATCGTGAGGTGATTTGGTCAAAACGTTTCATGTCAGAGGCAGAAAGATTAATTGGTAACATTTGAATTAAATAGAAAATTTTAGGGAATATGATGGATTTAACTACCGCTATTCTTCCAATGATGGATAATGGTAAGTTAAGCCATGAATCGTATAGAGAAGTTATTTTAGCGAGAATCGGGGTAAAGTTGAGTTTGTATAATGAGGACACATCTGATGGGATATTTAATCCTAGGTATTTGATTTCTGTTTTAGGGGTAGCAACTGAGAAAGGAAGTGAGGGGGTTTGTGGATGGGACTTGGGACCTTCTAACGTTAGAATGTCTGATTTAGACATATTTATCTTGAACCCTGATTGGGCGCCAAAATTAGATATCAAAGAAGACAAAGAGGGTAAAGAGGTAGAAGGGTTGGATAGAAAAAGTAGGAGGTCATCTGCGTATAAAGCTAGTTTCAGTGTGGACGACCCTATTGAGATACCGTGAATGGAAGGAGAATTCCTGATAGAAATTGCAAGTGGTTCAATGGCAATGGCGAAAAGTAACGGGGAAAGGGGGCATCCTTGGCGTGTACCTCGAGAAACTGCGAATGGAGTGGACAAGTGGCCATTACAATATATCTGAGAGGACGGAGAAGTGTATAGGGTCTGGATAAAGGAAATGAAAAAAGAAGGATATCCGAAATGTTGCATGGAATTGAAAAGGTGAGGCCATTCTAGAAGGTCAAACGCCTTCTCTGCATCTAAGGCTAAGACAATGGTGTGTGATGAGGAGGGGTGAAATTTCAGATGTTGGATTACGGAGAGAACCTTGCGTACGTTAGTCACCGAATGTCTACCCCAGATGAACCCAGATTGGTCCGGGTGGATTATGTGGGGGAGGGTGTATTTTAGTCGATCGGCTAAGATTTTTGCAAAAATTTTATAATCTGAATTCAGTAGAGAGATTGGGCGGTAAGAACCAGGGAGGGAGGGGTCTCTGCCTGGTTTCAATAGGATTTTGATTATGGCATTATTAAAGTAAAGGGGAATAGATTTGGAGTTAATTATTGAGTTAAACAGAGCCAGAAGATGTTTATCAATTTTATCTATTAGGAGTTTGTAGAACTCGTTAGAAAAGCCATCAGGGCCCGGAGCTTTGTTGAGTTTCAGGTGGCTAATAGTAGAGCGAACTTCTTCCAAAGTAATGGGGTTAGCTAATGATTCGGTTAATTCAGAAGGGAGTTGAGGTAGTACAGGAAAGGACCAGGAATGGTGATTATCTTTGAGTGTGGAAGGTTGACCTGTGTATAATGTTTCATAGAATTGTCTCATAAGAGAAGTGATTTGTTGGGGGTCATTGGTTAGAGAACCATCAGGAAGTTTTAGAGGATGTACTAACATAGGAGGTGAAGTGCCTTTCAGGATGTTTGTTAGTAATTTACCTACTTTGTTTCCAAAATTATGAAACCGAGAATCAACCTTAAATTTGTATTTGTCTCCCATCAGAGAAAGAAATTCATTAAACTGTAGTTTTAATGTTAAATATGAAGATTTGTGAGACTGAGTGGGGTAAGTTTTGAAGGTTTGATAGGCGGAAGAAAGTGCACGTTGCATGTCTAAATAAGACTGAGCGTGTTTTTTCTTGAGGGCTGAAGAGTAGGAAATGATGCTACCTCTGAGTACTGATTTGGCAGTTTGCCAAAATAAAGGGGGATCTAGCTCTGAATGTTGTTTATTTGAAAAATAGAAGGAGTCCCAAGTCGCCTGTAAAGAGTCGCAAAACTTCTTGGAGTTAGAAAGATAAGAGGGAAATCTCCATTGAGGAGATTTATTTCGAGAAGGGTGTAGAGTGTATGAGAACCAGATCAGAGCGTGGTCGGAGATAACTATGGGTTCAATGGCTGAGTCTGAAACCGACGGGAAAAGATGTTGGGATATAAAGACATAGTCGATTCTGGAAAAAGTGTTGTGTGCGGAGGAGTGGCAGGAAAATTCCCTTTCAATCGGGTGAAGTGCACGCCAAATATCTATCAGTTGTAGAGAATCAGAAAAGAGAGAAATGCCTAGAGTAGGGAGATGTTGAGGGGTCCTAGAGGTGTTAGAGCGGTCTAGGTAGTTAGAAGAAACTAAATTGAAATCACCGCATACTATAAGGTTGTCATTGGAGAACGGAGATAATTTAGCTAGCAGCATCTGAAAAAAAGATTTTTTTGTAAGTGGTGGGAGCGTAGATGTTGCACAGGACTAGTACATGTGAATCAATGGAGAGTTTAGTGATTAGGAATCGTCCATTAGGGTCAATGTCAGAGGATATTGTTGTGGTGTTAAGGTTACGTTTTGCCAATAGAACTACCCCTCTAGATTTAGAGTTAAATGGAGCCGCTGCTATAAGGGACCACTGTGACATCTGCAGTTTCAAGGATTCTTGTTGAGTTAAATGAGTTTCTTGCAGGAATGCAACATTAATGTCTGACTTGGATAGGTATAGAAGGATCTTACGACGTTTAGCCGGAGAATTAATCCCACCAACATTTAGCGTACCAATTTTTAAGTCTATCATGTGAATGGCCAATTAGGGTAGAACAATAAAAGATACACCCTTAATTCGAGTAAGTAGATCAGAGAGTGGGAAAAGGATATGGGGATAGGGGGGGGAGGGGCATGGGGGGGGAAAGAACACAAACAAAAACAAATGTTGAATGTTTGACAAGCAAACAGACTTCGGGACCAAAAAAGCATTTTGATAACTAGAATAAATCTAAACATTATTTCTATTCCGGAGCAATGCTTCCGGTGTTTTCCCGACCTCGGCAACTGGGAAAATTATGATCTAATATAAGATAGAGCTAAGTCATAAGATGCAGCAATAGACCTAGAATACTTTTAAGCTAAATGTTGAGTTGAGATAAGAGCAACACTGAGATTAAACAATAGTGTTAGTCATCAATTATTCATAAGGTCACCTATAAACAAAAATTAAACCTCATTTGCATTCTCAACGCATATGTTGAACAATAACAGAAACCTAAGTGTGACCACGTGGGATTGGAACCATCTCACTGGTAAT
This sequence comes from Pseudophryne corroboree, assembly GCF_028390025.1. Lineage (NCBI taxonomy): Eukaryota > Metazoa > Chordata > Amphibia > Anura > Myobatrachidae > Pseudophryne > Pseudophryne corroboree. The sequence goes on along the minus strand of NC_086452.1, from coordinate 197,648,856 downwards.
TATCACATGTTCGCAAGGATATTCAAACGTAGCTGAATTGACATTAATGAATCAGAAGAAGGGGGAGAGCCTCTCTTATGGAGGCGTTACGAGTCGAGCCTAAAAGTCAAGAGTCAGGGATAGGAGTAATATCAGCGATGTCATTATGGTCCTCAGAAGACCCTCCTTGGAGATATGACGCTGCATCCTCAGGAGTAGAGAAATCCAGGTGTTTGTCTCCATCATAGATTCGGAGCTTCGCTGGGTAAAGTAAGGAGAATTTTCGTTTATCGGATACCAATTTTGAACAGATAGGATTAAAGGCCTTCCTTGCTCTTGATAATTCTGCAGAAAAGTCTTGAAATATGAGCAGACGGTTGTTTTCCCACTGTATAGATCGAATCTTCCTGGAGGCGGACCAGATGGCTACTTTGTGTAAATAATTTAAGCACCTGAACAGTGTAACACGAGGGCGACCCTCTGTAGAACGGGGGGGAGGACCTACACGGTGCACACGCTCAATTACCAAATCTTTACAAATATCGGCGATACCTAGAAGATTGGGGAGCGTTGTTTGGACAAATTGAGAAAGATTGTCCCCCTTCACAGTTTCAGGGAGGCCTACCAGCCGAATATTATTTCTTCTGGACCTGTTTTCTGCGTCGTCTAACTTCATCCATAATTGATAATTCTCTTTTTCAAGACGTTTGACACAGCCCTGAACATCAGCCATATCGTGGCAGAGGCCTCCAATTCTATTCTCATTAACAGAGACTTTGTGTGAGAGATGCTGCAATTGGAGCGAGATGTCTAAGACTGCTTTTGACAATAATGGAGCCATCGCTTGTGTAATGGCCTCTGTGAGGTCAGCGTATGTAATAGGCGAGTCAGGGGAACGATCCATTGAAGGGGGGCATGAGAGTGATTGTGAAGCAATCAATTTTTTGGGAGCTGGAGAAGAGGGAGGGGTGGTAATTCCAGGGGCCATAGTGGAATTAGCTCTCCTTTTTTCCTGGCGAACAGGGAGGGAGGAAGGTAGGGCTTTGGCTGCAGAATTGGAGGATAGAAACCGGTCCATTTGTAGTAGTAGGGATAAAGAGAATGGGGTGCTATCGTATGAATAAAATTTCACTGGGTTATAGAAGTAAGAAAAAGCATGCGTGGTATCTGTGAGCCGTGGAAGCTGGTCCTGTGTATTGTGTTATTCTTAGGAAACCTTTGATATCAGCCTAAGGCGTGGGAGTTTGCTGGCAATGGTATATATAGGGTTAAACAGCAGTGACCCACCTTAGAATCTTCAGCAGGAATCAGTTTTTTTTGTCTGTAGGTCTCTGCAGCTGCAGAGCAAGGCAGTGTATATGTAGGCAGCAGGAGATTAACACAGAATTGGCGCTGCTGCTGCGGTTGCTATGGTTACCGCTCGTGATCCAGTGAGAGCCGGGTGCCGTGGCTGAGCTCTGCGGCTCTCGTTCGTTTCAGTGTCGTCTCCCAGGGCAGATTATCCCAGGTATGACTGCCTGTCACACCGTGTGCAGTGAGGGAGGGAGAGAGCGGCCGCAATGAAGTGCCGTCCGGCGGGGATTTTTCTCGGCGGGCGGGCGTCTCAGGTGCAGGGCGATCACAGCCGCCGGCGGCTTGCTGCACGGAGGAGCAGTGGGGCTATAAATACCGGCTAAGTGAGGCTGTTAAAACAGCCGTTATAGCGGTGCCGTGGTCGGGATATACCGGAGCTGTGCTGTGGTGTGTCCTCACAGCATGGAGCCGGAACCGGAAGTCTACATGAACATCTTTTATAATAAAATACAAGGATGGAAATTCATGTCCCTAAATGGCACTGTTCACAGGTGCACTCTGTGCAACCACCATCAAATTCTACAGATAAACAAATATACTACTGGAGAGTGTAATTTAGCTCCATAACTAGATGGGCCAAACTGGCCAAACAGTTTTATATATCACCTGGATAATAACATCATACATCCAACCCAATGTGCCTATGTCCGCGCGCATTAAGCCCGCGCATACTATACACACTGTTAGGATAACAAACTAAATGGGTCCAGATGCCTATCAGCAACCCACGAGGCCGGTGAGTCATTCACATAGCAATGATCCTACATTAAGATGATGCAAACAAAAACATACTACATAACAATGCAAAGACAGGTGACCTGGATTGACACACAGGCTTCATTAAGAGAAGAAGCCTATCTGTCAAGACGGCACACCTACCATATACCATAAAAACGTCCAACCACACGGTCGGTGATATAGCTACTAAAGGAGGGGATGTAATAAATTTGCTTCATTTAGGCCCCTAGGGGCTACGGTGTCCAAAGTATATATCCAATAACACTCTCGTTGTTTAAGAGCCAAAGAACGGTCCCCTCCCATTGGATTTGGGGGAATCCAATCAATGATTTTACATTTAAGGCTCGCCACTTGGTGTCTAGCATCCAAAAAGTGGCGAGCTACTGGCTTATCAGTCTTGCCCGTAAGTATGGCCGTATGGATGGAGGACCTGTGATTGGCCATTCGATCACGGAACATATGCGTAGTGAGACCAACATAATACAACCCACATGGGCACTTCAAGATATATATAATGAAATCAAGACGGCAATGTAAATGGTACTTTAATCGGATGGTTTTCCCAGTATGCGGGTGATTAAATGTCGGTCCTGTAATCATGGACCGATACGTAGTGCAACTACCGCATGAAAAACATCCCGGTTTAGACTGCATCAAAGCAGTCCACAGGGTTTTGATGGGATCTTCTTCAGGAAATGATCTTGGTTTCATGAGAAGCTGTTTGAGATTAGCTCCCCTCCTATAAGCCATCATTGGTACCCCTGTTTTCGTGAAGGGTAAGGATTCATCTGATTTAATAATTGGCCAATGATGGTGTAGTGCCTTTTTCAACCTCGCAGCATTCCCATCAAACTGTGTAGGGAAGATCAAACGATCTTGTGTTTTCCTTTTAGGCTTAGTGCCAGTAATTGTCTGTTCAGCTTTATGTCTGCACCCCCGTAACAATTTTGGAGAATAACCACATTCTAGAAACCGTGTAGTGATCTCATTACATTGGTCATTTCTGCGTATAGGATCGGAATTCAACCTCATTACTCTCAAGTACTGTGAGGTCGGTAGACTCTCTTTTAAAGCTGAGGGATGATGACTAGTTGCTAATAGTAATTGATTCCGTAGGTTTACGGAAGAGAGTGTAGCTCAACTGTGTACCTGTATTCATGAGAGTCACATCCAAGAAGTTAATTTCCAAATAAGAGCTAGTTTGTGTAAATTTAATCGGGCTAGGCAGTGAGTTCAACTCCTCCACCATCTTAATAAATTCCTCCTGCGTCCCTTTCCACAATAAGAAGACATCATCGATGAATCTACGAAAGAAAATGATTAGATGCCCATATTTGGGGAATATATGTGTACTCTCGTACCATGCCATAAATAAATTAGCATATGCAGGTGCCAGATTAGACCCCATTGCTGTACCGGCTATTTGCATATAGAAATCCTTCTTATATACAAAGTGATTCTGCGTGAGTACCAACTCGGTCAGCTCAAGCAGGAACTCTGTGGGGTACTCAGCACAGGGTGTACGTTCAAATGCTGTCCTAAGCACTTCCAGTCCTGCCTGATGGGGTATAACAGTGTATAGTGAACATACATCGAGAGTGGCCAGAAGAGTTCCCCTGGTCACCTCGATGTCTGTCACATGTTGGAGAAAATCTCCCGTATCCCTAATATAACTAGGGATAGAACGAACCAATGCTTGTAATAAACTATCCAAAAAAATGGCAAGTGGTTGGAGGAGAGACCCCTCAGCAGCAATAATGGGCCGTCCTGGCGGCTGTGTAAGTGTTTTATGGATTTTTGGCAATAGATATATAATAGGACATTTAGGATGTTCAACAGTGCAAAATCGTGCCAGATCATAAGAGATCCATCTCTGTTCAAGGCCTCTTCTAATAGCAGCATCAACCTTCCGTTTGACCATAGGGACCGGATTAGCTTCAAGTTTGGCGTATGTAGTGGTGTCGGAGAGCTGTCTCATGACCTCACGGTCATAATCACCCCAATCCTGCACCACTACCGCGCCCCCTTTGTCAGCAGGTCTTATTACCAAATAGTTGGCTTTTCTAAGTTGATTAAGGGCAACGCGTTCGGGGGGTGAAAGATTGTCGTACAACTTTTTAGGTGTCTTTTCTTTAGTTTCATTTTGCACTAAACGTAAAAACGTCTTAATGCTAGAATTCGTGGACGGTGGGTCAAACGTGGATTTGACTTTAAACTTGGGACGGTCTCCGCTAGGAGTAACGTCTTTGAAGAACTCGCGTAAACGCATAGTCCTACCAAATTTAAATTGGTCAACCGTTTGTTCAAAAGTATTAACCTCGCACGTAGGCACAAAGGAGAGTCCTTTGGAAAGGAGTCTCATTTGTGCCTCATCGAGGGTCGTAGTGGACAGGTTAAATACCATATTCAAATCCGTCTCCGACGGCCTCTTCTTCGGCCAGTGCCCACCTCTCCGCGTGTGCGGTCTATGCCGCTTCGGAGCGGACGGCTGTGCAGGGTATAACGATCTGTTTTTTGTTCTAAAAAATTAGATTCGTATTGTCCTTCATTGTACTCTGTATCAGAGGTGGACGCTGAAGAGATATATTCTCTTGACATTGGGGCAGTACGCTGTCGCCTATTGGGTAGGTTATTTCTCTCATTGGTATTATTGCCCAATAGCCACCTATACACCGCATGGTTAGTGTAACCATTGGCAACAGTTGCCAGTTTTTTTCGCTTAAAGGAAATAAGGTCCTGCTTGTATTTGTCAATCTGCGTCTGTAGCCTCTCAGTCCAGTTTTGGGACTTGTCTTCCAAGAGTATAGCTGTGTTTACCTTGACTACAGTCTCTGCATCAACCTGTAATTTTTTAAGTTCCTGCCCAACTTCTTCCACCACTAAGGTGATGAGGTCTAGAGAGCACTTATTTAAAACCCCGCACCAGCGGCTACAAAAGACCGGGTCATTTCTTCCCAAAGTGGGGATGTTATTTATTCGAAAACCACGTGGGATTTGTTTTTTTCGCACGTGTTCAGACAAAAATTGCCCATGCAAGGTGAGGTCGACTTCTCTTTGTCTGTGTTTTAACAATTTGAAGAAAATATCAGCCGATGTCTCAGCTGGTATGGTAATGCCTCAAAATCAATTTTATCAAACAAAAGTTTCTCTACTTCGTCATCCGTAAATGAGACCGTTTCAATCTCAGCTTTAGCTAGAAGCCCATCGTCCATTAAATACACCCCTCCTTGCGCCATATCTCTACCCCAACCTAAACTGTTCACTCTTAATGAATTACTCCAAATGTTTGGGAGAGAAAGAGTAGATTTCACATACATAAATTAATTAACAACATAAACTGCTTTCATAAGTATAACAGAGTATATAAATACTGTATATTGATCATTGATCATGTAAATGCCTGTGAAATGTATACACTGCCTATACTTGAGTGATGGGTGTCAGGAAATGAGAGCTACCATTAGTAGACCTCACAAATACAAATAGCAATAATCCTGCACTCTCATCAATAAAAAGTTTATCAAATAGTGGGTGCTCCCAATGGACCGAATCGGCCCACACACATACAGTAGAGGACTCCAAAAGATTTGGAAGGTGCACTCGCACTCATAAAGGAATAGCAGATACTTCTTCTTAAAATCACCGCAGCTTTTATTGTCGACGTTTCGTTCTGATGACAGGCCTTTTTCAAGACAGGTGATGTATCATCCTCCTCATTTCATCATCATAGACAACAAATACATAATCTGCAAATACACAGTAATACACAATCACAAGCAGTATGCCTCACCGGCCCCTATGGGCACCCGACAGTGACAATAATGGACCCGTCACCAAAAAACACCCATTAGAAATGTGCCTAAAGGATATAACCATCCTAATCAGATTACCTGGGATACATAGAAGAATCCACACCGGGTATCTCCTATGTCAGGACACTCAGACATAATCAAATACTAAAAATCATGCAGAGCTACTTCCATCTGTCAAATAGATACATAAACAGGTTTATCATAGATCTTTATACTCTCCACCAAAAATACCTCACATCCAAGGTGATGTCAGCGTATAGTCTCATACCTTATCGGAGTAGCCAGAGAGCTAATGCAGCAATGATGTAGGAGGCATAGGCTTAAAAAGATCCAACCTACCAACACCAGAAAGAAACAATATCCTCACTGAATACTAATAGACATATCATCACAGAACCAATAGTGTGAAATGAAATCAGTAGTATAGAGTAAGACATCAGTACTCACATCAGCCCAGGGACACCACAGGCATTGCTGCATGCTGTCCCTACAAACAAATGGGCTATTTAAACCGTACTGGCCGGAAGTGACGTTCAACCCGGAAGTCCCCCTTACAAACCTAGTAAACTCATAAAAAGACACTTCCCGCTGTTCAATCATGCCCTAAAGCATGCTGTGAGCAAGGCGCCTCACCTGCGGACCCAGCCGCTTAGCCGCTCGAACCTCCGCACTGGCTTCAGCCAGACGCCATCATTCGAGTTACAACCCGCCGGAAACGCGTCATCATGCGTTCCAACGGTACTTCCGTGCGGTTCAGCAACCGGAAGTGTACATTCGAGTGTCCTAGCCGCAAATGCATAATACTGACACGTCCCAGCTCAGAATCAATGATGCCCAGTCACTGAATAAAATAGTAATCATACCTCCACACTACCCAGCAGCCGAGAGTGTACTAAAAGACCATTCAATCCCTGTTGCTAAGTAACCTGGGCACAACAAACCCGTGCACCAGTTCAGAACTACATGAACATCTTTTATAATAAAATACAAGGATGGAAATTCATGTCCCTAAATGGCACTGTTCACAGGTGCACTCTGTGCAACCACCATCAAATTCTACAGATAAACAAATATACTACTGGAGAGTGTAATTTAGCTCCATAACTAGATGGGCCAAACTGGCCAAACAGTTTTATATATCACCTGGATAATAACATCATACATCCAACCCAATGTGCCTATGTCCGCGCGCATTAAGCCCGCGCATACTATACACACTGTTAGGCATCTGGACCCATTTAGTTTGTTATCCTATCAGCAACCCACGAGGCCGGTGAGTCATTCACATAGCAGTGATCCTACATTAAGATGATACAAACAAAAACATACTACATAACAATGCAAAGACAGGTGACCTGGAATGACACACAGGCTTCAATAAGAGAAGAAGCCTATCTGTCAAGACGGCACACCTACCATATACCATAAAAACGTCCAACCACACGGTCGGTGATATAGCTACTAAAGAAAGGGATGTAATGAATTTGCTTCATTAAGGTCCCTAGGGGCTACGGTGTCCAAAGTATATATCCAATAACACTCTCGTTGTTTAAGAGCCAAAGAACGGTCCCCTCCCATTGGATTTGGGGGAATCCAATCAATGATTTTACATTTAAGGCTCGCCACTTGGTGTCTAGCATCCAAAAAGTGGTGAGCTACTGGCTTATCAGTCTTGCCCGTAAGTATGGCCTTATGGATGGAGGACCTGTGATTGGCCATTCGATCACGGAACATACGCGTAGTGAGACCAACATAATACAACCCACATGGGCACTTCAAGATATATATAATGAAATCAAGACGGCAATGTAAATGGTACTTTAATCGGATGGTTTTCCCAGTATGTGGGTGATTAAATGTCGGTCCTGTAATCATGGACCGATACGTAGTGCAACTACCGCATGAAAAAAATCCCGGTTCAGACTGCATCAAAGCAGTCCACGAGGTTTTGATGGGATCTTCTTCAGGAAATGATCTTGGTTTCATGAGAAGCTGTTTGAGATTAGCTCCCCTCCTATAAGCCATCATTGGTACCCCTGTTTTCGTGAAGGGTAAGGATTCATCTGATTTAATAATTGGCCGGGTTGGCTGGGTTCTACCACCATATATATATATGGTGGTAGAACCCAGCGCCTTCTGTGTTTATGGTTTGCAAGTGAAAATTAAATAATAATGTGCGTACCGCATCCCGTGTATAGTCAGGCTTGTAGTGTGAATCTGTCTTTCTCCTGGTCAGATCTTCTGACTTTCTCAGTAATTTCGTAGATGGACCATAAGGAGATTAAGAAAGCAATAATAGTGTAATATTGCAAAATATAATAGGTGTGCTCATGTGAACATTTCTGATGTGGTTGATAGCTACACAGCAAGTTAGATAGTGCACCCAGTGTCAGGTTTAAAGACAAAATGGTGTGCCCGCAACCTTCGGTAGTTTAAAAATGAGTACCCTCAGGACTTGTGGTTCTTGCATATAATGAGTTCTTTAGGACGTTCTTCTTCCGTAGTTAATAGCGGGGACCCTTACTGGTGAAATAGAATCTCCCAGCAACGGGAAGAAAGCCCATAGTGTAGTAATTAAAAAAAAATAATAATAATAATATAAACACATAACATACAATATATACAAATTGGACTCGTACAATAAAAAATTGATAGAATAGCTTATCTGAAAACCTTATGGAGGAGTGGATAGTCTGTCTAATGCGTTTCGTTTAGTAGATTATTAGAACTTCATCAAGGGGTATACCTCTACACTATGGGCTTTCTTCCCGTTGCTGGGAGATTCTATTTCACCAGTAAGGGTCCCTGCTATTAACTACGGAAGAAGAACGTCCTAAAGAACTCATTATATGCAAGAACCGGTACTCATTTTTAAACTACCGAAGGTTGCGGGCACACCATTTTGTCTTTAAACCTAACACTGGGTGCACTATCTAACTTGCTGTGTAGCTATCAACCACATCAGAAATTTTCACATGAGCACACCTATTATATTTTGCAATATTACACTATTATCGCTTTCTTAATCTCCTTATGGTTCATCTACAGAATTACTGAAAGTCAGAAGATCTGACCAGGAGAAAGACAGATTCACACTACAGGCCTGACTATACACGGGATGCGGTACGCATATTATTATTTCATTTTCCTTAGAAACCATCAAAACGGGAGGCGCTGGGTTCTACCACCCTATATATCTAACTTGCCAGGACTTTTGAAATAGAGACCACACCAGAGGACCTTTTTAGCAGGCCCCCTAAATGGGGAAGTGTTTTTTGAACTAGGTTCTCTATATTTATTTGTACACTTATCAATAACCTTAGGTATAAGTCTTGTTATCCAGGTAGCAGCGCTATTTGTACCATTGTTTATATATATATATATATATATATATATATATATATATATATGGATAGAGATAGCCCGCACTCCACTTGACATCAATAACAATGGCTGAGGTGCCTTCCCAGTTGGAGATACAAAATCCCAAGTAGATAGCAGTCGTATTGCGGGCGGCAATAGGCTGAGTCTGCATGAGTGCCGCCCGCAATACGACTGCTATATATATATATATATATATATATATATATAGAAACAAAAAGTACAGCACTCACCAAAATTAGCTCACTTATCCTCACAACATCTATGGATAAATGAATAAATGATGGGGGTTTAGTTAGTGAATTGGCCAATGCACGGAAGCCTGCATACCGCTCGCCAAGGTACCCCACCTTCATGCAGGTCCTACACTATCACCAAATCATCAAAATTAAAACCTGGCAACTGTATCACATAATATAACTGCAAAAATGCCCACTTGGTGTAAGGTGTACCTGCCATGAACTGCATGGCTTTTAAAAGGTACACTAGTCACCTGACACTGGCTAATAATTTACTAAAGGGCAGCTGACACAGGTTTAGGAGAATTTTGATGATTTGGTGATAGTGTAGGACCTGCATGAAGGTGGGGTACCTTGGAGCGGTATGCAGGCTTCCGTGCATTGGTTAATTCACTAACTAAACCCCCATCATTTATTCATTTATTCATTGATGTTGTGAGGATAAGTGAGCTCATTTTGGTGAGTGCTGTACTTTTTGTTTCTATATTTTTGAGTAGGTAGCCATGGGCTACATGCACCCCACCCTATTAGTGGCAAGTGCGGATACTGCACCCCGCTTCTGGGGTGGCGAGTGCTGTGGTTTTCTATTTGCTGGTATATATATATATATATATATATAAAATAAATATATATATATATATATATATATATATATCTAGGTGATTCATCGCGCCCTACGGGCGCTCTTCACACCGTCGTAAGGGGCTATGCCCCCTTAACCCTTGCATGCCCTTGTGGCGTGCAATATTTGTATTATATGGAGTATTACCTCCAATCATAATTGTGCGAGTGGTTAAATATTGCAAGTACAAAGGGCGTGCAATGGTTAAGGGGTCATATCACTTGCTACGGCCTGAACAGTGCACGCAGGGCCTGATGAATTACCTAGCAGGCGCGGATGGGGGAGGGGCTCCAGAGGTTCCGCAAGTGGTGGAGGGGCGGTTGTAGGGGGTGCTGCGGGTGGGGCTGGTGCGGTGGTGTTGTGCGTGAGGGAGGGGCGGGTGCGCGGGTGGCGTAGGTGGGGTCCAGAGCCACCGTGGGTGGGGGAGGAGTGGTTATGGGGGTGTCGCGGGTGGGGGAGGGGTGGTTACAGGGGTGGGTGGGGGAGGGGCGGGTGCTGAGGTGTTGCAGGTGGGAGAGGGGGTGGGGGAGGGGCGGGTTCGGTGGTGCCGCGGGTGGGGGAGGGAGTGTATGTGCTGTGGCTTTGGGGTTGAGGAATGTCGGAGGGGACTGGAGGGTTGTGCATGGGGGAATGGTGTGTGCAAGGGCTAGGGGGATGGTAGAGGGTGGTGAAAGGTGGAGGCTATTGGGGGGGGAGTGGAGTATGCGGATGGGGAAGGGTGTGTTGAGGCGCAGGGGGTGGTGGAGGGGTTTTGTATATGTTGAAGGAGGGTGCAAGGTATGGGGCTAGCTTGGAAGGCTCGTGAGGATGTGGCGGGTGTAGCACTGGTGGGTGTGTTGTTGTTGGGGGGTGTAAAAATAAAATTGTGTGTGTTTTGGATTTGAAAGGGGGTGGGTGCAGTGAGGTGTGTCTGTATGCTGCTGTCTTTTTGTAATGTAGGTAGTGCCTGCTAGCGGGTACGGATAGTGTAGAATGTGGTTAATGTGGTGGATGGGTGGTTGCAAAAGGGGGCTGTAGATGGGGGGGTGGTTTCTGAGTTGCTGTTGCAAATGGGGTATGTACATGCTGTGAGTGGTGGATGGCTGGCTGTGGGGGTGGGATGGAAATGGTGGAGGGGGTAGGGATGTGCTCTGTGTGATGAAGGAACGGGTGGTGGAGAGGTGGGTTCTGAGAGGGTGAAGCGTATGTCAGAGGGGGTTCCAAGGTGGCAGTGGCGGTGGTAAGTCAGGTGGTGAAGGTTTAGGGGTGGTGGTTGTATGTGATAGGTTGTGGGGGGTTAGTGTAGGAATGTGGAGGCTGGTGAAGGTATTGTGGTTAGTGGAGAGGTAGTTGTGAGGGGTAAGTGTTTTGGGGTGTATGATCAGGCGTGGGCAAGATTGTGGTTGGGGGGCGGTGACTGTATATGGTGCGGCCGGGTGATGGATAGGGGAGGGGACTGGAGGTGTTGTGCTTGGGGGAGTTGTGGGTGTGGTGGGCCGGGGGATGGTGGCGGGTGATGGAAAGTGCCATGGATGATGGAGGGCCACATGAAGTGGCTGTGGGGAGGGTATTGGGGGATGTGGCATGTACAGGGGAGGCTGGGGGAGTGGGGTAGGTGGATTGGGAAGGTTGTGTTCAGGTGTAGGGGGTGGTGGAGGGGTGGGGTATTTGTGTAAGGTGGGTGGCAGGTATGGGGCTAGTTTATTTGGGGAATGTCCTTGGGAGTAGCAGTGTGTGTTGCATAGGTGGGTGCATTGTGGGTGGGGGTTAGCAAATTGACCTGTGTGTGGTTTGGATTAGAAAGGGAGAGGATGGAGTGAGGTGCAGTTTCAGAGGGGATGCAGGGGATGCTAAAGGGGCTTCATAGGTGGTGCTGGGGTGGAGTGGCAGTTTGTTTACGGTCGGGTGCGGAGGTTTGTATGTGATTGGTTATGGGGGGTTTAGTGCTGGATTGTGGTGGGTGGTGAAAGTACTGTGGTTGTTGGAGTAGTGTTTGCGAGGGGTACGTAGATTAGGGTGGGGTCCCCGAGATGCTGTGGCTGCTGGATGACGGGACTTGGCCAAGAGGTGTGGGTACCAGGGGGATGAGAAAGGTTGCGTGAGGGTGGTATGGGTGGGGGAGGTCCACATGTGCTGGGCGGGTGGATGTGGGAGGGCATTGGGGGGTGTAGTGTGTACTGGGAAGAAGGGGGTAGGCAGATGGGGAAGGGTGTGTTAAGGTGCAGGGGGTGATGGAGGGGTTGTGTATTTATGGAAGGTGGGTGTTAGATATGCTTGGGGGATGTCCTTGTGGGGTGCGGTGGGTGGTGTACAGGCGAAGTTGTGGTGAGTGGGCTTTGATGTTTGCTTGGAGTTGTGGTTGTGCGAGGGTGGTGTTTGTTGCTGTGGTGTGTGGGTTAGGTGTGCATGAGGTGTAGTGGTTGTGTGGGGGTATTTTATGGATGGAGAAAGGGTTTTCAGTTTGCTGGGGGTGGTGGAGGTTGCCTGCATGTTGTAGTTGGCAGGGGTATTCTTGTGTGTGAAGGAGAAGAGGTTACTGTGGTGGGGAGAGTGGTGGTGGCTCAGGTGTGATGGTGTTCCTCACGTGGAAGGTGCGCTGTACACCTTTGCGGCTGTACCTTATGTAGCTGTAGAGATGTGCCCTGTGGGCACATCTGTGGTGGTGTCCCTAGCTGGGGACAGCGCTGGGGCAGCTTGTCTGTCCCCAGCGCTGGGTGCGTGGCGGCGGGTGTCCGGTGCAGGGATTACCCTTTTCCCTGCGCCGGACCAGAGGCTTTTGAATCTTGGCGCCCTCCGGGAGCCAATCGCGGCTCCCGGAGCGGCAGCTAATCAGAGAGGGACGCGGCGAGCCAATCGGCGCTCGCCGCGTCATAGGCCCCGCCCCCGGCATCTGACGTCAGACGCCGGGCGGGAGCCGAAGAGACCGCGCGCGCGGAAGAGCGCGAAGAAAGAAGACGGGCGGGAGCAGCGGAGATCGTCGGCGCGCAGGAGCGCAGAAGATAGTCCGGCGCGGAGGAGAAGACGACGGCCGTGGGAAGAAGAGCTCCGGTGGCCGCTGAAGAGGCCGGAAGATGTCGGGCTCCGGGAAGATGTCCAGCGGCGGCTGGACGCGGCGAAGAGACGGCGGCGCCGCTGGCCAGGACGGGCCAGCGGCAGAAGAATGCATCCAGGCCGAGAAGGCTGCAGTGGTGGGAAGCAATTGAGCTGTGCAGTTCCCCACTGCAGCCTTCTCCACCGCAGGTAGGCCCTTCTAAGGTGCCCCCTTCTCTCCTCCCTAGACCACCGGGTGTTCAGGCATTAGGCCCGTGGGCAGAGTCAGGCCCTCTCGGCCTGTGGGCATTCAGTCGGGCCCTCCCGGCCCGTGGGCACAAGCGTGGTCGGCTCTCTGGGTCCAAGGCCACGTGCAGCCGGGGTTCCACCCGGCCCGTGGCCCAAGTACCCAGACCCGACCACATTGGTAGGGGTTTTGGGCATTAGGCCCAAGCCACCTCAAAGCGCCGCAGTAGGTGGGCACTAGGCCCGGGGGCAGTTCAGGCATTAGGCCTGTGGGGACGTTAGAGGGCAGTAGGCCCTAGTGTATTTGTGGCCAATTAGGGATACATTAAGGTGACCTTGGGCACAAGGCCCAGGTCACCCAACGGGCAGCAAGTTAGGCGGGCGCTAGGCCCGTGGGCGAAGTCAGGCCTCCGGCCTGTGTGCAGTTAGGGGGCGCTAGGCCCAGTGAATAAGAGCCCCCGAGGTGAGTACAGGTGGCCCTGGGCACTAGGCCCAGGCCACCTCGAGGTATTTAGGAAGGCAGAGCTGAGGCCCACATGAGGGAAGGCGCAGGAGGTGGGTAGGCCGTGCGGTGCCCACCCCCTTCCAGCGGCAGATAGGGATTAAAAAGGGACAGCACCGTTTTATATTGTATTTCCGATGTGTGTTGTTACCGTGCAGGGCGAGTTGCTGTTATAATGTTTGTGCATAGTTATGTCGCACCACACCCACAGAGCTAGTTTGAGGGCTCTGCCGTTATAGTTAGTATAAGGTGTGACACTAGGTCTAGTTAGGCCCTGCACGGCTGTTTCTTTCTTTTGCCTCCTTACAGGGACCTGTACTGGAGAAGATCGGAGTACCGGAGTGTAAGACGGTGAGTAACCACGGTCTGAGTGTTTGGTTGTGTTTCTTTCTATCTCCCTTCCTTCAGGGCAACGGTGAGCCTTGCACGGCTGTGCAAGGCGGAATTTCCACCTGGTGCGAAAGTGCCGATAGGTGAAATTCGGGCTCTGAGGCGGACGCCAATGATGACCCCCACCTAGCCCGAAAGCACTATTTTTCTAGAGGTCGGAGGGCGTTTCGGTCCACAGGTAGGAGGACGGCACTCAGCAATCTCTTTCCTCCTAGGTCGTCGTGTCCGGGTCCGACGGAAGAGTTGCCAGGTCCGTTGAATGTTCCGGTACCTGAAGGTGAGAGAGAGCGGCGCCTGGTGAGTACAGAGTCTACACCTGCACGGCAGCAGGCACCACCACCACCCCGCAGCCGCCCCTCTCACATAGCTATGGGTGTGCACTCCCTGACTGCTGCCGTGAGACAATGATTCGGCTGCAGAGGGAGGGAGCGCCGGGTACTACAGGAATGCTTCAGGTGTATTGGTCCGTCCTGTGGCAGGTCTGCAGCACTTGGTCTGTCCCTTGTGAGCGGCGGCATGCCTCCACACTGTGTTCCTGGGGCCAGGGGGATGTGATGGGGCTGCTACGTGCGTGTGTCCCCAGGGCAGCGGACTGGCGGTGAGCCGCAGGGAATATGCGACTACGGGTGTGCGCTCCCTGACTGCTGCAGAGGGAGGGAGCGCCGAGTGTATTGTTCCGTCCCATCTGCAGCGCTTGGTCTGTCCTCCACACTGTGTTCCTGGGGCGGTGGGCTGGCGGTGAGGCGCAGGGAATATGCGGCTACGGGTGTGCACTCCCTGACTGCTGCAGAGGGAGGGAGGGCCGGGTGTATTGTTCCGTCCCATCTGCAGCGCTTGGTCTGTCCTCCACACTGTGTTCCTGGGGCGGCAGGCTGGCGGTGAGCCGCAGGCAATGGGCATTAGTCAGTGTGTGATCCGTGTGGTGGGCCGCTGAACATAATCCCCGCTGCCTCCCTGGCACCTTTCCCCCCCAGTGGCTGTATGCGGCAATCGGTGGCATGGGGGAGGATAAGGGAGGTGGTCCGGCATGGGGTGTAAGGGGGTACGCATGGTGTGTACCCGGCAGAGGTGTGGGTTCCATCCACCTGCTGCTTGCTTCCATGCATCCTTAGTATACCCTGTCTGTAAACCTGTCTCTGCTGTTGCCATAGCCCATGGAGGTGCATTAGCCTCCGCCCAGCTCTGTGACTCCGCCCAGCGTTACGGCCAGGCACAGAGTCACAGATCTGGGCTATTATATAGGAGATATATATATTTTTTTCAATAAATGAACAGTACATCTTTAATGTACCTGCCTTCACAATTTCATTACAAGCCTTAGAACCCACTCCAGAGTGCTCTAAATAGGAATGATTTCATTTGAACAGATATGTATACATTGATCCAGCAAGCTCTATTTAGTTAACAACTAAAACAAATCCACTTATTTGGCTGACATGATTACCCACAAGCAAATCCATACAGCCTAGTACTGTAGCTTGTTTAACTGGTAGACTGTTGTATGTTTATTTTACATTTTTCATGGAGAGGTTTTATTTGAACATAATGCAAATAAAGATTTTAAATACTTTTTTTTTTACACATTTTATTTAGAACAACAGATACATAGAAAGAAAAGCTTGATGTACACTACAAAACCTATGCCCGAAAAAAGTGAATAAATAAGCACAAAAGCATAACCCCCAGACATAACTAACAGCAAAAGAGACAAATAAAATTAAGAATTATACCAGTAATGCATAGGGCTGTACTGTCAAGATAGTAAATACTGCAGTGGTGAGTGTGATGTTCAATTTCTTTGTTTAGATGTATGCAATTTGTTCCTGGGAAATATGTTTCAGAGTCCAGAGGTAGCAGCGACAGGTGGTGTTCAGAGAATGGTTTCCTATCTGCTCTCCCTTTTCTCTTTCCTCCTGGCAATGTCAGTGCAGATACTTTTCCTCCAGCTCCTTTTATTTATCATCACGGATTTTGACTGCAGACTTCATTTACATGTGTAGACGATTTTGTGTATAGTGTGTGTACATGCATATACTGTATAAATAAATATACACCTATGTATAAATGTATACACGTATGCTGATACACTCACCCATCCATATGCACCTGTAAACTATCATTGCAGCATCCCTGAACTTGTCTACTGTACCCACCGACTATTGTAAAGGCTTTTGCCAGCGCTGACTGCAGTCAGAGGTGCATCTAGGGTCCCTGGCGCCCCTGGCAAAGTAAGGGACTGGTGCACCCCCCCATATTCGAAATAGGGAAGGCGTATATGCAAAAAAGGGGCATGATGTTGTCGAAAAGGGACATGACCGCACAATGGGGGTGATTCCGAGTTGTTCGCTCGCTAGCAGATTTTAGCAGCATTGCACACGCTATGGGAGTGTATCTTAGCTTAGCAGAATAGCGAACGAAAGATTAGCAGAATTGCGATTAGAAATTTCTTAGCAGTTTCTGAGTAGCTCCAGACCTACTCACAGATTGCGATCAGCTCAGGCCGTTTTGTTCCTGGTTTGACGTCACACACACGCCAAGCGTTCGGCCAGCCACTCCCCCGTTTCTCCAGACACTCCCGAGTTTTTCCCAGACACGCCTGCGTTTTTCCGCACACTCCCAGAAAACGGACAGTTTCTGCCCAGAAACACCCACTTCCTGTCAATCACACTCCGATCACTTCAACGATGAAAATTCTTCGTTCGGACGTGAGTAAATCTACTAAGTTTTGTGCTAAAATACTTAGCGCATGCGCACTGCGTACCATGCGCATGCGCATTTTTGCCTTAATCGCTCGGTTGCGAAAATCGGCAACGAGCGAACAACTCGGAATGACCCCCAATATTACTCCCAATTCAAATTACGTTACATAGTAGTAACCCCTTATACACATTATGTCACACACTAGTGCCCCTTACACATCATGCCCACACAGTAATCCTTGTCACAATGTGAAGATATAAGCAGTGCATGGCGCGGCCAAGGAGGGGCATCACCCGGCGATGCCACCCACGGCCATGGGGTATAATGAAATATTAATGGCAGTGAAAAGGTATCTATGCGCACTAACTAGTAGTGGTGATGTAGTGATATATTAAGAAAACCATTCTAGTAGTTTATTTTGAGTATCTTCACTGTGGGGCATTGCGGTGCCAAACACCGGCACCAACTCCTGGCTGCTGTGCGAACCACCAGGCCATGCAATGCCACTACTAAGTGAGTCCACCCATTGGCTGAGGATGTCACTGCTGGTCGGCGCCCCCTCCTCGGCTGGCGCCCCTGGCGAGTGCCATCCTGGCCAATGGGTAGATACACCCCTGACTGCAGTTGTATGGTAATTATCTAGCTTGTGTGTATTGTGATGTTATGTATTTTCTATGCTATTTGATTGCATTTTATCTGTGTATGCACTCTGCAAGGTGTTGCAGACGCTTTGTGGTGCCCCATTAATAAAGTAATCATCAGCTTCATCTATCTTCAGCTCTTCAAATTTAGTAAGACTATCTAGTAATGAGGTTGAAATAGATGCCACTTGAAGTCTGCTTTCCCTTTTAAGGTGAGTATAATAAGCTTACAGTGTTACATATTAAGCATCATAGCAAGAGAGACTGTTTGAATTCTGATTTTTATAATTTTTTTGGTCATTTTTTTAGGAATAAAATACCCTCTATAATATCCAAGATTATGGGCCTGATTCTGAGTCGCCTGCTATGTCCATGTCGGATGTAGGTAAGTAGGGTTTTACTGCACATGCATCTAAGTTCTACCATGCATGTGTCACAATTGTGTTGGTATGGCACCACATTGGTGATGGGTGGTTGCTATTCAGACGGACAGAGAGGATCTGTTGTATGGGCGTGTTGCTTACACAGACATTTACTCGCTCAAATTGGAGGCCATACTCAGGAGAATATGTACCTAGTGTAGGGCTGGTGCACGTTTTGATGGTAGCATCTAAAAATGCACCACGTATGATTGCAGCGTCTCGACCTGCTCAAAGTGGGCGTCTCTCTGTCCTTGCACATTCATCTACACAGATGTACACAAGGGAAGTACTGGTAAAGGTATTAGCATAAAGTCGCAGATGTGCAACTGGCAAAAGCTGCACACTCGCCGCCCATTGATCCAACTCAAAATCAAGCCCTATGACAGCAACCACATTGGAGTCAAACCAGAGGTAGAATGAATAGGAATTAGTGCAGAAAAGTGGGAACTGAAACCATTCCTTGATTTAAAACAAACCCCTATAAATTATTTAAATCACTTTATAACTGACTCATAGCTCATTAAACACTTAAATACATTTAGAACAATAAAGAATTTACATTGAAAGCAAGAACAATCCTGTCCCAGGAGGAACTTTGATTGTTGGGGGCTTCTGGCAAATGCCCTTTCATCTCTGCTGATAATCCAGCCAATCAGGGAGTACACCTTAGACATACATTACCTGTTCTGTCGCAGACAAAGCCTGAGTATTCTGCATATACTGTAGAAGAAACACATACTGTGCTGTTGGCTTTCCCTCCACCAAGGCATCAGGCCAAAAGCTTCTGAAAAGCATCTGTCGAAGGATTCATCAGTGGGCGTATCTTCAAGTACAGTGGGGTCCCTGGCATTGTCATACATACACATACATTATAAGGCAAGTGTGGGGGGGTGTACTCTGTAAAAGTGACATATTAAGCTTTCACCTGGTTTAGGTATTGCCCTAAGCATGATACATGAGTCCTGTATTAACTGCAATAATCCAGTCTGAAAGAGTAACAGCAGCATAATCAATCTGTTAAATGTAGTAAAAACGTTTCATTTCCATCAGGAGAAAAATCATCTACATATTTTACATTTCATGCTGTGCGTTTCTGCTATAAACACATTATAAGTCTTTGATTTTCTCTTAATGCTGGCTCTAACAAAATAAAACCATTGACATATTGTGGAAATGTTTTTTTCGTATGGCAAAACAACTGAGAATGCAGCACACTGTCTGATTACTTAGCTAGACCGTTGTTTTTCTGAGAAATTCTCTACTGGCAGCTGCTGTAAATAGTACATGTTGCATTGTGAAAATTTCAACCTATGTTGCCCACCGTGGGCTAATTTACACCGGCCCATGGAGCTGAGAGGGGATGAATGCAGAATGTTTCCATAGAAACAGTCAATACAAAAGTGAGAACAGAGGCAATACATAGTCGAGAATAAGCTTTGATTTCTGAGTCAGATGCTCTCTTGAGATCCTATGTTGTATCTGTCCCAAAGGATCAGGCATGTACCAGAGAAGCCATGGATTAAACACCACTCATGGTTCATTTTGGGAAACTGTCTGCACTGCTGGATCGGCGCCGTTTCCAGAGATTTTCCATAATTCTCCTCCAACTACTGCTCGGAAAGACCTCCTGAACTCTTCATTCTTCCAGGTGTAGATGAAAGGGTTAAGCACAAATAGAAGACAAAGCAAAAGCCAGCTGCATATCTCAATGCTTTGGGGTAGTGGCTGGAGCAGGCCATAGAGGACTGACCAAGCAAAGGGCTCTGTGGTCAGTGTGAAAACACAGCAAACAATCAAGACATATAGACCCAAACGTTTATCTTTGCGAGGGCACGCACAAGGGAGATTGTGAACTACTTGGAAGTTGAGAACACTCACCCGCTTCAGGCTCACCTGCACTTTTCTAAAAATGCGGAAATAACAATGAAAAAGGATTATTGTTTGGCTTAACACGGTGACAGCAGAAAGTATGGCTGTATAGAAACTGGACACTGGGACCTCATGGCCCCAAAATACATAAAGTTTTATTGTTGGGCATGGGAAGGTAACTTCAAGTGGCCTCTGTCCAAAGAGCCAAGGAAGGAGAAACGCAAGAGGCAGAACCCAAGCCATGGCAATCATCCACTCCGTGTTCCTCTTCTGATACACAGTATGGTATACTGTTGGCAGTTTGGTGATGAGCACAAAGCGGTTTAATGCAATGAGAGAGTGGGATAAGAGGGAAACGGTCATCCAAAGGAAAAATACCCCCTCCATGAAGACCCTGTAAGTGGGGTTCTCCAGACGGCCAGTGGAAATTAATATTGCTTCTTGAGGCATCCAAAAAGCACAGACTAGAAGATCAGAAACACATCCATTCACAATGAAAGCATTACTAGTTGTCTTGAGTTTCTTGAAGGAGCAAACCAGGTAAATAACCAAAACATTGGCCAAAGTCCCAGAGACGGAGTAAACAGAGTATACAGTAGCCACCAAGGCACGTGTCCCCAGAAGTCTTTCGCAATGGTCCAGGGGAGACGTGATGTTGGTCATCCTGTAGAACTTGGAGCGGCCATCCCCACAGTAGATGCACGGAAAGAGAAAGGTAAAAAGGACACAGAGTGAAAGTGGATGTGTGAGAAAGAGCAAGAGAGTGAAGCAAGCAGTGAGAGAGGGAGAGCGTATACGAGATTGAGGAGGGAGGGGGTGACAGGGCTGTGACAGCTCTCAGTGTTATACTCTCAGCTCACTTTACGTCTTTGTTACTTTATACTCTTAGAAAAAAGATTTTGTAATGGATTATTCAACAGGTTCTGAGGTAGAGAATGGGGAGTTGATTCGGCAGTAAATGTAAAATGGATTTCTTTCTTCTATCTTTCACCACAGTAATGTGTTCGGATGTAGATATAGAAAACAACTGATCCACAAAACATCCAATGTTGCATTTTAAGCAAGGAAATGAGAAAAACATGGCATTTATTTGGCAATTACTGCACATACTAGGGGGATGATGGTGAGTGATCACTGCTACAGATTGTGTAGAGAATTTTACATGAAATAACTTGGCGCACTCCCATATACGCACTTACACCAATCTATACTCAGAGTATTGGAAAGGGGAGGGAGAGGCGTTGTATGGAGAATCAGTAAGGGCGCATATACATCACTGAGCGGATCAGGACACAGATGCACAGAAGAAATACAAATTATTGGAAGTGCAAGTGGCGTATGACTGACATAGACCAGAGAATACAGTATGCTACAGGTGACAAGTGGCACATATTGTGCCATGCCTGTGCCTCAGCATATGGGTGTAGACACAATTTTATATGCAGCTGTATTAGGTGAAATTTATGCACAATTTACAGCTAACTCTGCATCTGGTGCTAAGTTGCTAACAGTTTATTCTTGTGAGAAGTATTCTCCTAGATGCTGAAGTTCTATTATATTGCTGCTGTTATATGTGAATAGTTTACTAGTCTATTTTATATTTATATTGTTAGAATTGCTAAGTAATGATGGCACAAATGAATGGTTGCTGAACCTTTTGCACCTAGTACAGAGCCAATGCAAGTGTGTGCTCAAAATAATGATGGGTATAAACAGACACGTACACCAAGGGACACTGCAGCCCAGGCATGGGATGGCGGGACAGTATCTGAAAATGCAGGACTACCCACGACAATCCTGACTGTTGGGAGGTACTGTATGGTGTATGCAATGTGTATGCAAATCATGGAGCATGGAGAGAGATAAAGTGGAGAGAAATAGAGGCCGAATTCAAATCTGATCATAGCAGCAAATTTGTTGGCTAATGGGCAAAACCATGTGCACTGCAGGTGTAGCAGATGTATAATTTACAGAGAGAGTCTGATTTGGGAAGGGTTATATTGTTTCTGTGCAGGATAAACACACCCCACCCAAATCTAACTCTCTCTGCACGTTATATCTGACCCTCTGCAGTGCACATGGTTTTGCCCATTAGCTATCAAATTTAGTGATGAGCACCGGAAATTTTTCGGGTTTTGTGTTTTGGTTTTGGGTTCGGTTCCGCGGCCGTGTTTTGGGTTCGAACGCGTTTTGGCAAAACCTCACCGAATTTTTTTTGTCGGATTCGGGTGTGTTTTGGATTCGGGTGTTTTTTTCAAAAAACCCTAAAAAACAGCTTAAATCATAGAATTTGGGGGTCATTTTGATCCCAAAGTATTATTAACCTCAATAACCATAATTTCCACTCATTTTCAGTCTATTCTGAACACCTCACACCTCACAATATTATTTTTAGTCCTAAAATTTGCACCGAGGTCGCTGGATGGCTAAGCTAAGCGACCCAAGTGGCCGACACAAACACCTGGCCCATCTAGGAGTGGCACTGCAGTGTCACGCAGGATGGCCCTTCCAAAAAACACTCCCCAAACAGCACATGACGCAAAGAAAAAAAGAGGCGCAATGAGGTAGCTGTGTGCGTAAGCTAATCGACCCTAGTGGCCGACACAAACACCTGGCCCATCTAGGAGTGGCACTGCAGTGTCACGCAGGATGGCCCTTCCAAAAAACACTCCCCAAACAGCACATGACGCAAAGAAAAAAAGAGGCGCAATGAGGTAGCTGTGTGAGTAAGCTAAGCGACCCTAGTGGCCGACACAAACACCTGGCCCATCTAGGAGTGGCACTGCAGTGTCACGCAGGATGGCCCTTCCAAAAAACACTCCCCAAACAGCACATGACGCAAAGAAAAAAAGAGGCGCAATGAGGTAGCTGTGTGAGTAAGCTAAGCGACCCTAGTGGCCGACACAAACACCTGGCCCATCTAGGAGTGTCACTGCAGTGTCACGCAGGATGGCCCTTCCGAAAAACACCCCCCAAACAGCACATGACGCAAAGAAAAATGAAAGAAAAAAGAGGTGCAAGATGGAATTGTCCTTGGGCCCTCCCACCCACCCTTATGTTGTATAAACAGGACATGCACACTTTAACCAACCCATCATTTCAGTGACAGGGTCTGCCACACGACTGTGACTGAAATGACGGGTTGGTTTGGACCCCCACCAAAAAAGAAGCAATTAATCTCTCCTTGCACAAACTGGCTCTACAGAGGCAAGATGTCCACCTCATCATCATCCTCCGATATATCACCGTGTACATCCCCCTCCTCACAGATTATCAATTCGTCCCCACTGGAATCCACCATCTCAGCTCCCTGTGTACTTTGTGGAGGCAATTGCTGCTGGTCAATTGATTATAATTCATTTTAATGAACATCATCTTCTCCACATTTTCTGGATGTAACCTCGTACGCCGATTGCTGACAAGGTGAGCGGCGGCACTAAACACTCTTTCGGAGTACACACTTGTGGGAGGGCAACTTAGGTAGAATAAAGCCAGTTTGTGCTAGGGCCTCCAAATTGCCTCTTTTTCCTGCCAGTATAAGTACGGACTGTCTGACGTGCCTACTTGGATGCGGTCACTCATATAATCCTCCACCATTCTTTCAATGGGGAGAGAATCATATGCAGTGACAGTAGACGACATGTCCGTAATCGTTGGCAGGTCCTTCAGTCCGGACCAGATGTCAGCATCAGCAGTCGCTCCAGACTGCCCTGCATCACCGCCAGCGGGTGGGCTCGGAATTCTGAGCCTTTTCCTCGCACCCCCAGTTGCGGGAGAATGTGAAGGAGGAGATGTTGACAGGTCGCGTTCCGCTTGACTTGGCAATTTTGTCACCAGCAGTTCTTTGAACCCCAGCAGACTTGTGTCTGCCGGAAAGAGAGATCCAAGGTAGGTTTTAAATCTAGGATCGAGCACGGTGGCCAAAATGTAGTGCTCTGATTTCAACAGATTGACCACCCGTGAATCCTTGTTAAGCGAATTAAGGGCTCCATCCACAAGTCCCACATGCCTAGCGGAATCGCTCTGTGTTAGCTCCTCCTTCAATGTCTCCAGCTTCTTCTGCAAAAGCCTGATGAGGGGAATGACCTGACTCAGGCTGGCAGTGTCTGAACTGACTTCACGTGTGGCAAGTTCAAAAGGTTGCAGAACCTTGCACAACGTTGAAATCATTCTCCACTGCACTTGAGACAGGTGCATTCCACCTCCTATATCGTGCTCAGTTGTATAGGCTTGAATGGCCTTTTGCTGCTCCTCCAACCTCTGAAGCATATAGAGGGTTGAATTCCACCTTGTTACTACTTCTTGCTTCAGATGATGGCAGGGCAGGTTCAGGCGTTTTTGGTGGTGCTCCAGTCTTCTGTACGTGGTGCCTGTACGCCGAAAGTGTCCCGCAATTCTTCTGGCCACCGACAGCATCTCTTGCACGCCCCTCTCGTTTTTTAAATAATTCTGCACCACCAAATTCAAGGTATGTGCAAAACATGGGACGTGCTGGAATTTGCCCAGATTTAATGCACACACAATATTGCTGGCGTTGTCCGATGCCACAAATCCACAGGAGAGTCCAATTGGGGTAAGCCATTCCGCGATGATCTTCCTCAGTTGCCGTAAGAGGTTTTTAGCTGTGTGCGTATTCTGGAAAGCGGTGATACAAAGCGTAGCCTGCCTAGGAAAGAGTTGGCGTTTGCGAGATGCTGCTACTGGTGCCGCCGCTGCTGTTCTTGCGGCGGGAGTCCATACATCTACCCAGTGGGCTGTCACAGTCATATAGTCCTGAGTCTGCCCTGCTCCACTTGTCCACATGTCCGTGGTTAAGTGGACATTGGGTACAACTGCATTTTTTAGGACACTGGTGAGTCTTTTTCTGAGGTCTGTGTACATTTTCGGTATCGCCTGCCTAGAGAAATGGAACCTAGATGGTATTTGGTACCGGGGACACAGTACCTCCAACAAGTCTCTAGTTGCCTCTGCAGTAATGATGGATACCGGAACCACGTTTCTCACCGCCCAGGATGCCAAGGCCTCAGTTATCCGCTTTGCAGCAGGATGACTGCTGTGATATTTCATCTTCCTCGCAAAGGACTGTTGGACAGTCAATTGCTTGGTAGAAGTAGTAAAAGTGGTCTTACGAGTACGACTTCCCCTCTGGGATGACCATCGACTCCCAGCAGCAACAACAGCAGCGCCAGCAGCAGTAGGCGTTACACGCAAGGATGCATCGGAGGAATCCCAGGCAGGAGAGGACTCGTCAGAATTGCCAGTGACATGGCCTGCAGGACTATTGGCATTCCTGGGGTAGAAGGAAATTGACACTGAGGGAGTTGGTGGGGTGGTTTGCGTGAGCTTGGTTACAAGAGGAAGGGATTTACTGGTCAGTGGACTGCTTCCGCTGTCGCCCAAAGTTTTTGAACTTGTCACTGACTTATGATGAATGCGCTGCAGGTGACGTATAAGGGAGGATGTTCCGAGGTGGTTAACGTCCTTACCCCTACTTATTACAGCTTGACAAAGGCAATACACGGCTTGACAAATGTTGTCCGCATTTCTGTTGAAATACTTCCACACCGAAGAGCTGATTTTTTTGGTATTTTCACCAGGCATGTCAATGGCCCTATTCCTCCCACGGACAACAGGTGTCTCCCCGGGTGCCTGACTTAAACAAACCACCTCACCATCAGAATCCTCCTGGTCAATTTCCTCCCCAGCGCCAGCAACACCCATATCCTCCTCATCCTGGTGTACTTCAACACTGACATCTTCAATCTGACTATCAGGAACTGGACTGCGGGTGCTCCTTCCAGCACTTGCAGGGGGCGTGCAAATGGTGGAAGGCGCATGCTCTTCACGTCCAGTGTTGGGAAGGTCAGGCATCGCAAACGACACAATTGGACTCTCCTTGTGGATTTGTGATTTCGAAGAACGCACAGTTCTTTGCTGTGCTTTTGCCAGCTTGAGTCTTTTCATTTTTCTAGCGAGAGGCTGAGTGCTTCCATCCTCATGTGAAGCTGAACCACTAGCCATGAACATAGGCCAGGGCCTCAGCCGTTCCTTGCCACTCCGTGTGGTAAATGGCATATTGGCAAGTTTACGCTTCTCCTCCGACAATTTTATTTTAGATTTTTGAGTCCTTTTTTTACTGATATTTGGTGTTTTGGATTTTACATGCTCTGTACTATGACATTGGGCATCGGCCTTGGCAGACGACGTTGCTGGCATTTCATCATCTCGGCCATGACTAGTGGCAGCAGCTTCAGCACGAGGTGGAAGTCGATCTTGATCTTTCCCTATTTTTGGAACCTCAACATTTTTGTTCTCCATATTTTAATAGGCACAACTAAAAGGCACCTCAGGTAAACAATGGAGATGGATGGATACTAGTATACTTATGGATTGACGAGCGACTGCCAACACAGAGGTAGCTACAGCCGTGGACTACCGTACTGCATCTGCTGCTAATATAGACTGGATGATGATATAAAAAAATAAGATTTTACTTACCGATAAATCTATTTCTCGTAGTCCGTAGTGGATGCTGGGGACTCCGTCAGGACCACGGGGGGATTAGCGGCTCCGCAGGAGACAGGGCACAAAAATAAAGCTTTAGGATCAGGTGGTGTGCACTGGCTCCTCCCCCTATGACCCTCCTCCAAGCCTCAGTTAGGATACTGTGCCCGGATGAGCGTACACAATAAGGAAGGATTTTGAATCCCGGGTAAGACTCATACCAGCCACACCAATCACACCGTACAACTTGTGATCTGAACCCAGTTAACAGTATGACAACGTAGGAGCCTCTGAACAGACGGCTCACAACAATAACAACCCGATTTTTTTGTAACAATAACTATGTACAAGTATTGCAGACAATCCGCACTTGGGATGGGCGCCCAGCATCCACTACGGACTACGAGAAATAGATTTATCGGTAAGTAAAATCTTATTTTCTCTAACGTCCTAGTGGATGCTGGGGACTCCGTCAGGACCATGGGGATTATACCAAAGCTCCCAAACGGGCGGGAGAGTGCGGATGACTCTGCAGCACCGAATGAGAGAACTCCAGGTCCTCTTTAGCCAGGGTATCAAATTTGTAGAATTTTACAAACGTGTTCTCCCCCGACCACGTAGCTGCTCGGCAGAGTTGTAATGCCGAGACCCCTCGGGCAGCCGCCCAGGATGAGCCTGTTGGTATAGTGCGATGGATCGATACCATAGGTGTGCAGTGGGGAGCCTTAGATAAAGTATTACCTCAGGAGTTACCTTGTATACAGACAGAACGAGACTTGAGATGTATATCTTGTTTATATAGTACTGAAATAGCAGGATCAATACAACAGGTTTCAGTATCATCAGCTTATGTCCTTCTCCCTCAGAGACTCTTCTAGAATAGACAACATGTGAGGTAAAACAAACAAGTACATAACATATGCAACAGACAAACACTACATCTCTGTAACTATACAGCGCCATCTGCTGCCCCTGTACGGTAACTACATGCATATAAACGAAACCATAGTCTGTTGTCCATATTTCAACACCCCTTCTCAACAGACTGGGTTTCTTCAGTTAGACCCATCTTTGACGTAAGTCTCCAATGTCTCTCTCTGGTAAGAGGCTTGGTCATGATATCAGCTGTCATATCTTCTGTTGGGCAATAGTTCAACTCTATAAGACCTTGTTCCTGTAGATCCCTCAGGAAGTGATGCTTGACATCAATGTGCTTGGTTCTTGGGTTCACTCTTTCTGTTTGCGCTAATGCAAGGCATCCTTGATTATCCTCATATATCTTAATAGGTCCTTCTTGAGGCATTCCTAGGTCTGATAGTAGTTGCATTAACCATACCACTTCTTGACTGAGTGTGAATGTTCCATCACCTTCTCTTGAGATTTGCATTCCCAAGTAATGCGTTATGTGGCCGAGGTCTTTTGTTTCAAACTGACTGTTTAGTTCTTGTAACAATTCAACTTCGTCCCCTTCTTGTTCGAAACAAACTAGCAAATCGTCCACGTAAATTAATACATAGAACCATCTTTCCTCTATCAACTTTGTATAGAGACATGGGTCTGCTTTGCTTCTGATGAATCCCTTTTCTGTCAGAACTCCATTTATCTTTGTATTCCATGCTCTTGCTGCTTGTTTAAGACCATATATACTCTTGTTCAGTTTACATACGTGAACAGAGCCCACCTTCCTTGTGGAATGGGCCTTGACAGATTTCGGCTGTGGCAGGCCTGCCACAGAATGTGCAAGTTGAATTGTGCTACAGATCCAACGAGCAATCGTCTGCTTAGAAGCAGGAGCACCCAGCTTGTTGGGTGCATACAGTATGAACAGCGAGTCAGATTTTCTGACTCCAGCCGTCCTTGAAATATATATTTTCAATGCCCTGACAACGTCCAGCAACTTGGAATCCTCCAAATCGCTAGTAGCCGCAGGCACCACAATAGGCTGGTTCAGGTGAAACGCTGACACCACCTTAGGCAGAAAATGAGGACGCGTCCGCAGTTCTGCCCTGTCCGAATGGAAAATCAGATATGGGCTTTTATACGATAAAGCCGCCAATTCTGACACTCTCCTGGCTGAAGCCAGGGCCAGTAGCATGGTTACTTTCCATGTAAGATATTTCAAATCCGCCGATTTGAGTGGCTCAAACCAATGGGATTTGAGAAAATCCAAAACTACATTAAGGTCCCACGGAGCCACTGGGGGCACAACCGGGGGCTGTATATGTAGTACTCCTTTTACAAAAGTCTGGACTTCAGGAACTGAAGCCAATTCTTTCTGGAAGAAAATCGACAGGGCCGAAATTTGAACCTTAATGGACCCCAACTTGAGGCCCATAGACAATCCTGTTTGCAGGAAATGTAGGAATCGACCCAATTGAAATTCCTCCGTGGGGGCCTTCCTGGCCTCACACCACGCAACATATTTTCTCCAAATGCGGTGATAATGTTGTGCAGTCACCTCCTTCCTGGCTTTTACCAGTGTAGGAATGACCTCTTCCGGAATGCCTTTTTCCCTTAGAATTCGGCGTTCAACCGCCATGCCGTCAAACGCAGCCGCGGTAAGTCTTGGAATAGACACGGTCCCTGCTGAAGCAGGTCCCGTCTTAGAGGTAGAGGCCACGGATCTTCCGTGAGCATCTCCTGAAGTTCCGGGTACCAAGTTCTTCTTGGCCAATCCGGAGCCACAAGTATCGTTCTCACTCCCCTTTGCCGTATAATTCTCAGTACTTTTGGTATGAGAGGCAGAGGAGGAAACACATACACTGACTGGAACACCCACGGCGTTACCAGAGCGTCCACAGCTATTGCCTGAGGGTCTCTTGACCTGGCGCAATACCTGTCCAGTTTTTTGTTGAGGCGAGACGCCATCATGTCCACCTTTGGTTTTTCCCAACGGTTCACAATCATGTGGAAGACTTCTGGATGAAGTCCCCACTCTCCCGGGTGTAGATCGTGTCTGCTGAGGAAGTCTGCTTCCCAGTTGTCCACTCCCGGAATGAACACTGCTGACAGTGCTATCACATGATCTTCCGCCCAGCGAAGAATCCTTGCAGCTTCTGCCATTGCTCTCCTGCTTCTTGTGCCGCCCTGTCTGTTTACGTGGGCGACTGCCGTGATGTTGTCCGACTGGATCAACACCGGCTGACCCTGAAGCAGGGGTTTTGCCAGGCTTAGAGCATTGTAAATCGCTCTTAGCTCCAGTATATTTATGTGAAGAGACATCTCCAGGTTTGACCATACTCCCTGGAAGTTTCTTCCCTGTGTGACCGCTCCCCAGCCTCTCAGACTGGCATCCGTGGTCACCAGGACCCAGTCCTGTATGCCGAATCTGCGGCCCTCTAACAGATGAGCACTCTGCAACCACCACAGAAGAGACACCCTTGTCCGTGGCGACAAGGTTATCCGCTGATGCATCTGCAGATGCGATCCGGACCATTTGTCCAGCAGATCCCACTGAAAAGTTTGTGCGTGGAATCTGCTGAATGGAATCGCTTCGTAAGTAGCCACCATCTTTCCCAGGACTCTTGTGCATTGATGCACAGACACTTTCCCTGGTTTTAGGAGGTTCCTGACAAGTTCGGATAACTCCTTGGCTTTCTCCTCCGGAAGAAACACCTTTTTCTGAACCGTGTCCAGAATCATTCCCAGGAACAGCAGACGTGTCGTCGGGGTCAATTGAGATTTTGGAAAATTCAGAATCCACCCGTGCTGTTGCAGCACTATTTGGGTTAGTGCTACTACGTCCCCCAGCTGTTCCCTGGACCTTGCCCTTATCAGGAGATCGTCCAAGTAAGGGATAATTAATACGCCTTTTCTTCGTAGAAGAAACATCATTTCGGCCATTACCTTGGTAAAGACCCGAGGTGCCGTGGACAATCCAAACGGCAGCGTCTGAAACTGATAATGACAGTTTTGCACCACGAACCTGAGGTACCCTTGATGTGAAGGGCAAATTGGGACATGCAGGTAAGCATCCTTGATGTCCAGGGACACCATAAAGTCCCCTTCTTCCAGATTCGCTATCACTGCTCTGAGTGACTCCATCTTGAACTTGAATTTTTGTATGTACAGGTTCAAAGATTTCAGATTTAGAATAGGTCTTACCGAGCCGTCCGGCTTCGGTACCACAAATAGTGTGGAATAATACCCCTTTCCCTGTTGTAGGAGGGGTACCTTGACTATCACCTGCTGAGAATACAGCTTGTGAATGGCTTCCAATACCGTCGCCCTGTCTGAGGGAGACGTTGGCAGAGCAGACTTTAGGAACCGGCGAGGGGGAGACTTCTCGAATTCCAACCTGTAACCCTGAGATATTATCTGCAGGATCCAGGGGTCCACCTGTGAGCAAGCCCACTGCGCGCTGAAATTCTTGAGTCGACCCCCCACCGTTTCTGAGTCCGCTTGTAAAGCCCCAGCGTCATGCTGAGGGCTTTGCAGAACCCGCGGAGGGCTTCTGTTCCTGGGAAGGAGCTGCTTGCTGCCCTCTCTTACCCTTTCCTCTGCCTCGGGGCAGATATGACTGTCCTTTTGCCCGCTTGTTCTTATAGGACCGAAAGGACTGCGGCTGAAAAGACGGTGTCTTTTTCTGTTGGGAGGGGTCTGAGGTAAAAAGGTGGATTTCCCGGCCGTTGCCGTGGCCACCAGATCCGATAGACCGACGCCAAATAATTCCTCCCCTTTATACGGCAATACTTCCATATGCCGTTTGGAATCCGCATCACCTGACCACTGTCGTGTCCATAAACTTCTTCTGGCAGATATGGACATCGCACTTACTCTCGATGCCAGAGTGCAAATATCCCTCTGAGCATCTCGCATATAAAGAAAAGCATCCTTTAATTGCTCTAAAGTCTGTAAAATACTGTCCCTATCCAGGGTATCAATATTTTCAGTCAGGGAATCCGACCAGACCACCCCAGCACTGCACATCCAGGCTGAGGCGATGGCTGGTCGCAGTATAACACCAGTATGTGTGTATATACTTTTTAGGGTAGTTTCCAGCCTCCTATCAGCTGGATCCTTGAGGGCGGCCGTATCAGGAGACGGTAACGCCACTTGTTTTGATAAGCGTGTGAGCGCCTTATCCACCTTAGGGGGTGTTTCCCAGCACGCCCTAACCTCTGGCGGGAAAGGGTATAATGCTTTTTTGAAATTAGCCCTTTTCTATCTGGGTTAACCCACGCTTCATCACATACATCATTCAATTCGTCTGATTCAGGAAAAACTACAGGTAGTTTTTTTCACCCCCCACATAATACCCCTTTTTGTGGTACTTGTAGTATCAGAGATATGCAAAGCCTCCTTCATTGCCGTGATCATATAACGTGTGGCCCTACTGGAAAATACGTTTGTTTCTTCACCGTCGACACTAGATTCAGTGTCCGTGTCTGGGTCTGTATCGACCGACTGAGGTAAAGGGCGTTTTACAGCCCCTGACGGTGTCTGAGACGCCTGGGCAGGTACTAACTGGTTTGAGGGCCGTCTCATGTCGTCAACTGATTTTTGTGTGCTGACATTATCACGTAATTCCATAAACAAAGCCATCCATTCCGGTGTCGACTCCCTAGGGGGTGACATCACCATTATTGGTAATTGCTCTGCCTCCACACCAACATCGTCCTCATACATGTCGATACACACGTACCGACACACAGCAGACACACAGGGAATGCTCTATTGAAGACAGGACCCCACTAGCCCTTTGGGGAGACAGAGGGAGAGTTTGCCAGCACACACCCAAGCGCTATAATATATATGGGAACAACCCTATATAAGTGTTGTATCCTTATAGCAGCTTAAATATAGTAATATCGCCCAAAAAAAAGTGCCCCCCCTCTCTGTTTTACCCTGTTTCTGTAGTGCAGTGCAGGGGAGAGTCCTGGGAGCCTTCCTCACAGCAGAGCTGAGCAGGAAAATGGCGCTGTGTGCTGAGGAGAATAAGCCCCGCCCCCTATTTCGGCGGGCTCTTCTCCGGAGATTGTGAGATCTGGCAGGGGTTAAATACATCCATATAGCCTCAAGGGCTATATGTGATGTATTTTTAGCCATAAAAAAGGTATTATACATTGCTGCCCAGGGCGCCCCCCCCCGCGCCCTGCACCCTCCGTGACCGCTGTGTGAAGTGTGCTGACAACAATGGCGCACAGCTGCAGTGCTGTGCGCTACCTCAGGAAGACTGAAAAGTCTTCTGCCGCCTGCTTCTGGACCTCTTCCATCTTCGGCATCTGCAAGGGGGGTCGGCGGCGCGGCTCCGGGACGAACCCCAGGGTGAGACCTGTGTTCCGACTCCCTCTGGAGCTAATGGTGTCCAGTAGCCTAAGAAGCCAATCCATCCTGCACGCAGGTGAGTTCACTTCTCTCCCCTAAGTCCCTCGATGCAGTGAGCCTGTTGCCAGCAGGACTCACTGAAAATAAAAAACCTAAAAACTTTTTCTAAGCAGCTCTTTAGGAGAGCCACCTAGATTGCACCCTGCTCGGACGGGCACAAAAACCTAACTGAGGCTTGGAGGAGGGTCATAGGGGGAGGAGCCAGTGCACACCACCTGATCCTAAAGCTTTATTTTTGTGCCCTGTCTCCTGCGGAGCCGCTAATCCCCCCGTGGTCCTGACGGAGTCCCCAGCATCCACTAGGACGTTAGAGAAATATATATATATATCACTACTGCAGCCGGACAGGTATATATTATATAATGACGGACCTGCTGGACACTGTCAGCTCAGCACTGCAGACTCCTAAAGTAAGCTACTAGTAGTATCAAGAAGATAGAAAAAAAAAAAAAACACCACAGGTAGGTGGTATACAATTATGGATGGACTAGCGACTGCCGACACAGAGGTAGCTACAGCCGTGGACTACCGTACTGCGTCTGCTGCTAATATAGACTGGATGATAATGAGATATAATATATATATATATCACTACTGCAGCCGGACAGGTATATATTATATAATGACGGACCTGCTGGACACTGTCAGCTCAGCACTGCAGACTCCTAAAGTAAGCTACTAGTAGTATCAAGAAGATAGAAAAAAAAAACACCACAGGTAGGTGGTATACAATTATGGATGGACTAGCGACTGCCGACACAGAGGTAGCTACAGCCGTGGACTACCGTACTGCGTCTGCTGCTAATATAGACTGGATGATAATGAGATATAAAATATATATATATCACTACTGCAGCCGGACAGGTATATATTATATAATGACGGACCTGCTGGACACTGTCAGCTCAGCACTGCAGACTTCTAAAGTAAGCTACTAGTCTTAAGAAGATAGAGAAGAAAAAAAAACACCACGGGTAGGTGGTATACAATTATGGATGGACGAGCGACTGCCGACACAGAGGTAGCTACAGCCGTGGACTACCGTACTGCATCTGCTGCTAATATAGACTGGATGATAATGATATAAAAAATATATATATATATCACTACTGCAGCCGGACAGGTATATATTATATAATGACGGACCTGCTGGACACTGTCAGCTCAGCACTGCAGACTCCTAAAGTAAGCTACTAGTAGTATCAAGAAGATAGAAAAAAAAAAAAAAACACCACAGGTAGGTGGTATACAATTATGGATGGACGAGCGACTGCCGACACAGAGGTAGCTACAGCCGTGGACTACCGTACTGCGTCTGCTGCTAATATAGACTGGATGATAATGATATAAAAAATTTATATATATATCACTACTGCAGCCGGACAGGTATATATTATATAATGACGGACCTGCTGGACACTGTCAGCTCAGCACTGCAGACTCCTAAAGTAAGCTACTAGTAGTATCAAGAAGATAGAAAGAAAAAAAACACCACAGGTAGGTGGTATACAATTATGGATGGACTAGCGACTGCCGACACAGAGGTAGCTACAGCCGTGGACTACCGTACTGCGTCTGCTGCTAATATAGACTGGATGATAATGAGATATAAAATATATATATATCACTACTGCAGCCGGACAGGTATATATTATATAATGACGGACCTGCTGGACACTGTCAGCTCAGCACTGCAGACTCCTAAAGTAAGCTACTAGTATCAAGAAGATAGAAAAAAAAAAAACACCACGGGTAGGTGGTATACAATTATGGATGGACGAGCGACTGCCGACACAGAGGTAGCTACAGCCGTGGACTACCGTACTGCATCTGCTGCAGTGCTAATATAGACTGGATAATAATGATATCAAAAATATATATATATCACTACTGCAGCCGGACAGGTATATATTATATAATGACGGACCTGCTGGACACTGTCAGCAGAATGCGTTTATAGAATAAAAACACCACACGACGAGTGTTTAACTTTTTCAGGCAGACAATCACAATATACTGGTGGTCAGTGGTCACTGGTCAGTCACACTGGCACTGGCAGTGGCACTCTGGCAGCAAAAGTGTGCACTGTTAAAATATGTACTCCTGCTATAACTGCTCCCCAGTCTCCCCCACAATTAAGCTGTGTGAGCAGTGAGCACTCAGCACAGTCAGATATACAGTATTACATAGATGATGCAGCACACTGAGGGCACACTGAGGCTGAGCACAGATATGGTATGTGACTGTGTCACACTGTGTATCGTTTTTTTTTCAGGCAGAGAACGGATTAATTAAACTGGTGGTCACTGGTCACACTATCAGCAAGTAGTACTCCGTCCTAATATGCTCCCCAAAATTAGTAAATCAAGTGTCTCTACTCTCTACTACTCTCTAGTCTACTCTAAACGGAGAGGACGCCAGCCACGTCCTCTCCCTATCAATCTCAATGCACGTGTGAAAATGGCGGCGACGCGCGGATCCTTATATAGAATCCGAGTCTCGCGATAGAATACGAGCCTCGCGAGAATCCGACAGCGGGATGATGACGTTCGGGCGCGCTCGGGTTAGCCGAGCAAGGCGGGAAGATCCGAGTCTGCCTCGGACCCGTGTAAAAAGCGTGAAGTTCGGGGGGGTTCGGTTTCCGAGAAACCGAACCCGCTCATCACTAATCAAATTTGCTGCTGCCATCAGATCTGAATTAGACCCTAAAGCACTAACCAATCAGCTCTTGTCATTTTTCAAACACTTCCTGTAGGAGAGTCAGTAGCTGATTGGTTGGTGCTTTATCTCTTTCAACTTTAACTCTCTCCATGCTTTGATAAATACCCCAATTTATGTGTTTTGAAGTGTGGACAGTAAAAATGTCTGGGACCAGCTAAATTGTCACTATTACATGTGAATGGAGCACCTGGGAGCTGCTTTACCTATAAAATAGCATGGGAAGGATGGACTACAGTATGACAAAGCTGTGTCCAAGCAAACAAGAAGTCTTGGTTTTGTTTTTTGTTTTCTTTTTCACTTTACCAAATGACAAAAAAAATAGTATCTATATAATATTTTCAAGGAATGGAGAAAATGCTCTGTGGGTCCTAGGGCAGTAGATGACCCCACCCTCAGACCTACTCTTCACCCTGGCCCCTTGGGCTTTTCACCCCTTCACTTGTTACCTTATGGGGGAGAGGCAGCAAGTGGGGGAGAGGCAGCAGAACTTAGGTCCTGATTTGAGAGGTGCACACAAATCACACGCGGCTGTGATTTCTCACAAATTTGTAAGTGCAAAAATATGCAAATGTCAGCCTGAGCATTCTTCTTGTGCACCTCTGTGTGACGGACTGAGCAATCTCTGCGACGCCCACTTTGCCTGTCTGAGCAATGCTCCTCATCAACCCCTGCCTGGCTCAGTGTCTCTTTTGTAACTCTCTCAAAATATGGCCACTGTGGCTGCGGTGCTGCGAAAGAGATCGCAGACACATGCGAAAAAAACACCCATGACACTTCTATACAATGCCCATGACACTGCTATACAATGCCCATGACACTGCTATACAATGCCCATGACACCTCCTCTTTTTGCGATCTCTTTAGATCACTTCCCAGTCTCCACCCTGAAACACCCATGGATCGTACACCATCGCGCACATTGGCTCCTGTATGTGCAGTTAAGGTTTCCTAGACTTTTCGCACATGTGCAGTAGCAAATTATAGCTCAACTGCGCAAACATCTGTACTGCGTGCACCTCTGAATCAGACCCTTTGACTCTATGCCCATGTGACAAATAAGGATATGCTTCCCATAAGGAGCATTGCAGGGATATAAGTAAGTAAGGAAACATGATTGACTTCATTTCCTCGCTCCTTACTGTACGGAACTTACATGTGAATTAAAAAAATATGATTACTAGTTATTGCGCAATGTAGTTGAGCAGCTGGCTAGGTAAAGGTGTCATCAAGCCATGAACATAAATATACATAAAACAGCAGTCCATCGTCTTTCTTGGGAATGTTCACATATTCTGCACAAACATGGATTTAAGGTCCACTCAGAAGAGTAATCGTGTTACGGATGATCTTGAAATCACTCAATGCTGATGTAATTACATTTTGCAATCCAAATAAAAGTAGAACAGCACTTGCAATAGGGATCATTGATTCCGACATATCAGCCCATGCCTGGAGTAGTGGGATAAGGGAGGTAAGAGGCATTCTAACATATGACAAATGCATCAAGGGCATGTTTGCTTTGTTTATGACCTGCCACCAAGCCTTGTGTTCGTACCTTTTTCAAAGGGAAGAGCAAAGTAAGAGGTGTGGCTATCAAATAATGATGTTTTGTAAAAAATAAACCATACTGCATGACTTAAAAAGGAGTGGGGGACCAATTACCTTGGACTATCCAAAAACAGTTTTGCAAGTTTCACCCCTCTCGCCCAGATAGTTTTCTGTCACACCGAGTTCAAAGAAGTTGTTTTTCCCATGCATCATAAAAATGCTTAGCTCAAAAGTAGAGAAACGTGTTAACTTAAAATTTTAGCTAAATTAAACAAAACGGCCACTGAATCTTTCCGTATGCTAACCAATGCTTATGGGGCAGATTACGTAACATGCACTTGTGTTTGAGTGGCCCAAAAGATTTAGTGATAGTCATGAGGTTGTCGAAGATGATGACCATCCCTTGCACATCAAAAAAAAAAAATGTGGAAAAAATGTAGAAAATTGTTTGAATTGACCATGGACTCCGAATGATAGCAGAAATGGCAAACATTGATAAAACAAATGTTAGGCAAGTTTTGCATCAAGATCTTAAAAAGACAAAAGTTTGTGCTAAGATGGTTCCAAGGCGTCTCACTGACGAGACAAAAGAAAATTGAAAGCAAATTTGCACAGGTATTTTAGAACAGATTCAAAATTTGCATTTTTTAGAAAAAGTTATTAACTATGATGAAACATGGATTTTACAGTATGATCCTGAGGCAAAATGCCAGTCCATGCACTGGAAAACACCATCATCACAAAGAATGAAGAAAGCACGTCAAAGCAAATCCAGATTTAAAGCCATGTTATTTGTTTTCTTTGATATCAGGGGTGTTATTTTGGCAGACTGGGTACCAGAAGGGGAGTAAATAGTAGGGGAATGGAGTTAAAATGTATTTAATATTATTAAACGTAAACTATAGCATCGTTATTTAATAGCCACACCTCGTATGTTGTTTTAAAAAAAAAAAAGAAACATACTGAATATTCTGTTCTATTGCAGGCATGAAATAGGTTAATACGTGTGGCAGCAGCAGCAGCAGCAAACATTAATTTGCTATGAGAATGGAGGACCTCTGATCACACAGGTGCAGCTGTAGCAGTAATATATTTGCTCTCATCTCTGTACACCACACATTGCTAGGTCCACAGATCTCTACTGCTGAGGTGAAAATTAACAAGCTCTCTCTGTGTGAAGCTGATTGAAAAGAATATAATGAAAAACAGAGGCCTGTTCCCGTGTTCCTGATTATTTGACTTGTTCTTTCACCATGATATCCGAAGATGGTAACTTAAATTGTTCACTTTAAACTGGTGACTAATACAGTAGTCATCCACTTGGGTGTTGTCGTTCTTCTAAATTGCCCCTTTCACTGCAATTAGGTATCTTAGTCACGGAGGAGGTTCTGGTGAGACCCCACTTGTAAATTGGTAGAAAAAGGAACCAATCCTAAAATGTCTCAGTCATGCTCATAACTCTTAAACTGTTTATAGACTCTTTTTTAATGGTAGTGGTATAATAGTCTATATAGGACTTACAGGGAGATCATTGGTGGCCTTTCTAAAATGAGTGTGATGGGCATTTATACTGGCATTAATAGATCAACCTGGATACTGGCAGGGCCGGTGCAAGGTTACTTGGCACCCTAGGTGAAATTCCTACCTACTGCCCCTCAACACCATCAACTACCCACTTTCCCAGTCAGTAAGGTGAACGTGCAGAGGCGGTGTCTTATATGTTTCCCAGCCGTCTGTCTGCATTGAGTACAACAAGGATGTATCTCTCAAAGACATCCTTAATTATTTGATGGGTACACTCAGTGGCACCCCCTTCCCAGATCCTGGCACCCTACCCAGCTGTCTATCTTTTTCTATTTCATTCTGTCTCTCATAAATACAGTACATACATACATACATACATACATCCATACATACACTGCCTCTCTCATGCATACATACATCCAAACACTGTCTCTCTCATACTTACATACATCCATACATACACTGCCTCTCTCATACATACATACATATATACATACATAAATACATACATACACTGCCACTTTCATACATATATACATCCATACACTGCCTCTTATACATACATACATACATACAGTCTATACATCCATACAATGCCTCTCTCATACATACATACATACATACAGATGGGTCCTCCAATATCTTGGCTGTTTCTGTGCCTAGATGGAGGTTTAGTCATGCCTAGGCGATAGCTTACATTGCTGAGTTTAATCACGGACAGGCGCATTGAGACACGACTAGAAACTCAGCATGCAATACACATCTCCACCACTGGGTGGATAATGCTCCACTAATCCAGTACTTTAGATTGAATAGCGGCGGATTGATCTACAGTACAAGCTCTGGTAAATGGTCAGTGACGACTGTAATGTTAATATACAGTCCTGTACTGCATACTGTACACACAGATGGTGACCAATGGTCAGACGGAGAGAGTAAAAAAAAAAAGTTTATACAGATGCAAACATGTTAAAACACTTGTGTATGCAGACGCAACTAATGTGTGAAAGGAATAATGTAGCTCATTGACTTTAAAGTATGTACAGTGCACTAAATACCATGTTTTGCCATATGAGCACCGAGTCTCTTAACGGCATAAACGAACACCAATGGGAAGGAATCGCTGCTTGCACTACTTTTACACATGAACTTATGTATCTTCTATGCAGCGATGTGGGCAAGCGATGAAGGCTCCAGCCTCCCACGCTGAGAGTCCTGGGTTCAATTCCCATAGTGCCAATCTATTTTTTTTCCCCCTGACATTCACTTTATTTATTTTTTCTTTGTAATCCATTGTAATACATTCGATGGAAGGGTGCACACAGGTTTCACATAAATCAGGGTACATCTGCATGAGCGTCTTATTCCGCTATCTAAAATGCACAGCAGTAATGAGCACCCATAGGCATACTAATAAATATAAATTAGTGTATCCTGACACAATTACCTGTTCGAGCAACACAGTACTGTTGATCATCAGCGATAGAGAATCTGTGTTGTACTTTATGAGAAGGGATCACTGCTACTGTACCATTTACACATCTACAGTATCAACGCGACTGCAGTTCTCTATGTGATTTTCATATACAGTATACTATAGTATTGTGTTGCACATTTATTGTAACCTGACCTGACCTCCCTCCCTGTCTACTGCATGAACTGTGTAGGCTGCCAGGGGGGAATGGTGATTGGGGTAGGTGGAGGCGGTGGAAAATACCGTGATTTGCTTTATGAGCATCCGAGTCCCCTAACGGCATAAACAAATGCCAATGAGAAGGAATCGCTGCTTGCATTACTTTAACACATGAACTTTTGTATCTTCCGTGCAGTGATGTGGGCAAGCGATGAAGGCTCCCGCCTCCCACGCTGAGAGTCCCGGGTCGATTCCCAAAGTGCCAATCTATATTTTTTTGCCCCTGACATTCACTTTATTAATTTCTTTTCTTTGTAATCCATTGTAATACATTCAATGGAAGGGTGCACACAGGTTTCACATAAATCGGGGTACATCATTGCCCCTGTGTATTTTAGCTAGGGGATTGTGACACTCCTTCAGCATTGCCCCGTAGCCTGCAAAACCTATGCCATCACTCGCTCCATAGCAGAGTGCTGCCACGAGGTGGGAGGAGTCGGGCAGTGGCCTTTTTGTCAACTTGGTAGGCGATTGAGTCCGGTGTATCCGTAATGTGCATAGAGCTCACCTAGCCCTATCGCCCCTGTGTATTTTAGCTAGGGGATTGTGACGCTCCTTCAGCATTGCCCTGTAACTTGCAAAACCTATGACGTCACTCGCTACGTAGCCGAGGGCCTCCACAGGGCAAGCGATAACTGGTGTCAGCCATTTTGACAACTTGCTACAGTATGTGTTCGAGTCCAGTGTATCGTAATGTGCATAGAGCTTGCCTAGCACTATCGCCCCTGTGTATTTTAGCTAGAGGATTGTGACGCTCCTTCAGCATTTCCCTGTAATTTGCAAAACCTATGCCGTCACTCGCTCCATAGCTGAGGGCTGCCACGAGGCAAGGAGTCACAGGTGGTAGCCATTTCAATTGAGTCTGCCCTGCTACAGAATTGTATGCGTACCGTACGGTGCATAGAACCTTATCCTCATAGCTGCTGTGTATTTTACAGTAGAAACGATCCTGCAGATTTGCCCTGCTTTATGTAAAACTTGTGTGCACAGTTCTATTGAATGTGAAAGTATAGTACAGTACGATAGATACAAAAATAAAAAAAATAATAAAGTGTCTTGAAGAAACTAACATGCATTTGTACAGTACTTTAGGAATCGAACCCGGGACTCTAATCATGGGAAGCGGAACACTTCACCACTCGGACACGTCGCCACCGACAGATGAATAGCCCATTGGTTTTGATTATGCCGTAATGGCTACGGTATTAGGACACTAACATACAATATCCCTAACATCAATAAACCGCAATGTACTGTACTTGTAACATGTCCATTTGCGTCTGTGTACACTACTGGTTTTATTTGTTGATTTGTCTGCGGGACTTGGACGCTCACATATTCCTAACGTACTGTAAATAAATGAACTATACTGTGGCTTTATCATGTTCGTTTGCATCTGTATATACAGTACTACTGTATTTACAGTACGTCTGTACACTTTAATATACTGTATGACATACTATAGCATATTGTAGCGTAATGAGACGCACCAGTAAAGTAGTTCTATGTATTTCGGTATTGTATCTTACTGGAGACCACACGCATGCGCAGTGGTGATTTTAAAAAGCGACATCTGGTGGATGATCGCAGGTATTACACTTAAAGGTAACGCAACCGCTCTGTGCGCCTCCCTACAACTAGGTGTGCATCCCTGGGCGCGTTTGCCCAATCGTGATTAATGCCTCAGCCAGCCAAGATAACAGAGGATCCATCTGTACATACACTGCCTCTCTCATACATACATCCATACACTGCCTCCTTCATACATACATTCATCCATACACTGCCCTTTTCATACATACATACATACATACATACATACACTGCCTCCATATATACAGCCATACACTGCCTCTCTCATACATACATACATACA
The DNA here is from genome assembly GCF_028390025.1 of Pseudophryne corroboree. Lineage (NCBI taxonomy): Eukaryota > Metazoa > Chordata > Amphibia > Anura > Myobatrachidae > Pseudophryne > Pseudophryne corroboree. The sequence continues at coordinate 197,606,760 of NC_086452.1, read as the reverse complement.
TACTGCCTTCATACATACATATATACATCCATACACTGCCTCCATACATACATCCATACACTGCCTCTGTACATACGTACATACATATATACATCCATACACTGCCTCTTTCATCCATCCATCCACTGCCCCTTTCATACATACATACATACACCACCTCTCTCATACATACATACATACATACATACATACATATGTATATACATCCATACACTGCCTCCATACATACATCCATACACTGCCTCTGTACATATGTACATATATACATCCATACACTGCCTCTTTCATACATCCATCCATCCATCCATACACTGCCCCTTTCATACATACATACACCACCTCTCTCATACATACATACATACATACATACATGTTTCTCTGACGTCCTAGTGGATGCTGGGAACTCCGTAAGGACCATGGGGGATAGACGGGCTCCGCAGGAGACTGGGCACTCTAAAAGAAAGATTAGGTACTATCTGGTGTGCACTGGCTCCTCCCTCTATGCCCCTCCTCCAGACCTCAGTTAGATTTCTGTGCCCGGCCGAGCTGGATGCACACTAGGGGCTCTCCTGAGCTCCTAGAAAGAAAGTATATGTTAGGTTTTTTATTTTACAGTGAGACCTGCTGGCAACAGGCTCACTGCAACGAGGGACTAAGGGGAGAAGAAGCGAACCTACCTGCTTGCAGCTAGCTTGGGCTTCTTAGGCTACTGGACACCATTAGCTCCAGAGGGATCGACCGCAGGACCCGTCCTTGGTGTTCGTTCCCGGAGCCGCGCCGCCGTCCCCCTTACAGAGCCAGAAGCATGAAGATGGTCCGGAAAATCGGCGGCAGAAGACTTCAGTCTTCACCAAGGTAGCGCACAGCACTGCAGCTGTGCGCCATTGCTCCTCATACACACTTCACACTCCGGTCACTGAAGGTGCAGGGCGCTGGGGGAAGGCGCCCTGAGCAGCAATAAAAACACCTTGTCTGGCAAAATAATCACAATATATAGCCCCAGAGGCTATATATGTGATAATTACCCCTGCCAGAATCCATAAAAAAGCGGGAGAAAAGTCTGCGAAAAAGGGGCGGAGCTATCTCCCTCGGCACATTTTCTCTTCACAGTGTAGCTGGAAGACAGCTCCCCAGGCTCTCCCCTGTAGTTTTCAGGCTCAAAGGGTTAAAAAGAGAGGGGGGGCACTAAATTTAGGCGCAATATTGTTTATACAAGCAGCTATTGGGGAAAATTCACTCAGTGATAGTGTTTATCCCTACATTATATAGCGCTCTGGTGTGTGCTGGCATACTCTCTCTCTGTCTCCCCAAAGGGCTGTGTGGGGTCCTGTCCTCAGTCAGAGCATTCCCTGTGTGTGTGCGGTGTGTCGGTACGGCTGTGTCGACATGTTTGATGAGGAGGCTTATGTGGAGGCGGAGCAGATGCCGATAAATGGGATGTCGCCCCCTGTGGGCCAACACCAGAGTGGATGGATAGGTGGAAGGTATTAACCGACAGCGTCAACTCCTTACATAAAAGGCTGGATGACGTAACAGCTATGGGACAGCCGGCTTCTCAGCCCGCGCCTGCCCAGGCGTCTCAAAGGCCATCAGGGGCTCAAAAACGCCCGCTCCCTCAGATGGCAGACACAGATGTCGACGCGGAGTCTGACTCCAGTGTCGACGAGGTTGAGACATATACACAATCCACTAGGAACATCCGTTACATGATCCCGGCAATAAAAAATGTGTTACACATTTCTGACATTAACCCAAGTACCACTAAAAAAGGGTTTTATGTTTGAGGAGAAAAAGCAGGCAGTGTTTTGTTCCCCCATCAAATGAGTGAATGAAGTGTGAAAAAGCGTGGGTTCCCCCGATAAGAAACTGGTAATTTCTAAAAAGTTACTGATGGCGTACCTTTTCCCGCCAGAGGATAAGTTACGCTGGGAGATATCCCCTAGGGTGGATAAGGCGCTCACACGTTTGTCAAAAAAGGTGGCACTGCCGTCTTAGGATACGGCCACTTTGAAGGTACCTGCTGATAAAAAGCAGGAGGCTATCCTGAAGTCTGTATTTACACACTCAGGTACTAGACTGAGACCTGCAGATAGTGCTGCTGCAGCGTGGTCTGTAACCCTGTCAAACAGGGATACTATTTTGCGAACATAAGACGTCGTCTTATATATGAGGGATGCACAGAGGGATATTTTGCCGGCTGGCATCCTGAATTAATGCAATGTCCATTCTGTCAGGAGGGTATTAGAGACCCGACACTGGACAGGTGATGCTGACTTTAAAAGGCACATAGAGCCTTATAAGGGTGAGGAATTGTTTGGGGATGGTCTCTGGGACCTCGTATCCACAGCAACAGCTGGGAAGAAAAATTTTTACCTCAGGTTTCCTCACAGCCTAAGAAAGCACTGTATTATCAGGTACAGTCCTTTTGGCTTCAGAAAAGCAAGCGGGTCAAAGGCGCTTCCTTTCTGCACAGAGACGAGGGAAGAGGGAAAAAGCTGCACCAGTCAGCCAGTTCCCAGAATCAAAATTCTTCCCCCGCTTCCTCTGAGTCCACCGCATGACGCGGGGGCTCCACAGGCGTAGCCAGGTACGGTGGGGGGCCGCCTCAAAAATTTCAGCGATCAGTGGGCTCGCTCACAGGTGGATCCCTGGATCCTTCAAGTAGTATCTCAGGGGTACAGGCTGGAATTCGAGGCGTCTCCCCCCCGCCGTTTCCTCAAATCTGCCTTGCCGACAACTCCCTCAGGCAGGGAGGCTGTGCTAGAGGCAATTCACAAGCTGTATTCCCAGCAGGTGATAGTCAAGGTGCCCCTACTTCAACAAGGACGGGGTTACTATTCCACACTGTTTGTGGTACCGAAACCGGACGGTTCGGTGAGACCCATTTTAAATTTGAAGTCCTTGAACACATACATAAAAAAATTTAAGTTCAAGATGGAATCGCTCAGGGCGGTTATTGCAAGCCTGGAGAGGGGGATTACATGGTATCCCTGGACATCAAGGATGCTTACCTACATGTCCCCATTTACCATCCTCACCAGGAGTACCTCAGATTTGTGGTACACGATTGCCATTACCAATTCCAAACACTGCCGTTTGGACTGTCCACGGCACCGAGGGTCTTTACCAAGGTAATGGCAGAAATAATGATACTCCTTCGAAAAAAGGGAGTTTTTAATTATCCCGTACTTGGACGATCTCCTGATAAAGGCGAGGTCCAGGGAGCAGTTGTTGGTCGGGGTAGCACTATCTCGGGAGGTGCTACAACAGCACGGCTGGATTCTGAATATTCCAAAGTCACAGCTGGTTCCTACCACACGCCTGCTGTTCCTGGGGATGGTTCTGGACACAGAACAGAAAAAAGTGTTTCTCCCGCAGGAGAAAGCCAAGGAGCTGTCATCTCTAGTCAGAGACCTCCTGAAACCAAAACAGGTATCGGTGCATCACTGCACACGAGTCCTGGGAAAAATGGTAGCTTCTTACGAAGCAAAATTCCATTCGGCAGGTTCCATGCAAGAACCTTTCAGTGGGACCTCTTGGACAAGTGGTCGGAATCGCATCTTCAGATGCATCGGCTGATAACCCTGTCTCCAAGGACCAGGGTATCTCTACTGTGGTGGCTGCAAAGTGCTCATCTTCAAGAGGGCCGCAGATTCGGCATACAGGACTGGGTCCTGGTAACCACGGATGCCAGCCTTCGAGGCTGGGGGGCAGTCACACAGGGAAGAAATTTCCAAGGACTTTGGTCAAGTCAGGAGTCGTCCCTACACATAAATATTCTGGAACTGAGGGCCATTTACAATGCCCTAAGTCTGGCAAGGCCTCTGCTTCAAAACCAGCCGGTACTGATCCAATCAGACAACATTACGGCAGTCGCCCATGTAAACCGACAGGGCGGCACAAGAAGCAGGATGGCGATGGCAGAAGCCACAAGGATTCTCCGATGGGCGGAAAATCACGTCTTAGCACTGTCAGCAGTGTTCATTCCGGGAGTGGACAACTGGGAAGCAGACTTCCTCAGCAGACACGACCGACAACCGGGAGAGTGGGGACTTCATCCAGAAGTCTTCCAACTGTTGGTAAACCGTTGGGAAAGGCCACAGGTGGACATGATGGTGTCCCGCCTAAACAAAAAAAAAACTAGATATTGCGCCAGGTCAAGGGACCCTCAGGCAATAGCTGTGGACGCTCTAGTGACACCGTGGGTGTACCAGTCGGTTTATGTATTCCCTCCTCTGCCTCTCATACCAAAGGTACTGAGAATAATAAGAAAACGAGGAGTAAGAACGATACTCGTGGTTCCGGATGGGCCAAGAAGAGCTTGGTACCCAGAGCTTCAAGAAATAATATCAGAGGACCCATGGCCTCTACCGCTCAGACAGGATCTGCTACCGCAGGGGCCCTGTCTGTTCCAAGACTTACCGCGGCTGCGTTGGACGGCATGGCGGTTGAATTCCGGATCCTAAAGCAAAAGGGCATTCCGGAGGAAGTCATTCCTACGCTGATAAAAGCCAGGAAAGAAGTAACCGCAAACCATTATCACCGTATTTGGCGAAAATATGTTGCGTGGTGTGAGGCCAGGAAGGCCCCAACAGAGGAATTTCAGCTAGGTCGTTTTCTGCACTTCCTACAGTCAGGAGTGACTATGGGCCTAAATTTGGGTTCCATTAAGGTCCAGATTTCGGCTCTGTCGATTTTCTTCCAGAAAGACCTGGCTTCACTGCCTGGAGTTCAGACATTTGTAAAGGGAGTGCTACATATTCAGCCCCTTTTTTTGTGCCTTCTGTGGCACCTTGGGATCTCGACGTGGTGTTGAGTTTCTTAAAATCACATTGGTTTGAGCCACTTAAAACTGTGGATTTGAAATATCTCACGTGGAACGTGGTCATGTTATTGGCCTTGGCTTCGGCCAGGCGTGTGTCAGAATTGGCGGCTTTGTCATGTAAAAGCCCTTATCTGATTTTCCATATGGATAGGGCAGAATTGAGGACTCGTCCCCAGTTTCTCCCTAAGGTGGTATCAGCTTTTCACTTGAACCAACCTATTGTAGTGCCTGCGGCTACTAGGGACTTGGAAGATTCCAAGTTACTGGACGTAGTCAGGGCCTTAAAAATTTATATTTCCAGGACGGCTGGAGTCAGGAAAACTGACTCGTTTTTTATCCTGTAGGCACCCAACAAAATAGGTGCTCCTGCTTCTACGCAGACTATTGCTCGCTGAATTTGTAGCACAATTCAGCTGGAGCATTCTGCGGCTGGATTGCCGCATCCTAAATCAGTAACAGCCCATTCCACGAGGAAAGTGGGCTCATCTTGGGCGGCTGCCCGAGGGGTCTCGGCTTTACAACTTTGCCGAGCTGCAACTTGGTCAGGGGCAAACACGTTTGCTAAATTCTACAAATTTGATACCCTGGCTGAGGAGGACCTTGAGTTCTCTCATTCGGTGCTGCAGAGTCATCCGCACTCTCCCGCCCGTTTGGGAGCTTTGGTATAATCCCCATGGTCCTTACGGAGTTCCCAGCATCCACTAGGACGTCAGAGAAAATAAGATTTTACTCACCGGTAAATCTATTTCTCGTAGTCCGTAGTGGATGCTGGGCGCCCATCCCAAGTGCGGATTGTCTGCACTACTTGTATATAGTTATTGCCTAACTAAAGGGTTATTGTTGAGCCATCTGTTGAGAGGCTCAGTTATATTTCATACTGTTAACTGGGTATAGTATCACGAGTTATACGGTGTGATTGGTGTGGCTGGTATGAGTCTTACCCGGGATTCAAAATCCTTCCTTATTGTGTCAGCTCTTCCGGGCACAGTATCCTAACTGAGGTCTGGAGGAGGGGCATAGAGGGAGGAGCCAGTGCACACCAGATAGTACCTAATCTTTCTTTTAGAGTGCCCAGTCTCCTGCGGAGCCCGTCTATCCCCCATGGTCCTTACGGAGTTCCCAGCATCCACTACGGACTACGAGAAATAGATTTACCGGTGAGTAAAATCTTATTATTGCCTTCATACATACATATATACATCCATACATTGTCTCCATACATACATACATCCATACACTGCCTCTGTACGTATGTACATATATACATCCATACACTGCCTTCTTACATGCATATATACATCCATACAGATGTAGTTATGTGACCGGAGGTCAGGAGACCGCTAGTCACAACACCTCCACCTACCTGCCTCCTCACTATCCTGACGGTCGGCATACCGACCAATAGGGACCATACCACACCCCATCCATACACTGCCTCCATACATCCATCCATACACTGCCTCTCTCATACATACATACATACATACATACATACATACATACACTGCCTTCATACATACACTTCCTCCATGTATACATACTTCCATATGTACACTGTCTCCATACATAAATCCAACCACCCTCCTCCCCCATCCAGGGCATATTTGGTCCCTACCTTTTCCCCAGGGTGTGACTGTCACTCCAGGCAGCCACTACTCTGGGGACCACAGCATCACAACAAAGGGCAAGGAAACCGTGGAGGGATTACTTCTCCCTGCTGCTGCCACCATCTCCCGGCTCACAGTGATGTCCGGGTTGACACTGCTGATCTGCTGCTGCTGGCGGGGAGGCACTGCTCCTGTTGCTGACGCTGGCGGGCGGCTGCTGCTTCATACTCTCCAACTGTACCTTTTTGACAGATACAGTACCTTTTTTTTATGGTCTGTACCAATTTTTGGCTCTCCAAACTTCCATTGAAAGTATAAGAAAAGGGGCGTGGTCATGCCCCCGTTACCCGTGGCCATTCCCCCCTTTTTGAATTTGTACCAATTTTTATGTGTAAAATGTTGGAGGGTATGCTGCTTGTGAGGGGCGGACGGCTGCTGACTCTAATTAATAGCCGGCGCTTATCCTCAATCTCCAAGCCCACCCCTCCGGAACCCGCAGAAATATATATATAAAAAAAACCTGGTGCTGTGAGGGACAGTGGCGGCTGCTCATCCTTCATGTTGTGCTGCTGAGTCCTGACTAAGTGCCGCCCTCCAGCGGCCGGCGTTCTAGGCAGCTGCCTAAAGCTGCCTAATGGTAGCACCGTCCCTGGATACTGGCAAGATCGGGTATTATGGAATAATAAGGCATAAAATTACCATTACCTGAAAAAAGTTCCTTGCTCTGACCTTTCACCCTCTCTTTGTTGAAATATACTTTATCTCTCTCTTGATCACATCAGAATGTTGGCATGTCTTCAAGGATAGCATTATTGACAACAACTGCAGATTTCATGTACAATATTAAATCATCCTATTACAGGTATAGGTATGGATCCCGGCCCTGACTACATCCCGCAGACATGTGCCCCTAGCATCAATTGCAATGACATAGCATATTCTGCAATGTCAACACCAGCACCAAATGTGTTTATTTTTTTTATTTTATTTTTTATTCCATTTTCAAATATCACAGATCCTACAAGAACCAACAGATGATTCACATAGACATTACACGACATATGAAAGTACAGGGAAATTTAGAATAATGACCGTAGAAAGAGGTTTCAAGCCTTTAGAAAACCCGACCGAACATGGTCAATATAAAACATATATGACAGGTCATTTAAATCAGTAAACATCTGGTCCAAGCGGTATTTGAAAAACCACAAAATCAGTAAATAAACAGAACACAATAATAAGACAAAAATAAACACAAACAGGAGAAACAAGGGAAAATGCAGGAAAACAGGGTGGGAGGGGGGCAGAGTGGGGAATGGAGTAGACGGATCTCCAGCAATATTTAGAAAAGGATTTAGCATAACGACAATACTGTAATAAGTCAAATAAAGACATCACACACTTAGTACAACTAGAAAAATAATAGATATCCCATCTAGAGTTTTCATCACAACTTGGCACTTTCTAGTTCTAACTGTCGATATAGAAACCACAATGTCGACTTAAAAAGCTTAAATAGATGATCTCGTTGATGAGGTTCCAAGGAATCAATATATGGATTCCATTTCCTATGGAATTTAATGATACTCTGTTCAATATCCGGGAGTGTGGAACGTCTATCGAAATATAGTAGTTGAAACAATCTGTTTCACTGCGGATAGGAACGGAGCAGTTTTACTTTTAACTGTCCAGTTCTGCATAATGAATTTTTTTGCCACAGTAATAATCGTGGTTAGCGAAGGAATAATAGCTCGTTTTTCCGTGCCAAGATCCCAGTTATCGAAATTTACACACAATAAAGCCAATGGGTCGGGCTGAAGATGTAGGGAGAAAATAGTATTGATAAAGGATAAGACTTTATACTAATATTTGCGAATGTTTCTACACTCCCATATATTGTGGAACAAAGTACCTGAAACATGTCCACATTTAAGACATTTCCCTGTCTCGTTAGCGACCATGTGTGTATGTTGGGCTTGTGATATATAGATTCTATATATAATCTTTACATGAGTCTCCTGTAGGGAGGCTGATGATAAGTATCTCAAGGTATTATCATAGTATTTAAACAATGGGGACTGGTCCTGAAGGGATAGGATCACAGATGTCCATGCTCGCTAAACCAAATGCCACAGTGATTTTTTAACATTATCGGTGAGCAAGGTACAGTAGTTAAATCTTTAGTCCTATACGATAAAGTGGCGTGCCTGGATATAAGACTAGTTAGGTCATCAGAAAGCTCAGGTGGAAACATGGAAGGTGGGAGTTGAGTAATGTAGTGCTGAATCTGAAGAAACATATAGAAGATGGTGTTATGGATATCGTACTTCTGTCGTAAGTTTTGAAAGGAAGGCAAAGAACCCCCAGGACAGAAAAGATATCTCCCAGCGCTAAAAATATAGAGTGAGTTGACTTAAAAGTACTAATCAGGCATCAATCATCACAAGAGAATTATAAATTGTAAATAAAATTATTTTATTAAGAGTATAGTATAAAATAAAATGTATAGTCTCTAATACGTTCATTCATAAAATAGTCCTAAAATAATTCTAGTGTATCCTAATACCGGTATACTGAAAATAAAATACAAGACAAAACAGAACACACATAGAACATATAAAGCCTGTGATACGCTCTCCTAAGCGTTTTACTCACAATGTTATTTCACAATGGATATGTTCCCAGATGTTTCCAGCTATTGCATAATATGTGGTCATATACCTCCCAGACTGGAGTAGTTTTATATTATATGGAAAGCAATCTGATAGCGAGGTAGATGGGCTAGAGAGAATGACTCTCCTCAAATATAAAGAAAAGAATGAGGGAAGAAAAGATGAAGTGTTATTCTTGACAAGATTCTCTAGCCAGAGAAGATTTTTGGAAGAAAGTATCTACAAACATTGGCATATTCTAACCACTGATTATGAGCTTAAAGAAATTGTACCGAATAGACCTAAGATTATATATAGGAGGGCACCTACCTTGAAAACTAATCTAGTAAGGAGTTTTAACAAAAATGAGAGGAAAGAGGGAATAACATGGTTGAAGGATATGGAACCAGGATTTTATAGAAGTAATAATTGTACAGTATGTCGAAAAACAAGGAATATATCAACGAAACCAATCAAGACATATAAGTCAAACAGTACAGGGAAAGAATATAAAATAAAAGATAAAATTACATGTAATTCAAAGGGAGTGGTATATTTAATGACGTGTCCATGTGGACTCCAGTATGTAGGGAAGACCTTCCGTTGTCTTCAATTGAGAATAAATGAACATTTGAACAATATTAAAACAAAAAAGGATAACCATAGTATTCCGGTTCATTTTGCTAAAGTCCACAACAGTAATCCTGCGGTACTAGAATTTGTGGGAATAAAATTGATACAGAAACCATGGAGAGGAGGGGACTGGGATAGTGCTATATTAAAGGAAGAGGCAAAAACTATATTTGAATTAGATACTCTAGTCCCAAAAGGACTAAATATAGACTGGGAACTCCATCCATTCCTTAAGGAATAATTTATAAATGAGGAAACGAGCCCTAAAATGCCTAAAAAGTTTTTAAATATATAATAAAATTAGGATGTTAGATAAGGCACTGTGTTGTTTATGTTGGGTGTCTTTGGTGTTGGTAAATGTCAATAGGTACAATGCCCAGACCATAGAAAGAAATCTACTATATGGAATGGTGAGGATACTGAACAAACTGTATATGGATGCATTCCAGATAGGGCTGGGTGAGAAGATGTAGAAAACAGATAAAAACCATGATCTGCAGAGCTGAATATGTTTGACAAACCCTATAGCTATGAATATAAACTGATCTGATCAGAATGTATGCTCCGGACCGTTAAGTATAAACATTAATATGGCTACACAGTGACGAGAAGTAGGAGTGACCAGACGCCGGGCATGACGGCGGGTTACCATGGTGACTAGACGCACAAGAGCCTGGATGAGAGGAAGTGCGATTACGTCAGGCACGGGTTACCATGGAGACAAGACGCGGAGGAACTTGACAGAGAGGAAATGCTGTGACGTCAGACGCTACGGTGGCCGGAGAGAAGCGGGTTACCATAGCAACAAGACGCCGAACACGGACTTAAAACAGTGGGGAAAAGGCGCACTCAACTATCCTGAGGAAGCCTGTTGAAGGCGAAACTAGTTGATCACAGAGACGCCCTGTTTCATTGTCTGCCGGCAGACACCCATTGTTTATGGGCTCCGTGTGACTTGAAGTAAGTGACTTTTCAATTGCTACACCTGGGATAATAATACCCACTGGACTTAGAGGATATGAATCTGAACTGACTAAATCCAAGATTGCTGTTTGCTGTTTGCTCTTTGGTCAGAACAAATCTGTTCATTTACATGGAAAACTACTCCAGTCTGGGAGGTATATGACCACATATTATGCAATAGCTGGAAACATCTGGGAGCATATCCATTGTGAAATAACATTGTGAGTAAAACGCTTAGGCATAGGCGTGCGCACGGGGGGTGCCTGGTGCGCACAGGCACCCCCTAATGTCCGGCACCCCCCGCACGTCATGCCTGCGATCCGATCATTGCTGTAGTGTGCTGCTGTTGTAGCAGTGCTACTACAGCAGAACACAGACAGCGATGACTGGATCACCTACTGCGCATTGCTGCCCGGCCCCCTCCCACTGCGCCGCCGCCGTTCAGACAGAGTTGTAGTGGCTTGTGGGTGGCTCAGGCCCGGCCCTATGCATACGCCGACTATGCGGCTGCGTAGAGCACGGGACTGATGAGGGCGCTGCTGCAGTCAGTGTTCTCTCCCACTAACTTCCCAGCAACCGGCCTCCACGCCTGCACTACACCGCTGCCGGACCCTGCTGCCTCCTCTCCCCTGTCACACTGCGCTGCCCGGGGCACTGTCACACTGATTCTCCCCTTTCCTTCCACATGTGCTATCCGTCCTTTGTCTACTCCTCCCAGTCTCCGCCCCGTCCCGTTCCTCTCACTTCCCCTACAGGAGGTGACATGTGAGCCAGCCCATGTGACAGTATCCCCTGCACTGTCAGCATCTGTGCCTTCTACAGGTGCAGTGTCCCACTCAGACTCTGCTCTTGTGACTGGGTCCCCCTGCAGAATGAAACTGATCCACACAGGAGCTGGGGACTGGAGTCAGCCCTGGCACTGGGTACAACAACAATGTGCTCCCGAGTCCCCGCCTCCTGCCCTGGCCTGTCCTGTTCTGGCTTCTCCCCTTCAGCAGCCAGTGTGTGAGGAGAGCACAGCCACCCTGCAGGCAGTGGTAAGTACCTGGGCTTATTCCCTTTGCCTGGAATGGTGGGTGGTCATGGTGTGTGTGAGGGGGTGCATACTAATCTTACCTGGGCAGGGGAGGTGGGTTGGTGGATATAGTAATGTATAGGAGAGGGGTTGTACACTAATATTACCTGGGAGGGGGGCGGGGGGGGGGGGGGAGAGGAGGGGAGGTGGGTTGGTGAATAAAGTAATGTATGGGAGGGGAGTTGTACACTAATATTACGGGGGTGGGGGGTTGAGAGACTGCAGTGGGGAGGATAGATGTGTGTGTATGGGTGGTATAGACAATATTACTGGTGGAGGAGTTGGAATGTGGTGTGTAGTAATGTATCAGTGAGGGTTCTGTTGTACACCCTACGCATACGCCGACTACACAGCTGCGTAGAGTGCAGGACTAATAAGGGTGCGCTACAGTCACTGTTCTACCACTAATCTCTCAGCAGCCGGACTCCACGCCCACACTAAACCGCTGCCAGACCCTGCTGCCTCCTCTCTCCTGTTACACTGCGCCGCCTCCGGTGCACTACCCTCCTGTAGTGTAACATGTATACTACTGTGCTGTAACATGTATAAGTGGCTCTACTGTGCTGTAACGTGTATAACCGGCTCTACTGTGCTGTAACGTGTATAAGTGGCTCTACTGTGCTGTAACGTATATAAGTGGCTCTACTGTGCTGTAACGTATATATAAGTGGCTCTACTGTGCTGTAACGTATATAAGTGGCTCTACTGTGCTGTAACGTATATAAGTGGCTCTACTGTGCTGTAACGTATATAAGTGGCTCTACTGTGCTGTAACGTGTATATATAAGTGGCTCTACTGTGCTGTAACGTATATAAGCGGCTCTACTGTGCTGTAACGTATATAAGCGGCTCTACTGTGCTGTAACGTGTATAAGCGGCTCTACTGTGCTGTAACGTATATAAGTGGCTCTACTGTGCTGTAACGTGTATAATTGGCTCTACTGTGCTGTAACGTATATAAGTGGCTCTACTGTGCTGTAACATATATATATAAGCGGCTCTACTGTGCTGTAACGTATATAAGCGGCTCTACTGTGCTGTAACGTATATAAGCGGCTCTACTGTGCTGTAACGTGTATAAGCGGCTCTACTGTGCTGTAACGTATATAAGCGGCTCTACTGTGCTGTAACGTGTATAAGCGGCTCTACTGTGCTGTAACGTATATAAGCGGCTCTACTGTGCTGTAACGTATATAAGCGGCTCTACTGTGCTGTAACGTATATACGCGGCTCTACTGTGCTGTAACGTGTATAAGCGGCTCTACTGTGCTGTAACGTATATAAGTGGCTCTACTGTGCTGTAACGTGTATAAGCGGCTCTACTGTGCTGTAACGTATATAAGCGGCTCTACTGTGCTGTAACGTGTATAAGCGGCTCTACTGTGCTGTAACGTATATAAGCGGCTCTACTGTGCTGTAACGTGTATAAGCGGCTCTACTCTGCTGTAACGTGTATAAGCGGCTCTACTCTGCTGTAACGTGTATAAGCGGCTCTACTGTGCTGTAACGTGTATAAGTGGCTCTACTGTGCTGTAACGTGTATTACCGGCTCTACTGTGCTGTAACGTGTATAAGTGGCTCTACTGTGCTGTAACGTGTATAACCGGCTATACTGTGCTGTAACGTGTATAAGCGGCTCTACTGTGCTGTAACGTATATAAGCGGCTCTACTGTGCTGTAGTGTGTATAAGCGGCTGTACTGTGCTGTAACGTGTATAAGCGGCTCTACTGTGCTGTAACGTATATAAGCGGCTCTACTGTGCTGTAACGTATATAAGCGGCTCTACTGTGCTGTAACGTATATAAGCGGCTCTACTGTGCCGTAACGTATATAAGCGGCTCTACTGTGCTGTAACGTATATAAGCGGCTCTACTGTGCTGTAACGTATATAAGCGGCTCTACTGTGCTGTAACGTATATAAGCGGCTCTACTGTGCCGTAACGTATATAAGCGGCTCTACTGTGCCGTAACGTGTATAAGCGGCTCTACTGTGCTGTAACGTGTATAAGCGGCTCTACTGTGCTGTAACATGTATAAGCGGCTCTACTGTGCTGTAACGTATATAAGCGGCTCTACTGTGCTGTAACGTATATAAGCGGCTCTACTGTGCTGTAACGTATATAAGCGACTCTACTGTGCTGTAACGTATATAAGCGGCTCTACTGTGCTGTAACGTATATAAGCTGCTCTACTGTGCTGTAACGTGTATAACCGGCTCTAATGTGCTGTAACGTGTATAAGTGGCTCTACTGTGCTGTAACGTGTATAACCGGCTCTACTGTGCTGTAACGTGTATAAGTGGCTCTACTGTGCTGTAACGTGTATAAGCGGCTCTACTGTGCTGTAACGTGTATAAGCGGCTCTACTGTGCTGTAACGTGTATAAGTGGCTCTACTGTGCTGTAACGTGTATAACCGGCTCTACTGTGCTGTAACGTGTATAAGCGGCTCTACTGTGCTGTAACATGTATAAGCGGCTCTACTGTGCTGTAACGTGTATAAGCGACTCTACTGTGCTGTAACGTGTATAAGTGGCTCTACTGTGCTGTAACGTGTATAACCGGCTCTACTGTGCTGTAACGTGTATAAGTGGCTCTACTGTGCTGTAACGTGTATAAGCGGCTCTACTGTGCTGTAACGTATATAAGCGGCTCTACTGTGCTGTAACGTATATAAGCGGCTCTACTGTGCTGTAACGTATATAAGCGGCTCTATTGTGCTGTAACGTATATAAGCGTCTCTACTGTGCTGTAACGTGTATAAGCGTCTCTACTGTGCTGTAACGTGTATAAGCGGCTCTACTCTGCTGTAACGTGTATAAGCGGCTCTACTCTGCTGTAACGTGTATAAGCGGCTCTACTGTGCTGTAACGTGTATAAGTGGCTCTACTGTGCTGTAACGTGTATTACCGGCTCTACTGTGCTGTAACGTGTATAAGTGGCTCTACTGTGCTGTAACGTATATAAGCGTCTCTACTGTGCTGTAACGTATATAAGCGGCTCTATTGTGCTGTAACGTATATAAGCGTCTCTACTGTGCTGTAACGTGTATAAGCGTCTCTACTGTGCTGTAACGTATATAAGCGGCTCTACTGTGCTGTAACGTGTATAAGCGGCTCTACTGTGTTGTAACGTATATAAGCGGCTCTACTGTGCTGTAACGTATATAAGCGGCTCTACTGTGCCGTAACGTATATAAGCGGCTCTACTGTGCCGTAACGTGTATAAGCGGCTCTACTGTGCTGTAACATGTATAAGCGGCTCTACTGTGCTGTAACATATATAAGCGGCTCTACTGTGCTGTAACGTATATAAGCGGCTCTACTGTGCTGTAACGTATATAAGCGGCTCTACTGTGCTGTAACGTATATAAGCTGCTCTACTGTGCTGTAACGTGTATAACCGGCTCTAATGTGCTGTAACGTGTATAAGTGGCTCTACTGTGCTGTAACGTGTATAAGCGGCTCTACTGTGGTGTAACGTGTATAAGTGGCTCTACTGTGCTGTAACGTGTATTACCGGCTCTACTGTGCTGTAACGTGTATAAGTGGCTCTACTGTGCTGTAACGTGTATAAGCGGCTCTACTGTGCTGTAACGTGTATAAGCGGCTCTACTGTGCTGTAACGTGTATAAGTGGCTCTACTGTGCTGTAAGTGTATAACCGGCTCTACTGTGCTGTAACGTGTATAAGTGGCTCTACTGTGCTGTAACATGTATAAGCGGCTCTACTGTGCTGTAACGTGTATAAGCGACTCTACTGTGCTGTAACGTGTATAAGTGGCTCTACTGTGCTGTAACGTGTATAACCGGCTCTACTGTGCTGTAACGTGTATAAGTGGCTCTACTGTGCTGTAACGTGTATAAGCGGCTCTACTGTGCTGTAACGTATATAAGCGGCTCTACTGTGCTGTAACGTATATAAGCGGCTCTACTGTGCTGTAACGTATATAAGCGGCTCTATTGTGCTGTAACGTATATAAGCGTCTCTACTGTGCTGTAACGTGTATAAGCGTCTCTACTGTGCTGTAACGTATATAAACGGCTCTACTGTGCTGTAACGTGTATAAGCGGCTCTACTGTGGTGTAACGTATATAAGCGGCTTTACTGTGCTGTAACGTATATAAGCGGCTCTACTGTGCTGTAACGTATATAAGCGGCTCTACTGTGCTGTAACGTGTATAAGCGGCTCTACTGTGGTGTGGCGTAGCATGTATAAGGGGCTCTTTTGTGGGGTAGTATGTATATTGGGCTTTACTGTGCAGTGTAATGTGAATTGATACTATTCTGTGGCCATGCCCCTTCCCCATGAAGCCACATCCCTATATATTTTACTAAGGGGTGCCAAAATATATTTTCGCATACCAAAATAATCACGCTAGGGCCGGCCCTGGGGTGGCTGGCCGCACAGCCCAGCCGCCGCCATGATCCCAGTGACTGCCTAGCACTCTGCGCCCTTCCACCCTGCCCGCCCTGCGCTGTCCTCCCGGCTCCCGCCCGCGCTCAGTCTCTCTCCAGTGACTCCATGAGTGTGCCCTGCCCTGCCATTTCCTACAGCCCGGCCGACACACCCCAAGACTGGAGGCTAAGACTAGACGCCGCTGCCTGTGTCCAGCTGAGCCCTCCTGCCTGATTCAGGGTGAGAGTCGGTGGGGGGGATAAAATTCTGTATAAAAGAAGGGACATTACTTTATATATATATATATATATATATATATATAGAAACAAAAAGTACAGCACTCACCAAAATGAGCTCACTTATCCTCACAACATCTATGGATAAATGAATAAATGATGGGGGTTTAGTTAGTGAATTGGCCAATGCACGGAAGCCTGCAAACCGCTCCAAGGTACCCTACCTTCTTGCAGGTCCTACACTATCACCAAATCATCAAAATTAAAACCTGGCAACTGTATCACATAATATAACTGCAAATATGCCCACTTGGTGTAAGGTGTACCTGCCATGAACTGCATGGCTTTTAAAAGGTATACTAGTCACCTGACACTGGCTAATAATTTACTAAAGGGCAGCTGACACAGTTTTAGGATAATTGGGGTGCATGAACAAAGTTTGTGGCCACAGTTAATGAGTTAACCAGGGATTAACCCTAAAATATACCAGCACATAGAAAACCACAGCACTCGCCACCCCAGAAGCGGGGTGCAGTATCCGCACTCGCCACTAATAGGGTGGGGTGCATGTAGCCCATGGCCACCTACTCAAAAATATAGAAACAAAAAGTACAGCACTCACCAAAATGAGCTCACTTGCCAGGTTTTAATTTTGATGATTTGGTGATAGTGTAGGACCTGCATGAAGGTGGGGTACCTTGGTGAGCGGTTTGCAGGCTTCCATGCATTGGCCAATTCACTAACTAAACCCCCATCATTTATTAATTTATCCATAGATGTTGTGAGGATAAGTGAGCTCATTTTGGTGAGTGCTGTACTTTTTGTTTCTATATGCTACATGCACCCCACCCTATTAGTGGCGAGTGCGGATACTGCACCCCGCTTCTGGGGTGGCGAGTGCTGTGGTTTTCTATGTGCTGGTATATATATATATATATATACTGTGTGCTATATTGTGAATTTCGGCTCATACCGAGTGCTATAATGTGAATTTCGGCTCATACCGTGTGCTATATTGTGAATTTCGGCTCATACCGTGTGCTATATTGTGAATTTCGGCTCATACCGTGTGCTATAATGTGAATTTCGGCTCATACCGTGTGCTATAATGTGAATTTCGGCTCATACCGTGTGCTATAATGTGAAAGGTGCACCAGTACTAGATAGTATAAGGGGTCCTACTATTGTGATGCATAATGTATATAAGGGTTATATGGTGTGTTAAACTACACTGAAGGGCATGCCCCCTTTTGACGGGCCACATCCGTCAACGCAGTACTAGTAGGAGGAGGTGATCCAGCCCCTCCTCTCACCTTTTCTTCTCCTCTCTGATCCTGTTGCCCGACATCACACTCCAACGGAAACCAGAAGAGGGGAACCGCTGCTGCCGGTGCTGAAAGGGGGACCCGCCACTGCCTCAGGTACCCAGTGCCTCTTGTACTGAAGGGACACACACATTCAGTAATGCTTGTACTAGGGGGTACGGTGACAGAACAAGGTACAGTGCCACCTCTCTATCCTGGCCCTCTCTCTCAACCCTCTGTCTCACCTCTATTTTTCTCCCTCTTTCTCTCTGACTGCTAATATATGGTGCTAGGCATGCCACTCCAGTCGTGCACCCCCTTATAAAATGTGCTGCGCACGCCTATGCGCTTAGGAGAGCGTATCACAGGTTTTATATGTTCTATGTGTGTTCTGTTTTGTCTTGTATTTTATTTTCAGTATACCGGTATTAGGATACACTAGAATTATTTTAGGACTATTTTATGAATGAACGTATTAGAGACTGTACATTTTATTTTATACTATACTCTTAATAAAATAATTTTATTTACAATTTATAATTCTCTTGTGATGATTGATGCCTGATTAGTACTTTTAAGTCAACTCACTCTATATTTTTAGCGCTGGAAGATATCTTTTCTGTTGTGTGTTTAGTCTTATCATTAGGGAGGATAGTGGAATCCTCCCCATTCTCCATAGCAGCTTGAAGTCATTGAGTAAAGCAGAAAAAGTGCAGTCCTCAACTTTCCCTTATTCTAAAGAACCCCCAGGGTCAAACACACCACGTATTGCAGCTATTCCCGCTTGACACCAGGAGTGATACATAGCGTTTTCCAGACCTGGGGTGAACAGGGGGTTTCCCCAAAAAGTAATATATTTGGAATGGAGTGGGTTGCTATGTAAATGTTTATTGGTCGTCCGCCACACACAGTATGTATCATAAAAAAGAATATTCCGCAATATTGCAGGCAGTATAGAGGTTTTGGGCATATGTAGAAGAGTGCCTGGTGAGAAAGGAGCAAACTTTCAATTCTAATTGTAAATTGGTATAAATGGCTCGGTAGTGCAACCAATCCAGAATGTTCCGGAACAGAACCGCTTTAGTTAAGTGACTAACCCAAATGTGTTTTTTTATTTTTTTATTCTAAAAGCTTCTAGCTGTCATTTGGCTGGTTGGTGATTAATTATTCAGTTAAACATTTACCTTTGTTTAGTAATATACAAATATTAGCATGTACATTTTAGGGTAAGCGTTCAGTATTATAATATGCAGCTTTTTTTTATAACATTGTTTATCTGTAATTGGTGTTTAATTCTGACGTTCCCTGTGATTTAATCAATGACTAAAGCATCCTTGTGCCGATGCTTAATTAGATGTATAATCATTTACTCAAGACTATAACATAAACTGGAGGTGTACTAGAGATGGAGAAAATGATCTTAACAAAAGACAAATAGAGATCTCACCAAGCACCTGTTCCCCAGTCAGTAGAATTATAGGGAATTAAGTAGCAGGAGAAAAATAGTACTTTACTGTGCCATGTTTGTGGCAGATTCCTCCATTGTTCTGTTAGAGCTTCACTGTGATTTCAAAACTGCTATTTAATCTCATTACATGGTAATCATAATCCATTAGACTAAATGCACAGAAATGGAAGTGCAGAACTATTTTACACCCACTCCAAGGTAGGAGGTAACATCTGAAACATTATATATATATATATATATATATATATAATATATATATATATATATATATCCAAAGAAATCATCCACGGCACTCAGTCAATAATACGCACAGAAGCAGAAGTATAGCAACGTTTCGAAGGATTTATTCCCTCATCGGGCACTGACGATGAGGGAATAAATCCTTCGAAACGTTGCTATACTTCTGCTTCTGTGCGTATTATTGACTGAGTGCCGTGGATGATTTCTTTGGATATATTGGTGTATTGCCTGTGCACCTACCGCTGGCACCGGGACTTTTTACTCTTATCTACAACAGGTGTGCTGTCCGTCTCCATGTATATATATATATATATATATATATAGGGAAAAAAAGAATTAAGACCCCATAATTGTGCTATTATCTGATAGCTCAAGCCACTGAGAAATACCCCGTCAGGAGGAGTACTACACATAGAATAGACAAAAAAAGGGTTCTCTTGGGAGCTTGACCACCACAGATATCTAATATTCTAAAATCATTTATTAAAACAACATGTTACATATATACTTCCATAACATGAATAACAAGATCACACATAGGCCCTCATTCCGAGTTGTTCGCTCGTTGCCGATTTTCTCTATTTTGCGATTAGTCGCTTACTGCGCATGCGCAATGTTCGCAGAGCGCATGCGCTTAGTTATTTTACTCAACAGTTAGGTATTTTACTCACGGCATTACGAGGTTTTTTCTTCGTTCTGGTGATCGGAGTGTGAGTGACAGGAAGTGGGTGTTTCTGGGCGGAAACTGACCGTTTTATGGGTGTGTGTGAAAAAAACGCTGCAGTTTCTGGGAAAAATGCGGGAGTGGCTGGAAAAACGGGGGAGTGTCTGGGCGAACGCTGGGTGTGTTTGTGACGTCAAACCAGGAACGAAACTGACTGAACTGATCGCAGTGGCAGAGTAAGTGTCGAGCTACTCAGAAACTGCTAAGAAATTTCTATTCGCAATTTTGAGAATCTTTCGTTCACAATTCTGCTAAGCTAAGATTCACTCCCAGTAGGCGGCGGCTTAGCGTGTGCAATGCTGCTAAAAGCAGCTTGCGAGCGAACAACTCGAAATGAGGGCCCTAATACTTGAGTAATACATTCATTTGTAATAATCTATTGTAAGGTGTTTTCGATCATTCAGTGAAGTACTTAGTTCTCAACATGAAAAGGCATGTATGATCTGTTCACAAATTCATAGAAACGCACAGTCGTAGAAACCCAACGCGTTTCGTCCGTTAGGACTTCATCAGGGGTACACATCAAATAATGGCTTCACCAAAAGAAATACAAACAGAGCATGAACTTGCTGAGAATGTATTCCTGTAGATACTAATAGACCATCAAATTATGGATGTTGGCCGAAATAAATCAGTACTGCATCCGTGTGTTTCCTTCCAAAAACTCCTGTTTGGACTTCACAAATATAAAAGGGCAATTCGGATGGAATCAAAAAGTACTGTCCAATCCAACCCTGGTGTATTGTCTCAAGGTCCACCTCACAGCTATCCTAGGGATAAATCAGCAGCCCCGGGCACAATGTTTTGCAAGGAAGGAGATAGGGTGAGAACTGTCCCTTCCTAAAGAAGACCGAAGCGTCCACTGAACTTAGAGGTGTCCACTAATAGGAACTTCTGGTTTAAGTGAGGGTCATCCTCGGAACTCTTGGCCTCAGAGCCCGAAATATCACCTATTGGTACTTGCGCACCAGGTGATAATTCAACCTTGCACCGGGGTGTAGGGTCCACTGTCCGCCCAGAAGAAAGGAGGATAGGTAGCAACAACCACACCGATAGGGACACACAGACAGAGATGTTTCTCACCATTGAAAATCTTGTACTTTGCCTGCTCCTTTACTTACAGGTCCCTATAAGGAAACAAAAACACCACCAATGTGCAGGACCTAATTCTATCCTGGTATAACACCACTACACTAACTACAACAACAGAGCTCTCAAACTAACTCTGTGTGTGTGGTGCAACAAACTCTAAACACAACAGAACTTCTAAGTAACTTGGCCCTGCACAAACACAACAACACAGTACAGTACAAGAATATACAACAGTGCTGTCCCTTTCAGTGGTACAAGTATGCCGGTACGCTCGAGTACGGAGTACCCTTAAGAATTTGGCAGCGGGTACGCAGTACCACCTGCCACACACTTTGCACCCCTGACCGCCATTACCACAATTATAATGCACCACAAAGCATCCTGGAGGCATTACTATATATTGTTATCAAATTGGGGGCATTATTATATGTATTTGTTATACTGGAGGCATTACTATATATTTCTAGCCTTGACCCCAGAGTCCAAAAAAAAGGGTCTGTGTTGTCTGCTAGTGTCATGTAGCCACTCTCACTAGTGACATGTGGTCACGCCCCCTCACAATACATGACTACGCCCATTTTTCGGCACTCAGTACCACTAAGAAAATATTTCTACTTGCACCACTGGTCCCTTTAGTTACCTGCCTCCAGCTGTTTCGCAGACCCCTACCTATCCAGAGCTGGCCAGCCCTTCCCTATCCATGGCTGTCACAGGTTTCTTGCAACAGACTATGGCTATGTGTGTGGAGTTGAACCGCTCCTCCACACAGGGGAAACAACTTTAAATTACTGGGGAGTGGGTGCAGCAAAGCCTGCCCACCTCCTGTACATTTTGTAATTGGGCCTACTGCCCAGGATGTTTCAGGGGGATCAGGCTTTTGCCTGTCTAAATGAGGTGCACTCTACTGATTTGTGCCTAATGCACAGAACACCTTATTAATTGTACTGAGGCTCAGGCCGATGGGCCTGCCTACTGAGGGCATGATGGAGTGGCCTAGTGCCCAGTACCACCCTTATGTGGGGCTCACTGAAACTGGTCCTAGTGCCCCCTAACTGGTCCTAGTGCCCCCCTAACTGTGCACAGGCCTGAGGCTTATTGCCTGCCTATCATGGGACAGTTTGGGTGACCTGGGTCTAATGCCTAGAGTCACCTCATGAAATGGGGCCTGACTTCCTAACTGTGCCCAGGGTTAATGCCTATGTTCCCCTACAAGCCTAATGCCTGAACAGTTGATGGTCTAGGACAGGCCTGGCCAACCTGTGGCTCTCCAGCTGTTGTGAAACTACAAATCACAGCATGCCCTGTCACAGTTTTGTTAATAGGGATTGTTAAAACGGTGGCAGGGCATGCTGGGACTTGTAGTTTCACAACAGCTGGAGAGCCACAGGTTGGCCAGGCCTTGTCTAGGAGGACTTACATGTATGTGATGGTGACACAGGGCTGCCTATCAGTATCGTTGGGAGAGTCTGCAGTATGGCTTTTCGTCAGCTCAGTTGTGTCCCACTCCCTGGTCCTCAGCCGAGAAAACTTGTGCCTCCAGCTGCTGTCTTCCAGGACCCTCTGCTGCCTTCTATCTTGATCCTGGCATCTCCTGGGCTGATCTCAGCATCTTCTGCCTTGCACTTGCCGCCTCAACTGCTTCTCTGGCTCTTCAGTTTTCAGGAGCTCTTCTCGGCTCCCTCTCCGCCGACAGACTGACTCACGCCGCTCCTCAGCGTCTCATATAACACGCTTGGAGGGGGCGGAGCGATGACGCAGCAAGCTCCATTTGTGTCGCTGCGGCGAGCTCCGATTGGTCTTCCACAGCAGCCCGCCATTGGCTGACAACCCGCAAGTAGGGATTAGCTCGCCGTTGGCACAGGATTCAAATCCCAAGTTCACTGATTGGAGGAATCAGATGCAAGTCCCTCCACCGTTGCGCCCCGCCACCACTTCGCAGCCCGAACAACGCCGCCTGTCGCCACAGCGGCCCCTTCTCACATGTACACTGTGGACATAGGGGCAGTGTACTGCAAAGAACCAGGGCTTTTAAAACCAGAAGAGCCATGCATTTGGAGAGAGATAGGAAATGTGTGTCTTACTTGCTTGATTAATTTCAGTGCAGTTCTCCTTTTCAGCCTGGGGAAGCTGAAAGCATGTGATTAATCAACCAGAGCAGCTATGAAGAGCTCACTTCTACAGGCAAGGTGGGAGTGTCTTTGTCTGTCAGTCTGGGAAGGGGAGGAGGCGTGTAAGGTATAAAATGTCTCGCTCGGCGTAAGTTGGGGTTCCGACAACCGAGTTTTGGCTGAAGGGACAGCTACCTGTGAGGAGAGTAAACAAGGTGGCTGAATGTAATTCCTCCTCATGGGGTGGAGGCCAAACTTAGTGTTAACATTGGCCAGAGGGCGAAAAGAAAAGGAGGACTCCGTAGGAAGATAACTTGTTTTAATCAATAACAAGCTGCACATGAATATTGGAGAAATTGAAGAAACTGGAAGAATTAAGAGTCTATGGTTAAATGACGTGAAGAGTGAAGTTGAAGAACTCCGGTACAGAAGAACTGAAGAACTGTGTTTTATGATTAAAAGACGAGGCTGAAGAGCTTGGACTTTGAAGAAATGAAGACTGTGGTTTGTGATTGAAAGATGAGGCTGAAGAACTTGGACTTGGAAGAAATGAAGACTGTGGTTTGTGACTGAAAGACAAGGCTGAAGAACTTGGACTTTGAAGAAATGAAGACTGTGATTTGTGATTGAAAGACGAGGCTGAAGAACTTGGACTTTGAAGAAATGAAGACTGTGATTTGTGATTGAAAGACGAGGCTGAAGAACTTGGACTTTGAAGAAATGAAGACGTCTGCAAGAACCGTCGTTAGCACCTGGAACTCCTCTACGACCTGGGACCCCGTGAGCGCTTCCACGAGTGGCGACAGACTTAGACAGCAGGACTGCAGCAGCGTTTAGGTAACCGATAGATGAGACTAACCAGGACCAGGTCACCAGAAGTAACCGGGGAGCACAGAGCTGGAGAATCTTTCACAAGGAGGTAACTTGAAGCACTGGCACTCTCCCTCTGAGCCAGCCCCCTTTTGTAAGGGGAGAACACACAGGATTGGCTGGACACAGAATAGGAACTTCATTGGTAATACTCTGGTCTCCAACATGGCTGCCCCCAGCACAGGAGACATACTCAGCTGTTAGCACACAGCTTTAGCCAGCTTCTGTCTCTGACACACTATACTGTGTCACCACTAGAGGACCTTACCGCAGCGACCCCCGGCTCTCGGCAGCCGTACATCCGCCCAGGAGGACACACCGCCAGGAGCTCCCTGCGCCGCAGCCACGCCGACCAGCGAGACGGCAACCCCCCGGGAGCACCCACCGGTGGTAAGGCTCCGGAGCCTGACAGTACCCCCCCCCCCCCTTTTTAGGCTGAGCTCTGAGTACCCTTATGCTTTCATCGGGTTCTTAGTATGAAAGGCCCGGACTAATCTTGGGGCATGGATGTCCTCTTCAGAAAACCAGGACCTTTCCTCTGGTCCATATCCCTGCCAATCAATAAGATATTGGAGACGACCATATCCTTTACGACAGTCAAGGATCCTATGAGCTACAAATTCTTCTCCTTGAGCAGCTTGCACCTTGGGAGGTCTAGGGAGCGCAGCCTGAAAACAGTTAAGTATGAGAGGCTTCAGTAAAGAGAAGTGAAATGCATTTGGGATCTTCAAATACGGAAGCAACGTAACCTTGTATGCTACTGGATTCAATACTTTTTCAATAGGATATGGTCCAATGAATCTGGGGGCAAATTTCTTGGAAGGGACTTTGAGTCTTAAGGTACGAGAAGAAATCCAGACTTGATCCCCCACTTGGAGAGTAGGGACAGCCTTCCGTTTCCGATATGCAATTTTTTTTTTTTTATTGGATGTTTTAAACAAAGCCTCATGAACTTGTCTCCACATCTTAGTGAATTGCTGAAGGGCTAACTCTGTGGCAGGTACTTCGAGAGCTGGAA
This sequence comes from Pseudophryne corroboree, assembly GCF_028390025.1. Lineage (NCBI taxonomy): Eukaryota > Metazoa > Chordata > Amphibia > Anura > Myobatrachidae > Pseudophryne > Pseudophryne corroboree. The sequence goes on along the minus strand of NC_086452.1, from coordinate 197,581,549 downwards.
GAGATTGGAAAACAGAAACACGTGGATGAAGCCCATAATTCACATAAAAGGGTGTGGAATGGGTAGCGGAATGGTAAAGATTATTGTGAGCGAATTCAGCAAATGGAAGGTAGTCCAGCCAATCGTCCTGAGAAGAAGACATGAAGAGTCATAGGAAAGTCTCTAAGTCTTGGTTCGCTCTCCCAGTCTGGCCATCCGTTTGGGAATGGTATGCAGAGGAGAAACTTAATTCCATTCCAAGGGCTGAACTCAGTGCTCTCCAGAATTTAGCCACAAATTGAGGCCCTCGATCGGAAACTATCTCTTGTGGAAGTCCATGTAACCGGAAGATGTCTGATATGAACAATTTTGATAGCTGTGGAGCGGTTGGAAGGCCTGTGAGTGGGACAAAGTGCGGAATCTTGGAAAATCGGTCCACAATGACCCAAATGGTGTTTCGTCCTCTGGAGACAGGCAGGTCAGTTATAAAATCCATGGAGATATGTGTCCAGGGTTTTTGTGGAACCAATAGCGGATGAAGAAGACCAGATGGTCATCCTCTTGGACTTTTATGCTGGGCGCACTTTGGGCAGGCAGCTATGAATTCCAAAACATCCGTCTTCAGATGAGGCCACCAATAGGAGCGTTGGATGAACTTAAGAGTCTTAAGGCTACCTGCGTGTCCCATACAAGGTGAGGTATGACACCACGTGAGCAGTCTTTTTTGGAGTTCTGGTGCAACGAAGGTTCTTCCCGGTGGAGGAAGTGAAGTAGTACGAGTTGCAGCAAAGGAGGCAGGATCTAGGATGAATTGTCTGTCCGGAAGATCTGTGGACTCATCTGAATTCAATGAACGAGAAAGTGCATCTGCTTTCCGATTAAGAGACCCTGGACGATAACTGAGCTTGAAAGAAAAACGGGAGAAGAAGAATGCCCACCTGGCTTGCCATGGGTTTAAACATCGGGCCGTCTGAAGATATAAAAGATTATTGTGATCTGTGGTTACAGGGATTGGGTGCTGAGCTCCTTCCAGCAAGTACCTCCACTCTTCAAAAGCAAGTTTTATGGCAAGCAATGCTTGTTCCCCAATGGCGTAGTTTTGTTCTGCCGGAGAGAATCTTCGGGAAAAATAAGCACAAGGATGAGCTTTCTGGTCCTCGAATAACTGGGATAAGACGGCCCCCATTCCTACTAAAGAAGCATCCACTTCTACCTGAAAAGGACGACTGTGATCAGGTTGCCGAAGGATAGGAGCTGACATGAAGGCCTCTTTCAGAAACAAAAAGGCTTTTAGTGCCTCAGGTGGCAAAGCTGCAGAATTAGACCCTTTTCTTGTTAGTGCTGTAATCCGAGCAATGATGGAGGAGTAATCTTTAATGAACTTCCTATAGAAATTGATGAAGCCAAAAAAATGCTGGATTCCCTTCAGAGTGGCAAGAAGGGTCCAATCTCTGATTACGGTACTTGTACCTTGGCAGGATCCATCTGTAATTCCCTCCCGGAAATGATGTAACCTAAGAAGGGGATAGAGGAAACCTGTAACTTTGTTGAGGCCCCGGTAGTCGATGCAAGGCCGTAGACCCCCGTCCTTCTTCTTAACAAAAAAAAACCCTGCCCCGGCTGGAGAAGAGGAAGGGCGAAGGAACCCTTTGGCCAAATTCTCCTGTATATACTTAGACATTGCTTGGGTTTCCGGGAGAGATAAAGGGTACGTTCAGCCTCTGGGAGGTGTTTTACCAGGCAGTAAATTGATAGGGCAGTCCCAACTTCGGTGGGGAGGCAAGGTATCCACCCCCTGCTTACTGAAGACGTCCAGAAAGGGATGATAGGCATCCGGGAGATCAGTGGAGTGTAGAGTAAGGAGTAGAGATGAGCAGGTTCGGTACTCAGAGAACCAAACCCTACCGGACTTTGCCTTCCGAGTCCGGATCCGAGCCCGGCTCGGGTTTTCCCGCCTGACTCGGAAACCCGAACGCGGCAAAACGTCATCATCCCACTGTCGGATTCTCGCGGAATTTGGATTCCATATAAGGAGCTGCGCGTCGCGGCCATTTTCACTCCAGTCTCGGAGAGTGTATAGAGAGGACGTGTCCTCAGTGTTCAGTGTCTGTGTGTTGGGGCGGGAAAGTGGGGTGGCAAGTGTTGTCAAGTCCAGTGTAGTCACTCAGTGTATTGTGCTGCATCAGTCCAGGCAGTCACAGTGTTGGTGTTCTCTGCTGCCATATATCCAGTGTAGCTGTATAAGTGGTGCTGTGTTGTGCAGACCAGTCCACTGTAGTCAGTGTATTGTGCTGCATCAGTCCAGCCATTCACAGCGTTGGTGTCCTCTGCTGCTATATATCCAGTGTAGCTGTATAAGTGGTGCGGTGTTGTGCAGACCAGTCCAGTGTAGTCAGTGTATTGTGCTGCATCAGTCCAGCCAGTCACAGTGTTGGTGTTCTCTGCTGCCATATATCCAGTTTTGACTATGTACGATTTTGACTAAACTTTGTACTAGATAGTACACTAGATAGTCAAGATTGACTTGCCAGCACAGTCTATCTAGTTTTGCGATACCAACCCCATGGGAGTGCGCATCGGGATCAAAACGGTATCGCAAGCTGCCTAACACCTTGAGATGTGCACTAACTTTCCTTGCAGTTTTGACTATACAGTCAAAATCGAAAGGATATACAGTATCTCACCGTGTGTACACACCTTAACTCTCATAAGTACTATTGCTGTTTACGAGTAAAAATACCCAGCAAGGCTTATGACATTAATTGGAGTATATTTTACAAGGCACTGACTTGTGCAAAACAGTGAATTTTCCTGTGCATATCATTATTATTGCCATTACCTAGATAGGTGTACAGATACATAGGCAACTCTTTGTGATACCAACTGATACAATATATAGTGTGAGACAGCTGGTAGGATAGGAGACGGGCATCTGATAATTGGAGTGAATAGGACTGTTGGGGAACATTTTCAAGGGGAATTGTGTATTGAATACTAAGTTATTACCTGTATATATCAGACTAGTATCTTTAGAATATTTGTAATTGAAGTTCTCTTTTTCAAACAATGAGGTTCATCTAAGGTTGGGAGTACAGTTTTCTTACATGTACAGTATATGTTGAGTGGGTGCATCCTAAGAGGAATCCAGTGCAAAAACAGCAGTATTTGCATCATGAAAGTGTGTATACTTACACCCACGAAGCAAAGAGCCGTGGCTTGATGTTTTTAGTAGTAAATGTAAAGTTTAACACAATACAATAAAGTAATGAAGTGTCATATAAACTACTGTAGCATATAAAGGCCAGTCACACTGTCCATAAAAATAAGATTTTACTTACCGATAAATCTATTTCTCGGAGTCCGTAGTGGATGCTGGGGTTCCTGAAAGGACCATGGGGAATAGCGGCTCCGCAGGAGACAGGGCACAAAAAGTAAAGCTTTTCCAGATCAGGTGGTGTGCACTGGCTCCTCCCCCTATGACCCTCCTCCAGACTCCAGTTAGGTACTGTGCCCGGACGAGCGTACACAATAAGGGAGGATTTTGAATCCCGGGTAAGACTCATACCAGCCACACCAATCACACCGTACAACTTGTGATCTAAACCCAGTTAACAGTATGATAACAGCGGAGCCTCTGAAAGATGGCTTCCTTCAACAATAACCCGAATTAGTTAACAATAACTATGTACAATTATTGCAGATAATCCGCACTTGGGATGGGCGCCCAGCATCCACTACGGACTCCGAGAAATAGATTTATCGGTAAGTAAAATCTTATTTTCTCTATCGTCCTAGTGGATGCTGGGGTTCCTGAAAGGACCATGGGGATTATACCAAAGCTCCCAAACGGGCAGGAGAGTGCGGATGACTCTGCAGCACCGAATGAGAGAACTCCAGGTCCTCCTTAGCCAGAGTATCAAATTTGTAAAATTTTACAAACGTGTTCTCCCCTGACCACGTAGCTGCTCGGCAGAGTTGTAATGCCGAGACCCCTCGGGCAGCCGCCCAAGATGAGCCCACCTTCCTTGTGGAGTGGGCCTTTACAGATTTAGGCTGTGGCAGGCCTGCCACAGAATGTGCAAGTTGGATTGTGCTACAGATCCAACGAGCAATCGTCTGCTTAGACGCAGGAGCACCCATCTTGTTGGGTGCATACAATATAAACAACGAGTCAGATTTTCTGACTCCAGCTGTCCTTGCAATATATATTTTTAATGCTCTGACAACGTCCAGTAACTTGGAGTCCTCCAAGTCACTTGTAGCCGCAGGCACTACAATAGGCTGGTTCAGATGAAATGCTGACACCACCTTAGGGAGAAAATGCGGACGAGTCCGCAGTTCTGCCCTGTCCGAATGGAAAATCAGATATGGGCTTTTGTAAGATAAAGCTGCCAGTTCTGACACTCTCCTGGCCGAAGCCAGGGCTAGAAGCATGGTCACTTTCCATGTGAGATATTTCAAATCCACCTTTTTTAGTGGTTCAAACCAATGAGATTTTAGAAATTCCAAAACCACATTGAGATCCCACGGTGCCACTGGAGGCACCACAGGCGGCTGTATATGCAGCACTCCCTTAACAAAGGTCTGGACTTCAGGGACTGAAGCCAATTCTTTTTGAAAGAAAATCGACAGGGCCGAAATTTGAACCTTAATAGATCCCAATTTGAGACCCATAGACAATCCTGATTGCAGGAAATGTAGGAATCGACCCAGTTGAAATTCCTCCGTCGGAGCACTCCGATCTTCGCACCACGCAACATATTTTCGCCAAATTCGGTGATAATGTTGCACGGTTACTTCCTTCCTCGCTTTAATCAAAGTAGGAATGACTTCTTCCGGCATGCCTTTTTCCTTTAGGATCCGGCGTTCAACCGCCATGCCGTCAAACGCAGCCGCGGTAAGTCTTGAAACAGACAGGGACCCTGCTGAAGCAAGTCCCTCCTTAGAGGTAGAGGCCACGGATCTTCCGTGATCATCTCTTGAAGTTCCGGGTACCAAGTCCTTCTTGGCCAATCCGGAACCACTAGTATCGTTCTCACGCCTCTTTGCCGTATAATTCTCAATACTTTTGGTATGAGAGGCAGAGGAGGAAACACATACACCGACTGGTACACCCAAGGCGTTACCAGCGCGTCCACAGCTATTGCCTGCGGATCTCTTGACCTGGCGCAATACCTGTCCAGTTTTTTGTTGAGGCGAGACGCCATCATGTCCACCATTGGTCTTTCCCAACGGGTTACCAGCATGTGGAAGACTTCTGGATGAAGTCCCCACTCTCCCGGGTGAAGATCGTGTCTGCTGAGGAAGTCTGCTTCCCAGTTGTCCACTCCCGGGATGAACACTGCTGACAGTGCTATCACATGATTCTCTGCCCAGCGAAGAATCCTTGCAGCTTCTGCCATTGCACTCCTGCTTCTTGTGCCGCCCTGTCTGTTCACATGGGCGACTGCCGTGATGTTGTCCGACTGGATCAACACCGGTTTTCCTTGAAGCAGAGGTTCTGCCTGGCTTAGAGCATTGTATATTGCTCTTAGTTCCAATATGTTTATGTGAAGAGACGTTTCCAGGCTCGTCCATACTCCCTGGAAGTTTCTTCCTTGTGTGACTGCTCCCCAGCCTCTCAGGCTGGCGTCCGTGGTCACCAGGATCCAATCCTGTATGCCGAATCTGCGGCCCTCCAATAGATGAGGACTCTGCAACCACCACAGAAGAGACACCCTTGTCCTTGGAGACAGGGTTATCCGTAGGTGCATCTGAAGATGCGACCCTGACCATTTGTCCAACAGATCCCTTTGGAAAATTCTTGCGTGGAATCTGCCGAATGGAATTGCTTCGTAAGAAGCCACCATTTTTCCCAGGACTCTTGTGCATTGATGTACAGACACCTTTCCTGGTTTTAGGAGGTTCCTGACAAGCTCGGATAACTCCTTGGCTTTTTCCTCCGGGAGAAAAACCTTTTTCTGAACCGTGTCCAGAATCATCCCTAGGAACAGCAGACGAGTTGTCGGCATTAACTGGGATTTTGGAATATTCAGAATCCACCCGTGCTGTTTTAGCACTTCTTGAGACAGTGCTAATCCCATCTCTAGCTGTTCTCTGGACCTTGCCCTTATTAGGAGATCGTCCAAGTATGGGATAATTAATACGCCTTTTCTTCGAAGAAGAATCATCATCTCGGCCATTACCTTTGTAAAGACCCGAGGTGCCGTGGACAATCCGAACGGCAGCGTCTGAAACTGATAGTGACAGTTTTGTACAACGAACCTGAGGTACCCCTGGTGTGAGGGGTAAATTGGAACGTGGAGATACGCATCCTTGATGTCCAAGGATACCATAAAGTCCCCCTCTTCCAGGTTCGCTATCACTGCTCTGAGTGACTCCATCTTGAACTTGAACTTCTTTATGTACAGGTTCAAGGACTTCAGATTTAGAATAGGCCTTACCGAGCCATCCGGCTTCGGTACCACAAAAAGAGTGGAATAATACCCCTTCCCTTGTTGTAGAAGAGGTACCTTGACTATCACCTGCTGAGAGTACAGCTTGTGAATGGCTTCCAAAACCGTCTCCCTTTCGGAGGGGGACGTTGGTAAAGCAGACTTCAGGAAACGGCGAGGTGGATCTGTCTCTAATTCCAACCTGTACCCCTGAGATATTATCTGCAGGATCCAGGGATCTACTTGCGAGTGAGCCCACTGCGCGCTGTAATTTTTGAGACGACCCCCCACCGTCCCCGAGTCCGCTTGAGAAGCCCCAGCGTCATGCTGAGGCTTTTGTAGAAGCCGGGGAGGGCTTCTGTTCCTGGGAAGGAGCTGCCTGTTGCTGTCTCTTCCCTCGACCTCTGCCTCGTGGCAGATATGAATAGCCCTTTGCTCTCTTATTTTTAAAGGAACGAAAGGGCTGCGGTTGAAAGGTCGGTGCCTTTTTCTGTTGGGGAGTGACTTGAGGTAGAAAGGTGGATTTCCCGGCTGTAGCCGTGGCCACCAAATCTGATAGACCGACTCCAAATAACTCCTCCCCTTTATACTGCAAAACTTCCATATGCCGTTTTGAGTCCGCATCGCCTGTCCACTGTCGCGTCCATAAAGTTCTTCTGGCCGAAATGGACATAGCACTTACCCGTGATGCCAGTGTGCAGATATCCCTCTGTGCATCACGCATATAAAGAAATGCATCCTTTATTTGTTCTAACGACAGTAAAATATTGTCCCTGTCCAGGGTATCAATATTTTCAATCAGGGACTCTGACCAAACTACCCCAGCACTGCACATCCAGGCAGTCGCTATAGCTGGTCGTAGTATAACACCTGCATGTGTGTATATACTTTTTTGGATATTTTCCATCCTCCTATCTGATGGATCTTTAAGTGCGGCCGTCTCAGGAGAGGGTAACGCCACTTGTTTAGATAAGCGTGTTAGCGCCTTGTCCACCCTAGGAGGTGTTTCCCAGCGCTCCCTAACCTCTGGCGGGAAAGGGTATAATGCCAATAATTTCTTTGAAATTATCAGCTTTTTATCAGGGGCAACCCACGCTTCATTACACACGTCATTTAATTCTTCTGATTCAGGAAAAACTATAGGTAGTTTTTTCACACCCCACATAATACCCTGTTTAGTGGTACCTGTAGTATCAGGTAAATGTAACGCCTCCTTCATTGCCAAAATCATATAACGTGTGGCCCTACTGGAAAATACGGTTGATTCGTCACCGTCACCACTGGAGTCATCGCCTGTGTCTGGGTCTGTGTCGACCGACTGAGGCAAAGGGCGTTTCACAGCCCCTGACGGTGTTTGAGTCGCCTGGACAGGCACTAATTGATTGTCCGGCCGTCTCATGTCGTCAAACGACTGCTTTAGCGTGTTGACACTATCCCGTAGTTCCATAAATAAAGGCATCCATTCTGGTGTCGACTCCCTAGGGGGTGACATCCTCATATTTGGCAATTGCTCCGCCTCCACGCCAATATCGTCCTCATACATGTCGACACACACGTACCGACACACAGCAGACACACAGGGAATGCTCCTAACGAAGACAGGACCCACTAGCCCTTTGGGGAGACAGAGGGAGAGTTTGCCAGCACACACCAAAAGCGCTATATATATATATCAGGGATAGCCTTATAATAAGTGCTCCCTTATAGCTGCTTTGTTATATCAAAATATCGCCATAAATTTGCCCCCCCTCTCTGTTTTACCCTGTTTCTGTAGTGCAGTGCAGGGGAGAGACTTGGGAGCCGTCCTGACCAGCGGAGCTGTGAGAGGAAATGGCGCCGTGTGCTGAGGAGATAGGCCCCGCCCCTTTTCTGGCGGGCTCGTCTCCCGCTATTTAGAGAAATCAGGCAGGGGTTAAATATCTCCATATAGCCTCTGGTGGCTATATGTGAGGTATTTTTAGCCTTTATATAGGTTACATTTGCCTCCCAGGGCGCCCCCCTCCCAGCGCCCTGCACCCTCAGTGACTGCCGTGTGAAGTGTGCTGAGAGGAAAATGGCGCACAGCTGCAGTGCTGTGCGCTACCTTTAGAAGACTGCAGGAGTCTTCAGCCGCCGATTCTGGACCTCTTCTGACTTCAGCATCTGCAAGGGGGCCGGCGGCGCGGCTCCGGTGACCATCCAGGCTGTACCTGTGATCGTCCCTCTGGAGCTTGATGTCCAGTAGCCAAGAAGCCAATCCATCCTGCACGCAGGTGAGTTGACTCCTTCTCCCCTCAGTCCCTCGCTGCAGTGATCCTGTTGCCAGCAGGAATCACTGTAAAATAAAAAACCTAGCTAAACTTTTTCTAAGCAGCTCTTTAGGAGAGCCACCTAGATTGCACCCTTCTCGGCCGGGCACAAAAATCTAACTGGAGTCTGGAGGAGGGTCATAGGGGGAGGAGCCAGTGCACACCACCTGATCTGGAAAAGCTTTACTTTTTGTGCCCTGTCTCCTGCGGAGCCGCTATTCCCCATGGTCCTTTCAGGAACCCCAGCATCCACTAGGACGATAGAGAAAATAGAATTAAATAGACACCTCATCTATAGTTTACCCCTTTAAAAATCAAATGAGAATTTTCTATCCTGCAAACTGCCAAATTGAAATGTCAATCAAGTAATGCGAATAGATGGACTGATATAATATATTCGCCATGCTAGTGATTTAAATACTGTCAGCTGGAGAGGTCTATACAGAGTCATCCAGCGGCTAAGATAATGCTGCTTACAGCCATCATCATTATGTGGTCTCATTGCACCAGACCTCCTGTACCCACTAGATATACACCTTCTAAAGTTTTGGGTATTGTTTTAGGATGGAACAGATCCTTTTTGGGAAAACATGATCTTCAATGGGTTTCATTGTACTATGGCACTCCCATGCCCATTAATGCCCCTTGCACTGCTATTGGAGGTAATTTACAATTAAACAGTGTAGTTTAACCTGTGTACCATCTGTAGTACTCTTACACCAGTGTTTCCCAAAGCCAGCCCTTATGGCCACCGCACAGTCCAGACATTAGCGATATATCCCTCATTCTGCACAGCTTGCTAAATCAAAGTGACTGAGGTAATAATTAAGGGGATCCGGTTGGGATTCCGACAGTCAGAATCCAGACACGTAATCCCGACACTACTTGGAATGCCGACAACGGCATCCCGAATAGGGTCACCATCTTGGTGCTGGAATGCCGAGATGTTGAAAGACCATCCACTGGGACGCAGGACTGGTAAGCCGTTGGGGTGGGGTGGGGTGGGGCATGGGGGGTTAGGTTTAGGCTGCGGGGGGAGGGTTAGGGTTAGGCTGCACCCGGGGGTATTGGTAAATGCTGTGATTGGGAACTGCTGCCTTACAGAGTATATTAAATTTGGTCTGTGAAATACAAAGGCATATTGTGACACTACTGTAGGCAAGGTACCAGAAATAAACCTCCACTGAAAGCAGACAATTTAGGACTTCTTGACGTTGCTTTACCCTGTGCAGCTCTTCAGATCTTCCTTTCCTTTGGCAGGCAGGTTTGTACTTAGATATAAGTAATTATACATAGAAACAGCTCTGTAGACTTCAAAGCCCCTACTGTGTAAGCAAACAACTGCACCTTGGCAAAATTACCACCTTCTGCACAAATCATGTACGCAGTAGGCATCGATGTAGTTACTAATTACCTGGGTTCGGGCCTCTTGGGGTGGCCCAGCATAGTATTTTCCATTATTTATTTTTCAGAGGGAGTGTAGTCATGCCTCCCAGCTTTGTCCATGCGCTATTCAGTACCCAGGCTCTGCGGCTATCGCAGCGGCCCTGGCAGCAGTCCAGAGTAGACACTTAAGCAATGTGAGGAAAACACGTTTGTGACAGAGGGAAAACAAGGCCCATTTGTGAAGCACTACACTATCTTTCTTTGCTTTGAAAACAAGCACTATTGTCAGCACTCTTTACAGTCACTCAGGGCAAATGCTATTTTGGAAACGTGCCTAATTACCGTTCTCAATGGAGCGCTGATTATGTAGCTCAGATATTAATAAACTCTCACCAAAAACTATTTATCTCACAACATTTTAGTTTCTCATATGTAAAAGTAAAATAGCCCTAATTAATGAAGGAAAATATCCCAAGAAATAGATATTATGCTTTATTTAATTGAAGTACTAATACGTATAGTATTTTAGTGTGAATATCTGAACTTCAATACAAGTAGATATCATTCATCTCTATGTATGATGCGCTGTCTCTGTAATAATCTTAGTATATAGCGACTGCACACAGGGAGTAGTTCTCAGTCTGTTAATGAAAACCTGTCACACAAACTTTCACTCCTAACTTTCCAAAGCCATTGACTGAGACGACAACTTCCACTAAGAAACTATGTCAGGGGACTCTGTGAAAGTTTGTGGCTCTCGAGGGGTCTGCTGTGGCCCCTTTTTTAGATCACATGCAGTTTTCAATGTGATTTATATTATTTGATTCTTCATAGCATCGCTGATGTTACAGTGTAAATAAGAATTTACTTACCGATAATTCTATTTCTCGGAGTCCGTAGTGGATGCTGGGGTTCCTGAAAGGACCATGGAGGAATAGCGGCTCCGCAGGAGACAGGGCACAAAAAAGTAAAGCTTTACTAGGTCAGGTGGTGTGCACTGGCTCCTCCCCCCATGACCCTCCTCCAGACTCCAGTTAGGTACTGTGCCCGGACGAGCATACACAATAAGGGAGGCATTTTGAATCCCGGGTAAGACTCATACCAGCCACACCAATCACACCGTACAACTTGTGATCTAAACCCAGTTAACAGTATGACAACAGAAAGGGCCTCTTAAAGATGGCTCCTTAACAATAACCCGAATTAGTTAACAATAACTATGTACAAGTATTGCAGATAATCCGCACTTGGGATGGGCGCCCAGCATCCACTACGGACTCCGAGAAATAGAATTATCGGTAAGTAAATTCTTATTTTCTCTATCGTCCTAAGTGGATGCTGGGGTTCCTGAAAGGACCATGGGGATTATACCAAAGCTCCCAAACGGGCGGGAGAGTGCGGATGACTCTGCAGCACCGAATGAGAGAACTCCAGGTCCTCCTTTGCCAGGGTATCAAATTTGTAAAATTTTACAAACGTGTTCTCCCCCGACCACGTAGCTGCTCGGCAGAGTTGTAATGCCGAGACCCCTCGGGCAGCCGCCCAAGATGAGCCCACCTTCCTTGTGGAGTGGGCTTTTACAGTTTTAGGCTGTGGCAGGCCTGCCACAGAATGTGCAAGTTGAATTGTGTTACAAATCCAACGAGCAATCGACTGCTTAGAAGCAGGTGCGCCCAACTTGTTGGGTGCATACAATATAAACAGCGAGTCAGATTTTCTGACTCCAGCCGTCCTTGCAATGTATATTTTTAAGGCTCTGACAACGTCCAACAACTTGGAGTCCTCCAAGTCGCTAGTGGCCGCAGGCACCACAATAGGTTGGTTCAGATGAAATGCTGATACCACTTTAGGGAGAAAATGCGGACGAGTCCGCAGTTCTGCCCTATCCGAATGGAAGATTAGATAAGGACTTTTATAAGATAAAGCCGCCAATTCAGATACTCTCCTGGCAGAGGCCAGGGCTAGTAACATAGTCACTTTCAATGTGAGATATTTCAAATCCACCTTTTTCAATGGTTCAAACCAATGGGATTTGAGGAAATCTAAAACTACATTTAGATCCCACGGTGCCACCGGAGGCACCACAGGAGGCTGTATATGCAGTACTCCCTTGACAAAAGTCTGGACCTCAGGGACAGAGGCCAATTCTTTTTGGAAGAATATTGACAGGGCCGAAATTTGAACCTTAATGGATCCCAATTTGAGACCCATAGATAATCCTGATTGCAGGAAATGTAGGAAACGACCCAGTTGGAATTCCTCCGTCGGAACCTTCCGATCCTCGCACCACGCTACATATTTTCGCCAAATGCGGTGATAATGTTTCACGGTGACTTCCTTCCGTGCCTTAATCAAGGTAGGAATGACTTCTTCTGGAATGCCTTTCCCTTTTAGGATCTGGCGTTCAACCGCCATGCCGTCAAACGCAGCCGCGGTAAGTCTTGAAAAAGACAGGGACCCTGCTGTAGCAGGTCCCTTCTCAGAGGTAGAGGCCACGGTTCGTCCGTGAGCATCTCTTGAAGTTCCGGATACCAAGTCCTTCTCGGCCAATCCGGAACCACTAGTATTGTTCTTACTCTTCTTTGCCGTATGATCTTCAATACCTTTGGTATGAGCGGCAGAGGAGGAAACACATACACTGACTGGTACACCCAAGGAGTTACCAGTGCGTCCACAGCTATTGCCTGTGGATCTCTTGACCTGGCGCAATATTTGTCCAGTTTCTTGTTGAGGCGAGACGCCATCATGTCTACAATTGGTCTTTCCCAACGGTCTATTAACATGTTGAAGACTTCTGGATGTAGACCCCACTCTCCCGGATGAAGATCGTGTCTGCTGAGGAAGTCTGCTTCCCAGTTGTCCACGCCCGGGATGAACACTGCTGACAGTGCTATCACGTGATTCTCCGCCCAGCGAAGAATCTTGGCAGCTTCTGCCATTGCACTCCTGCTTCTTGTGCCGCCCTGCCTGTTTACATGGGCGACCGCCGTGATGTTGTCCGACTGAATCAACACCGGCTTTCCTTGCAGGAGAAGTTCCGCCTGGCTTAGAGCATTGTAGATTGCTCTTAGTTCCAGAATGTTTATGTGAAGAGACTTTTCCAGACTCGTCCATACTCCCTGGAAGTTTCTTCCTTGTGTGACTGCTCCCCAGCCTCTCAGGCTGGCGTCCGTGGTCACCAGGATCCAATCCTGAATGCCGAATCTGCGGCCTTCTAATAGGTGAGCCTTCTGCAACCACCACAGAAGTGACACCCTTGTCTTTGGTGACAGGGTTATTCGCAGGTGCATCTGCAGATGCGACCCTGACCATTTGTCCAACAGATCCCTTTGGAATATTCTTGCATGGAATCTGCCGAATGGAATTGCTTCGTAAGAAGCCACCATTTTTCCCAGGACTCTTGTGCATTGATGTACTGACACTTTTCCTGGTTTTAGGAGGTTCCTGACCAGATCGGATAACTCCTTGGCTTTTTCCTCTGGAAGGAAAACCTTTTTCTGAACCGTGTCCAGAATCATTCCTAGGAACAGCAGACGAGTTGTCGGGATTAAATGGGATTTTGGAATATTCAGAATCCACCCGTGTTGTCTTAGCACCTCTTGAGATAGTGCTAAAGCTGTCTCCAGCTGTTCTCTGGACCTTGCCCTTATTAGGAGATCGTCCAAGTATGGGATAACTAATACGCCTTTTCTTCGAAGAAGAATCATCATCTCGGCCATTACCTTGGTAAAGACCCGAGGCGCCGTGGACAATCCGAACGGCAGCGTCTGAAACTGATAGTGACAGTTTTGAACAATGAACCTGAGGTACCCCTGGTGTGCGGGGTAAATCGGAACGTGTAGATACGCATCCTTGATGTCCAAGGATACCATAAAGTCCCCTTCTTCCAGGTTCGCTATCACTGCTCTGAGTGACTCCATCTTGAACTTGAACTTTTTTATGTAGAGGTTCAAGGACTTCAGATTTAGAATAGGCCTTACCGAGCCATCCGGCTTCGGTACCACAAATAGAGTGGAATAATACCCCTTTCCTTGTTGTAATAGGGGTACTTTGACTATCACCTGCTGAGCGTACAGCTTGTGAATGGCTTCCAACACCCTCTCCCTTTCGGAAGAGACGGTTGGTAAGGCAGACTTCAGGAAACGATGAGGAGGATCCGTCTCTAATTCCAACCTGTACCCCTGAGATATTATCTGCAGGATCCAGGGGTCTACCTGCGAGTGAGCCCACTGCGCGCTGTAATTTTTGAGACGGCCCCCCACTGTCCCCGAGTCCGCTTGAGAGGCCCCAGCGTCATGCTGAGGTTTTTGCAGGAGCCGGGGAGGGCTTCTGTTCCTGGGAAGGAGCTGCCTGTTGGTGTCTCTTCCCTCTTCCTCTGCCTCGTGGCAGGTACGACAAGCCCTTTGCTCTCTTATTTTTGTAGGAGCGAAAAGGCTGCGGTTGAAAGGTCGGTGCCTTTCTCTGTTGGGGAGTGACTTGAGGTAAAAAAGTGGATTTCCCGGCAGTAGCCGTGGCCACCAAGTCTGATAGACCAACTCCAAATAACTCCTCCCCTTTATACGGCAAAACCTCCATGTGACGTTTTGAATCCGCATCGCCTGTCCACTGTCGTGTCCATAAGGCTCTTCTGGCTGAAATGGACATAGCACTCACCCGAGATGCCAGTGTGCAAATATCCCTCTGTGCATCACGCATATAGATAAATGCATCCTTTATTTGTTCTAACGACAGTAAAACATTGTCCCTATCTAGGGTATCAATATTTTCAATCAGGGATTCTGACCAAACTACTCCAGCACTGCACATCCAGGCAGTTGCTATAGCTGGTCGTAGTATAACACCTGCATGTGTGTATATATTCTTTTGAATAACTTCCATCTTTCTATCTGATGGATCCTTAAGTGCGGCCGTCTCAGGAGAGGGTAACGCCACTTGTTTGGATAAGCGTGTGAGCGCCTTGTCCACCTTAGGGGGTGTTTCCCAGCGCGCCCTAACCTCTGGCGGGAAAGGGTATAATGCCAATAACTTTTTTGAAATTATCAACTTTTTATCAGGAGCAACCCACGCTTCATCACACACGTCATTTAATTCTTCTGATTCAGGAAAAACTGTTTGTAGTTTTTTCACACCATACATAATACCCTGTTTTACGGTATCTGTAGTATCAGCTAAATGTAACGTCTCCTTCATTGCCAAAATCATATAACGTGTGGCCCTACTGGAAAATACGTTTGAATTTCTACCGTCGTCACTGGAATCAGTGCCCGTGTCTGGGTCTGTGTCGACCGACTGAGGCAAAGGGCGTTTTACAGCCCCTGACGGTGTTTGAGGCGCCTGGACAGGCATTAATTGATTGTCCGGCCGCCTCATGTCCTCAACTGACTGTTTAAGGGAAGATAAACCATCACGTAATTCCACAAATAAAGGCATCCATTCTGGTGTCGACCCCCTGGGGGGTGACATCTGCATATTTGGCAATTGCTCCGCCTCCACACCAATATCGTCCTCATACATGTCGACACCACGTACCGACACACACCGCAAACTCACAGGGAATGCTCTAATGAAGACAGGACCCACTAGCCCTTTTGGGGAGACAGAGGGAGAGTCTGCCAGCACACACCACAAAGCGCTATATATACAAGGGATATCCTTATATTAAGTGCTCCCTTATAGCTGCTTTAATATATATATATATAGCCATTAATGTGCCCCCCCTCTCTGTTTTACCCTGTTTCTGTAGTGCAGTGCAGGGGAGAGACCTGGAAGCCGTTCTGACCAGCGGAGCTGTGACAGAAAATGGCGCCGTGTGCTGAGGAGATAGGCCCCGCCCCTTTTTCGGCGGGTTCTTCTCCCGCTATTTTTCCAGTCAGGCAGGGGTTAAATATCTCCATATAGCCCCTATGGGCTATATGTGAGGTATTTTTAGCCTTGTATAAGGTTTATATTTGCCTCTCAGAGCGCCCCCCCCCAGCGCTCTGCACCCTCAGTGACTGCCCAGTGAAGTGTGCTGAGAGGAAAATGGCGCACAGCTGCAGTGCTGTGCGCTACCTTATGAAGACTGAGGAGTCTTCAGCCGCCGGTTTCCGGACCTCTTCACGCTTCAGCATCTGCAAGGGGGTCGGCGGCGCGGCTCCGGGACCGGACTCCACGGCTGGGCCTGTGTTCGATCCCTCTGGAGCTAATGGTGTCCAGTAGCCAAGCAGCAAATCCACTCTGCATGCAGGTGAGTTTACTACTTTCCCCCTAATTCCCACGTTGCAGTGATCCTGTTGCCAGCAGGACTCACTGTAAAGAAAAAAACCTAAACTAAACTTTCTCTAAGCAGCTCTTTAGGAGAGCCACCTAGATTGCACCCTTCTCGTTCGGGCACAAAATCTAACTGGAGTCTGGAGGAGGGTCATGGGGGGAGGAGCCAGTGCACACCACCTGACCTAGTAAAGCTTTACTTTTTTGTGCCCTGTCTCCTGCGGAGCCGCTATTCCTCCATGGTCCTTTCAGGAACCCCAGCATCCACTTAGGACGATAGAGAAATTGGAGTGCATTCACACACACACACACACACACACCTAGATATATGATATACTTATACACTATTATATATGTGGTAATGTTTCAAATATGGGGAATGATTCTCCCCCTATGATCTCTATATCCTACTTTTTAGCCCAAAGAACATTATTCAAACTTAAAATATGTAATTTTCAAGTTATAGCACATAGACAATGCTAATTCCGGAACAATTTTTGTAGTGTGGCAGGGGGCATTATTCTGCTGAAAGAGTCCACTGCCATTAGGGAATATTGTTGCCATGAAGGGGTGTCTGCAACAATGTTTAGGTAAGTGGGACATGTCAAAGTAATTCACATGAATGTCAGGACCCAAGGTTTTCCAGCAGCACATTGCCCAGAGCATTGCACTGCCTCCGTTGGCTTGGCTTCTTCCTATAGTGACTCCTGGTGTCATCTCTTCCCCAGGTAAATGACATACATGCACCCAGCCACCCACATGATACAAAAGAAAATGTGATTCATAAGACCAGGCCACCTTCTTCCATTGCACCATAGTCCACTTCTGATGCTCACATGCTCATTGTAGACACTTTCGGTAGTGGACAGGGGTCAGCATGGACACTGTGGTGGAAATTTTGGTTTGGATGCTCATTAGTAGTGGGCACCCGATGGAGCAATTTACCGTAGTTGTTGCTTTGATTAGGTACGAGTGCCAAAGGAGCCCACATTTCTGCTCACATCCTCCTGAGGTGCTGAGCAGAAATGTGTCAAAAATCCATGGTTCGAGTGCCCAAATGATAGTTTGGACGCTCTAATCAAGACTTTAGACTAGTTTAACCTCTATACGCAGCTAAACCCAGTATGCATTTGGGTGTGACAATAGAGATAATTACTGGGCAAACAAACAACTAAATTACTCCATCGGACACAATTATCATCAGTCTCTAAACAATTGTACTCCCCTTTTTGACTGGTGTGCAGCTACGCAGCAAGCTACGATGCACTGTGTTCTGACACATTTCCATCATAGCTATCGTTAACTTTTTCAACAAATTGTGCAACAGTAGATCTTCTCTGGGATTGGACCAGATGGACCAGCCTTCAATCTCCACATCCATCAGTGAGCCTAGGATGCCCATGACACAACCACCAGTTGTCCTTCATTGGACCACTTTTGGTAGATACTAACCTCTGCACACCCCATAAGACCTGCTGTATTGGATATGCCCTGACCCAGTTGTCTAGCCATCACAATTTGACCTTTGTCAAAGTCGCCAATCCTGATGCTTATCCATTTTTCCTGCTTCCAACACATCAACTTCAAGAACTGACATTCATTTGCTACCTACAGTAATATATCCCACCCCTTGACAGGTGCCATTGTAACGAGATAATATCAATGCTCACCATGCTTCTTACATGAGATTTAACGATCACACATTCGTACAGGTGATTGTTGTCCATCAAATACCATACGTCAGCTATTACATTAAAAAACAGTAGTGTACTTGAGCTTCAAATAAGGTGCCAGACTTTTTTTTAACAGAATACTCACCTTCACATGGTTTAATTTTATTGGGGTAGATGTATTAACCTGGAGAAGGAATAAGGAAGTGATAAACCAGTGATATGTGCAAGGTCATAAACACACTAGCCAATCAGCTCCTAACTGTTAATTTACATATTGGAACTGATTGGCTGGTGCGTTTATCACCTTGCACATATCACTGGTTTATCACTTCCTTATGTCGTCTCCAGGTTAATACATCTGCCCCACTGTTTCTACTTCCCCCCTACTACTTTTACTAAATCTACAACTTTATGCTTACATCCTAATTTCTGTTTTTGTTTCTCCAATATATTTGGCATTATCTATGCATAGTTCTTTATTTTAGTTGCTTTTAGATACAACTTGCTACTCTGCACTGTGTAGACAATTTTTTCCATTGTACTGAGAGGAGTTCTGTCGTATAGAAGGGTAAGAAAAGCAAAACAATTCATCCAAGTTTATAGAATAGCCCTGGCAAATAGGAGATAGTTGAAAAAGACAGGAATGTATTTAGTAACGGTTACAGTAAGGCATCTACAGATAGTAAATTAACATTTTTAAAGTTTAAAAACCCTTTACATTGTAAAATGACATTAGGCCATATTACAATGTACAGATCATCAAACCATTGCATAATTTCTTATCAACCCAGTAAAACTCCTACAAGAATGTAGATGATTCATTACAAAAGTATGTTGAAAACCGTAAACATTTCACATATATTTAAAAGAAAAACAAGGAATTCAATTATTTAAATGAAAAAGATTTAATAACATCCTTTCACAAAAACATGCTTAAAATCTGAGTGTTATGTTATACTGTATGGCAATAATTTTTCAGAGACAGGTAGTAATTTGTGTTCACCTAATCATAAATAATTACAGATTAAAACAAATGACAGCAGATGCAAATAAACAAAATTCAATAACTTAACATGGAAAGAATGGACCAAATGTGCTGTGACCTTCTATAGCCAAAAACATTAGATTTAATTGAACTAGGCAGTTCCCAGCTAAAATGTCATAATTTATACAATGTTATGAATACAGAGCCTGGCTTTTTTTTAAGACAGAAATAATTTTGTCATAAAAAAAAAATAAAAAAAAAATAAAAAACCCCCCAAGAACCTTAGCTGCCATGAAGTGGGAAGAACAGCATGTTTCCGAACTACGGGGGTCATTCCGACCCTTTCGCACGCAGCAGTTTATCGCTGTGGTGCGAACGGGTCCGGGATGCGCATGCGCGGCGGCCGCAATGCATGTGCGCGACGTTGCCTGGCGGTTACGTTGCGTCTAACGAAGGAAGCGGTCGCAGAGCGGACTACAAAGAAGATTGACAGAAAGAAGGCGTACCTGGGCGGATATGGAGCGTTGGAGACCGTTTTCGGGGAGTGGGGAGTAAAACGCAGGGGTGTCCAGCAGAACGAAGGGCGGATGTCTGACGTTAAAGCCGGCCCCAGCATTGCAGAGATCGTCGCACAGGGTAAGTAGGAATAGGGCTGGTCTACTTCTGCTTGAAATTTTTTTTAGTTTAGCAGGGCTGCACAAGCGATCGCAGCCCTGCTAAGCTAAAATACACTCCCCCATAGACGTGCACTAGTTGATCGCAGCAGCAGCAAAAAGTTGCTGGCTGTGATCAACTCGGAATGACCACCTACGTCCCTCCCCCCATGTTGCACATCAGAGATCTTGGTGTAGACATCAAAACTTCTAAAAATTCAAACATGGAGGTTCGCCCTTAGCAACCACATAACTGCTAGCTATAATTTACTGGAATGAACTATACAAAAATAGCTAGAATCTGATTGGTTACTATAAGTAAAACCTGCATTATTCATATTTAGAAACTTTGATGAATCTACCCCATAGATCATCAGAACCCTGGTTACCCATGTGCCTAAATCTGTGATATCCAAAATAAAAATTATCTTAGTACCGGTTGAGTCTCCAATATCCTAAACTCTTGGGTATTCAGACGCCAAGTCCAAATCAAAATTGCTGCCTAGCCATGGCCCCATGGCTACTAGATGATGTCATGACGTCAGGTCACGTGATGATGTCATGGCTGCCTGTAATATTCCAATTTTCAGATTATTACAATATTCTAGAATACTGGATAAGGGAGACTCAACCTGTATATAAATAGCACATATAAACCTCCCACCTCCCCTGAAACCAGCAGTTTATATTTCAGAACAATTATGCAACAGTCCTAAACTTCAGGTTATCCAAATTTTAATTTTGTATGTTTTGTTTGCACAAGAACACTCTCAGTAAGAAACAATCTGCCACTGCAAACATTATTACAAAAATATCATCCTAGACAGAAAAATATATCTTCTGATTTTTGGTTACAAAGAATTTCTAATGTGAAAATATATTCTGTAATATAACATCCACATGTAGTTATAGCTATCTAAAATATATATATTTAAGACCAACTTGTATTTTAAGACCATATATATACAAATCATGATGGATATCTAGAAAAAAATAAATTCAATATAAAATTCCAATTTTTTAAAAATAACAAAAAAAAAATCATCAGAGATGATAATACGCAAAAATCAGTCAGTAGTCTAGCAGTTTATGTGAACAATAAGTAGATATGCTTTGTCTGGGTTTCTGTAAATGTCCTGGTTTGCGGGTAGAGTTTATCTGGATAATGGATTCGTTCTCTTCGTCTCTCCTCCATTTTTCCACGGCAAAGGATTCATGACCGAGAAAGGGTTGACAGGAGTGTGACTACCTTTAGAACTCAGCAGTGTCAGACTGAAGGGACTGGAACAAAACAAATAAATATTATGTTATAATCTAGAGTAGTGCCACCATCAACAACAGAGAGGAGGGGAACTTAATCACTTTGGGGAAAAGGAGTGGGACAATGACAGACCAAGTTGGCATATTTCTGACGTCACATTTTTACATTAAACCTTGAAAAATAAAAATACATTTGTTACAGAGGTTTAAGGGATACCTCTACACAAAGATTGTGGAATTTCTCCTTCTGCTGCTCCTCTAATATGATGATACTGTATGTAAGATATGTATATATAATATGTATAAGTGTGCCCTTACAAAAGTATGCAATGACCTCCATGCTGCTAAATCTAATGGACACTACTCTCTACTTATTCTACTGGATCTCTCTGCTGCTTTTGACACTGTGGACCATCCTCTCCTACTGGAAATCCTTCACTCCATTGGTCTGCGTGACACTGCCCTTTCTTGGCTGTCCTCCTACCTTTCTGACCGTTCATTCTCTGTCTCCTCTCATGACTCTACCTCCCCCTCACTTCCACCAACTGTAAGGGTACCCCAAGGTTGTGTCCTTGGTCCTCTTATCTCTCTATACGTCCTCACTAGGTAAGCTCATTAGTTCTTTTGGTTTCCAATATCATCTGTATGCTGATGACACTCAAATCTATCTTTCCTCTCCAGACCTCTCCCCTGCTCTCCTCACTCGTATCTCCAACTGTCTCTCTGCTACCTCTTCCTGGATGTCCCAGCGCTTTCTTAAACTTAACATGTCTAAGACCGAGCTGATCATCTTCCCTCCCTCCCGCATAACCTCACCTCCCACAATCTCATTATCTATTGATGGCACTACTATCTCCTCTAGCCCCCAAGTGCGCTGTCTTGGAGTAATCCTTGACTCCTCCCTCTCCTTTAAACCACACATTCAGCACCTCTCACAAACCTGCCGTTTTCATCTAAAAAATATTTCCAGTATCAGACCCTTTCTGACCCAGGATGCTACTAAGGCTCTTATCCATTCACTGGTCATCTCCAGACTGGACTACTGTAATCTCCTCCTAACTGGCATTCCTGACAAATACCTCTCTCCACTCCAATCTATCCTCAATGCTGCTGCCCGGCTCATCTTCCTCACCAAACGCACTACGTCCACCTCTCCTCTCTTACTAGACCTTCACTGGCTCCCCTTCCCTTTCAGAATCCATTTCAAGCTTCTCACACTTGCTTACAAAGCCCTCACCCACTCCTCTCCCATCTACATCTCTGACCTTATCTCCCTTTAAACTCCCACCCGTCCTCTTCGCTCTGCTAATGCACGCCGACTCTCCTGCCTACGGATTACTTCCTCCCACTCCTACCTCCAAGATTTTTCACGTGCTGCACCACTTCTCTGGAATTCCCTACCTCTCCCCCTCAGACTACCCACCTCTCTACAAAACTTCAAACGGGCTCTCAAGACCCACTTCTTCACCAAACCCAGCCAAATCTCATCCTAAACCTCTGTTCCACGCTCTCTTTGTACCCCATCTGTCTCACCCCTGTCTGTCTACCCCTCCCCTTTAGAATGTAAGCTCTCACGAGCAGGGCCCTCTTCCCTCATGTGCTTATCCTTTTCTTACTTTAATAATATTCAACTGCACCAAATCCAGCAGTCTTCTGCCACCTGATACTTATTCCAGTGTCATCTGCTGATGTAGCTATGTTTATTTACCCTGTACTTGTCCTATATTGTCGTCAACTGTAAGTTGCTGTTTTCCTGCTTGATTATTTGTTTATGTACTCTGTAATTGGGCGCTGCGGATTCCTTGTGGCGCCATATAAATAAAGGATGATAATAATAATAATAGTGATAGTTTTGTGCACAGACATCTTACAAATATGAATGACCATCCATGCTTTCATCAAATTTGGTATGTCTGCCCTCTACTGGCAACTCTCTATTGGGGGGCTATACTCTGCATAAAGACGTCAGTATCGGGACAGATATGTACTCTATTAAAGGTGGAATTCAATTAGATGTGGGATTCGGCACGCAGCTAAATAATTGCTCCACGTGGGGAATAGATCTTCAATTAATTAACCTTTTCCCCATGCGCTAAATCATCTGG
Source organism: Pseudophryne corroboree (assembly GCF_028390025.1). Classification (NCBI taxonomy): domain Eukaryota; kingdom Metazoa; phylum Chordata; class Amphibia; order Anura; family Myobatrachidae; genus Pseudophryne; species Pseudophryne corroboree. The sequence continues at coordinate 197,558,537 of NC_086452.1, read as the reverse complement.
AAAAAAAACTGATAAAATGCGTAATGCAATGGGTTTCGCCACGCATTAAATGCAGAGGGGTGCATTTAATGTGGATTTTTCCTCCCAGCTCTTGAAGCTACAAGGACAAATCCTTCTTTTAGGGAATAGCACGTGGGTTTCCTGCAGCTAAATTAATAGGGCAGCACATTCAATTAGCTGCGGGGTAAATCTTGCGGCTAATTAAGGCTGGGTACACAACCTGCCAACATATCTAACGATTAGTAAGTGCATATACACAGGGCAATCATCCACCCGAGGTGTCGTGCCTGACGTCACAACTGGGCATGCATTTAAAAGTGCCCGACCAGTTGAGATGTCATTTAACAGCAGTCCCTGTAGCAAGTGTACGGGCGGGTGGTCGGGCTGCCAGCCTATACACACAGCCAGATGTGCTGTTATATCTGCAGATATATCGGCTATCGGCTGTGCTGCAGGCTGATGTGATATGTCTGTGAAAGTTCGCGTTCACAGACATATCATCTGTGCACACCCGCTGATGCACTACAGATATATCCATTGAATGGGCAATTGTCCATCAGTGTGTACCCAGCACAAGTAGAGAAACGGTCTTCAAAACTGAGGTTTATATTCTATAAAACTAAACCACTTTTATACCATTGTTTTTTTATATTAAATATACAGTACATTTTTGTTAAATTACCCCCATTTTAAGAAAATTTACCTCCACTTATTGCTTGCTCAGCTGTTCTACAACAGTAATATAGGGCCGGATTCAGTGAAGTATGCAAATGCATGCACAGATGTGATTATGAATGATGAATCTATGCTAATGACTCAGACGCCATCTTGTGCATAGAAATGCCCACTGATGGTATCTCTCATCCACCTCTTAAGGTTCTCATACACTTGTGAGATAATCGGTGCTAACCATCGATTTTGACCACATCTGTGAGAGAAATCGAAGGATTGTATGCACATTTTAGGTACCTTGCGACGCGATGCACGGGCTCGCCGGTCGAATCTTGTGTCTCAAGATAGTATGTGCTGCAGTTAATATTTATCAAATCGCAGTGCGATCGCATGTGTTTTTAAAAACACATGCAATATATCGCACTGCGATGCGCGATGGGCACCCGCCGGGAGCGGCTGGAGGTGCTGTCACTTACTTTGCAAATAAATCCCCTGTGCATAAGCTATTGCAAACCAAACGCTGCAAGTGCGCTGTGCATCTTTGGAGCATGCGCAGTTAATGTTGCTAAAAGATCTCAGGAAAAAAAGGCTAAAAATAATTTGGTTATTTTCTTCTGCTATGCTCTTTCATCGTGCTCCGTTTTAAAGGAATTACAGTATGGTACAAATGTGGGTGAGCACATATCTTGTTTGCCTACTCATAAAACTTGCTAACCATTATGAACCCAGAGGCTGTAGTGAACCATAGTAAAATAATTATCATTGAATTGTCAGAGATTGTTCTTCACTGGTCAAAAATGAGGAGTAATGAAGTATTCCTTTATAGCTTCTACCAGACTCCCACCTCACTTGTCTGTATTCCTTTATAGCTTCTACCAGACTCCCACCTCACTTGCCTCTATTCCGTTGCAGCTTTCTACCAGACTCCCACCTCACTTGCCTCTATTCCGTTACAGCTTTCTACCAGACTCCCACCTCACTTGCCTCTATTCCGTTACAGCTTTCTACCAGACTCCCACCTCACTTGCCTCTATTCCGTTACAGCTTTCTACCAGACCCCCACCTCACTTGCCTCTATTCCTTTACAGCTTTCTACCAGACCCCCACCTCACTTGCCTCTATTCCTTTACTGCTTTCTACCAGACTACCACCTCACTTGCCTCTATTCCGTTACAGCTTTCTACCAGTCCCCCACCTCACTTGCCTCTATTCCTTTACAGCTTTCTACCAAACTCCCACCTCACTTCCCTCTATTCCGTTACAGCTTTCTACCAAACTCCCACCTCACTTCCCTCTATTCCTTTACAGCTTTCTACCAGACTACCACCTCACTTGCCTCTATTCCTTTACAGCTTTCTACCAGACTACCACCTCACTTGCCTCTATTCCTTTACAGCTTTCTACCAAACTCCCACCTCACTTGCCTCTATTCCGTTACAGCTTTCTACCAAACTCCCACCTCACTTCCCTCTATTCCTTTACAGCTTTCTACCAGACTACCACCTCACTTGCCTCTATTCCTTTACAGCTTTCTACCAGACTTCCACCTCACTTGCCTCTATTCCTTTACAGCTTTCTACCAAACTCCCACCTCACTTGCCTCTATTCCGTTACAGCTTTCTACCAGACTCCCACCTCACTTGCCTCTATTCCGTTACAGCTTTCTACCAGACTACCACCTCACTTGCCTCTATTCCTTTACAGCTTTCTACCAAACTCCCACCTCACTTGCCTCTATTCCTTTACAGCTTTCTACCAGACTCCCACCTTACTTGCCTCTATTCCTTTACAGCTTTCTACCAAACTCCCACCTCACTTGCCTCTATTCCGTTACAGCTTTCTACCAGACTCCCACCTCACTTGCCTATATGGAATTTGATAACCCCAAAAAAGCCCAGCAGAGTTTTATTAGCACATAAACATACAAGCCAGAAAAGCATTAAGATAAGCATTTGCAGGGCTGTGGAGAATCATGTTGTTAGTAAGCTGCTGTATGCACAGTGGTAGCTAGGGTACAATATCAGTAAACTTACAGGAATAGAGCGACTCAGGTAACGTGCAGTGGGGGTGAGGCTTGTGTATGAGGGTCGGTAGGATCCATATGAGTCATTGCCAGCAGCAGATACATTCCAGTTACGGTTGTTGTTGACTTCAGCTTGGCTTCGACCATGAGGACTGGAGGGGTACAGGCTGGAAGGATTAACCGGGGTGAGGCTGGGGCGGGAGGGAGAGGAACTGCGGGTGCTGTCTAAATCTTCCAGAGCAGAGTTCAGATTCCCAAGTGAGCCAGCAAACCGCGTATTTACAGAGTAACTGAGAGGAAAAAACATGAGGAGGGATATGACAGACTGAGCACTGACAGAACTTATGCACATGCAGGAAATTGCCAAGCAGCCCAATGCTCTGATAACATGCATACAGTATATAATACATGCTGAAGTGTGAACACCAAAAATACATATAGCATGTAGAGATACATTTTTTATGTATAACTGAATGTACAGCACACATTGAGCTATTTAACATGCATGCAATTCTGTTTTTATGAAAACATTACCCACAGATCATAAGGAAACATATAGTGAAAGAAATCACAAATTCAGCATATCCAGTCACTAGGAGCTAGTAACATCACTGAGGTGGGGTGCCATTTTGGTGAACTATGGCTTGGCACTTCACCGAGCCAAGATGAACCTAAATATTTGTTCTGTACACAAAATGGCCACCTACAGTGTGTCAAAGTAACAGGTTCACTTTGTTAAACTAACATATGAAATAAACTGAAACATCACTGAGGCATGGCACAATTTACTGAATTATGGATTGGTAGTTCACTGAACTAAAAAGAACTGTCCTGAATATTCATTCTGTGCAAAAATGGCCGCCTACAATGTGCAGGTAACAGGTTCCCTTTAAAAAGGAAATATATGAAATAAAATGGAAGTATATATACTGTATGTATATAAACTGAAAAGCGAAAAGGTTATAAGGCTAATTGTACAAGTTTGCATTCCTTCATTCCTCACAGATAATAAATCCATGAAAGATGGAATTGTGTTTATTAAGAGTTCCAGATGCTGGAATAAAAAAATTCCCTAATCTGTGATAATGAGCAGGGCACTGGATTTTCCTAGTGATGTGGGAATTTCCAGATAAAGGAAAGCAGCAAGGCGGAGAGCAGTCAGAGGCAGAGGAAGCATTGTCTTGCATGGCACAAACCCAAATGCTTGTTATTTGTTATGTGACCTCACATCTCAAGGGTACAGCTGGGTCTATAGAACAGTTTGCTCTACTCTATGGATGACAGGTTTTGCCGTAGAGCATGTCTAAGAAATTGTTATGCAGCTATACATTAAACAATTATCAGCTGCATAAAAATATTCATTTGATACTTAGAGGAAGTCTGATAATCCTGTGCTGTACCCAAGTTCAGCACTACTACATGCTGTATGTATGATCTACAAACCAGTTCAATATAAGATGTAGCTGGTGCACAGATTCCTCAAGAAAAACACTATTAAAAGAGAAGGATCCTTCCCATGTAAGAGACAATTGGGCTGTTTCAGAGGTGGATGGTAATTGCACATCCGCTACGTCTATGCCAAATCACACTGCCAGGTCCAGTCAAGCTTCATCCAAGAACGCAGCCACTGCTTTCAGCACACCAATAAAACTGGGCAGATATGTCCCCGTTTTCTAGGATGCTTCCTGCTGCTGCCTCAAAATGCCAGTAGCATGTCATTCATGCTATGGTATTTAGGGCACTGCTAGCTACATCGCATCCCCAGATCTGCATATGCGCAGTATTTAGGGCACTGCAAGCTACATTGCATCCTCAGATCTGCACATGCGCAGTGTTTAGTGTACTGCGAGCTACATCGCATCCCCAGATCTGCACATGCACAGTATTTAGGGCACTATGAGCTACACTGCATCCCCAGATGTGCACATGCGCAGTGTTTAGTGTATTGCGAGCTACATCGCATCCCATTGAACTGCACATGCCCAGTATTTAGGGCACTGCAGCTACATCGCTTCACCAGATCTGCACATGCACAGTATTTAGGGCACTATGAGCTACATCGCATCCCCAGATCTGCACATGCACAGTATTTAGGGCACTATGAGCTACATTGCATCCCCAGATGTGCACATGCGCAGTGTTTAGTGTATTGCGAGCTACATCGCATCCCATTGAACTGCACATACCCAGTATCTAGGGCACTGCAGCTACATCGCTTCACCAGATCTGCACATGCACAGTATTTAGGGCACTATGAGCTACATTGCATCCCCAGATGTGCACATGCGCAGTGTTTAGGGCAGTGCAAGCTACATTGCATCCCCAGATCTGCACATGTGCAATATTTAGCGTACTGCGAGCTATGTCACATCCTCAGATCTGCACATGCTAGTGTTTAGGGTACTGTGAGCTACACGCATCCCCAGATCTGCAAATGCGCAGCATTTAGGGCACTGCAGCTACATCGTTTCACCAGATCTGCACATGCGCAGAGTTTAGGGCACTGCTAGCTACATCGCATTCCCAGATCTGCACATGCGCAGTGTTTAGTGTACTGCGAGCTACATCGCATCCCCAGATCTGCACATGCACAGTATTTAGGGCACTATGAGCTACATTGCATCCCCAGATGTGCACATGCGCAGTGTTTAGTGTACTGCGAGCTACATCGCATCCCCAGATCTGCAAATGTGCAGCATTTAGGGTACTGCAGCTACATCGTTTCACCAGATCTGCACATGCGCAGTATTTAGGGCACGGCTAGCTACATCGCATTCCCAGATCTGCACATGCGCAGTGTTTAGTGTACTGCGAGCTACATTGCATCCTTAGATCTGCACATGCACAGTATTTAGGGCACTATGAGCTACATTGCATCCCCAGATGTGCACATGCGCAGTGTTTAGTGTATTGCGAGCTACATTGCATCCCATTGAACTGCACATGCCCAGTATTTAGGGCACTGCAGCTACATCGCTACACCAGATCTGCACATGCGCAGAGTTTAGGGCACTGCTAGCTACATCGCATTCCCAGATCTGCACATGTGCAGAGTTTAGGGCACTGCTAGCTACATCGCATCCCCAGATCTGCACATGGCCAGTATTTAGGGCACTGCAAGCTACATCGCATCCCCAAATCTGAACATGCACAGTATTTAGGGCACTGCGAGCTACACTGTAACTTCAGATCTGCACATGCCCAATATTTAAAGCACTGCAAGCTACATTGCATCCCCAGATCTGCAAATGCGCAGTATTTAGGGCACTGCATCTACTCCGCTTCAACAGATCTGCACATGCGCAGAGTTTAGGGCACAGCTAGCTACATCGCATCCCCAGATCTGCACATGTGCAGAGTTTATGGCACTGCAAGCTACATTGCATACCCAGATCTGCACATTCGCAGCGTTTAGGGCACTGCTAGCTACATTGCATCCCCAGATCTGCACATGTGCAGAGTTTATGGCACTGCGAGCTACATTGCATACCCAGATCTGCACATGCCCAGTATTTAGGGCACTGCAGCTACATCACATCCCCAGATCTGCACATGCCCAGTATTTAGGGAACTACGAGCTACATTGCATCTTCAGATCTGCACATGCCCAGTATTTAGGGAACTACGAGCTACATTGCATCTTCAGATCTGCACATGCCCAGTATTTAGGGCACTGCAAGCTACATTGCATCCCAGATCTGTACATGTGCAATATTTAGGGCACTGAGAGCTACGTTGCATCCCCAAATCTGCACATGTACAGTATTTACGGTACTGTGAGTTACATCGCATCCCTAGATCTGCACAGTGTGGCTCTTGCTGATGCGCAGATCCTAAACATGAGACAACTGCAAAATAATCAATATACAGATGTGTCCTTCTACATCCTTGCTGCAGTCACGCTAAATACCCCTTCAAGAATTGGTAGCGCCAAGCGTCTTTAGGTGCAACTTTGTCCATTTAAATGCATCTAAGTTGCATTGCTATGCGAATAGGACATACAGTGTGTTCCTGAAAACCACTGTAATGTAGCATTTCGTATACAGATACAGTCGCACATATCATCGCAATATAGGCATGCCGCATATCATTGTAATCTGCATAAGCTGCTTGTACATCCTAGTCACATAGCGATGTGAATAAGACATACTTTCAGCATAAAAAGATGCCCAGTGTTAGAGCTGCTGTCTGACTCACGCCAGGCATCTCCTGCAGCATGGCATATTGAGGGAAGATGTATGAGGACACATCTGTACTGTAGCGTCCACTCAATAATGAGACTTTGCAAGTAAAAACTATGACATAGTTTTGTGTGGCCCTTCCGCAGTGTGGACCTTAACAGGGATCAGTCCTGTGCTCAGGGGTGTAGTGAGGGTGGCTCCGGTGGAGCACAAGCTCCAGGCGCCGGCAAAGTTAGAGGGCGTGCCGCCACCTCCCCTTCCTACTGTGCCGCGGACCTCTGTACAGGCAGCCGCAGAGCAGGAAGTCGAGGAGCAGAAGGGGTGCATACTGACTCAGACTCAAGTTCTATGTAGAGAACAGGGCAGGCCAGAGGTGACAGCAGGAGATACTGAAAGCCGACTCTGCCAGTCCTCTTTATATGTCTCACTGTGTTTGTAGCTGTGCAGCAAGGTCACTTCTGTTCTGCAGCACCACTCTGCCTCCGATGCTGCAGCACCTCTTTCTGCCCCGGCTGCTGCAGCACCTCTCTCTGCCCCAGTTGCTACATAATCTCTCTCTGCCCCAGTTTTTGTAACATCTCTTTCTTTCCTGGAAGCTGCAGCAAATGTCTCTACTTCAGATGCTGCAGCACCTCTCTCTGCCTAGGCACTGCAGCACCTCTTTCTGTTACAGCTGCTGCAGCACCTCTCTCTGCCCCGACTGCTGCAGCACTTCTCTCAACATTGATGCTGCAGTACGTCTATCTGCTCCAGCTGCTGCTGCTGCAGCACCTCACTCTGTCTCTCTGGCAATTCTGGGACATTATTTTCATTGAGGCATAGTGGGATTATCAGGTCTGGGATGTCAGCTCCAGTGAATTATTTTAATTGAGGCATTGGGGAAATATCAAATCGGGGGGCAGTTTTGGTGCATTATCTTCATTGAGAATTTGGGGGGTTCAGTTCTGTGGGATGGCCACATTTGGGGCATTATTTTCATTGAGGCATTGGGAGATTATCAAATCTGGGGGGTGGGGGTGGGGGGGGGGGTCAGTTTTGGGACAATATTTTCATTCAGAGATTGGGGGGTTATCAAGTCTGTGGGAGGTCACATTTGGGGATTTATTTTCATTAAGGGGTAGGGGGTTGTGAGGTCAGGTCAATTGAGGCATACATAGTGTTTTTAATTTATTTTAATTAAACAAGTAACTAGTTAAATACAGTTACTTCTTAGCGACTCTAGTGTAGTGTAACATGTATAAGGGGCTCTATCATGGTGTAATGTGTATAAGGGGCTCTAATGTGGCATAATGTATATAAGTGGCTCTACTATGGCATAATGTGTAAAAATGGCTCTACTGTGGTGTAACATGTATAAGCAGCTCTAATGTGGTGTAACGTGTATAAGTGTATCTACTGTGGCATAACATGTATAAGCAGCTCTACTGTGTGGCGTAACGTGTATAAACAGCTCTACCGTGTGGCGTAGCATGTATGTGGCCACACCCCCTTTCCACAAAGCCACGCCTCTATATTTTAGTTGCACACCTTTGGCGCGCACTGCCCCTATTTTCAACATGGGGGGCACACAAAGGAAATTTTCGCCATGAGATCCACAAGGTCTAGAACTATCCCTGCCACCAATTTAGGATTTTTACATTTTTTATAGAGTGATTCAAAAGTCACAGTACACACTTTTGTTTCAAAAACTGTGCAGGAAATAGGAAAACTGAATACTCCATATGGGTGAGGTGAGCTATCTTTTAGAGTATGTACCGAACATGGGCGCCATTTTTAAATCGTCCATCTTAAATCTAAGTCAGTTTTTTTCAAATGAAAAGGGGGTCGTGTAACATGTCAAACATCATCAGAATTTGCGGAAAAGTTTATTGCTGCAAATAGATTTGAAATAGCAGATATGGTTCAAAAGTTACAACACTTTTTTTGTTGCAGGTATCTGAAGATGGCTTTGACAAAAGAGGAGAGAATTTAGGTCATTTTGATGTCTGGAGAACTAAGTTTCCGTGTCATAGCTGCAGATGTTTGGATGGTTCCATCCAGTGTGGATTCTGGTACACGTGCAAAACTGCATACGTCTGTCTGGGTCATCCTCTGCTAGGTAGTGGAGTAGCTGGATCTTGAATGGATGCCATCGATGGGCATGAAGTATTCGTACGATCGATGACTGGCTGATTCCACATTGTGCTGACAAACATTGTGTGCTGAGTTATGAGCTCTTCACGAAGGATGCCAAAACTATTGCTGAGGTTGTCTCCTCAGTAGCACTTTTTGGACGACCATTTCGTGACTTGTCAGCCACAGTCCCAGTTTCTCGGAATTTGGAAATTAGGCACCTGACAGTGTTATGTGAAATTGGAGGTCTTTCTGGATGCCGGTTGTTAAAATATGTAGCTACTGTATGACATGGAAACTTTGTTCTCCAGACATCAAAGTGCCCTCATTTCTCTCCTCTTTTGTCAAAGCCATCTTCAGTTACCTGCAACAACAAAAGTGTTGTAACTTTTGAACCAACTGCTATTTCAAATCTGTTTGCAGAAATAAACTTTTCAGCAAATTCTGATGTTGTTTGACATGTTACACGACCCCCTTTCTATTTGAGAAAACTGACAGATTCAAGATGGACGATTTCAAGATGGCGCCCATGTTTGGTACATACCCTAAAAGATAGCCCACCTCACCCATACCTTACTGGAGTATTCAGTTTTCTCATTTCCTGCACAGTTTTTGAAACAAAAGGGTGTACTGCGACTTTTGAATCACCCTGTATTTCTCTGACGTCCTAGTGGATGCTGGGTACTCCGTAAGTACCATGGGGAATAGACGGGCTCCGCAGGAGTCTGGGCACTCTAAAAGAAAGATTAGGTACTATCTGGTGTGCACTGGCTCCTCCCTCTATGCCCCTCCTCCAGACCTCAGTTAGAATCTGTGCCCGGCCCGAGCTGGTTGCACACTAGGGGCTCTCCTGAGCTTCTAGAAAAAGAAAGTATTTGTTAGGTTTTTTATTTTCAGTGAGATCTGCTGGCAACAGACTCACTGCTACGAGGGACTGAGGGGAGAGAAGCGAACCTACCTGCTTGCAGCTAGCTTGGGCTTCTAAGGCTACTGGACACCATTAGCTTCAGAGGGATCGAACACAGGGCCCGACCTCGATCGTCCGGTCCCGGAGCCGCGCCGCTGTCCCCCTTGCAGAGCCAGAAGACAGAAGAGAATCCTGAAAATCGGCGGCTGAAGACTTCGGTCTTCATTAAGGTAGCGCACAGCACTGCAGCTGTGCGCCATTGCTCCCTATGCACACCACACTCTCCGGTCACTGATGGGTGCAGGGCGCTGGGGGGGGCGCCCTGGGCAGCAATTAGAGTACCTTACATGGCTAATTGACACATAATACAGCTTTTAAGCTGTATATGTGCATAATCCCCCGCCATTATACAGATAAAAAAGCGGGAGAAGTCCGCCGAGAAGGGGGCGGGGCTATCTTCCTCAGCACACCGGCGCCATTTTCTCTTCACAGCTCCGCTGGAAGACAGCTCCACAGGCTCTCCCCTGCAGTTTCCAGGCATCAAGGGTAAAAAAGAGAGGGGGGGCACTAAATTTAGGCGCAAACTATATATAAAAGCAGCTATAGGGAAAATCGCTTTTGTTAGTGTAAATCCCTGATTATATAGCGCTGTGGTGTGTGCTGGCATACTCTCTCTCTGTCTCCCCAAAGGACTTTGTGGGGTCCTGTCCTCAGTCAGAGCATTCCCTGTGTGTGTGCGGTGTGTCGGTACGGCTGTGTCGACATGTTTGATGAGGAGGGTTACGTGGAGGCGGAGCAGGAGCCGATAAGTGTGATGTCGCCCCCTGCGGGGCCGACACCGGAGTGGATGGATATGTGGAAGGTTTTAACCGACAGTGTCAACTCCTTACATAAAAGGTTTGACGACGTGACAGCCATGGGACAGTCGGCATCTCAGCCCGCACCTGCCCAGGCGTCTCAGAGGCCATCAGGGGCTCAAAAACGCCCGCTGACTCAGATGGCAGACACAGATGTCGACACGGAGTCTGACAGTGTCGACGAGGATGAGATAAATGTACAGTCCACAAGGGCCATCCGATGTATGATTACGGCTATGAAAGATGTTTTACACATTGCTGACATAAACCCGGTTACCACAAAAAAGGGTATTATGTTTGGGGAGAAAAAGCAGCCAGTGACTTTTCCCCCATCTGATGAGTTAAATGAATTGTGTGAAGAAGCATGGTGTTCCCCAGATAAGAAACTAGTAATTTCTAAGCGGTTACTAATGGCGTACCCTTTCCCGCCAACGGATAGGTTACGCTGGGAGACATCCCCTACGGTGGACAAGGCGCTCACACGCTTATCAAAAAAGGTGGCACTGCCTTCTCAGGATACGGCCGCCTTAAAGGAGCCTGCAGATAGAAAGCAGGAGGCTATCCTGAAGTCTGTGTATACACACTCAGGTACTATACTGAGACCTGCTATTGCTTCAGCATGGATGTGTAGTGCTGCAGCAGCGTGGTCTGATTCCCTGTCTGATAACATTGATTCCCTTGACAGGGACACTATATTGCTAACCATAGAGCATATTAAAGACGTAGTCTTATATATGAGAGATGCACAGAGGGACATTTGCCGGCTGGCATCTACAATTAATGCAATGTCCATTTCTGCCAGGAGAGTATTATGGACTCGGCAGTGGACAGGTGATGCTGATTCTAAAAGGCACATGGAAATTTTGCCTTATAAGGGTGAGGAATTGTTTGGGGACGGTCTTTCAGACCTCGTATCCACAGCAACAGCTGGGAAGTCGACTTTTTTACCTCAGGTTCCCTCACAGCCTAAGAAAGCACCGTATTATCAAGTACAGTCCTTTCGGCCTCAGAAAGGCAAGCGAGTTAGAGGCGCGTCCTTTCTGCCCAGAGGCAGGGGTAGAGGGAAAAAGCTGCACCATACAGCCAGTTCCCAAGAACAAAAATCATCCCCTGCTTCCACTAAGTCCACCGCATGACGCTGGGGCTCCACATGTGGAGCCAGGTGCGGTGGGGGCCCGTCTCCGGAACTTCAGCGACCAATGGGTTCGCTCACAGGTGGATCTCTGGGTTCTACAAGTGGTATCTCAGGGATACAAGCTGGAATTCGAGACGTCTCCCCCTCGCCGTTACCTCAAATCAGCCTTGCCAGCTACTCCCCAGGACAGGGAGGTAGTACTGGCGGCAATTCACAAGCTGTACCTCCAGCAGGTGATAATCAAAGTTCCCCTCCTTCAACAGGGACGGGGTTACTATTCCACAATGTTTGTGGTACCGAAACCAGACGGTTCGGTGAGACCCATTCTAAATTTGAAATCCTTGAATACTTATATAAGGAAGTTCAAAATGGAATCGCTCAGGGCGGTTATTGCAAGCCTGGAAGAGGGGGATTACATGGCATCACTGGACATTGTTGACATATAGGTAATTGTCCGCACTCAATATAATATTAGGGCAATGGATGTTGTCTGAATCAAAATATAATTCATTATAAATAGGCGATGTAACCATAATGAACAGTATACTGGATATATATAGTAAGGAATAGATATGAAATAAGTTTGAATGTATGAGGTAATGTGTATGCTTTTGTGTGTATAGGCATAGTAGGGAATAATGTAATGCAATGTCTGCATACAGATATATGTCTGTAGCAAATGAATAATTTGATTCTGATAGATAAAATCAGCAAGCCACTTGGTTTAGGTCACTTCAAAGGCACACAGGTAATGGCATGCGCAAGGAAGTGCCTAAGACTACAATCAGGAATCTGCATATCCTGAGCAATGTATGTTATTCGGCCTTCTGCTTTGAGACAATGACTCCTAGGATCAATTGAATTAACGAAGTCTCAAATGTTGATGAACACTAGCAGTATTTACACTCCAAAATAACCAAAGGAAAACCTTGATAGACAAACAAATATCAGACGCTATGACTCCAGAATTCACCCCCTGCTCGTCACTGTTGAACAAATTATCTGATATGTTTTACAACACCTTTGAATATGTAAATTGGGATTGTTAAAGTTGGGATATAAGACAGGGTTTGGAGCAGTCTTTAGTTAGTGCAGAGGGAAAGAGACAAGGAAAGGATCCTAAGACATCAGAAGAAGGTAGCTATGCATTTAACCCTCAATAATTCTTGCAAGTGTACAGTATGTGTGTTAATTGTTTAAGTTTGTAATATTGTTTGTGTTTGTTTAATATGTACTGCAGTTAATAATAATTATAGGATTTATTATCATTGTGTTTTTCATATCTTGTATTTTGTATACCTAGAATAAAGTGTTATTGAAATAGAGCTATTATTCCATGGTTCAAACTCATTTTTTGGAATCTCTAAATCATACAAATCTGCATATATTATATAAGGCTCTGCAAAGTTGGACAATATATTTATACCCCTAAGGTATAGAGCATTGATATATCAAATGAGCCAGAAGGATACATCCCTGCATAAAGTATATTTACCATGTGCACAGATGTATTGCTTGGACAGTAATTGTTTTCAGTAGCTATATTCATACCCACATAGTCAATGAGCCAGGATTATATATCTCTGTAAAGTATAATTACACTTTACCTTGACATATCTCTTGGACAAGTAGATATATAATTCCTAAACCCAAATGAGCCAATCACATGCATATGTATAGGAATGTTCATATAATGTACATTGCTGTGTGATTGGACTAGTGCTAATCTCTGCCCCTTTAGCTATGAGCCAACCTAATTTGTAAGCCTATTATAATATATTTGCAGATGTAAGATACATAAAGCATAAATCAATATATGATATAATAAATATATATTATATAAGATTCCACACTTCAATAACATCAAGGATGCTTACCTACATGTCCCCATTTACCCACCTCACCAGGTGTACCTCCGTTTTGTGGTACAGGACTGCCATTACCAATTCCAGACGTTGCCGTTTGGTCTGTCCACGGCACCGAGGGTATTTACCAAAGTAATGGCCGAAATGATGATACTCCTTCGAAAGAAGGGAGTTATAATTATCCCGTACTTGGACGATCTCCTTATAAAGGCGAGGTCCAGGGAGCAGTTGTTGGTCGGAGTAGCACTATCTCAGGAAGTGCTACAACAGCACGGCTGGATTCTGAATATCCCGAAGTCGCAGCTGGTTCCTACGACGCGTCTGCTGTTCCTGGGTATGATTCTGGACACAGAACAGAAGGCGGCCAAGGAGTTGTCATCTCTGGTCAGAGACCTCCTAAAACCAAAACAGGTGTCGGTGCATCACTGCACGCGAGTCCTGGGAAAGATGGTAGCTTCTAACGAGGCAATTCCATTCGGCAGGTTCCATGCACGGATCTTTCAGTGGGATCTGTTAGACAAGTGGTCCGGATCGCATCTTCAGATGCATCGGCTGATCACCCTGTCCCCGAGGGCCAGGGTGTCTCTGCTGTGGTGGCTGCAGAGTGCTCATCTTCTCGAGGGCCGCAGATTCGGCATACAGGATTGGATCCTGGTGACCACAGATGCAAGCCTCCGAGGATGGGGGGCAGTCACTCAGGGAAGAAACTTCCAAGGACAATGGTCGAGTCAGGAAGCTTCCCTACACATAAATATTCTGGAACTAAGGGCCATTTACAATGCCCTAAGTCAGGCAAGAACCCTGCTTCAAAACCAGCCGGTGCTGATTCAGTCAGACAACATCACGGCGGTCGCCCATGTAAACCGACAGGGCGGCACAAGAAGCAGGATGGCGATGGCAGAAGCCACAAGGATTCTCCGATGGGCGGAAAATCACGTGATAGCACTGTCAGCAGTGTTCATTCCGGGAGTGGACAACTGGGAAGCAGACTTCCTCAGCAGGCACGACCTCCACCCGGGAGAGTGGGGACTTCATCCAGAAGTCTTCCAGCTGATTGTAAATCGTTGGGAAAGGCCATAGGTGGACATGATGGCGTCCCGCCTCAACAAAAAGCTAAAAAGATATTGCGCCAGGTCAAGGGACCCTCAGGCGATAGCTGTGGACGCTCTAGTGACACCGGGGGTGTACCAGTCGGTTTATGTGTTCCCTCCTCTTCCTCTCATACCAAAGGTACTGAGGATAATAAGAAAGAGAGGAGTAAGAACTATACTCATCGTTCTGGATTGGCCAAGAAGGACTTGGTACCCGGAACTACAAGAAATGATCTCAGAGGACCCTTGGCCTCTGCCTCTTAGACGGGACCTGCTACAGCACGGGCCCTGTCTGTTCCAAGACTTTCCACGGCTGCGTTTGACGGCATGGCGGTTGAACGCCAGATCCTGATGGAAAAGGGCATTCCGGTTGAAGTCATTCCTACGCTGATAAAAACTAGGAAGGATGTGACAGCAAAACATTATCACCGCATATGGCGAAAATATGTTGCTTGGTGTGAGGCTATGAAGGCCCCAACAGAAGAATTTCAGCTGGGTCGATCTCTGCACTTCCTACAGTCAGGAGTGACTATGGGCCTAAAATTGGGATCCATTAAAGTCCAGATTTCGGCCCTGTCTATTTTCTTTCAAAAAGAACTGGCTTCACTGCCTGAAGTTCAGACGTTTGTTAAGGGAGTGCTGCATGTTCAGCCCCCTTTTGTGCCCCCAGTGGCACCTTGGGATCTCAACGTTGTGTTGGATTTCCTAAAATCACATTGGTTTGAGCCACTTCAGACCGTGGAGTTGAAATATCTCACGTGGAAAGTGGTCATGCTTTTGGCCTTGGCTTCGGCTAGGCGTGTGTCAGCATTGGCGGCTTTGTCATGCAAAAGCCCCTATCTGATCTTCCATATGGACAGGGCAGAATTGAGGACTCGTCTCCAATTTCTCCCTAAGGTGGTATCAGCGTTCCATTTGAACCAACCTATTGTGGTGCCTGCGGCTACTCGGGACTTGGAGGCTTCCAAGTTGCTGGATGTAGTCCGGGCCCTGAAAATCTATGTTTCCAGGACGGCTAGAGTCAGAAAAACTGACTCGCTGTTTATCCTGCATGCACCCAACAAGCTGGGTGCTCCTGCTTCAAAGCAGACTATTGCTCGCTGGATCTGTTGCACGATTCAACTTGCACATTCTGCGGCTGGACTGCCGCATCCTAAATCAGTCAAAGCCCATTCCACGAGGAAGGTGGGCTCTTCTTGGGCGGCTGCCCGAGGGGTCTCGGCTTTACAACTTTGCAGAGCTGCTACCTGGTCGGGATCAAACACGTTTGCAAAATTCTACAAGTTTGATACCCTGGCTGAGGAGGACCTTGAGTTTGCTCATGCGGTGCTGCAGAGTCATCCGCACTCTCCCGCCCGTTTGGGAGCTTTGGTATAATCCCCATGGTCCTTACGGAGTACCCAGCATCCACTAGGACGTCAGAGAAAATAAGAATTTACTCACCGGTAATTCTATTTCTCGTAGTCCGTAGTGGATGCTGGGAGCCCGTCCCAAGTGCGGATTTTCTGCAATACTTGTATATAGTTATTGCTTAACTAAAGGGTTATTGTTATGAGCCATCTGTTCAGTGAGGCTCAGTTGTTATTCATACTGTTAACTGGGTATAGTTATCACGAGTTGTACGGTGTGATTGGTGTGGCTGGTATGAGTCTTACCCTGGATTCCAAATCCTTTCCTTGTAGTGTCAGCTCTTCCGGGCACAGTTTCCCTAACTGAGGTCTGGAGGAGGGGCATAGAGGGAGGAGCCAGTGCACACCAGATAGTACCTAATCTTTCTTTTAGAGTGCCCAGTCTCCTGCGGAGCCCGTCTATTCCCCATGGTCCTTACGGAGTTCCCAGCATCCACTACGGACTACGAGAAATAGAATTACCGGTGAGTAAATTCTTATTTTTTTTTCAAATGTAACATGCCACCACATGTTGGCTAGTCCCCAATTCAGTACAGCCATGGTGCCCGGAGCAAACATACCTTGCTCTGGGCACCATGGCACCTAGCTACATCTCTGCCTGTGCTACTTTGAAATGTCTTGTGAGAAATGTTCCTGTTTAATCCTGAATGATGTAAAACAATACACATTTACAGTACCCACAGTGTTTTACTGTGGCAGATTACACTGCTGACAGTCATTAGTATGATGACATAATAATATTGCCACAGGCAATATTAGTACATTATCCCACGCAGACATTCACAATCCAGAAGCAAGAAAAGGTGTCACATTGTCACTGCCAGTCACTGGTACTTGCTCCCTACACAGATCATAAGTAAGAAACTTCCATTTTTTTTCACTTACATCAAACATAACAGGTTATCTTACAAGGCACATCTAATGTTTGCTTTCAAATGGCTTCTTTTCATTTCACAGTTCTTCCACTTTACCCCCACCCATTACTGATACCTGTTCCCCCGATCTATAGCTATCTATGATATATAGAGTATCTGTAATATATATTACCCTATTTATATCTTTCTGTAAAATCTATCCCCCTATTATACCTATCTGTAACATCTACAGTATATCTCTTTCTATAGCATCTAGCAGTATTTTCAAAACTTGGGCAGGATGTAATGGCGCCTGGTTTTGGCGGCTGTGCGGGATGCCGGCCAAACTCGGATTTTTTTTAAAGGGACAATCAGTTACAAGGCATGGTTTTGCCTTGTTAGTGATTGTTCCTTTAAAAAAAAAAAGTCTGCGTTCATCCGGCATCCTGCAAGGCCGAACGCAGACTTTTTTATATTATATTTGTGATAAATATTTTCCCATAGTTATACCTGTTATTATAACCCTTATTTACACTGAAGTGCCAAAACTCATGGGATAGATGACTATCATGTAGGACTCCCTACAGCTCGGCGAAGTGCAGCAACTTGACATGGCTCGATTCCACAAATGAACGAAATGCCTCTGGAGAGATGCTGACTCCTTGCAGTCTGGATAGCTTCCCACAGCTCCCTGATATTTGTAGGTGCAGGATCTTGGGTGCGAATGGACCTCTCCACCACATCCCATAAATGCTTGCTTGGGTTCATGTTGGGTGAACGTGGTGGCCACACCATTCATCAGAACTCTCGAGAATGGTCCTCGAACCAATTCTGACAACTTGGGACTGATGACAATTATCCTGCTGGAATATTCAATAGTTGTGGGGGTCCATGAAAGGCTGCAAATGGTCAACATAGCGGTTACTGGTCAATGACATGTTCAGGTGGACCAACGGACAACCCATGCCAAGTGAACACACCCTACACAATTTTGGATCCTCCACTAGCCTGCACCATGCATTGTTGACAACTGGGGTCCATAACCTCATGAGGTCTGCACCACACCTGAGCCTACCATCAGCTTGTAACAACTCATTGGACTACTCCATGTGTTGCCAGTCCTCCAGGGTACAATTAGTGGCGTCACAAGCCCAGGTGAGGCACTGTATACGGTGTTGTAGTGTTAACAGGGGCCCTTTGGTGGGTCTTCTGCTCCCATATCCCGTGAAATGCTACACAAACCTGCTGGATATGTGTCTGGTATCTCCTGAATAGAATGTGGATGTGATTTGAGCCAATGTCACTTGTCTATTACCATGGACAAATCTACCCAGACGCTGCTGGTCACGATCATCAAGCACCCAAGGTCAGCAACTGCGCTGTCTATGGTGGGTGGTAATGCCTTCCATGAGGTATTCCCGGTACACACATGACACTGTAGATTGAGGAATGTTGAGTGTCCCATCCATCGGGCACCCACTATCATGCCCCATTTGAACTTGGATAATTCATGTCACCTTTCCATGAGCAGCCTAGCCGGTGTTCAAACAGATTTACGAGATGTCAGATTACAACTGATGCAGTTCTGGCCAAGATGTCACAATACGGTGGCCCCATCTACCATTACATACTGCTATCCCATGACTTTTGACACTTCAGTGTATATCTACAGTATCTGTGATAAGTATACCCTATTTATATCTATCTGTGAAAACAAAGGGCATAGCTACCATAGCTGCAGGAGTGCAGCTGCTATGGGGCCAAGAGCTGAGAGGGGCCCTCCCATCCTGTCACAGTTACATGTGTTATAGTGTATAGATTTTTCCCCACTGGGTGATACATGGGGGCAGGGGCGTAGCCAGAACTTTGTGGGCCCCATAGCAACATTTTGAAGGGGCCCCCCATCCCAATGCTTCTAGAGACACACTTCTCTGCAGAAGTTGTTAATTTTATGCCCTATAATAGTGCCTTAGTTCATTTTCTGAACCATAGTAGAGCCTTATTTAATGTTATGCCCCATAGTAGTGCCCTAGTTTCTTTTATGAATAGCAGTAGTTCTTAAGTTCACCCTATGTCACATTTCAGAGCTGCAAGCACACATTATGCCGCACAGTAAACCCAATTCACATTATGATATATAGTGCTCCACGTTCATATATTGTCTCATTACAGTGCCCTGGTTCATATAATATAACATTAAAAAGCCCTCCAGTTCATTTTATACCACACTACCACACTACAATGAGCAGGTCCAGGGCATACCTAGATATATTCCAGGCCCCAAGGAAAAAGTTTGAAGGGACCACCCAATGGTGAAAAATGTATATAACACATGTAACTTTGACAGGGAAGGGGAACCCTCTCAGCTCTGGGACCGGTAGCAGCTGCACTGCCTGCACCTATGGCAGCTATGCCCTTGCATAGGGGCACTTACAAATCTTTGGCTTGGGGCCTACAATATATCTCATTATGCCCCTGGACCTGCTTATTGTAATGTGGTATAAAATGAACAGGAGGGCACTATACGGTTACATAATATGAAATGGGGCACTGTAATATGGCATAATATGAAATGGCCACTAAAATGTGGCATAATATGAAGTTGAGGCACTACAGTTTGGCATCATTTGAAGTTGAGGCACTATAGTTTGGCACAGTAATGTGGCAAAATATGAAGTAGAGGCACTATAGTTTGACATATTATGAACTGGAGACACTGTATGGCATAATGTGAATTGGGGGTACTGTGTTGCATAATGTGTACAGGCAGCCCTACAATGTGACATAATGTGAACTAGGGCACTATTATGGGGCATACAATTAACAACTGCTACAGAATGGTGTCTCTCTAGAAACACTGGAACAGGGGCCCCTTCAATATGTTGCTATTCAGCCCATTCAAGCCCCTTATAACTATACCATATTTATATCCATCTGTGACAACTATACCCCATTTATATTGATTTGTGATAACTACAGTATACCCTAGTATATATCTGTTATAATTATACCCCATTTATATCTGTGCTAACAATACCCCATTTATATCTATCTGTGAGAACTATACCCTATTTAAATTTGTGATAACTGTACCCCATTTATATCTATTTGTGATAACTACAGTATACCCTATTTATTAGTGATGAGCGGGTACGGTTCCTCGGAAACCGAACCCCCCCGAACTTCACCCATTTTACACGGGTCCGGGGCATACTCGGATTCTCCCGTATGGCTCGGTTAATCCGAGCGCGCCCGAACGTCATCATCCCGCTGTCGGATTCTCGCGAGATTCGGATTCTATATAAGCAGCTGCGCGTCGCCGCCATTTTCACTCGTGCATTGGAAATGTTAGGGAGAGGACGTGGCTGGCGTCCTCTCCGTTTATTAATAATATTTGTGCTACTGCAGTGCTTATTGCTTAATTGTGGGGACTGGGGAGCAGCTGTATTATATAGGAGGAGTACAGTGCAGAGTTTTGCTGACCAGTGACCACCAGTATACGTTGTCTGCCTGAAAAACACTCCATATCTGTGCTCAGTGTGCTGCATATATCTGTGCTCACACTGCTTAATTGTGGGGATTGGGGAGCAGCTGTATTATATAGGAGGAGTACAGTGCAGAGTTTTGCTGACCAGTGACCACCAGTATACGTTGTCTGCCTGAAAAACACTCCATATCTGTGCTCAGTGTGCTGCATATATCTGTGCTCACACTGCTTAATTGTGGGGACTGGGGAGCAGCTGTATTATATAGGAGGAGTACAGTGCAGAGTTTTGCTGACCAGTGACCACCAGTATACGTTGTCTGCCTGAAAAACACTCCATATCTGTGCTCAGTGTGCTGCATATATCTGTGCTCACACTGCTTAATTGTGGGGACTGGGGAGCAGCTGTATTATATAGGAGGAGTACAGTGCAGAGTTTTGCTGACCAGTGACCACCAGTATACGTTGTCTGCCTGAAAAACACTCCATATCTGTGCTCAGTGTGCTGCATATATCTGTGCTCACACTGCTTAATTGTGGGGACTGGGGAGCAACTGTATTATATAGGAGGAGTACAGTGCAGAGTTTTGCTGACCAGTGACCACCAGTATACGTTGTCTGCCTGAAAAACACTCCATATCTGTGCTCAGTGTGCTGCATATATCTGTGCTCACACTGCTTAATTGTGGGGACTGGGGAGCAGCTGTATTATATAGGAGGAGTACAGTGCAGAGTTTTGCTGACCAGTGACCACCAGTATACGTTGTCTGCCTGAAAAACACTCCATATCTGTGCTCAGTGTGCTGCATATATCTGTGCTCACACTACTTAATTGTGGGGACTGGGGAGCAGCTGTATTATATAGGAGGAGTACAGTGCAGAGTTTTGCTGACCAGTGACCACCAGTATACGTTGTCTGCCTGAAAAACACTCCATATCTGTGCTCAGTGTGCTGCATATATCTGTGCTCACACTGCTTAATTGTGGGGACTGGGGAGCAGCTGTATTATATAGGAGGAGTACAGTGCAGAGTTTTGCTGACCAGTGACCACCAGTATACATTGTCTGCCTGAAAAACACTCCATATCTGTGCTCAGTGTGCTGCATATATCTGTGCTCACACTGCTTAATTGTGGGGACTGGGGAGCAGCTGTATTATATAGGAGGAGTACAGTGCAGAGTTTTGCTGACCAGTGACCACCAGTATACGTTGTCTGCCTGAAAAACACTCCATATCTGTGCTCAGTGTGCTGCATACATCTGTGCTCACACTGCTTTATTGTGGGCACTGGGGACCACCAGTATATTATATAGGAGGAGTACAGTGCAGAGTTAGTATATATAGCAGTACGGTACGGAAGGCCACTGCTCTACCTACCTCTGTGTCGTCAAGTATACTATCCATCAATACCTGTGGTGCATTTCAGTTGTGCGCAGTATATATAGTAGTAGGCCATTGCTATTGATACTGGCATATAATTCCACACATTAAAAAATGGAGAACAAAAATGTGGAGGTTAAAATAGGGAAAGCTCAAGATCCACTTCCACCTCGTGCTGAAGCTGCTGCCACTAGTCATGGCCGAGACGATGAAATGCCATCAACGTCGTCTGCCAAGGCCGATGCCCAATGTCATAGTAGAGAGCATGTAAAATCCAAAAAACAAAAGTTCAGTAAAATGACCCAAAAATCAAAATTGAAAGCGTCTGATGAGAAGCGTAAACTTGCCAATATGCCATTTACGACATGGAGTGGCAAGGAACGGCTGAGGCCCTGGCCTATGTTCATGGCTAGTGGTTCAGCTTCACATGAGGATGGAAGCACTCATCCTCTTGCTAGAAAAATGAAAAGATTTAAGCTGGCAAAAGCACAGCAAAGAACTGTGCGTTCTTCTAAATCACAAATCCCCAAGGAGAGTCCAATTGTGTCGGTTGCGATGCCTGACCTTCCCAACACTGGACGGGAAGAGCTTGCGCCTTCCACCATTTGCACGCCCCCTGCAAGTGCTGGAAGGAGCACCCGCAGTCCTGTTCCTGATAGTCAAATTGAAGATGTCACTGTTGAAGTACACCAGGATGAGGATATGGGTGTTGCTGGCGCTGGGGAGGAAATTGACAAGGAGGATTCTGATGGTGAGGTGGTTTGTTTAAGTCAGGCACCCGGGGAGACGCCTGTTGTCCGTGGGACGAATATGGCCATTGACATGCCTGGTCAAAATACAAAAAAAAATCACCTCTTCGGTGTGGAATTATTTCAACACAAATGCGGACAACAGGTGTCAAGCCGTGTGTTGCCTTTGTCAAGCTGTAATAAGTAGGGGTAAGGACGTTAACCACCTCGGAACATCCTCCCTTATACGTCACCTGCAGCGCATTCATCATAAGTCAGTGACAAGTTCAAAAACTTTGGATGACAGCGGAAGCAGTCCACTGACCACTAAATCCCTTCCTCTTGTAACCAAGCTCCTGCAAACCACACCACCAACTCCCTCAGTGTCAATTTCCACCTTACACAGGAAATCCAATAGTCCTGCAGGCCATGTCACTGGCAAGTCTGACAAGTCCTCTCCTGCCTGGGATTCCTCCGATGCATCCTTGAGTGTAACGCCTACTGCTGCTGGCGCTGCTGTTGTTGCTGCTGGGAGTCGATCGGCATCCCAGAGGGGAAGTCGGAAGACCACTTGTACTACTTCCAGTAAGCAATTGACTGTCCAACAGTCCTTTGCGAGGAAGATGAAATATCACAGCAGTCATCCTACTGCAAAGCGGATAACTCAGGTCTTGTCAGCCTGGGTGGTGAGAAACGTAGTTCCGGTATCCACCGTTAATTCAGAGGCAACTAGAGACTTGATTGAGGTACTGTGTCCTCGGTACTAAATACCATCTAGGTTCCATTTCTCTAGGCAGGCGATACCGAAAATGTACACAGACCTCGGAAAAAGAGTCACCAGTGTCCTAAAAAATGCAGTTGTACCCAATGTCCACTTAACCACGGACATGTGGACAAGTGGAGCAGGGCAGACTCAGGACTATATGACTGTGACAGCCCACTGGGTAGATGTATTGCCTCCCGCAGCAAGAACAGCAGCGGCGGCACCAGTAGCAGCATCTCGCAAACGCCAACTCGTTCCTTGGCAGGCTACGCTTTGTATCACCGCTTTCCATAAGAGGCACACAGCTGACAACCTCTTACGGAAACTGAGGAACATCATCGCAGAATGGCTTACCCCAATTGGACTCTCCTGGGGATTTGTGACATCGGACAACGCCAGCAATATTGTGCGTGCATTACATCTGGGCAAATTCCAGCACGTCCCATGTTTTGCACATACATTGAATTTGGTGGTGCAGAATTATTTAAAAAACGACAGGGGCGTGCAAGAGATGCTGTCGGTGGCCCGAAGAATTGCGGGCCACTTTCAGCATTCAGCCACCGCGTGCCGAAGACTGGAGCACCACCAAACACTCCTGAACCTGCCCTGCCATCATCTGAAGCAAGAGGTGGTAACGAGGTGGAATTCAACCCTCTATATGCTTCAGAGGATGGAGGAGCAGCAAAAGGCCATTCAAGCCTATACATCTGCCCACGATATAGGCAAAGGAGGGGGAATGCACCTGACTCAAGCGCAGTGGAGAATGATTTCAACATTGTGCAAGGTTCTGCAACCCTTTGAACTTGCCACACGTGAAGTCAGTTCAGACACTGCCAGCCTGAGTCAGGTCATTCCCATCATCAGGCTTTTGCAGAAGAAGCTGGAGACATTGAAGGAGGAGCTAAAACAGAGCGATTCCGCTAGGCATGTGGGACTTGTGGATGGAGCCCTTAATTCGCTTAACCAGGATTCACGGGTGGTCAATCTGTTGAAATCAGAGCACTACATTTTGGCCACCGTGCTCGATCCTAGATTTAAAACCTACGTTCTATCTCTCTTTCCGGCAGACACAAGTCTGCAGAGGTTCAAAGACCTGCTGGTGAGAAAATTGTCAAGTCAAGCGGAACGTGACCCGTCAACAGCTCCTCCTTCACATTCTCCCGCAACTGGGGGTGCGAGGAAAAGGCTAAGAATTCCGAGCCCACCCGCTGGCGGTGATGCAGGGCAGTCTAGAGCGAGTGTTGACATCTGGTCCGGACTGAAGAACCTGCCAACAATTACTGACATGTCGTCTACTGTCACTGCATATGATTCTATCACCATTGAAAGAATGGTGGAGGATTATATGAGTGACCGCATCCAAGTAAGCACGTCAGAAAGTCCGTACGTATACTGGCAGGAAAAAGAGGCAATTTGGAGGCCCTTGCAGAAACTGGCTTTATTTTACCTAAGTTGCCCCCCCTCCAGTGTGTACTCCGAAAGAGTGTTTAGTGCAGCCGCTCACCTTGTCAGCAATCGGCGTACGAGGTTACTTCCAGAAAATGTGGAGAAGATGATGTTCATCAAAATGAATTATAATCAATTCCTCCGTGGAGACATTCACCAGCAATTGCCTCCAGAAAGTACACAGGGACCTGAGATGGTGGATTCCAGTGGGGACGAATTAATAATCTGTGAGGAGGGGGATGTACACAGTGAAAGGGGTGAGGAATCGGAGGATGATGATGAGGTGGACATCTTGCCTCTGTAGAGCCAGTTTGTGCAAGGAGAGATTGATTGCTTCTTTTTGGTGGGGGCCCAAACCAACCAGTCATTTCAGTCACAGTCGTGTGGTAGACCCTGTAGCTGAAATGATGGGTTCGTTAAAGTGTGCATGTCCTGTTTATACAACATAAGGGTGGGTGGGAGGGCCCAAGGACAATTCCATCTTGCACCTCTTTTTTCTTTCATTTTTCTTTGCATCATGTGCTGTTTGGGGACTATTTTTTTGAAGTGCCATCCTGCCTGACACTGCAGTGCCACTCCTAGATGGGCCAGGTGTTTGTGTCGGCCACTTGTGTCGCTTAGCTTAGTCACACAGCGACCTTGGTGCGCCTCTCTTTTTCTTTGCATCATGCGCTGTTTGGGGACAATTTTTTTTTAAGTGCCATCCTGCCTGACACTGCAGTGCCACTCCTAGATGGGCCAGGTGTTTGTGTCGGCCACTTGTGTCGCTTAGCTTAGTCACACAGCGACCTTGGTGCGCCTCTTCTTTTCTTTGCATCATGTGCTGTTTGGGGACAATTTTTTTGAAGTGCCATCCTGCCTGACACTGCAGTGCCACTCCTAGATGGGCCAGGTGTTTGTGTCGGCCACTTGTGTCGCTTAGCTTAGTCACACAGCGACCTTGGTGCGCCTCTTTTTTTCTTTGCATCATGTGCTGTTTGGGGACTATTTTTTTGAAGTGCCATCCTGCCTGACACTGCAGTGCCACTCCTAGATGGGCCAGGTGTTTGTGTCGGCCACTTGTGTCGCTTAGCTTAGCCATCCAGCGACCTCGGTGCAAATTTTAGGACAAAAAATAATATTGTGAGGTGTTCAGAATAGACTGAAAATGAGTGGAAATTATGGTTATTGAGGTTAATAATACTATGGGATCAAAATGACACCCACATTCTATGATTTAAGCTGTTTTTGAGGGTTTTTTGTAAAAAAAAAAACACCTGAATCCGACAAAAAAATTTCAGGGAGGTTTTGCCAAAACGCGTCCGAATCCAAAACACGGCCGCGAAACCGAATCCAAAACCAAAACCCGAAAAATTTCCGGTGCACATCACTACTATTTATATCTATCTGTGAGAACTAAACCCTATTTATATGTATATGTGAAAACTAAACCCTATTTATATATATCTGTGATAACTATACCCTACAGTATTTATATCTACTTGTGATAACTATACCCTACAGTATTTAAATCTAACTGTGATAACAATACCATATTTATATCTATGATAACTATACCCGCTTTATACAGGTTGAGTATCCCATATCCAAATATTCCGAAATACGAAATTTGAGTGAGAATGAGATAGTGAAACCTTTGTTTTCTGATGGCTCAATGTACACAAACTTTGTTTAATACACAAAGTTATTAAAAGTATTGTATTAAATTACCTTAAGGCTGTGTGTATAAAGTGTATATGAAACATAAATGAATTGTGTGTATTTTCACCATACTTGCCTACCCTCCCGGAATGGCCAGGAGGTTCCCAAAAATCGTGTGGCCCTCCCGGTCCCCCGGAAAGGTGGGCAAGCCTCCCGCTTTCCCTGCAGCCCCTCCACGACCCTCCTTGGCCGTCCGCAGCAGAGAACAAGTGGGCGGTCCGAGGGGGTCCGATGATGCGATTTGCGCTGAATCGCGTCATCGTAGCACCGCCCCCCGCTATACAGCGCCTATTTTCTCGGCACTGCATAGCGGGGGGCGGATCCACGATGACGCGATCCTGATGCCATGCCCCCGGACTGCCCACTTCCCTGTCGGTCACTACCCCGAACCGCCCATCCTGCTGCCAGCCACGCCCCCATGCACCTACAACGCTGCCTCCTGGCAGAGGAGGGGGCAGCAAAGTAGGTAAGTGTGATGTACACACACTTTGTTTAATGCACAAAGTTATTAAAAATATTGGCTAAAATTTCCTTCAGGCTGTATGTATAAGGTGTATATGAAACAAAAATTCATTCTGTGCTTAGACTTGGGTCCCATCGCCATGATATCTCATTATGGTATGCAATTATTCCAAAATACGTTAAAATCCGATATCCAAAATACTTCTGGTCCCAAGCATTTTGGATAAGGGATACTCAACCTGTATCTATCTTTGATAACTATACCCGCTTTATATCTATCTGTGATAACTATACTCTATTTATGGCTATCTGTGATAACTAGACCCCATTTATATCTATATGTGATAACTAGACCCTATTTATATCTGTAATAACTATACCCGCTTTATATCTATCTGTGATAACTATACTCTATTTATGGCTATCTGTGATAACAAGACCCCATTTATATCTGTAATAACTATACCAGCTTTACATATGTGATAACTATACCCAATTTAGATCTATCTGTGATAACTATACCCCATTTATATCTATCTGTGATAACTATACCCGCTTTATATCTATCTGTGATAACTATACTCTATTTATATCTATCTGTGATAACTAGACCCTATTTATATCTGTAATAACTATACCAGCTTTACATATGTGATAACTATACCCAATTTAGATCCATCTGTGATAACTATACCCCATTTATATCTATCTGTGATAACTATACCCCATTTATATCTGTGATAACTATACCAGCTTTACATATGTGATAACTATACCCCATTTATATCTATCTGTGATAACTAGACCCTATTTATATCTGTAATAACTATACCAGCTTTACATATGTGATAACTATACCCCATTTAGATCTATCTGTGATAACTATACCCCATTTATATCTATCTGTGATAACTATACCCCATTTATATCTGTAATAACTATACCAGCTTTACATGTGATAACTATACCCCATTTATATCTATATGTGATAACTAGACCCTATTTATATCTGTAATAACTATACCAGCTTTACATATGTGATAACTATACCCCATTTAGATCTATCTGTGATAACTATACCCCATTTATATCTATCTGTGATAACTATACCCTCTTTATATCTGTGATAACTATACCCCATTTAGATCTATCTGTGATAATTATACCCCATTTATATCTATCTGTGATAACTATACCCCATTTATATCTGTGATAACTATACCCCCTTTATATCTGTGATAACTATACCCCCTTTATATCTGTGATAACTATACCCCCTTTATATCTGTGATAACTATACCCCCTTTATATCTGTGATAACTATACCCCCTTTATATCTATATGCGATAACTATACCCAATGCTTCTAGAGACACCTCTCTGCAGCAGTTGTTCATTTTATGCCCTATAATAGTGCCTTAGTTCATTTTCTGAACCATAGTAAAGCCTTATTTAATGTTATGCCCCATAGTAGTGCCCTAGTTTCTTTTATGAATCGCAGTAGTTCTTAAGTTCACCCTATGTCACAAAAACAGGATCCCCCTCCCGCAGCTTCTATTCCCCCCGTAGGGGATGTAGTTAAAATCCCGCCAGTCGGGATCCCGGCGGTCAGAATACCAAAGCCGGAATTCTAACCGCCGAGTATGCAGACAGCTGCCCCAGGGCTATTCCCTCTCGTGGGTGTCCATAGAGTGGGAACAGAACCTGTGGTGATCGCAGCGAGCCACTGAGCCCACAGCATGGCGAGCGCAGTGTGGCGAACGCAGCAAGCTGCAAGGGGCTTTCTAGCGCTCGCCCTGCTGCCGGCATTCTGGGACCGGGATCCTGGTGTCGGTATTCTGACCTTAAGGATCCCGGCCGCCAGGAATCCATACCAACCCCTCCATAGCCATGTCCAAAATGACACTGCCAGTGACCTAATAGTGACAGCCATGATGTCACTGCCACAATCTTCACAGGACAGCTTGTCACACAAGAGCTGTGACTGCAAGACCCACTTCATACAGGGGATATTGAAGTTAAAAAAGTGATAAAGTAAATGTGCTAGTCTGGACAAATAATAATCTCAGAAGTAGCAATACACAGAAGCACCAATCACCAGTGCTGAGTTCACATCACTGGAACATGCCGGAATTTGGAGGTGGCTGTGACAGACAAGATCACTGCAATGGCAGCTACGTGGCCTGTCACCCAGGTTAAAAAAATATATACAAAATAATAATAATAATAATAATAAAAATCTGTAACATCAGCCTCCATGTTATTACCAGCACTAGTCAAAATCTAGGCTGGTAGCGGCAAAATTGGGTGGACAAACTGAAGGAGTTCCCCTGACAAAGCTGTTACCAGTACTAGGCTATGACAGGCTGTGCAAATGACTTATCAGATTGGAAACATGTACCATGGGTCCGCCTGTAATTATGTCCTCCAGCCCCAGTGTGTTCAGCACTAGGGCAAAAAAAATGCAGACTCACGTCTAACCGCACTATGGACATAATTCAGACCTGATCGTAGCCCTGCAAAAGCTTGCAGGGCTACGATCAGGCACACTGACATGCGGGGGGACGCCCAGCACAGTGCTAGTCCGCCCCGAATGTGAGGCCAGGCCCGTCGCCTCCCCCTTCCCCCGCAGAAGTACAAAAGCATCGCACAGCGGTGATGTTTTTGTAATTCAGGAGTAGCTCCCGGCCGGCGCAGCTTTTGCGTGCCGGCCGGGAGCTACTCGTGGCTGCCCGGGTCGCAGCAGCTGCGTGTGACGTCAAGCAGCCTCTGTGGCCCGCCCCCCGCATGGTCCGGCCATGCCTGCGTTGGCCAGACCGCGCCCACAAAATGGCGGGCAAACACAGCCGTGCCACCACCTCCTGCCCAGCGACCGCCTCTGCCTGTCAATCAGGCAGATGCGATCGCTAGGCAACGACAGCCGTCGCCGGCGCATTTCTGACCTGATCGCTGCGATGAACAGCAGCGTGCGATCAGGTCAGAATGACCCCCCATAGCTCTTCCCATATCCCAGGGCAGTAGGTGTGGGGTAAAAAAATTATAAATATTACAACTTTATGGTGAACTACATGTCCCAGCAAGCTGTCATGCCTAAAGTGTGTGGACATGCTGGAACTTGTAGATCTACAAGTGCCCATGTCTCAGCCTTCTTCCGGGTCACCGCATATACCCAACAGGTGATTGCTTCCACTCTTGAGGTTATTTAAAAACATTAACATGACAAAACCTCTCTTTCACTCCCTCTGAGGAACTAGCCGCATGCTTATAGCCGACAAATGCATCAGGATTGAGCTCTCCAGGCCTACAGACGCTAGAGCAGAGCACCTTATCTGGACTGCACTGCCCGTCCACAAGGTAGTTTGAACGAGCAGGCAATCCCCTAGTCCAAGTGTGCATTACAGAATGTCTTCACAGCGGCAGTACATGGGGGGTGTAGTAGGGTATGCCGGGGGTTGAGCTCCCGGCGACCAGCATACCGGCGCCGGAATACCGACCGCCGGCATACCGACAGCGTGGCGAGCGCAAATGAGCCCCTTGCGGGATCGCTGCTAGCACGGTGGGCTATCTATTCTGCCCGCTATTTCCACTTAGTTGGTGGGTCCACCCCACCTACCGAGTGCGCGAGCCCACAAGGGGACTCGCTGCAGGCGGAATGCCGCTGTCGGTATAGTGACAGCCGGCATCCGGTCAGCTGGGATTTCTGATGCGTCCCCAACGCACATCACCAGCATCAACCTCCAAATTGCTGGGTATTACATTCTGCCCATAGGCTAAAATATGGCTTTGTGTTTTTTCCATAACTTCATTTCTGGGGTATTTTTAGGGCTTTTCCCATTGTACATTTGACCAAATTTTATTTTGGTCCCTTAAGTACTGTAAAATGGTAGTTTGTTTCATTGTTGAACAACAGCTGATTTTCTTTCTCCTCACTCTGTGCACTGGGTCCTGGCACTCACCTTTTCACCTTGCTGCCTGACAACCCCGAACTCTGCCCGACCCTCTTGGCAACCGCTGATGTGGATGCAGATACTCGAGAGGACTTTAATGGGGACATGGATCCCTGTGTACTATTAGAGGCGATAATTCTAGAAGAGACACAAGAGGATTTCGTATAAATCTAGATAGAACCATCACAGATGTAACAATTATACGTAGTTTGCTATAGTATGTTTAAACCAGGACATTACAATTGCTACAGATATACTGGATAGTATCAATATCATTCTGTTTGTGGACCAACTTGAAACCATACATTATTTTGGGCCCAACAAGTCTGTGTGTAGGGGCAGGCAGCAGCAGAATAACCACAGATAAGGAAGGAATGTGATTGAGTAATCACCTGAAAGGCTGCGATGTGGACCTCAGATGTGATTTCATTTCATCCAGCCTGCAATAAAACAAAGAATCTTTCATGAATTAAGAGATTAAGGGGAAGATGTACTAAACAATGATAAGAGTGGAGAAGTGAGCCAGTGGAGAAGTTGCCCATGACAACCAATCAGCTGCTCTGTATAATTTTATAGTCTGCAAATTATGAATGTTACTTTAATGCTGATTGGTTGCCATGGCCAACTTCTCCACTGGCTCACTTCTCTACTCTTTTCACTGCTTAGTACATTTCCTCCTAAATACTGGGGGGCACAAAAATGGAGGCGATGAAAGATAGCAAAATGTTGCTCTTACCCAGGAGTAGCAGAAGGACATTGCAAAACATAAGGGGAGATATATCAAACCTTGTAAAAAGTGAAGAAGTTGCCCATAGCAACTTCCTTACCCGGAGGTTTGATACATCATACTTGCCTACTTTTGAAAACTAGTTTCAGGTAGATTCCAAGTGGCAGCAGAATGCACCGTGCAGGGGTGTGTCATGCTCCACCCAAGGGGCGTGTCTAGTTCCATTTATGGGTGTATTTATTGCAATCAGGGGTGTGTCCTGCAATGGCAGGTGAAAACTATGATATCCGGTCTCTAGGTTGACCACACTTTGGTCGACAATGTCTAGGTCGACCATTACAGTAAGTAGGTCGACATGGTCTCTACGTCGACATGTACTAGGTCGACCAGAAGGTCAACATGAGTTTTTCATGATTTTTTTTTTCTTTTTCATACTTTACGATCCACGTGGACTACAATTTAGAACGGTAACCAAGGCCGTCTTTTCGTATGGGCTCAATGGGCTCTTGCCCAAGGGCCCCATGAGTATAAGGGCCCTAGGCTGATAGCTGAGTGCGCCCTCTTCCTAGGGGTACCAGATTTTTGAAAATCGGCCCTGGGGAACCAGAGATATCTGACTTGAAAGCAGTGGTCCCCATCCAAGCCTGTTAATTGCTCTTCCCAGCCAGATATCTGGGGTTCTGTCTAACTTAGAGTTTTTCTGAGGGTATACTCCAAAAGCTGTGACTCTCTCCTTTTGGTGGACACTGGCAACTTGTCTCTACTATGCCCAGAACCAGAGATATCAGCCTTCCAGCAGCTGGTCCCTGCTCCAGCTCCACACGCCTAATATGCAGTTTTAGATTTTCATTGGTGAATTGCTCTGGCTCCTGAACTCTGATCTCCAAGTCGCCAGAACCTTCTGAAAGGTGGGACTCTCTAGGTTTTTATCCCATTCAAAGCTAAGAAATATATTTTCAGAAACTTGAGATATCGGCAGTCAAGCAAGCTGCCC
Organism: Pseudophryne corroboree; assembly: GCF_028390025.1. Classification (NCBI taxonomy): domain Eukaryota; kingdom Metazoa; phylum Chordata; class Amphibia; order Anura; family Myobatrachidae; genus Pseudophryne; species Pseudophryne corroboree. The sequence goes on along the minus strand of NC_086452.1, from coordinate 197,525,799 downwards.
TCCCACCGGAAAATTATAATTATTAAGCCCACTCCACTATCCACCCCTCCCCTACGTATTAAACACCACCTACCACCCTGGAAGTCATGTACCAGGGCCCCTTCATTCAGCCCAATGCCCCTTCTACAGTTTAGCCCCATCTGTGCAGTAAAGGAGTAATTAGCAGAAATTACTGCTCCAGGTCCTACATGCTGAGCAGAAGATAGAACACCCTCTACCTCCCACAGGACATCAAAGCAGCCACTGATAGCACCCCCACCCCTACCGCTGGAGAATGGGTAGGGGGCCCAGTGCATTGCTGTGCCCAGGGGCCTACACTGCTGTTAAGACGGCCCTGACGGTAACCTGTGCCGTACAAAACGGTAGTGGAGCGAGGCACCTTGCTCGAAGCATGGCGAGCCATGCGAGGGGACACTGTGCACTAATTGGGGTTCCTGGTAACTCTACGGAGAAAACAACACCAACATTTTATTTTTTTAAACTCATGTCAACCTGTCATGTCGACCTTGTTCATGTCAACCTAGAAACCATGTCGACCTACTTACTGTCGACCAATAGTGGTTGACCTAGACACTGTCGACCTAAGTGTGATTGATCCTATGATCCACACCCGAAACTATAGTACTAAAAGCAGTAAAAAAAAGTAGGAAAAAATAACTAAATAGGATTTTAATACCTACCGGTAAATCCTTTTCTCCTAGTCCGTAGAGGATGCTGGGGACTAAAAGGACCATGGGGTATAGACGGCATCCGCAGGAGACATGGGCACACTAAAATACTTTGACTGGGTGTGAACTGGCTCCTCCCTCTATGTCCCTCCTCCAGACCTCAGTTATAGGAACTGTGCCCAGGGAGACGGACATTTCGAGGAAAAGGATTTTTGTTAAACCTTTGGTGAGATAAATACCAGCTCACACCACAACACACCGTACAACTGGATTACAAAGAAAACCAGATAACAGTATGAACGAGAAAACAGCAACAAGCTGAAAATAACCGATACACAACCTTTGTGTAACCGAAACCAACAACTAACAATACAACTGCAAGTAACAGTACGCACTGGGATGGGCGCCCAGCATCCTCTACGGCAGGCATTCCCAACCACGGTCCTCAAGGCACACTAACAGTGCAGGTTTTAGTGATATCCAGGCTTCAGCACAGGTGACTTAATTAGTAGCTCATTTATTTTGATTTAACCATCAGTGCTGCTGCCTGGATATCATTAAAACCTGTACTGTTGGTGTGCCTTGAGGACCGTGGTTGGGAATGCCTGCTCTACGGACTAGGAGAAAAGAATTTACCGGTAGGTGTTATAATCCTATTTTCTCTTACGTCCTAGAGGATGCTGGGGACTCCAAAAGGACCATGGGGTCTATACCAAAGCTCCAGACCGGGCGGGAGAGTGCGGACGACTCTGCAGCACCGATTGAGCAAACACGAGGTCCTCATCAGCCAGGGTATCAAACCTGTAGAATTTAGCAAAAGTGTTCGAACCCGACCACGTAGCTGCTCTGCAAAGCTGAAGTGCAGAGACCCCTCGGGCAGCCGCCCAAGATGAGCCCACCTTCCTGGTAGAATGGGCCTTCACCGACTTCGGCAACAGCAATACAGCCGTAGAATGAGCGTGCTGAATCGTATTACAAATCCAGCGCACAATAGTCTGCTTGGAAGCCGGATTTCCAATCTTGTTGGAAGCATACAGGACAAACAGAGCTTCCGTTTTCCTAACAAGAGCCGTTCTGGCGACATAAATCTTCAACGCTCTTACCACATCGAGAGATTTTGGCACCGCCACGGCATCCGTAGCCACAGGCACCACAATAGGTTGATTTATGTGAAACGAAGAAACCACCTTCGGCAGAAATTGTTGACGAGTCCTCAACTCCGCTCTATCCACATGGAAAATCAAATATGGGCTATTGTGAGACAAAGCCGCCAATTCCGACACCAGTCTGGCGGACGCCAAGGCCAAAAGCATGACCACTTTCCAAGTGAGAAATTTCAACTCAACCTTTCGCAAAGGTTCAAACCATTGAGACATAAGAAATTGTAACACCACGTCAAGATCCCACGGTGCCACGGGTGGCACAAACGGAGGATGGATATGCAGCACTCCCTTCACGAAAGTCTGAACTTCAGGAAGGACGGCCAATTCTTTTTGAAAGAAAATGGATAAAGCCGAAATCTGCACTTTGATGGAAACTAATTTTAGGCCTGCATCCACACTGTCACAACTGAGGGCCTGAGCTGACGGGAGGCAGCCTCAGTTGTAGGGGCTGAGGTGTACCGGAACCTGGGAGGTTGTATCAGACCCCTGGACATGTAAGTAACATGAATAATAACTGCCCGAAGGCGTGACCACGACAACTTGGATAAAAGTCAATGATGTTTATTATGACAACTCCGCAACACAGCAGCAGTAAAAGAAAACGTAAAAGTCAGCAAATAATAAATACAGTTCCTGGGTACTACAGGATGGCAGGAGCCACAGGGCACTGGTAGTGTGAGATAGTTCTTATGATCTTCTAGATGGAAAGTCCTTACCAGGCCCGACTGTAGCAATGGAGATAACCCAGGATTGTGCCAGCTGGTGTTCCAGGAAAAGCTGGGTTGCTGAAGGTAAAACAGCTGCTGTGGATACTGGCTGGAACCAGACTGTTGTTAGCACGGAGTGGATACTGGCTGGAACCAGTTAAATAATAAATGAACTTGGGAGCGATGAAATATGAACTGAAATGTAGAACTTGAGAGCGGAGAAATAATAATACCGGTGGAGAGTGGTAAAGTGTAGAAAGGACACCGGCCCTTTAAGGGAAGCTGTACTCTGCTGGAAGCTGAGCTGGAAGCAGGAAATGTTGTAGCTGGAAACAGATGAATCCACAATGGATTGGAGAGTCAGGCTACACCGCAGGTGGAATGCTGGTGCGGGTCTCTATGGTGGAAGTCTTGAGACAGGAGCTGGAACCTGGAAGACAATCACAGGAGAGAGACAAACAGGAACTAGGTTTGACAACCAAAGCACTGACGCCTTCCTTGCTCAGGCACAGTGTATTTATACCTGCAGCAAGGAAGGGATTGGCTAGGCAATTATGCAGATTAACAATACTGACAACAGATTGGAGGAAATGATCAGCTGACAGAATCCAAGATGGCTGCGCCCATGCAGACACTTGGAGGGAAGTTTGGTTTGTAATCCATGTGGTAATGAAAACAGTAATGGCGGCGCCGGCCACTGGAGACAGGAGACGCCAGGCTGACAAGTGCACATCCAACCACGCGGACACAGCGGAGGCCGCGGCTGACGTAATCGCCACTCTGACACTCTGCATGCAGAAGCTCAGGGACGGCGGCGGAGGCCGCGGGAGACGCCATGCCAGATGTAATAAGGCATTACTGTGACAGCGTCTCAGAGAGACAGGAGAGGATGCAGGAATGTGAACATTAGGATAACAGATGGGATCCGGTCCTGGAGCGCTGAGCCAGCCTTAGGAGGCATCTGATGGGTAAGAAATGGCGTCCAGATACCCGGATCGTGACAGCACCCCCCCCTTTAGGAGTGGCCCCAGGACACTTCTTTGGCTTTTGAGGAAACTTGGAATGGAATCTCCGGACCAAGGCAGGAGCATGGACATCAGAAGCATTGGTCCATGAACGTTCCTCAGGACCATAACCCTTCCAGTCAATAAGATATTGTAGTTGACCGTAACGGTGACGTGAGTCCAGGATCTTGGCCACTTCATACTCAACGCCTCGTTGAGTTTGGACTTTCGGAGTTGGAGGAAGTGAGGAATGAAACCGATTCAAGATCAGCGGTTTCAACAGGGAAACATGGAATGTCCTGGGTATTTTTAAGAAGGGAGGCAACTGGAGTCTGTAAGCAACAGGATTGATGACTTGTTCAATCTTGAAAGGACCGATATAGCGAGGTGCAAACTTCATACTGGGAACTCTTAACCTCAAATTCTTCGTGGATAACCATACCCGATCACCCACCTTGATAGCAGGAACTGCTCGACGCTTCTTATCCGCAAACTTCTTGTACCTGAACGATGCCTTGAGCAGAGCTGATCGTACGCTCTTCCAGATATTGGCAAACTGATGCAAGGTGATATCCACTGCGGGAACAGAAGTTGCTGGAAGCGGTTGGAACTCAGGAACTTTAGGGTGGAATCCAAAGTTAGTGAAGAATGGTGTTGAAGCAGATGAAGAATGATACTGGTTGTTATGACAGAACTCGGCCCAGGGAAGTAATTGAACCCAGTCATCTTGAGAGGAGGACACATAGATGCGGAGGAAGGCCTCCAAGTCCTGATTCACCCTCTCGGTTTGACCATTGGTCTGAGGATGGTAAGCCGTGGAAAACTTTAGCTTGACTTGGAGGACTTGACATAAACTTCGCCAGAATTTGGCTGTGAATTGAACTCCTCGATCTGAGATAATTTCTTCAGGAAGACCGTGGAGTCGGAAGATCTCTTGTATGAATACTTGAGCCAACTTGGAAGCTGACGGAAGACCGGTGAGAGGAATGAAGTGTGCCATCTTGGTGAACCGGTCAACTACCACCCAGATGGTATTGAACTTGTTGCACATGGGTAAGTCTGTAATGAAATCCATCGACAAGTGGGTCCATGGTCGACGGGGAACGGATAGTGGAACCAGTTGCCCCGCAGGCGACTGGCGGGATACTTTATGTTGGGCACACTTTGGGCAAGATGCAATAAACTCCAAGACGTCCTTTTTCAGAGTTGGCCACCAATAGGACCTAGAGATAAACTCCAGGGTTTTTTGGATACCTGTATGTCCGGCAAAACGGGAAGCATGGGCCCAATGCATGAGCTTCTTCCTTAGCATCGGCTTCACAAAACTTTTCCCTGATGGGGGCGTAGAGTCCATCCCTACCGTGGAGAATGCCAACGGATTTATAATAGGATGCTTGTCTGAAGACTCTGACTCATTTTCTTGCTCCCATGAGCGGGAAAGGGCATCGGCCTTGCGATTCTGAGAGCCCGGACAGAACTGGAGTTTAAAGTCGAACCTGGAAAAGAAAAGTGCCCATCTGGCCTGACGAGGGTTGAGACATTGTGCACCCTTCAGGTATAAAAGGTTCTTGTGGTCTGTAAGTATGGTGATTAAATGAGAAGCTCCCTCCAACAGATACCTCCACTCTTCTAGAGCGAGCTTGATGGCTAGCAACTCCTGGTCGCCAATGGCATAGTTGCGCTCAGCTGGGGAGAACTTCCGGGAGAAGAAACTGCAAGGATGTAAATGGCCATCTTTAGCCCTCTGAGATAACACCGCTCCTACTCCAACGGAGGAGGCATCCACCTCTAGGATGAAAGGAGAGTCGATGTCAGGCTGTTTCAGGACAGGCGCAGAGATGAACCTCTGTTTTAAAAGATGAAAAGCTTGCATGGCTTCTTCAGACCACTTGGACGGGTTAGCACCCTTCTTGGTGAAAGCAGTAATAGGCGCCACAATGGTGGAAAAGTCTCGTATAAACTTTCGGTAATAATTGGTGAACCCTAAGAACCTCTGGACCCCTTTGAGGGTTAAGGGTACCGGCCAATTCTGAATTGCTTGTAGTTTCTCAGGATCCATCTCTAGTCCGGAACCGGACACAATGTACCCTAGAAACGGAATGGACTTGACTTCAAAGACGCATTTTTCTAATTTGCAATAGAGATGATTGACACGGAGACGGGACAGAACCTCTTTAACCCAAAAACGATGTTCCTCTAAATCGTTGGCAAAAATGAGGATATCGTCTAGATAGACCACGACATGACGATATAGAATGTCTCTGAAAATCTCATTGACAAAATGCTGGAAGACAGCTGGAGCATTGCTCAATCCGAAGGGCATGACGAGGTACTCATAATGTCCGTCACGGGTGTTAAAGGCGGTCTTCCACTCGTCACCCTCACGGATCCGGATGAGATTGTATGCACCTCGCAAGTCCAGCTTTGTAAAGATGGTAGCTCCGCTAACTCTGTCAAAGAGCTCAGTAATCAGGGGTAAAGGATAACGGTTCTTGATGGTAATGTCGTTCAAACCTCTGTAGTCGATGCACGGCCGCAGACCACCATCTTTCTTTTTTACAAAAAAGAAGCCTGCGCCGGCTGGGGAAGAAGAAGGTCGAATGAACCCCTTTGCTAGGTTCTCTTTAATGTATTCCTCCATAGAATGCGTCTCAGGCAGAGACAACGGATAAGTTCGGCCTCGAGGTGGAACCTTCCCTGGAACGAGATCAATCGGGCAGTCCCATTCTCTATGAGGAGGAAGGATATCAGCAGAAGCTTTACTGAACACATCCGTGAAATCTTGATATGGAGGAGGTGGAACATCAGACGACCTGGGGGAGGAAGAACAGACAGGCAATACTTTAAACAAACATGTCTCTGCACAGGAGGAACCCCATGCCAGGATTTGCGTAGTCGTCCAATCAATTGTAGGATTGTGAAGACGGAGCCATGGAAGGCCCAGGACCACAGGATGTGTGGCTCTTGGAATCACTAAAAGTGAAATAAGTTCGGAATGAAGAACTCCCACTCTCAGACGAACTGGTAGAGTCCTTAGAGCAATAACAGTATCAAAAATTTTACTGCCATCCACGGCAGTTAAGGAAAAGGAGGAAGGAAGTCTCTCGGTGGGTAGGGACCACCGTTTAACATAGGCTTCAGTAATAAAGTTCCCAGCTGCTCCGGAATCAAGGAGAGCAATGACGTTCCGATAACGTTGAGCAACTTGAAGCGAGACTGGGAGATTACAATCATGAGGAGATGGAGAGGAGATCATTACTCCTAGCCGGCCCTCTCCTGGGCGAGCTAGGGTTTGGAGTTTTCCCGGACGTTCGGGACAGGCATTGATGGTGTGAGACGGAGCTGCACAGTAAAGACAAAGAGACTCAGAGAGACGTCTTCGGCGCTCAGCAGGAGTTAAACGGGAACGGCCAATTTGCATGGGCTCATCTTTAGATGGTGACAGTTGACGAGGAGGAGGAGCAGAAGATTTTGGAGCAGATGATCTTCCACGCTCAGTTGCTCTCTCTCTGAAACGTAAATCAACTTTCGTGCAGAGTGAGATTAGCTCATCTAACTTAGAAGGTAAGTCTCTGGTAGCTAACTCATCTTTAATAAGCTCAGATAAGCCATGCCAGAATGCAGCATACAGGGCCTCGTCGTTCCATGCCAGTTCGGATGCCAGGATCTGGAACTGTATCAGATATTGTCCTACAGTACGTGACCCCTGGCGTAAACGGAGAATCTCGGATGAAGCTGAGGTTACCCGGCCTGGCTCGTCGAAGATGCGCCTGAATGTTGACACGAATGCAGTGTAAGAAGATCGCAGGGTGTCGGACCTCTCCCATAACGGTGATGCCCAGTCAAGGGCGGAGCCACTGAGAAGAGAGATGATGTAGGCAATTTTTGTACGGTCACTGGGAAAATTGCCAGGTTGTAGCTCAAACTGAATCTCACACTGGTTGAGAAATCCCCTGCAGAATCTTGGAGATCCGTCAAATTTTGCTGGCGTTGGAAGATGAAGACGTGGAGCAGAAATGGGTAAGGTGGGTGGGGTTATAGCTGGAGTCACTGTGGTTGACGCACCAGATGCGCCTGATCCACGGAGAGTTGTCTGAATCCCATCCAGTCGAGTAGAGAGATCCTGGAGACAGCGGATGATGTGGCCCTGTGCAGCCTCCTGATGTTCTAGTCGGGCTGCCAGTTCTTGCATCGGCCTGGCCGCTTGATCCTGGTCTCCGGCTGGATTCATTAGGTCAGTGCTTACTGTCACAACTGAGGGCCTGAGCTGACGGGAGGCAGCCTCAGTTGTAGGGGCTGAGATGTACCGGAACCTGGGAGGTTGTATCAGACCCCTGGACATGTAAGTAACATGAATAATAACTGCCCGAAGGCGTGACCACGACAACTTGGATAAAAGTCAATGATGTTTATTATGACAACTCCGCAACACAGCAGCAGTAAAAGAAAACGTAAAAGTCAGCAAATAATAAATACAGTTCCTGGGTACTACAGGATGGCAGGAGCCACAGGGCACTGGTAGTGTGAGATAGTTCTTATGATCTTCTAGATGGAAAGTCCTTACCAGGCCCGACTGTAGCAATGGAGATAACCCAGGATTGTGCCAGCTGGTGTTCCAGAAAAAGCTGGGTTGCTGAAGGTAAAACAGCTGCTGTGGATACTGGCTGGAACCAGACTGTTGTTAGCACGGAGTGGATACTGGCTGGAACCAGTTAAATAATAAATGAACTTGGCAGCGATGAAATATGAACTGAAATGTAGAACTTGAGAGCGGAGAAATAATAATACCGGTGGAGAGTGGTAAAGTGTAGAAAGGACACCGGCCCTTTAAGGGAAGCTGTACTCTGCTGGAAGCTGAGCTGGAAGCAGGAAATGTTGTAGCTGGAAACAGATGAATCCACAATGGATTGGAGAGTCAGGCTACACCGCAGGTGGAATGCTGGTGCGGGTCTCTATGGTGGAAGTCTTGAGACAGGAGCTGGAACCTGGAAGACAATCACAGGAGAGAGACAAACAGGAACTAGGTTTGACAACCAAAGCACTGACGCCTTCCTTGCTCAGGCACAGTGTATTTATACCTGCAGCAAGGAAGGGATTGGCTAGGCAATTATGCAGATTAACAATACTGACAACAGATTGGAGGAAATGATCAGCTGACAGAATCCAAGATGGCTGCGCCCATGCAGACACTTGGAGGGAAGTTTGGTTTGTAATCCATGTGGTAATGAAAACAGTAATGGCGGCGCCGGCCACTGGAGACAGGAGACGCCAGGCTGACAAGTGCACATCCAACCACGCGGACACAGCGGAGGCCGCGGCTGACGTAATCGCCACTCTGACACTCTGCATGCAGAAGCTCAGGGACGGCGGCGGAGGCCGCGGGAGACGCCATGCCAGATGTAATAAGGCATTACTGTGACAGCGTCTCAGAGAGACAGGAGAGGATGCAGGAATGTGAACATTAGGATAACAGATGGGATCCGGTCCTGGAGCGCTGAGCCAGCCTTAGGAGGCATCTGATGGGTAAGAATTGGCGTCCAGATACCCGGATCGTGACACACACCTGCCTGCAAAAAATGGAGGAAACGACCCAGCTGAAACTCCTCCGCAGGAGCTTTCCTGGCTTCACACCACGACACATATTTTCTACAAATACGGTGATAATGCTTCGCCGTGACCTCCTTTCTAGCCTTCAGGAGAGTGGGGATGACTTCCCCGGGAATACCCTTTAGAGCTAGGATTTGGCGTTAAACCTCCACACCATCAAACGCAGCCGCGGTAAGTCCTGAAATACGCATGACCCCTGCAGTAACAGGTCCTCTCTGAGAGGAAGCGGCCAAGGATCTTCTATGAGCAATTCCTGAAGATCCGGATACCAGGCCCTCCGTGGCCAATCTGGAACGACGAGTACTGCCGGAACTTTTGTTCGTCTTATGATCCTCAACACTTTCGGAATGAGAGGAAGTGGAGGGAACACATATACCGACTGAAATACCTGCGGAGTTACCAGGGCGTCCACTGCACTGGCTTGGGGATCCCTTGACCTGGAACAGTACCGCGGAAGCTTCTTGTTGAGGCGAGACGCCATCATGTCTATGTGAGGAATTCCCCAACGCCTTGTCACTTCTGCAAATACCTCTTGATGAAGAGCCCACTATCCTGGATGGAGATCGTGTCTGCTGAGGAAGTCTGCTTCCCAGTTGTCCATGCCCGGAAGGAAGACTACTGACAGAGCGCTCACGAGCTTTTCTGCCCAGCGGAGAACTCTTGTGGCCTCCGCCATCGCCGCTCTGCTCCTTGTTCCGCCCTAACGGTTTACGTACGCTACCGCAGTTACGTTGTCCGACTGAATCAGGACAGGTAGACCTCGAAGTAGGTGTTCCGCTTGCAGAAGGCCGTTGTAAATGGCTCTTAACTCCAGAACGTTTATGTGGAGACAAGTTTCCTGGCTTGACCATTTTCCCTCGAAACTTCTTCCTAGCGTGACTGCTCCCCAGCCTCGGAGACTTGCATCCGTGGTTAGCAGGACCCAATCCTGGATTCCGAACCTGCGTCCCTCTAGAAGGTGAGAACTTTGCAGCCGCCACAGGAGAGAAAGTCTAGTCCTGGAAGATGGACTTATTTTCCAGTGCATGTGCAGGTGAGACCCAGACCATTTGTCCAGCAGGTCCCACTGAAACACCCTTGCATGAAACCTGCCAAACGGAATGGCTTCGTAAGCCGCAACCATCTTCCCCAGCACTCGAGTGCATTGATGAATCGACACTCTTGCCGGTTTCAGAATCTCCTTGACCATGCATTGGATTTCCAGAGCTTTTTCCGATGGAAGAAACACTCTTTGCAGATCCGTGTCCAGGATCATGCCCAAGAAAGGCAGCCGAGTTGTCGGAATCAACTGAGATTTTGGCAAATTTAGAATCCAACCATGATGTTGCAGAACCGTCAGGGAGAGTTCCACATTTCTTAGCAACTGCTCCTTCGATCTCGCCTTTATCAGGAGATCGTCCAAGTACGGCTAATTGTGACACCTTGCTTACATAGGAGCACCATCATTTCCACCATCACTTTGGTGAAGACCCTCGGGGCCGTGGAAAGCCAAAACGGCAACGTCTGAAATTGGTAATGACAATCCTGCACCGCAAATCTCAGGAAAGCCTGATGTTGAGGATATATCGGGACGTGTAAGTAGGCATCTTTTATGTCGACTGACGCCATAAAATCCCCCCCTTCTAGACTGAAGATCACTGCCCGAAGAGATTCCATTTTGAACTTGAAAGTTTTCAAATACAGATTGAGGGATTTTAGGTTCAGGATCGGTCTGACAGAGCCATCTGGCTTTGGTACGACAAAGAGGCTCAAATAAAAAACTTCTCCCCGTTGGGATGGGGGTACCGGGACAATGACACACTGTTGACACAGCTTTTGTATTGCCGCACTCACTACTTCCCTCTCTGGGATAGAAACTGGCAAGGCTGATTTGAAAAATCGGTGGGGGGGCAGCTCCTGAAACTCCAGTTTGTATCCTTGGGACACTATGTCTAACACCCAAGGATCTAGGCCAGAGTGAAACCAGACCGGACTGAAGAGTCTGAGATGCGCCCCCACCGGCACGGACTCCCGTAAGGGAGCTCCAGCGTCATGCGGTGGACTTGGCAGAGGCCGCGGAGGACTTTTGGTCCTGGGAGCCTGACGCAGCAGGCGCCCTTTTTTCCCTTCCTCTACCTTTTGAAGCAATGAAGGACGAGCCTCTTTCTTTTTTTTATCTATTAGGCCGAAAGGACTGCATCTGATAATGGGGTGCCTTTTTCTGTTGTGCTGGAACATAAGGAAGAAAAGATGACTTACCCGCTGTAGCAGTAGACACCAGGTCAGCGAGGCCGTCACCAAACAAGACACTACCTTTATAAGGGAGAGCTTCCATAGCTTTCTTGGAGTCGGCATCAGCATTCCATTGATGAATCCACAGCGCTCTTCTGGCCGAGACAGCCATGGCATTGGCCCTTGATCCCAAGAGGCTAATATCCCTCGCCGCATCCTTTAGGTAAGCTGCAGCGTCCCTGATATAACCGAGAGTCAAAAGAATGTTATCCCTATCCAGGGTATCCATATCAGATGCCAAATTATCAGCCCACTTAGAAATAGCACTACTCACCCAAGCCGACGCCACGGCAGGTCTGAGGAGTGCACCCGTAGTGACATAAATAGCTTTTAATGTCGTTTCCTGCTTACGATCCGCAGGATCCTTGAGGGCAGCAGTGTCGGGAGACGGAAGTGCCACCTTCTTGGACAGCCGGGAGAGGGCCTTGTCCACATTGGGAGATGACTCCCACTTTTCCCTGTCGACAGAGGGGAAAGGATATGCCATAAAAATTCTCTTGGGAACCTGCCACCTTTTGTCAGGCGATTCCCAAGCTTTTTCACAAAGAGCATTCAGTTCATGAGAGGGGGAAAACGTCACCTCAGGCTTTTTCCCTTTATATAAACAAACCCTTGTATCTGGAACAGCAGGCACCTCAGAAATATGTAAATCATCTTTAATTGCCACAATCATGTACTGAATACTCTTCACCACTCTTGGATGTAAACTGGCCTCACTAAAGTCGACACTGGAATCAGAGTCCGTGTCGGTATCAGAATCCGCTATCTGGGTAAATGAACGCTTTTGTGACTCCGAGGGTGCCTGTACCTGGGATAAGGCGTCCTCCATGGATTTTCTCCATGTTTGAGTCTGAGAATCAGATTTATCCAGCCTCTTAGACAATAATGCCACATTTGCATTCAATGTACTTAACATGGCCACCCAATCAGCAGTCGGCGGTGCCGACAGAGACACTCCCAACTCTTTCTCTGTGCCTCCGGTAACCTCCTCCGGGGAGGCGCACTCAGCCTCAGACATGTCGACACACCGTACCTACATACACACACTCACACTGGCAAAAGGGGACAGACCCACAGAGAAGCCTGTTAGAGAGAACACAGAGGGAGCATGCCAGCTCACACCCCAGCGCCCATATACTACCAAAAAAATAATATCTGATCACTGCCCTGCTTTGATAGCACCAAATAACTGTGCCCCCCCCCCCCCATTTTGCTCCCTTTACTTGTCAAGGAGAGTGGAGGTCCCGGGCCAGAGTCTCTGCATGTCTGTGAAAAGAGAAAAATGGCGCTGGTAAGCTGTGAGGGCTAAGCAATGCCCCCTCCCGGCGCACTGTAGTCCCGCTCAAATTTGAATATTTAGACTGGCGGGGGTCTTATATTTAGTGCCTAGGCACTTATAGATATGTTTTTTGCCAGTGTTGTTAGCTCCAGTAACTTGCTGCCCAGGGCGTTCCCCCTGCGTCCTGCACCCTGTGAGTGCCGTCACTGAAGTCTTCTTGCTTCTTTATACTCACCTGGCTTCTTTCTTCTGGCTTCTGTGAGGGGGTTGACGGCGCGGCTCCGGGAACAAACAGCTAGGCGCACCAAGTGATCGAACCCACTGGAGCGAATGGTGTCCAGTAGCCTAAGAAGCAGAGCCCTTAACTCAGAAGAAGTAGGTCTGACTTCTCTCCCCTCACTCCCACGAAGCAGGGAGCCTGTAGCCAGCAGGTCTCCCTGAAAATAAAAAACCTAACATAAAGTCTTTTCAAAGAAACTCAGGAGAGCTCCCCAAGTGTGTGTCCAGTCTCTCTGGGCACAGAATCTAACTGAGGTCTGGAGGAGGGGCATAGAGGGAGGAGCCAGTTCACACCCAGTCAAAGTCTTTTAGTGTGGACATGTCTCCTGCGGATCCCGTCTATACCCCATGGTCCTTTAAGAGAAAAAAAGAGTAACAATACAGGTGCAAGATACAGTATATTAATATACCGTGTACATAAAGTGACTGAGAAAAACAAAATCTATATACATTGGTGTAGGATTAGATAGATATATAGACAGTGGTTGAAGAGGAAATTTTGAAGTGGGCGTATGAAAAAGTGAAGGCTGTAATTATACGCGCGCCGAAGGCGCGTGTGCTCTGGAAAAGGGTGTGTGGCCACTCAAAAGGGGGCATGTCCTTAAGTGTAGTTTACGACACCATATACCCCTTATACACAATATACACCACAATAGTAGGACCCCTTATACCATCTTGTACTGGTGCCCCTTTCACATTATGCCACATGGAATGAGCCAAAATTCACATTACGCGACACGGTATGAGCCGAAATTCACATATGCCACACGGTATGAGCAGAAATTCACATATGCCACACGGTATGACCCGAAATTCACATATGCCACACAGTATGAGCCGAAATTCACATTATGCCACATGGTATGAGCCGAAATTCACATTATGCCACACGGTATGAGCCGAAATTCACATTATACCACACGGTATGAGCCAAAATTCACATTATGCCACATGGTATGATCCGAAATTCACATTATGCCACACAGTATGAGCCGAAATTCACACGGAATGAGCCACAATTCATATTATGCCACACGGAATGAGCCAAAATTCAGGGACAGGGAGAGTGACCGCAGGGACACAGGGACAAGGAGAGTGAAAGCAGGGAAATAGGGATAGGGAGTGTGACAGAGTGACAAAGGGACAAAGGAGAGTGACAGAGGGACAGGGAGAGTGACAAAGAGAGGGACAGCAAGGACATACAGTAGGGAGAAAGAAAGGCAGCAGGGTAAGATTACAGGCGGTGTGGAGGATGAGGAGGCTGTGGTCGGCGGTGGTGCAAAGGGGCGTGCCAACCCCAAAGCGTTGGTAATGGCGTGTGAACTTTAATACACTTTTTTGCACCTGCAAAGTCTCCGAGTGCCGCAGATCTTTTCTATTTGGTTATACCCTACACACACTGAAGGCACCGGAGCATTCAGCTAATGATCCATGGGAGTGTCGGTCCAGATATTGCTTATATATATATATATATATATATATATATATACATACATACATACATACATATACACATACACACACATACATACACACATATTACACACAGCATCATAATACATTTACACCCAGCACATTACATTATACACAACCCCCCCATATTACACCCAGCACATGACATTATACACAGCCCCCACTATATTACACCCAGCACATTACATTATACACAGCCCCATCATATTACAGCCAGCACATGACATTATACACAAGCCCCCATCCCCATATTACACCCAGCACATTACATTATACACAACCCAACCATATTACACCCAGTACCAGATGACATAACCTTATATACAGTACCCTCCTCTCCCATATTACACCCAGTGCCACTTTACATTCCCCCCATTACACAGCCCTCACCTGCCTATGTTGCTCCTTCCTCGACTGGATGCCGCAGGTCCAGGACAGTGTGGGAAGGCAGCAGTGAGAGCCGATAGCAGAGAGAGAGGACAGCTGCTGCTGCTGGGCTGATACACACAGCGCTTGCTGAGTCTGGTGGGAGGGGCCAGACACAAGGAAGCAAACCCCTGATTGACACTGCACAGCAGGCCTCTCAGTGTGCACAGCAGGACGACCCCTGCTACACACAACCCTGTGGTGGCCGGTCCTGAAGTCTCCCGTGCAGGCCCCGCCCCCCCGGCTTCTTCAGACTTGAACATGCGCAGTCCTGATTTTCAACGAGGATGCTTAAAATCTGGGAGGCCTGGTAAGGTTTGCAGGGCAGCGGGAGGCTCATTTAAAAATCGGGAGCCTCCCGCTGAATGCAGGAGGGTAGGCAAGCCTGTGATACATCATAGTATGCCATGATACAACTGCTTGTTCTAAATACTCACCGTAGCGCTCCTGTGGTAGCCGACCTCGGCTGTCTCCTGCTCTTTAAGGCACGTAGTTTGTCTCCCTGGGTCAAACCATTTCTCTGATCACACTCATCCTCAGAATTATTCTGCAAATGAAAACATGGTTTAGCAGATAATCTTATGAAAATATCCACATAGCATCAAGAGGATTACATTGGGAAGAGGGAGAGCAAGTAATAAGCGTAGATAACAATTTACAAATCATGCAGAGAAGAATAGAATAAGGAAGTTCAAAAAGGTGAAGATAGAAGTAAAGGAGGATAAGAAAAGGAATACAGGAACGATATCCGGTCTCTAGGTCAACAATACTTAGGTCGACACTGTCTAGGTCGACAGTAAGTAGGTCAACATGGTTTCTAGGTCGACATGAGTTTTTCCCCTTTTTTTCCCTTCATTCTTTGAACTTTTTCATACTTTAAGATCCACGTGGATTACAATTAGGAACGGTAACCTGCTGCAACCTGCCTAACCTTGCCCGAAGTTCACTCGCCATGCGAGGGGACACGGTGCACTAATTGGGGATCCCGGTCATTATACAGAGAAAACGACACCAAAAAAAAAGTGCAAAAACTCATGTTGACCTTATGTCATGTCAACCTAAGGTCCCTGTCAACCTAGAAACCATATCAACCTACTTACTGTTGACCAACAGTGGTCGACCTAAGTGTGGTCGTCCTTGCGTATCACACCCTAGAGGAAGAGAGGATAGGATATGCCATGCACTAATGTGGCTCTTCTGTGAGAGGTATAACAAAAAGAGGAGTAATAAACAGCCACAGGAAGAAGAACTGGAAAAGGAGGAGAAATACAGGAAGCAAGTACAGGAAGCAAGGTGAGTAAAGCTACACATATGCAATTATTGGGCCCATCACCCAATATCAGCTGATCAGCCTGAGTATGCAGGAGCATTAGCCAATAAATGGATTAAAACCTTCCAGCAAACAACTGGTTTGGGAGGTTGCAGCTTAAAGTATGAGCAGTCTAATATTTAAGAAATAGCTCAGTGTATATGAGGTGCACACTGATCACATAATCACTGCGAAGATCGGAGCATTTATCTGATCTGCTGAGTGATTGGCATTGGCCCTAATTCCGAGTTGATCGCTCGCTAGCTGCTTTTAGCAGCAGTGCAAACGCTAAGCCGCCGCCCTCTGGGAGTGTATCTTAGCAGAAGTGCGACCGAAAGGATCGCAGCGCTGCTGCAAAAAAAGATTGTGCAGTTTCTGATTAGCTAGAGACTTACTCCTAGCTTGTGATCACTTCAGACTGTTTAGTTCCTGTTTTGACGTCACAAACACGCCCTGCGTTCTCCCAGCCACGCCTACATTTTTCCAGCCACTCCTGCATTTTCATCTGGCACGCCTGCGTTTTTTTACACACTCCCTGAAAACGGTCAGTTACCATCCAGAAACACCCACTTTCTGTCAATCACTCTGCAGCCAGCAGTGCGACTGAAAAGCGTCGCTACAGCTTGTGTAAAACTGCATCGGCTTTTGTGAAAGTACAACACGCGTGCGCAGTGCGTCCCGTACGCATGCGCAGAATTGCCGTTTTTGGCCTGATCGCTGCGCTGCGATCGAAAGCAGCTAGCGATCAACTCGGAATGAGGGCCATAGTGTGTACCAGGGTAAACAAGAAAAGGAAGACAAACAGGTCTAAGCAACATGCTGAGCGGTACAGTGAGCTGAGGAGAAATAGACAGGCACATTGAGCAGGACAGGCGGAGGAGGAGAAATAGACAGGCACATTGAGCATGCTAAGCAGAACAGGCGGAGGAGGAGAAATAGACAGGCACATTGAGCATGCTGAGCAGAACAGGCGGAGGAGGAGAAATAGACAGGCACATTGAGCATGCTGAGCAGAACAGGGTGAGGAGGAGAAATAGACAGGCACATTGAGCATGCTGAGCAGAACAGGCGGAGGAGGAGAAATAGACAGGCACATTGAGCATGCTGAGCAGAACAGGGTGAGGAGGAGAAATAGACAGGCACATTGAGCATGCTGAGCAGAACAGGCGGAGGAGGAGAAATAGACAGGCACATTGAGCATGCTGAGCAGAACAGGCGGAGGAGGAGAAATAGACAGGCACATTGAGCATGCTGAGCAGAACAGGCGGAGGAGGAGAAATAGACAGGCACATTGAGCATGCTGAGCAGAACAGGCGGAGGAGGAGAAAATAAGAATTTACTTACCGATAATTCTATTTCTCATAGTCCGTAGTGGATGCTGGGAACTCCGTAAGGACCATGGGGAATAGCCGTTCCGCAGGAGACTGGGCACAAAAGTAAAAGCTTTAGGACTACCTGGTGTGCACTGGCTCCTCCCCCTATGACCCTCCTCCAAGCCTCAGTTAGGATACTGTGCCCGGACGAGCGTACACAATAAGGAAGGATTTTGAATCCCGGGTAAGACTCATACCAGCCACACCAATCACACCGTACAACCTGTGATCTGAACCCAGTTAACAGCATGATAACAGCGGAGCCTCTGAAAAGATGGCTCACAACAACAAAAACCCGATTTTTGTAACAATAACTATGTACAAGTATTGCAGACAATCCGCACTTGGGATGGGCGCCCAGCATCCACTACGGACTATGAGAAATAGAATTATCGGTAAGTAAATTCTTATTTTCTCTGACGTCCTAGTGGATGCTGGGAACTCCGTAAGGACCATGGGGATTATACCAAAGCTACCAAACGGGCGGGAGAGTGCGGATGACTCTGCAGCACCGAATGAGAGAACTCCAGGTCCTCCTCAGCCAGGGTATCAAATTTGTAGAATTTAGCAAACGTGTTTGCCCCTGACCAAGTAGCTGCTCGGCAAAGTTGTAAAGCCGAGACCCCTCGGGCAGCCGCCCAAGATGAGCCCACCTTCCTTGTGGAATGGGCTTTTACAGATTTTGGCTGTGGCAGGCCTGCCACAGAATGTGCAAGCTGAATTGTACTACAAATCCAACGAGCAATAGTCTGCTTAGAAGCAGGAGCACCCAGCTTGTTGGGTGCATACAGGATAAACAGCGAGTCAGATTTTCTGACTCCAGCCGTCCTGGAAACATATATTTTCAGGGCCCTGACTACGTCCAGCAACTTGGAGTCCTCCAAGTCCCTAGTAGCCGCAGGTACCACAATAGGCTGGTTCAAGTGAAACGCTGAAACCACCTTAGGGAGAAATTGAGGACGAGTCCTCAATTGTGCCCTGTCCGTATGAAAAATTAGGTAAGGGCTTTTATAGGATAAAGCCGCCAATTCTGAGACACGCCTGGCTGAAGCCAGGGCTAACAGCATTACCACTTTCCATGTGAGATATTTTAAGTCCACAGTGGTGAGTGGTTCAAACCAATGTGATTTTAGGAACCCAAAAACTACATTGAGATCCCAAGGTGCCACTGGAGGCACAAAAGGAGGCTGTATATGCAGTACCCCCTTGACAAACGTCTGAACTTCAGGAACTGAAGCCAGTTCTTTCTGGAAGAAAATCGACAGGGCCGAAATTTGAACCTTAATGGACCCTAATTTTAGGCCCATAGACAGTCCTGTTTGCAGGAAATGCAGGAAACGACCCAGTTGAAATTCATCTGTAGGGGCCTTCCTGGCCTCACACCACGCAACATATTTACGCCAAATACGGTGATAATGTTGCACGGTTACCTCCTTCCTGGCTTTGATCAGGGTAGGGATGACTTCATCCGGAATGCCTTTTTCCTTCAGGATCCGGCGTTCAACCGCCATGCCGTCAAACGCAGCCGCGGTAAGTCTTGGAACAGACAGGGTCCCTGCTGGAGCAGGTCCTTTCTTAGAGGTAGAGGCCACGGGTCCTCCGTGAGCATCTCTTGAAGTTCCGGGTACCAAGTCCTTCTTGGCCAATCCGGAGCCACGAGTATAGTCCTTACTCCTCTCCTTCTTATGATTCTCAGTACCTTGGGTATGAGAGGCAGAGGAGGGAACACATACACTGACTGGTACACCCACGGTGTTACCAGAGCGTCCACAGCTATTGCCTGAGGGTCCCTTGACCTGGTGCAATATCTGTCTAGTTTTTTGTTGAGGCGGGACGCCATCATGTCCACCTTTGGTTTTTCCCAACGGTTCACAATCATGTGGAAGACTTCTGGGTGAAGTCCCCACTCCCCCGGGTGGAGGTCGTGTCTGCTGAGGAAGTCTGCTTCCCAGTTGTCCACTCCCGGAATGAACACTGCTGACAGTGCTATCACATGATTTTCCGCCCAGTGAAGAATCCTTGCAACTTCTGCCATTGCCCTCCTGCTTCTTGTGCCGCCCTGTCTGTTTACGTGGGCGACTGCCGTGATGTTGTCCGACTGGATCAACACCGGCTGACCCTGAAGCAGAGGCCTTGCTTGACTTAGGGCATTGTAAATGGCCCTTAGTTTCAGGATATTTATGTGAAGTGACGTTTCCATGCTTGACCACAAGCCCTGGAAATTTCTTCCCTGTGTGACTGCTCCCCAGCCTCTCAGGCTGGCATCCGTGGTCACCAGGACCCAGTCCTGAATGCCGAATCTGCGGCCCTCTAGAAGATGAGCACTCTGCAACCACCACAGGAGAGACACCCTTGTCCTTGGTGACAGGGTTATCCGCTGATGCATCTGAAGATGCGATCCGGACCATTTGTCCAGCAGATCCCACTGAAAAGTTCTTGCGTGGAATCTGCCGAATGGAATCGCTTCGTAAGAAGCCACCATTTTTCCCAGGACCCTTGTGCATTGATGCACTGACACTTGGCCTGGTTTTAGGAGGTTCCTGACTAGCTCGGATAACTCCCTGGCTTTCTCCTCCGGGAGAAACACCTTTTTCTGGACTGTGTCCAGAATCATCCCTAGGAACAGCAGACGTGTTGTCGGAATCAGCAGCGATTTTGGAATATTTAGAATCCACCCGTGCTGTCGTAGTACTACTTGAGATAGTGCTACTCCGACCTCTAACTGTTCCCTGGACCTTGCCCTTATCAGGAGATCGTCCAAGTAAGGGATAATTAAGACGCCTTTTCTTCGAAGAAGAATCATCATTTCGGCCATTACCTTGGTAAAGACCCGGGGTGCCGTGGACAATCCAAACGGCAGCGTCTGAAACTGATAGTGACAGTTCTGTACCACAAACCTGAGGTACCCTTGGTGAGAAGGGCAAATTGGGACATGGAGGTAAGCATCCTTGATGTCCAGAGACACCATATAGTCCCCTTCTTCCAGGTTCGCTATCACTGCTCTGAGTGACTCCATCTTGAATTTGAACCTTTGTATGTAAGTGTTCAAGGATTTCAGATTTAAAATAGGTCTCACCGAGCCGTCCGGCTTCGGTACCACAAACAGCGTGGAATAATACCCCTTTCCCTGTTGTAGGAGGGGTACCTTGATTATCACCTGCTGGGAATACAGCTTGTGAATGGCTTCCAATACCGCCTCCCTGTCGGAGGGAGACGTTGGTAAAGCAGACTTCAGGAACCGGCGAGGGGGAGACGTCTCGAATTCCAATTTGTACCCCTGAGATACTACCTGCAGGATCCAGGGGTCCACTTGCGAGTGAGCCCACTGCGCGCTGAAATTCTTGAGACGACCCCCCACCGTACCTGAGTCCGCTTGTAAGGCCCCAGCGTCATGCTGAGGACTTGGCAGAAGTGGGGGAGGGCTTCTGTTCCTGGGAAGAGGCTGCATGCTGCAGTCTTTTTCCCCTTCCTCTGCCCCGGGGCAGAAATGAGTGGCCTTTTGCCCGCTTGCCCTTATGGGGACGAAAGGACTGAGCCTGAAAAGACGGTGTCTTTTTCTGCTGAGAGGTGACCTGGGGTAAAAAGGTGGATTTCCCAGCCGTTGCCGTGGCCACCAGGTCCGATAGACCGACCCCAAATAACTCCTCCCCTTTATACGGCAATACTTCCATATGCCGTTTGGAATCCGCATCACCTGACCACTGTCGCGTCCATAACCCTCTTCTGGCAGAAATGGACAGCGCACTTACTCTTGATGCCAGAGTGCAAATATCCCTCTGTGCATCTCGCATATATAGAAATGCATCCTTTAAATGCTCTATAGTCAATAATATACTGTCCCTGTCCAGGGTATCAATATTTTCAGTCAGGGAATCCGACCAAGCCACCCCAGCACTGCACATCCAGGCTGAGGCGATTGCTGGTCGCAGTATAACACCAGTATGTGTGTATATACTTTTTAGGATATTTTCCAGCTTCCTATCAGCTGGCTCCTTGAGGGCGGCTGTATCAGGAGACGGTAACGCCACTTGTTTTGATAAGCGTGTGAGCGCCTTATCTACCCTAGGGGGTGTTTCCCAACGCGCCCTAACCTCTGGCGGGAAAGGGTATAATGCCAATAATTTTTTAGAAATTAGCAGTTTTTTATAGGGGGAAACCCACGCTTCATCACACACCTCATTTAATTCATCTGATTCAGGAAAAACTACGGGTAGTTTTTTCACACCCCACATAATACCCTTTTTTGTGGTACTTGTAGTATCAGAAATGTTCAAAACCTCCTTCATTGCCGTGATCATGTAACGTGTGGCCCTACTGGAAATCACGTTTGTTTCCTCACCGTCGACACTGGAGTCAGTGTCCGTGTCTGGGTCTGTGTCGACCATCTGAGGTAACGGGCGCTTTAGAGCCCCTGACGGTGTTTGAGACGCCTGGACAGGTACTAACTGATTTGCCGGCTGTCTCATGTCGTCAACAGTCTTTTGTAAAGTGCTGACGCTATCACGTAATTCCTTCCATAAGACCATCCAGTCAGGTGTCGACTCCCTAGGGGGTGACATCACTATTACAGGCAAATGCTCCGCCTCCATACCATTTTCCTCCTCATACATGTCGACACAAACGTACCGACACACAGCACACACACAGGGAATGCTCTGATAGAGGACAGGACCCCACTAGCCCTTTGGGGAGACAGAGGGAGAGTTTGCCAGCACACACCAGAGCGCTATATATATACAGGGATAACCTTATATAAGTGTTTTTCCCTTATATAGCTGCTGTATTGATTAATCTGCCAAATTAGTGCCCCCCCCTCTCTTGTTTTACCCTGTTTCTGTAGTGCAGGACTGCAGGGGAGAGTCAGGGAGACGTCCTTCCAGCGGAGCTGTGAGGGAAAATGGCGCTTGTGTGCTGAGGAGATAGGCTCCGCCCCCTTCTCGGCGGCCTTTCTCCCGCTTTTTTAAGGAAAACTGGCAGGGGTTAAAAGCATCCATATAGCCCAGGAGCTATATGTGATGTATTTTTCGCCATCTAAGGTGTTTTTATTGCGTCTCAGGGCGCCCCCCCCAGCGCCCTGCACCCTCAGTGACCGGAGTGTGAAGTGTGCTGAGAGCAATGGCGCACAGCTGCGGTGCTGTGCGCTACCTTATTGAAGACAGGACGTCTTCTGCCGCCGATTTCCCGGACCTCTTCTGTCTTCTGGCTCTGTAAGGGGGCCGGCGGCGCGGCTCTGGGACCCATCCATGGCTGGGCCTGTGATCGTCCCTCTGGAGCTAATGTCCAGTAGCCTAAGAAGCCCAATCCACTCTGCACGCAGGTGAGTTCGCTTCTTCTCCCCTTAGTCCCTCGGTGCAGTGAACCTGTTGCCAGCAGGACTCACTGAAAATAAAAAAACCTATACTTAAACTTTTTCACTAAGCAGCTCAGGAGAGCCACCTAGTGTGCACCCTTCTCGTTCGGGCACAAAAATCTAACTGAGGCTTGGAGGAGGGTCATAGGGGGAGGAGCCAGTGCACACCAGGTAGTCCTAAAGCTTTTACTTTTGTGCCCAGTCTCCTGCGGAGCGGCTATTCCCCATGGTCCTTACGGAGTTCCCAGCATCCACTAGGACGTCAGAGAAATAGACAGGCACATTGAGCATGCTGAGCAGAACAGGCGGAGGAGGAGAAATAGACAGGCACATTGAGCATGCTGAGCAGAACAGGCGGAGGAGGAGAAATAGACAGGCACATTGAGCATGCTGAGCAGAACAGGCGGAGGAGGAGAAATAGACAGGCACATTGAGCATGCTGAGCAGAACAGGCGGAGGAGGAGAAGTAGACAGGCACATTGAGCATGCTGAGCAGAACAGGCGGAGGAGGAGAAATAGACAGGCACATTGAGCATGCTGAGCAGAACAGGCGGAGGAGGAGAAATAGACAGGCACATTGAGCATGCTGAGCAGAACAGGCGGAGGAGGAGAAATAGACAGGCACATTGAGCATGCTGAGCAGAACAGGCGGAGGACGAGAAATAGACAGGCACATTGAGCATGCTGAGCAGAACAGGCGGAGGAGGAGAAATAGACAGGCACATTGAGCATGCTGAGCAGAACAGGCGGAGGAGGAGAAATAGACAGGCACATTGAGCATGCTGAGCAGAACAGGCGGAGGAGGAGAAGTAGACAGGCACATTGAGCATGCTGAGCAGAACAGGCGGAGGAGGAGAAATAGACAGGCACATTGAGCATGCTGAGCAGAACAGGCGGAGGAGGAGAACTAGACAGGCACATTGAGCATGCTGAGCAGAACAGGCGGAGGAGGAGAAATAGACAGGCACATTGAGCATGCTGAGCAGAACAGGCGGAGGAGGAGAAATAGACAGGCACATTGAGCATGCTGAGCAGAACAGGGTGAGGAGGAGAATTAGAGAATTAGACAGGCGGGATGTAGTTAATATCCCGGCAGTCGGGATCCGGGCGGACAGAATACAGACGCCGGAATCGCGACCGCCGAGAATGCCAACAGCTGCACCAGGGTTATTCCCACTCGTGGGTGTCCACAACACCCATAATGTGGGAAAAGAACCTGTGTCGAGCGCAGCGAGACAGCAAGGGGCTTTCTAGCACTTGCCCTGCTGGCAGCATTCTGACGGCCTGGATCCCGGACGCCGGGATTCAATTCCCAAATCATAGCGGCACAGGAAGCATGCTGAGCAGTACAGGGAGAGGAGGAGAAAAAGACACAGGAAGCATGCTGAGCGGTATGGGGAGAGGAGGAGAAATAGGCACAGGAAGCATTGTGAGCGGTACAAGGAGAGGAGGAGAAATAGGCACAGGAAGCATTGTGAGCGGTACAGGGAGAGGAGGAGAAATAGGCACAGGAAGCATTCTGAGTGCTACAGGGAGAGGAGAAGTAGGCACAGGAAGCATTGCGAGCAGTTCAAGGAGAGGAGAAATAGGCACAGGAAGCATTGTGAGCGGTACAAGGAGAGGAGGAGAAATAGGCACAGGAAGCATTGTGAGCAGTACAAGGAGAGGAGAAATAGGCACAGGAAGCATTGTGAGCGGTACAAGGAGAGGAGGAGAAATAGGCACAGGAAGCATTGTGAGCGGTACAAGGAGAGGAGGAGAAATAGGCACAGGGAGCATTGTGAGCGGTACAGGGAGAGGAGGAGAAATAGGCACAGGAAGCATTGTGAGCGGTACAAGGAGAGGAGGAAAAATAGGCACAGGAAGCATTGTGAGCGGTACAGGGAGAGGAGGAGAAATAGGCACAGGGAGCATTGTGAGCGGTACAGGGAGAGGAGGAGAAATAGGCACAGGAAGCATTGTGAGCGGTACAGGGAAAGGAGGAGAAATAGGCACAGGAAGCATTGTGAGCGGTACAAGGAGAGGAGGAGAAATAGGCACAGGAAGCATTGTGAGCGGTACAGGGAGAGGAGGAGAAATAGGCACAGGAAGCATTCTGAGTGCTACAGGGAGAGGAGAAATAGGCACAGGAAGCATTGCGAGCAGTACAAGGAGAGGAGAAATAGGCACATGAAGCATTGTGAGCGGTACAAGGAGAGGAGGAGAAATAGGCACAG
Organism: Pseudophryne corroboree; assembly: GCF_028390025.1. Taxonomy (NCBI): domain Eukaryota; kingdom Metazoa; phylum Chordata; class Amphibia; order Anura; family Myobatrachidae; genus Pseudophryne; species Pseudophryne corroboree. The sequence continues at coordinate 197,500,674 of NC_086452.1, read as the reverse complement.
GAAGCATTGTGAGCAGTACAAGGAGAGGAGAAATAGGCACAGGAAGCATTGTGAGCGGTACAAGGAGAGGAGGAGAAACAGGCACAGGAAGCATTGTGAGCGGTACAAGGAGAGGAGGAGAAATAGGCACAGGGAGCATTGTGAGCGGTACAGGGAGAGGAGGAGAAATAGGCACAGGAAGCATTGTGAGCGGTACAAGGAGAGGAGGAAAAATAGGCACAGGAAGCATTGTGAGCGGTACAGGGAGAGGAGGAGAAATAGGCACAGGAAGCATTGTGAGCGGTACAGGGAGAGGAGGAGAAATAGGCACAGGAAGCATTGTGAGCGGTACAGGGAGAGGAGGAGAAATAGGCACAGGAAGCATGCTTAGCACAAAAGGAAGCTGAGGAAAAATAAACTTGCACATGAAGCAAGTAAAGCAGAATAAGAAGAGGATACAAAATGAAATCCTGGCCTTATAGATAGCTTCATTTCTGATTAATTTGATCTTTAGAGCAAAAAATTCAACCCTTGTTTTCAATGGCTATGACAAGTCAGGTTGTAGTGCTATACAGGATATTAACTTGTTATTATGTAATTTCTCTTGGTTATTGTATCTGCTGTAAAGCAGCAATATAAACCCCAAACTATAGCTGTCACCAGGTAAAATTAAAAAAAGCAGCATAATGGAGGAAAGCACAGCTTCCACCGGGCCTGTCCTACAAATGTTGAATAGGCAGAATAGGAGACTGGTGCAGTGAAAACGGAGGTAGAGATAGCTTGGTAAGCAGAGGAAGGAAGGAAACCATTTTAATAATCACGAAGAGAGATCAGTAAGAGGACAAGAGCAATGTAACTGTGAAAGAAGAACGTCACACTGTCAGTCAGTAGAGCTCTGGGAATGTCTGTCATTAATAAGGATAATGGATCCATTATGTTACACCCGGAAGGAAAATGCCGATTGTCAGAATAAAACACAAATGATTTGAATAAGAGAAATAAAGAACTTTCACATTGAGTGCTCTGTGCCCCCGCAGTACTTATACAAGTGTGTGGACAGCTAGAAGCCGACAAGTGCTGAAATAAGTTGTGCAGCAGCTTTCATACAGTATGTCTGCATAACCTATGTCGCTTCTTAGCAGATAAATCATCGTCACTGCTTACCACACATGAAACAACATATTTACTATCAACAAAAGTGCTTAAATAAAAACAATTACCTATATGGCAACAAAACTATGACCAAAATCTGATTCTGAATTGCACAGAACTCAATAACTAATTTAATAAACCCTGACCATTGTTATTCTAGTACTGTTATGACTCATCTCATTTCCCAGAGTTTCTGCCTGCACATTGTTTTACCGCTTGCAGTTTTACCGCTGTTCATACTGACTTAATGAAGTGGTTCAGTCTGTGACTAAAAAACTACGTACAAACGGCAACACAATACACTACAGAGTCATCTGAACAAAACAATAAATATAATGCAAACAAGGTAGTAGATATCCCTTGTCACAAAGCCGAGAAGGAAGGGACAACAATAGTATAATACCGTCTAGGCGGTGTCATAACTCCTGGAGACAGTGGAAGCACTGGCCTCCAGGCTCCAGCTGTCACAGAGGCACCAAGGAGGAAGGCCGAGGGGGCTGCTGAACTAGGACAGATCTCTCTCCACTCATTTCATAGTGATTTGCTGAGTAAGTGTTTGGCATCCCAGCGGTCGGGATGCTGGTGGTCATGTGGCCGACACCGGAATACCAAAACCGCTCAGAACACTGGCGCAGGAACACAGAACACCAGGATCCCGAAGGTAAGTATCTCAGTGGGTATAAGTATCTGGGAAAGAGGGAGGGGTGGGTAGGCTTAGACATTAGGGGGAGGATAGGGCTACGTACTAGGGGGGTGGTTAGCCGTAGCCGACACCCACATACATTTAGCCCTAGCTGCCACCAGAGGAGGGTTGGGGTAGGGGGGGGTTAGCTTGCTTACCCGCCAATAGTGTTGGGATTCTCAGCTTTGGGATGCCGGGGTTGGACACATGACCGCCGACATCCCAAACGCCAGGATAATGTATAAGGCTGCGTACACACTATGCAATATCGCATAGGAACCAGTTGAAATTGTCCAGTTCCTAACAATATTGTATCATGTGTACATTAGATGTAGACGTAGTGTACGGTTCATGCTCCTGCGAGTCGCATGCTGCATCGCACGTCGGACCTGCTTGCAGGATCAAGTGGCTCGGTGTGTGAGGTGTTTTGCTGGGATGCAGTAGGTTGTGAGTTTGAGTCCTGGATGTGGCAGTATATTGATATGTGTTATTTAATGAGGGGTATTGTGGCTGAATGGCAGCAACCTCTCGGGTTGAGTGCATGAATGTGGTATAAATATGGGGGGGGCGCAATTCTCTTTCTGGCACAAGGCACCAAAAAGTCTAGTTACGGCTCTGGGTTATACAATTCAACCTGCAGTTGCGTCTGATCTGGTATGGCCTTTTCATTATACTAGATTGGAATCTGCTTGTTATTTGGACCAGTCAGCAAGCTTTATATGGGTGACAGGGAAAAAAACATTTGTTTCTTCAAGCAATATGTGTAGGGACTGTGGGAACTGAACAATTCTTAAGATTGGGAATTCGTTTGCAGATTACAGGTAACATGTAATAGGGAGGTATACAATTAGATCCATTTGAAAAACAGAACTTTTCAACATTTTTAGGGTGAATGGGGATTCACCCTATGCAATAGCAGGACCGGATTTTTGCCTAGGTGAAAAATGCGTCAGGGGCGAAAACGCTGTCCATTTCACAGATTTTGAGGCATTTTTCGCAAATTACTCTTCAAAGGTGAAAAAGCATTGGTGAAAATGCCTTCAAAACAGATGAAAAGGGCTCTAACTGAATACTCATTGGGGCGAATTCATTAGCTCCGAAATGATCGGAGCTAATTGCACAGCACCATATAGTCTGCAAGGTGCAGGCTGTTTGGGAATTTCTGCTAGTCTGCACATATTTTTAAATGGGGCAATTATTTACAAGGAAAAATTGACCTGGTTTGCCTTGTAAATGATTGCAGCTTTAAAAATATGGGCAGACTCGTAAAAATTCCCAAACAGTCTGCACCTCGCAGACTATTACATACTGACCTTATCTGGTGTTGAAATGGATTTATTTCAGGATAGGATCATCAAGAATAATGCTCCCATCCTTTTTGGATGCTTTCTTATGGGCATATTCAATTGAAGTTGGATCCATTCAGACATTCATTAGTCAGAATGGATCCGACCTGGGCTTTTCAATGTCATTCAATTCGACTTTTAAAAAAGTAGAATTGAGATGCGGGAGCTGAGACGGGGGAGAGCCGCGGGCAGACAGGGGAGAGCAGCGCTGTAGCGCTGCTCTCCCCGTCTGCCCGCGGCTCTCCCCCCCCCCCCCCCCCCCCTCCCGTCTCTCTGCCTCTCCCCGTACCCGCATCACAGCCGCCGAGGTCTCGCTTACTGGAGCCGGGTGGACGCTGCTGTGAGCGACGGCTGTGACATCCTCCGGCGCTACTCTGCCAGCGGCTCTCCTGGTCTCAGGTCACTCATCTCACTTTCGACTTTTTTTAAAGTCGAATTGAGACGGTCGACAGGTTTTGGCCCCGTTTTCGACACAAGCACGTGGATTGGCAGCTATTCCACCGATCCATGTGCTTTTCGACAAGTCGAATTCCTCGACTTGTCGAATCATTTGGGGTTATATTGAATAGGTCGAAACCCCTTCATACCTAAAAAAGTCGAAAACTGACGTCTTTTCGACAGACGGCAGCTTTCGACTTCAATTGAATATACCCCTTAGACTTAGAAGCCTGCCTTGAATATTGCCTAATGAATAAGGGGAATGCTATACGTTCAATCTTATTGTTTTTCAGTTGACCTAGAGTGCTTGCTGAAAGAATCTGATCTTATTCATACATACCTCTAGTTGGTATTTGTTATATACTCTTTTGAAGTATCTTATCCCAGATTAGATGGGCTGCCCAGTGGCAGTTTCTGCAGTTTTGGTAGATAATAAAAGTTTGGAATCCTGGAAAAGCCATATTTAAATATTCAAACTAATTTTTATGCAAAATATTCTCTTTAAAAGCTTCCTCCTTCCTGGTTGGGACTGAAATGCCGGCGGTCGAGATGCCGGTGGTCAGAATACTGACTGCGGCATCCCAATGTTCAGAATTCAGACATAGGTCGGGTAAGCATGCTACCCCTCACCCCCTAATTCTATCCCTCCCTTACCGCAGCCTTACCCTAACCCTCCTCAGCAGTGCCTAAACCTAACCCCTCCTTACCGTAGCCTAAACCTAACCTTTCCCGCAGCCTAACCCTAACCCTTCCCGCAGCCTAAACCTAACACCCCCTTCCCGCAGCCTAAACCTAACCTCTCTATACCCCCATCCCTTCCTTCATGGCTTACCTCTCTGGCAGCCCAGCAGTCACTCATTCAGGATCCCCGGTGTTGGGATGCCGGCACCGGGATTGAGATCTCATTCAGGATGCCGGCATTCCGAGCAGTGTTGGGATTCCGGCGTTGATATTTCGACAGCTGGGATCGCGACCGGATCCCCTTCCAACATATTTGATAAATTCCCTCTATAGTTACTAGTCAGATCACAATGTAAGAACCTACTTTTGGAGGCATATGATAGTTGTAGAATATTTGACATTTTGTCCCTCATTCAGATTCAGTAGCAATTTTTAAAAAATAAATAAAACAGTTACTGCTTACAATCGCATGCTGCGGTCTGCTCAGCACAGGGCAAGGCTGACAGCATGTTAAACTCTGCCCAGCAATACAATTGCAATTCAGTTGGGATCGCATTGCAGAAATCGGCAGATAGTGGTAGCCGTCATGATTCCCATTGCAGTAAATGCGGGCTTCCCCGAAAACCGGTCATGACACACCTGCGTTTCCTGCTCCACTCTCACCCAATGCTGCGTCAACACCCACGAACGCCCACTGCCTGTCAATCACATCCTTCTGAGATGCAATCGCATTAAGTATGCACGTGCAAAAGGCAGAAAAGAAGCAGTTTGTGATTTTCCCAAATTAGCTAATGATACTGAATAAGGACCATTGTTCTTTGGGGGTCATTCCGAGTTGATCTCTAGCTGCCGTCATTCGCAGCACAGCCAACAGGCTAAAAATGGGCATTTCTGCCCATGTGTATGCACCGCAATGCGCAGGTGCGTCGTACGGGTACAATAAGCATTGTGGGTTTGCACACAGTTTAACGAAGATTCCAGTCGCACGGCCGAACGCAGGAAGATTGACATGAAGTGGGCGTTTCTGGGTGGCAACTGACCGTTTTCAGGGAGTGTTTAGAAAATCGCAGGCGTATCTGAAAAAACGCAGGCATGGCTGGGCGAACGCTGGGCGGGTGTGTGACATCATAAGCCGTCCCTCTGTCGTTAGAATCAACGCACACGAAGAGTAACTACAGGGCTGGTCTTGTTTTGCACAAAAAGATTTTGCAGGCGCTCTGCTGCACAAGCGTTCGCACTTCTGCAAAGCTAAAATACACTCCCCAGTGGGCAGCGACAATGCGTTTGCACGGCTGCTAAAAACTGCTAGCGAGTGATCAACTCGGAATGACCCCCTTTATCCATTACGACTGTCCCTTCTCCCTTATTTAGTAACAATTATTTATGTACAGTATATCTAATCTAATCAGTCATATCAGTCCCAGTCTTTTGGAGCATGGGGGGAAACCAGAGAACCCCCCGCAGATAGGGCAAGAATTGAACTCACAGACTCAGTACCATACTGTAAGTCAGTAATGCTAACCACTACATAACTGAGCTGTCACTATCAGCTTGTTTGATACTGCTATCTGTGGTATACAGATGATAGGTCGACCCCATATGGTCAACATGCGGTTAGTTGATAGGTACAAAAGGTCGATATATAAGTGCTTAAGGTCGACAGGTTGAAATGGTATAAGTTACAATGGGCAACACACATATGGTCGAGACAAAGTTTTGGTATTTATTTTTCCATTCTTTTAAAAAAATAAATATCAGTTTTACCATCCACGGGGGGTACATTTGGGGATAGTTAACCATGGCTGAAGCGTGGCAAGCATACATTAATTTGGCTTACAGGTGGTTAAACATACATGACATAAAAAAACAAAAAAAGTGTGTCGATATTTTGTGTCAAACATTTCCATGTCAACCTTTTGTACCTGTCGACTTTTGTAGTGTCTACCTTTTTCATGTCATCCTATTGACCCTGTTGACCTAGTCAACCTACTTCATGTTGACCATATGGGGTTGATTTATTGACTGTCATCCTATTTCAGGTTGACCCGATGATCCACAACCGCAGCCCATTTTAATAGTGTGTGCACCACTGGAGGGTAATTTTCTATTACCGCCTACTGGGCGTGTCTATCACCGCCTATTGGCCCTCAAAGAATTTTACTCCCAGGCATACAACTTTAGCAACTTAATTCCTTTCAAGATCTCATTTTGTTTCTTAAGCCGCTCCGTGGAATAATCCACGCTTAAAGAGCACCCCTGGACTGATACATCAGAGCTCACACAGCACCCCTGGACCGATACATCAGAGCTCACACAGCATCCCTGGACTGATACATCAGAGCTCACACAGCATCCCTGGACTGATACATCAGAGCTCACACAGCATCCCTGGACTGATACATCAGAGCTCACACAGCATCCCTGGACTGATACATCAGAGCTCACACAGCATCCCTGGACTAATACATCAGAGCTCACACAGCATCCCTGGACTGATACATCAGAGCTCACACAGCATCCCTGGACTGATATAGCAGAGCTCACACAGCATCCCTGGACTGATACATCAGAGCTCACACAGCATCCCTGGACTGATACAGCAGAGCTCACACAGCATCCCTGGACTGATACATCAGAGCTCACACAGCATCCCTGGACTGATACATCAGAGCTCACACAGCATCCCTGGACTGATACATCAGAGCTCACACAGCATCCCTGGACTGATACATCAGAGCTCACACAGCATCCCTGGACTGATACATCAGAGCTCACACAGCATCCCTGGACTGATACATCAGAGCTCACACAGCATCCCTGGACTGATACAGCAGAGCTCACACAGCATCCCTGGACCGATACAGCAGAGCTCACAGAGCACCCCTGGACCGATACATCAGAGCTCACACAGCACCCCTGGACCGATACATCAGAGCTCACACAGCACCCCTGGACCGATACATCAGAGCTCACACAGCACCCCTGGACTAATACAGCAGAGCTAAAAGAGCATCCCTGGACTGATACAGCAGAGCTGACAGAGCATCCATGGACTGATATAGCAGAGCTGAAAGAGCATCCCTGGACTGATATAGCAGAGCTCACACAGCATCCCTGGACTGATATAGCAGAGCTCACACAGCATCCCTGGACTGATACAGCAGAGCTGACAGAGCATCCCTGGACTGATATAGCAGAGCTGAAAGAGCATCCCTGGACTGATATAGCAGAGCTCACACAGCACCCCTGGACCGATACATCAGAGCTCACACAGCATCCCTGGACTGATACAGCAGAGCTGACAGAGCATCCCTGGACTGATATAGCAGAGCTGAAAGAGCATCCCTGGACTGATATAGCAGAGCTGACAGAGCATCCCTGGACTGATATAGCAGAGCTCACAGAGCATCCCTGGACTGATACAGCAGAGCTGACAGAGCATCCCTGGACTGATATAGCAGAGCTGAAAGAGCATCCCTGGACTGATATAGCAGAGCTGACAGAGCATCCCTGGACTGATATAGCAGAGCTCACACAGCATCCCTGGACTGATACAGCAGAGCTAAAAGAGCATCCCTGGACTGATACAGCAGAGCTCACAGAGCACTCCTGGACTGATATAGCAGAGCTGAAAGAGCACCCCTGGACTGATATATCAGAGCTGAAAGAGCATCCCTGGACTGATATAGCAGAGCTGAAAGAGCATCCCTGGACTGATATAGCAGAGCTGACAGAGCACCCCTGGACTGATATAGCAGAGCTGAAAGAGCACCCCTGGACTGATATAGCAGAGCTGACAGAGCATCCCTGGACTGATATAGCAGAGCTGAAAGAGCACCCCTGGACTGATATAGCAGAGCTGAAAGAGCATCCCTGGACTGATATAGCAGAGCTGACAGAGCATCCCTGGACTGATATAGCAGAGCTGAAAGAGCACCCCTGGACTGATATAGCAGAGCTGAAAGAGCATCCCTGGACTGATATAGCAGAGCTGACAGAGCACCCCTAGACTGATACACCCCTCGTCAAATATACACAGTACTGACGGACACCTCTGTTCAGTACACTCTCCACACCCAGAGTGAAGATGGCGCTGATCATAGGAACCCTTATAGAATCCAAAACCCGCGAGAATCCGACAGCGGGAAGATGACATTCACCCTCTCTTTGGGATCAGAGTCTGGCGGGTAAACCAGAGCTGGACTCGGATCTCAATGTTCAGGTGGGTCCGGTTCTTGGAGAACCGAACCCGCTCATCTCTAATTCTGACTAACAGAGCCTTGCGAAATAATCTAATCCCAATAAAGAAGGTCACTATTAGGCTCTATTAGTCAGAATATATCTGAAGTGAACCTGGGATCACACTACTGTATAAACCAGAAATGATGCGGCCATCTAGAATTTATTTCCAAAAGAGCTTATACTTAGCTCTTAAAAAACTATTTCAAACCTTATACTTTTGAAATAGTCTGTTATTAAATTTACCTCTGTATTAAGGGGGTCATTCCGACCTGATCGCACGCTAGGTTTTTCGCTGCGATCAGGTTAGAACTTCGCATGCGTATGCACTGCAATGCACAGGCGCGTCATACAGGTACAAAGCGGATTGTTGCTGTGCGATGGATTTAACAAAGAATCTACTCGCACAGCCGATCGCAAGGAGATTGACAGGAAGAGGGCGGCAACTGACCGTTTTCTGGGAGTGTTTGGAAAAATGCAGGCATGTCCAAGCGTTCGCTGGAAGGGTTCCTGACGTCAATTTCTGGTCCCGGACAGGCTGAAGTGATCGCAGCGGCTGAGTAAGTTCTGGGCTACTCAGAAACTGCACAAATCTTTTTTGTACCACTCGGCTGCACATGCGTTCGCACACTTGCACAGCAAAAATACACTCCCCTATAGGCGACGACTATCTGATCGCAGCGCTGCATAAAACAGCTAGCGTGCGATCAGGTCGGAATGACCCCCTAAGTTAAATGTGTTTGGCTGGCGTTGGTCCACCCGCCAGCTCCGGCTCCTTTACGTTCTCCAGAACGTCCAAGTGGCTCCTCACAGTTACGGGGTAGAGAGCAGGCAGGCGTGTACACGACATGACATAATTCCGTCACGCTGCCGTACGCACATTATGTTTAAATGTCCCAAGAATCAGACTAGGAGGCGTGTGTGAGGTGGGGATGGAACTGCGGACCGATGAATCACCGGTGGTGGACGGCGCCAATGAATGATTTATACCCCGGATGGCAGGCAGTAACCAGCGCGAATTGCGGGCATCTGCAGCGGCTGCAGCAGTGATGATTTACTGGGAAGACATCTGCATTAGGGTGTGCCTGTACACACCAGGCACACCCTGTGCGCACGCCTATGTCAACAATCGATATTTGTATTTTATTTCCTTAATGAGTTCAGAGTTTGTTTTATCCAAGTCATTTTTCAACATCCCTGACTATGCTGTGCTTCATCCCAATATCTCTACATCTGATATTATTTTATCTATAACATTTTCAAAGCAGCCTGCTCTGGCTTAGGAATGAACATCTTCCATACAGTAGTTGTTTAAACCAAATGTTTTTTTTTTTTTTATACTGTTAGTACAGGCACGGTGCCGTGACTTATTAAAAGAAAAGCCTATTATACTAAAAAAATAATGTTTTTATTCAAAATGTTTAATGTGGGCAGTACGGATGGTGTAATGGTTAGCATTACTGCCTCACAGCACTGAGGTCATGGGTTCGATTCCCAAAATGACCCTAAATGTGTAGAGTTTGTATATTCTCCCCGTGTTTGCGTGGGTTTCCTCTAGGTACTCCGGTTTCCTCCCACAATCCACAAACATACTGGTAGGTTAATTGGCTCCCAACAAAAAATTAACCCTAGCGTGAATGTGTCTGGGTGTACTGTACATGTGGTAGGGAATATAGACTGTAAGCTCCACTGGGGCAGGGACTGATGTGAATGGGCAAATATTCTCTGTACAGCGCTGTGGAATGTTTGTGCGCTATATAAATAACTGGTAATAAATAAATAAATAATGCCCGTGACATGCCCAGTGCTTATGCTTAACGCCTTTGTGTGTGTGTGTGTGTGTGTGTGTGTGTGTGATTCTCTGAAAGTCCTTTTGCATTTTCCATTTTGTATTACTATTCAGATTTATTTAATTATAAGTAAGAATAATCCTTAACATTAACTTGTTCTTATTTTCAATTAATCTATGTATAAGTGTACTTTGTATGTATTAATATGTTTAGTCTATCTACGTATATTCAGATGTCATAGAAACCTCTTCCTCTAGGGATCAGGATTCAGACTGTGCACGTGAATTATACTGTACATTGGGGGTAATTCCAAGTTGATCGCAGCAGGAATTTTGGGGGTAATTCCAAGTTGATCGCAGCAGGAATTTTGGTAGCAGTTGGTCAAAACCATGTGCAGTGCAGGGGAGGCAGATATAACATGTGCAGAGAGAGTTAGATTTGGGTGTGGTGAGTTCAATCTGCAATCTAAATTGCAGTGTAAAAATAAAGCAGCCAGTATTTACCCTGCACAGAAACAAAATAACCCACCCAAATCTAACTCTCTCTGCACATGTTATATCTGCCTCCCCTGCAGTGCACATGGTTTTGCCCAACTGCTAAAAAATGTCCTGCTGCGATCAACTTGGAATTACCCCCATTATACGTATGTTAGCTTATACTGCACAGGACTATGGTGTATTCTTTACAGTGCATTGCCGTTATTAATCTGGTACATTATCATGATGCTCTAGCAATATTCACTAAATATATTTAGCAAAAGGCCCAGGCAATTGCATTCCCCGGTGGGCCCTTCATGCCCCAGTCCTACACTGGGCATGCCTGTATTCTGTGTGTGACCGCGGCTGTGTCTGCATATGAAATGCTACGCTACAGGGTGTTCCTAGAAATCAGTGTAATGTAACATTTTGTACGCAGATACACACAGAATATAGGCATGGCTCATATCATTTTAAGCAGCAGTTGCTGTTTTGCATCCTATTCACATCACAATGTGAATTAGACGCATGTTGGCAAATATAGACTCCCAACGCTAACGGAGTTGCACAATCCCTGTCAGCTCATGCTAGGCATCTTCCGCTACGTGGCGTATTGAGGCAAGATGTATGAGGACACATCTGTAAGCTGACAAATAACGGACCTGATACTGGGGTGGACAATCGCCTTTTTGCAGATTTTGTACAGCACATGCTGCGGAACCAAGCACTCACAAGTATGGATGATGCAGGGCTGTACGAGTATTAACTGCATCTCCACCTGTAACTGTTTAGAAGTATTTGTTAATGACATTGAAGGATGTATTATGTATGCAAATGTTGTGATAACTGCATCAAACACTCAACACTAGGGACTTTAACTTCCTCTGCTAGGACTATTGATGCTGATGAAGTAGAAGCTGTTCATAAAATGCGTAACAACTGCCTATACTCCGAGGATGGCACTCTGTAACAACCAGGGCAACATTTACGGTCTCTGCAAAACTGCAGATCAAGATTGGAATTTATCTTGGAGTGCCCCATTCCCACGTCTGAGTACGTCCTTTACTTTTGAACTAATTTTAACTATTATAATATGATACTATTTTAAGAATTAGGTTGAGCACCTGCTAATTTTATTTTTAATAATGACTTTTATAGGCCCTACACACTTGCCGATGTGTGCGGCCGATATGAACAACTGAACGAGAAATTGTTTACATCTTTCAGTGTGTAGGCACCAACGATCAACGACGTGCGGCCCCGCAGTCATTCATCGTTGGTGCCGGCTCGTTTATACCTGCAAGCCAATATGGACAATATATTATCCATATTAGTATGCAGGGCTATGGGGCTGGGTGACGTGACCCCCCGCCGCTGGATCATCCGTCGCCCGTTTTGGCCGTCGGGCACCTCGCCAAATTTGTAGGGGCCATTACTTGGGCAATATTGCACTATTGGTACTTTCTATTTTTTTTCTTATGATTCTGTTCTTCTCTCTCCAGTGAGAGACTGGAGTCAGATTTTATATATGCCTGAAGTCTTCTTACTGAAAGGAGAGAAACTAGATAACCGTATCTACTCTGTTGATAGGGACCACTGAAAGAATCCCTCATATCGACTGCTGGACTTGAAATATGGCTCAGTGCCAGTCAAATCTACTTACTTCACATAGCCAGTCAATTCCCTCTCTCACGCATTGATAGGCTCTGAACTGAAGCTGAACAAAGGAAATTCGATTCTAAGTTACTTTTTTCCAGGGGAGGTCTTTGTCAATTTTTAATTATTTTTTTAGAGCACTTACATAAACACAGCTTGCAATATCTTGATAAAATGTTTCATATATTTGGCCCTGCAGCATGTAGGTACATGTGAAGAATTCGGACAGCCATTATCTACCACATCCCTAACAAACAGCAATTCTGCCAAAACAGCAAAGCATTACCATTGGTAAAATAACAAACCTTATTTTGAAAAGAAAAACTCATTGATTTTTTTTTTAGAAAGCTAGGGTGCTTGGCTACAGCACCAGAGAAAATGATGATACATCTTATTGTATAGTGATAAAATCTATTTCTAAGCAGTAACCAAGCTCAACCTTCTTTTAATCAAACTTCCATGTTTCTCAAAGTCACAGCTATAGGGGAAGGGGCTGGGATTTTGGAAAGCCAGCATGTGCCCAAGGTGACAAAAGGAGTGGGCGTCAATGGGGTGAGCCAGAGTGTAGCTGCTTCAGCTACAAAGCTGGAGAAAAGGTAGAGGGGGGTGCTTAAACAGAGGAGGGGGCCATGTGCACCTCCGGGTGGGCCCCCTCCCCTGCACGGCGCAGTAGTCTCCGGCATTATTCCAAAGCCTACTGCACATGCGCAGGTCTCCGAAAACATGGCGCCCGCCATGTTCCAGAGACCAATTTGACTACTGTGCATGCGCGGCGGACAGTTTAGTGCAATTTTCACTGCGACTGCAGCGCCCAACGCTTGTTTTCGGAAAGGTATTAAAATATGGGTACATTGTGAGCGGTGTGGCCCCCCTGGACCCTGGGGCCCATGTGCATCCTACAGGGGCTGTGCTCAGCTGCAACAGACTGCACGAGTCTCGAGCAACAGCCTCGGCAGGCCCTGCCTGACAGACAGCTGCTTCCTGAACACTACTGTGTGGCTGAAACAGGAAAGGAACAGATTTAACAGAAAAGATCTCCAACAGGTATGTTTGGGTAAGTTGGGGATCTGGTTGGTTATAGTTCATAAAAGGTAATACTCAGAATAAGGGGATAAAAGTAAATGATTTAATGAGGTTATTTAGGATTATGGTTAGGGTTTCTTTGAGACTGAGATATGTAATTAGTTTAATGCTGTATGTAGTATATGGTGTCACTAGTACTGTGTGTAGGTCATATTACCTATTCTCCCAGTAGTTCCTCAATTTTTACGGTAGTGCCCCTTTAGAGTAGGTGGCTCTCTCACATCCCACCCACTTCTGAAGTGGACAGGATGGGGAAATCAGGAATTGTGGGTTCACGTCATCCTAGCCTGCTTCCTCCCACAGGACCCATTTTGAGTATTGAAACCATGATTTACACCATAAAAAATCTAATATACACAAAAAGAGCCCAAGTACTTAAATATATTATAAAATGCATTGCAATAAAAGTACATATAATAAAATGTTTATGTAATTAATAGAACGCAATATTATTTTATCCTCGGATGTCCATGAAATTAATCCTATTTGCAATGTAATAGCTGAAAACTTTGCAGAGTAAATTCTTTTTGAAATGGCAATAATGGACACACAAATACGATATCTTATGGAAACATTAAAGGATGTTATGTCATGTTGATACTATGCACAAGGCAGCAAAAAAAAAGGTGGAATAAACCATGCAAGTATGCAAAGTATTTATAACACACCCTGGTCATCTCAACTATCGCACAATTCTAGGTGGGATCTTATACAGTATGTCTAGAAGAACACATTCTTATAAGCATTCATTCAATAAACGTTGCATGTTTATGGTATTGTGCCTTCAAGGAATAATGTGAGATCACAAGCCAATGTGTTCATTTGACATTACCAGACCCTCCAACATGACCCGCCCCACTAGGTACAAAATGCTCTGTTTCAGGACTTCCCTCTTAATTTATGAGTTCCATCACCTGTGTTGAACTAGTTGAATGATAGGAAAGCTGTTTCTTCACAGGTGATGGCAATAATAAATTAAGAGGGAAGTCCAGAAATAGAGCATTTGTACCTAGTGGGGCGGGTCATGTTGGAGGGTATGCATTACTGTTAGCGCTTGGTTAAATGTGACTCCCTCTACAACACTCAATAAGTGTCAACAAACTGAAGAAGTTCTGTGTTTGGATCATTCCTCTTCCAGTAATAACTCGCTAGAACATATGCTACAACATTTGTATGTGTATACACTGATTTCATGGTGTAATGGCAAGCCATTGCAGGTGTTTTGCACTCTATTAGGGAGAATAAATAAAGGATAATTCTATCTTGTAATATCTATATTATAACATTGTATTTTATTTCTGAGTACACAGAAAAACACATTTATGAATCACTGTAGCATGTTCTGGTTTTGCAGCTTTTCAAATATAGTCCTATAAATAAAAGCTACAAGAACTGTAACAAACAACTACAATACCCATCAACATTTGAATGCATGTATCCAAAAGTAACAGTAAATATGTTCTGAAACATCACCAAGTTGAGGATGAAACAGTCCCAAGACTGCGTGGAAGTTTTGGTTTCCTCAGCAAACAATATTAGACCACACAATGCCAAGTATTGATAGTCATTCTAAAATAAAGCTTACATGTACCATGCTATATTGGCAAGATATATCTTTTGGCCAAATGTACGTATTTAATGAAAGCTACAGTACTTACTATGGACATACAAATTACCTGTGCTGTGAATGGTCTGTGGGGTGTGCCTAAGGAACGTTGAAAGTAGAAATATGGGTTTTTTTGCTGCATGCTTAGAAAATGTAAAAAAGGGAAAGGGTGTAAAAGCGTATGTATGCCGACTTACCTCTCCTGATCTATCTAAACTGCGATGACGACTTAGTCTGCTGCCCACAGATAAATCCTCAAATTCAGATAAGATACGGTTTACTGTTCCATCTTCCAGTCTAATCTGTTTCTGTTTACTTCTGTGGAGATCTCCCTGCAGCCAAAGCCAGGTCTGCTTCCTAGGAACAAAGGCACATAAGGAGTTTTAATATAGTTTTGAATATCATTTAGTTTAACGTAATTCTAGAAAAAACACAGCTTGCTCCGTTTTTTACGCAGAATATTCTCCCCAAAGCAGTGCCCTTCCTAACAGTCCGTGACAATGAATACACACCGCCGATGTTCCATGTTGTGCAGTTTATGCAACAAGAATAAGGGTGGTAATACACTAGCACAATGTCGGGATGATCTGCTGTCTCAGCACGGCATATAGTCTATCTATCATTCAGTGTGTACCCACGATTGCGCACTCCCGCGGGTCGCATGTGTCATCTTCCGGTTGGCCGTGCTACACAGCCAACCCATGCATATTAAAGGTATCGTTCATGTGTATATGGGCAACCAGGGATGGGCCTGGATGAAGGGAAATTGTCGTGTCCATTGATCCCAATTGCCCTTTGTTCTAATATGTACCCACCCTTAGAAGGGCCAGGAATCATAAAGGTCTTCAAATGAACTGGAATTACCGCATTTGCAGCACTGTTAAGTAATGTGAGCAAATATTTTTTAGACATCACTAAGTGGACAGGCTACAGATATAAAGCCATAAAGGGTCAATGGGACTGTGCAACACAAGATTGAAGCGGATAGGGATATAACCTTCTCCCAGAAGGGGCGAAAAGCTAGGCATCACCATCAAATATGGACTGGTGAGCCCTCCGCAGAACTGAAGTGCCAAAGAACATGTTCGCTACAATTAGGGGATACCTATACCAACGTGAAAGCACCTTATGTTGATTTCCAATGAGTGAATAACTGACAGAACAAGCAAAGGAATTAGCAAAGAACTTATTCAAGCCTGGAGGATGTAGAACAGGCTTGTCAAACTCGCGGCCCACAGGCCGCATGTGGCCCACAACTCATACTTTTGCGGCCCAAGTTTACTTTTTTAGAAACAATGGAATACGGACTGCCACCGTCGGATGAATAACTGTTCGCCTGTCTGCCATGATCGGAGCTTAGCTCTGATCGGGTAGCATTTACTGTTTTACACATGCGAGAGAAGATAGTGATAAAGATGGGGAAACAACCACATGGGAGCTGCTGCGCATGCTCAGCTGCCTTTGCAAAGCTCTGCCCCCACAGCATCCCTGAAGCCGTCACACCCTGTAGGTGTGTGTGCCCGACTGCCCTGTGTACCCAGCTGCCCCACTTGCAGGAGGATTCTTCTGAAATCTGGATAGAACAATGTCTCTCAATTAACAAGGTAAATTGGAGGGGTTTGGTCCAAGGGTTGGAGGCTGAATAGACACTGGGGGCACAGAGGGCTTGTGGCTGGAGGGACACAAGGAGCAAGAGTGGATACCAAGGGGCATGTGGCTGAACTGGAGGGATAGAGGGCGGCTGGAAGTGATATATTTTACTAGCTCACAATGATGTGTATTATAGAGAAGGGACCTCACAGTGATATACTGTATGTGGGGGAATAACGCAGCTTCCAGCTCACACAGTATTATTAATATACAGAGTAGAGGAGTAGAGGGGACTGCAAAGTGTTATATGAGGGGGAATATTACAGCTCATACAGATATGTGGTATTATTAATATATAGAGGAGAGGGGACCACACAGTGATATATGAGGGGGAATAACACAGCTCCCAGCTCACACGGATATGTGGTATTAGTAAGATACAGAGTAGAGGGGACTGCACAGTGATATGTGAGGGGGGGAAAACACAGCTAACACAGATATGTATTATAGAGGAGAGGGGACCACACAGTGATATATGAAGGGGTATAACACAGCTCCCAGATCACACTGATACAGGCATCTTACAGGCAGCCAGTGAAGGGAGTAGAGTATGGGTGTTATGTGGCTAGAACGGGGCTGGTCGTTTAACAGCCTGGTAGCTGTGTTTCGCTCACACTGATATGTATTATAGAGGAGAGGGGACCACACAGTGATATATGAGGGGGGGGGGGGGGGGGGACACAGCTTCCAACTCACACTATTCAAGTTGTTTTCTTCCTGATACTTGTAACATTCCCTCGGAAGATCTGCCAAAAGTCATCCATGCATTTGTATCATCTCGATTAGATTACTGTAATGCCCTCTACCTTGGTCTCCCAGCAAAAGAATTGCACGCTTACAGCTGGTGCAAAACACAGCTACCAGGCTGTTAAACGACCAGCCCCGTTCTAGCCACATAACACCCATACTCGACTCCCTTCACTGACTGCCTGTAAGATGGCGAATCATCTTCAAGATTGGCTTACTGAGTTTCAAAGCACTACATGACCAGGGCCCAAGGTACCTGAAACAGCTTCTGACCCCATACTGCCTAACTCGATTACTGCGATCTGTAGATAAAGGACTTTTAGCAGAACCTAGAATCTCCCGTAATTCATCTGAGGGTCGAGCTTTAGCCATGCGGCTCCGACTCTATGGAACTCACTTCCCCGCACAGTGCGAGAGGCCCCAACTATAGAATCCTTCAAAAGTAGACTCAAGACTTTCCCGTTTACTCAAGCATTTCCATAATGTCCCTTTAGTATCTACATGCTTCTGTATTTTATGAAAAGCTTTTCTGTACTTCATTATTTTCTATACTATATTATGCTATGTATCTGTTAAGCGCCTTGAGTCCTATTGGAGAAAGAGCGCTATATAAATAAAATTATTATTATTATTAACAGTTTCTGAGGTTGAAAAAAGACAATTTGTCCATCGAGTTCAACCTATTTGTGGTTTCCAACGCAGTATTATTTTAGGGCTAATTTTGTCTGAAGCGGATGTCGGCCGTTGTGTTTTATTCCTCTTTCTTTAATAACTATAGTGCGTGACTATGCAACATAACCCTGAATATCATTATCCATTAGGAATTTATCTAACCCAATCTTAAAGGTGTTGACTGAGTCTGCTATTACTACTCTCCCAGGCAGGGAATTCCAAACACGTATTGTCCTTACTGTGAAAAAACCTTTTTACCGCTTTATGCGGAATCTCCTCTTCTCTAACCTAAGCAAGTGTCCTCTGTGTTGATCTTACCAAAAATAGGTCCCGCGCAAGCTCTGTGTATTGTCCCCTTATATATTTGCAAATGTTGATCATGTCCCCACTTAGTCTCCTCTTTTCCAGTGTAAACATGCCTAGCCCTGCAAGCCTTTCATCGTATTCCAGCGTCCCCATGCCCTTAGTTTGGTCGCTCGCCTCTGAACCTTTTCTAGCTCAAGGATATCCTTTTTGTAGTATAGTGCCCAAAATTGTGCACAGTATTCAAGATGTGGCCTCACTAGTGATTTATATAATGGGAGTATAACACTCTCGTCCCTTGCATCAATTCCCCGTTTTATGCAAGCTAATATCTTATTAGCCTTCTTTGCTGCAATCCTACTTTGGCTACTGCTGCTTAGTTTGTTATCTATGTGAACACCTTAGTCTTTTTCCAGTACAGAACCCCCTAATATTGCCCCATTTAGTATGTAGGTGTTGTTTTTGTTCTTGCTACTACAGTGCATTACAGTACCTTACACTTGTCTGTATTGAATCTCATTCTCCATTTTGCTGCCCATGCTTCTAGTTTGACTAAGTCGTTCTGAAGAGACTCAGCATCCCCCTAAGTATTTATAACCTTACACAATTTGGTTTCATCTGCAAAATTGACATCATGCTCTCTAGACCTACTGTTATGTCGTTAATGAAAATGTTGAACAATAGTGGTCCAAGTACAGACCCTTGTGGTACATCACTTAGCACTTCAGTCCAATTAGAAAAGGTTCCAGTAACCACAACGCGCTGCTCCCTATTATCTAACCAATTTCTGACCAAAGTGCATATTGTGCTCCCTAGCCCTATTTCTTGTAGCTTATAGAAAAGTCTCATGTGTGGTACTGTGTCGAAAGCTTTAGCAAAGTCTAAAAAATATTACATCCACCTCCTTACCCTGATCAAGGTTCGCACTAACTTTCATAAAAGCCAAGTAAGTTTGCTTGACATGATCTGTCCTTCACAAATCCATGTTGGTTCCTATTAATGACCATATTGGCTTCAAGGAACTTCTGAATACTTTCCCCACTATAGATTTGACTAACTGGTCTATAATTACCAGGTTTAGCTTTATTTCACTTTTTGAATATCGGCACTACTTCCGCTATACTTGACCTCTGTTTGATTACAGTTTGTTCGTTTTTCTAATAAACCTTTCAAAATGCATACAAGACTTTTTCTTGTGGCTTACACAAGACTTAGACCTTGATTATTAAGTCCAGTGGGATTTTAAGTTTAACATGCCTGATGTAGAGAAACCTGTAAGTCTGTTTCCCAATCACAGATAAACTTAGGGGGCTCAGGATAGGCATTCTCAATAAATAGTTTATAGCATGTAGAGGAAATTTGACGGGTGGGATGGTGCCAGACACATGTTCTCAAAAGGAGTCTACAACAAGCCAAGCGCAGTTCTCAGCTTTGAGCAAAATATTTCAGTTGTAAATAACGCCAAATCTAGACATATAGCAGTGCTCATTTAGCCAGTAAGGAACCAAAAGGAACAAACTCCCTCAGAGTCCACCAGCTGGCCAACACTAAGAATCCCCTGTAGTGCCTAAACCTTGAAAAAAGCACTAGAGGTACCCAGGGGGAAGTCAGGGTTGCCAAAAAGTGGCGTCAGAGCCTAGAAGAGAGGAGAAATCCAAGGGTGCCTCTTTAGTCCGTTCCACCTAGCTAAGGTAGGACCTATTGTGGGTTGAGGTATAACAGGCACCCTGGATCTACACAGGAACATTGAGAGAGCAGAGGGGACAGAATGGCCCTCCAACTGAACCCACTGGCGAGCACAACCAGACTGCTTCTAGTCCATAGAAACATAGAATTTGTCGGCAGATAAGAACCACTTGGCCCATCTAGTCTGCCCCTTTTTTTTTTTTTTTTATATTATTTTTTTTTATCACTAACCTTATTTGATCCTTATTTCTTTGTAAGGATATCCTTATGTCTATCCCATGCATGTTTAAATTGCTCTACTGTCTTAGCCTCTACCACCTCTGATGGGAGGCTATTCCACTTGTCCACTACCCTTTCTGTGAAATAATTTTTCCGCAAATTTCCCCTGAACCTCCCCCCCTCCAGTCTCAGTGCATGTCCTCGTGTCCTATTGCTTCTCTTCATTTGGAGAATGTTTCCCTCCTGGACTTTGTTAAAACCCTTCATATATTTGAAAGTTTCTATCATGTCCCCCCTTTCCCTTCTCTGCTCCAAACTATACATATTGAGATTTCTTAGTCTTTCTGGGTATGTTTTGTGATGTAGGCCATGCACCATTTTAGTTGCCCTCCTTTGTACAGTTTCTAATGTATTAATATCCTTTTGAAGATATGGCCTCCAGAACTGAATACAGTATTCTAGATGAGGCCGTACCAATGACCTATACAGTGGCATTATTACTTCTTTCTTTCTGCTGCTGATTCCTCTCCCAATGCAGCCAAGCATCTGACTAGCCTTCCTCATTGCCTTGTTACATTGCTTACCTGCTTTTAAGTCATCTGAAATAGTGACTCCTAGATCCCTTTCCTCCTCAGTAGTTTTCAGTATAGTGCCATTAATACTGTATTTAGCTTTAGGATTTTTGAGACCCAAGTGCATGATTTTGCATTTTTGGGCATTAAACTGTAATTGCCAGACTCTTGACCATTTCTCTAGTCTACTTAGATCCTCAATCATTTGTTTTACCCCACCTGGTGTGTCTACCCTGTTGCATACCTTTGTGTCATCTGCAAAAAGGCATACTTTCCCTTTAATGCCATTTGCAATGTCACCAATAAAGATATTAAAAAGCACTGGTCCAAGTACAGATCCCAGGGGTACTCCACTGGTAACATTTCCCTCCTGTGAATGCACTCCATTTACCACAACTCTCTGTTTTCTATCCTTCAACCAAGATCTTATCCATTCAATAATCCTAATATCCAATCCCAAACTTTCAAGTTTATTTAGCAGTCTGCGATGTGGATAACTCAGCCAAGCATGACCCCATCATAATACGAAGAAAAGTGTGGCAGTTGAAGCCCTTAAGGAAGGTTGTACATACCCTTGCATATATTTTGATAAAGACAATAACTGTGCAATTTGGTCATTATATATTGGCTCATTGTTCATTGTGACTGTGATCTACATCAGTGGACCTACTACACAGACTGCATGGCTAAACTAACCTCATTCTAACATCCGAATCACTAAGTGGAGGGGCAAAGACTGAAAATTACTCTGGCCAAGAAAACAATAAATGACCCACCTGAGGACTACTAGTTGCCCACATCTGACCTAAATGTACATTGTGCCTTTGCAAATCAATACATACTGCCTGATTTCAGCGGAGGATGCAGTGTCGATGACGCAAGCAGCTGACTAATGTTGTAATTCTGCACATGCATCCTGATAGTTACTGCTCAGAGACGCCATACAGATGGATACAGAGTCAACGGGCGTTCCTGAAAAGTAACCGGGGAGTGGATATGTGGACGCAGGTGTGGCGTTAAAAGCGGCTACAACCAAAGATGCACAGCAGCTCACACAGGATGCCATACTGTGACAGAGAAACTGCACATGCCTTAGGGCTAGTGCAAGTTTTAATGGTGCAACCGATGGTGTGTCTAAAGACCCCCCCCCCCCCCCCCCCCGAGATGGAAAAGCACCACCTCTAGTGGCTACAAGTGAATGTCTCAGTACAGGTTAAATCAAATGCAGCTGTGGAGGCATCGGTGTATTACACAGAATCGGGCCAATACGATGGCATTACTCTTATGTAAATGGAGCTAATACCTACACACACACACGACTACATCTCTCTGCAACAAGGCTTTCCCCTTTCACAACTGATCCATTATTTTTTTATGTTTGCGGTGTGCCCACTTTCTCTGAAAATACTTTATTTACCCAAGTAAATCTTATATTGTTATATGCATATGCAAAAAAAATCTAGTGCTTCGGAGAGTCCTGATCTAGCATTCCCTCTGACATAGGGCACTTTTTTGTTCAAGACCATTTGTGCTCTTAGAATGTTGGACAAAGACCAGTTATTGAGAAATGTTGTGTTATGCTAAACTGAGCAGGCACAATACAGTTCATACCACTCCTAGATCAAGTCTCATTTATATATGGACCACTTAAACAAAATGAATCAATCTTCTAGCTAGGAAAGGTTTATCAACTGTGGAACTCAATGGGCATGAACAGGTCATCTTTGCAGGCACAGCTCTCTGTCATTTTTGAATGTTATGGCTTTCCAGCCAGAAACACGCAGCTTCTAAAAGTTATCATGATCTAGTTACTGGATCCCAAACTGGAAGCCGTGGTGCTCTTGGGTATCACAGGGCACTTGCAGGGGTGCCACCGGGTGGTGGTCCAGGGCCACATTCAATTATTTTTGATACAGGTAATAGTCAAAAAAAGTTGGTGGCTGCCAATCAAAATATATGTGGACAAAGAGAAGCGCAACCCTGACCACAACATGACTGACGCTAAGGATAAGAAACTTTTGGCCTAGAGGTGTGCTGGAAAAAAAAATGCTGATACTATATGGCACCAAGATTCAATCAAGTCTGGGAACATCTGATCTACTTAGTAAAATTGCATGGGGAATACAATGGGAATACCCATTGCACACAGGATGATATCCTCCATTCTTCAGCTGTCACATGACCCATTGGGGCATACATGATGCCCAGAGTTAAGATAGGGCACAGTCAACATAAAAAAAACAACAACAACCAGCTGACTTCACATGGTTTTCTGCATCATTTTATTTAATGTCTCTATCTGGGCTATCAAACTAATTAATTCTAAACGTGCAATCATTTTAAAATAAATTAGAATACTTTAATCAGACATTAGACATGTATCAACTTATCTGTTAACACTGCATATTCATTTCTGTGGATTACACTAAAGGTATTACATTGTAACAGTAAGATATAGTTCCAATCAGAAGCCAAAATTGGTGTTATATTATTGGCCGTGAATTTGTGTTATGTTAGTGGTCATCACCTGTACATGCCTTAGCTTTGCAGGCTACAAGAAGCCACCACTTGAATGTGCCTGACTGACAAGGAGCAGGTCTGTGACAGACTACAGAATGGAAAGTGATGGGGATAAGAGCATAGGCACATTCCAAAACTTCAAAGCACCATGACCTTCACAGCACAGATGGTGATGGCAACACATGCTAGCTACAAGGTTGGCATAACAGCTCATAATAGACAAGAGGAGATACACGTAGCAACAAAGCAGTACAACTGGAAGCAAAAGATGATGCACAAATTAGTATTACCTGGGAATCCAGGGTATAATGTATATAGACCTGGCTTGTTGATCCTGTCACTGCTCTCCTGTTTCCATAAAGCTATGAGGGGAATGCACTGATAAGCAGAGTGGTGTTGTACCATTTACTTACTCCTCTAGGAAGTGCTGCTGGGGCCCGATGATGGAACCGGGTCGGCATATTCTGATCCATGCTATAGCCTCCGAGTGTGTGAACCTGTAGTGCTTCATGATGTAACACGCGATCAGGGTGCCTGTTCTGCCTAAGCCAGCTATGGGTAATAATAAAGCAGACAAGGTCAGGAGCTTTGTAAGGGGTCTTCAGAGAATGAGAGGTGGGGAAAGCTGGTGATATTTACTGTAGCCCTTGGCTCTGCCTAGGATACAGAATTATATATACTGCTTACTATGCAGCCAACAATTATAACTGTACGTTATACTTTTATTATAACAGTTGCTAAGACTGGGCAGTGGGCACACTAAACTTATGTTCTCATGGGTTGTTGTATATGTGCCTGTAGATTAATGTTCCACACTGAAAAACTTTGTCTATACTTGGAGCATGGTTAATGGAATCAAAGTAGAGCAAGCTGCATTCAGTCCAAGTACAGACAAAGCATCGCTCAATACTGTAGGTCACTAATATGAGGTTCATTCCCCAGTGAATGCAGTGCACAGGAAAGCACTCAGATGCATATACAAACACCCTTGAGTACAAGCTCTAAAATATTGTAGGTTAGTAAAATTCATAGAAATAAATATATTTAAGAAATAACTAAATACAATGCTGTATCTTGCACTAATCCTGATTACAGATGTGTTCTCATACATCTAGCCTCATTACAGCAAGCAGCGAGAGATGCCTGGCACGAGTGAGCTGCCAGGTCCTGTGCAATGTTGCCAGCGTTGGGCGTCTTTTTTATTTAGCTGAAAATGCAACAGGATGTGACTAGGATCAACCAGGATACTGTGCAACACTTGTATATTATGCGCGATTGAGGGGCCATCATCACTTACCTTGCCTTTTTTATATATTTTTCATGCTTTTTCTCACTAAGGTTCAGACCTATTCCTTATATGTATAACACATCATTGATCTCTCTCCTGGTTACAAATGTACCCCGATAATTTACACACTGCCCATACGTAAGTATGGGGATGTCATTCATCAAGTTCCAAAAAAGCACTTTTTTTTAGAACTTGGTAGTGTAACTGTATGCCATCCTGAGATGGTATATAGCCCCCGATAGTGTGCACAAGCTGCCATTTACACAGGGGCTGCTGCTGCAGTATCAAATTACAGACCCGACGGGGGGGCTAACACACCGTTGCAACCCTTAAAAAGTCCTTGTAATTTATTGTCAAGGTGGGAGGGGTGAGATCCGGGACTGCAGCTGCAGCATCTTCTTACAGACCTGCCGGGGGTGGGAGGTGGAACGGTGACAGTGTCTGCAGCATCACCTTACAGACCTGGTGAGGGTGGGGTGGGGGGTTTACAGGGGCAGCGGCTGTAGCATCACCTTATAGACACGGGGGAGGCGGGGCATGGACTGCAGCTGTATTATCACCTTACAAACCACACGGGGGGACCACGGCACCAGCATCTCCTTACAGTCCATCACAGCTGGGCAGACCCAGAAATCACTGTGGGGCAGATGTATTAAGCCTGGAGAAGTGATAAAGCAGTGATAAAGAAATGATAAATGAAAGGTGATAACGCACCAGTCAATCAGCTACTGTCATTTTTCAAAACCGTAATGATTAGCTAGTGCGTTATCACCTTCCACTTATCACTTCTTTATCACTTCTCTAGGCGTAACACATCTGCCCTTGTGACTCCAAAACATAATTATCACACATGAGATTTTCTTCATGATGAATAGGCCCCTGAGTCTGTATACGAAGCACAATGGAACTTGGCATGGAAAGAAAACACTGAATTGTAGCACTTTGTATACAGGCTCAGAGAGTCAGTCGCACAAGTGTTGCATATCAAATGGGCACAGTCTCCTGGTGCATCCTAGTCACATCACATTGCCACCAAGATGCATATTCGGCAAAAAAATCCCAGACACTGGCAGAGTTTCACGGGACCAGGCGTGAGGGGGGGGGGCTGTCTGCAGCAACTGCAGTAATGATGTATGAGGACATATCTGTACTAGGCAAAATTCTTATCAGCTAAATGGACCACTGCTGGGAAACGTGTGTTCCTGTATCATGACTGTGCTTGCACAATACATAAAGCAAATTTTGGCATGTGGTCTGAGATGGCATTTACAGTGTTTGTAATGAATAAGCAACTGCACTCAAAAAAGATAACACATTAAAGAATAAAAACACACACAAACACAAAGACTGAGCTTGAAACAGGCATATACCATTAAAAAAGGTTAGG
The DNA here is from genome assembly GCF_028390025.1 of Pseudophryne corroboree. Lineage (NCBI taxonomy): Eukaryota > Metazoa > Chordata > Amphibia > Anura > Myobatrachidae > Pseudophryne > Pseudophryne corroboree. The sequence continues at coordinate 197,474,502 of NC_086452.1, read as the reverse complement.
TTATCTAAA